>NW_028327180.1:32135059-32760059 GCF_987537825.1 Furipterus horrens
GAAATGGACATACAAGTCTCGAAATCCCAGAGAGTCCCAAACAAGCTAGACCCAAGGAGGATCATACCAAGACACATCATAATTTAAATGCCAAAGGTTCAAAATAAAGAGAGAATCTTAAAAGCAGCAAGAGAAAAGCAGAGAGTTACCTACAAAGGGGTGCCAATAAGACTATCAGCTGATTTCTCAAAAGAAATTTTTCAGACTAGAAGGGACTGGCAAGAAGTATTCAATGTGATGAAAAGCAAGGACCAACAATTAAGATTACTCTATCCAGCAAAGCTATCATGTAGAATGGAAGGGCAGAGGAAGTGCTTCTCAGACAAAGTAAAGCTAAAGGAGCTCATCATTATCAAGCCATTATTATATGAAATGTCAAAGGGACTTACTTAACAAAAAGAAGATCAAAACTATGAACATTAAAATGACAACAAACTCACAACTATCAACAACTAAATCTAAAAAATAAAAACAAAATCCAGCTAAGCAAACCAGAATAGTAATAGAATCGTAGGAATGGGGAACACTTGGAGGGTTATCAGCTGGGAGGGGGAAGGGGGAGAAAAGGGGAAATGGTGCAGGGATTAAGAGGCATAACTGTTTGGTACAAAATAGACAGGAGGAAGTTAAGAATAATATAGGAAAGGGTGAAGCCAAAGAACTTATATGCACGACCCGTGGACATGAACTAAGAGGGGTGGGATTGCTGAAGGGAAGATGGGTACTGGGTGAAGGGGAGCAAAGGGGGAAAAATTGGGACTACTGTAACAATATAATGAATAAAATATACTTTAAAAAAAGAAAGAAATGTACTTGGTGAATTAGTGAAAGACTAAACTTTCCTCATATTCCTGTCACTTAATAGGGAACTTCAATATTCCTGCTGTTTGCTTTCTCCCTGGGAAAGCTTTTGGCAACTCTTAATTAAAATCTCAGCATCTCCCAAAGATCTTGTATTATTGATATCTACCCCTCACCAGTGCTGTTGTCTCTTAGATATTTGCTGGAACCTTCCCCCTGACCTGGGAAACCCATTTTCATTTGCTTGGTCTGGGTTGGGCCAAAAGTAAAAAGGAGCAGAAAGTGGAAAGAAAACACAAGTAATCTACTATAGCAGAGAAATGTCATTAGGCACAGAGATATATTGTTATAACTGACATGAGGGGTTATGGCAAAAAGAGAGAGTGCAAAACTTCTCATTTTCCTTTTTCAAATCTTACCCGAGGATATATTTACTGATTACAGAGAGAGGGGAAAGGAGTTGGGGAGAAAGGGAAGGAAAGAGAGAGAGAGAGAAAGAGAAAGAGAGAAAAACATTGATGGAAGAGAAACAGAAACATTGATCAGTTGCCTCCTGCACATGCCCCAACTAGAGGCTAAACACGAAACACAGGCAAGTGCCCTGACTGGGAATCGAACCTGTGACCATTTGGTTTACGAGACAACATTTCAACCAACTGAGTCATACTGGCCAGGGCCACCTTTCATTTTCTTATACGAGAGATTAAAGCCCTCTTCTCAAAGCCTCAGCAAAATTTAAGCACTGAGATATGAGACAGGTGTAATCCTGGTTCAAGTTGACTCTGATGTTAGATATATAGATTTAACTATATACGTGTGTGTGTATTTACATACAGATTTATTATAGAAAATATATAGATTTATTTCTGGTTAAAATTAATTTACCAAATTTTAAAAGAACTGTATTCCTTTAGGCTTGAAGTTCAGAAAACTAGTATATCTCAGTTTAGTTTTTGTTTTATGCTTCTATAGAAGTCTTTGTTTCTGCTGGCTGATGGGCATGGCTGTTATGTTGATGATACCACATGGTCACAGTCCTGTCCTTCTTATTACTGTTGTACTGGAAACCCAGAGACCAAACAGTCATTTATTATCATCACAATTTACTCAATAAATGTTTATTGAATGCCTACCATTGGCCAGGTAATGAAGGAGACTAGCAATAAGCAAATAAAAATGTACTATGTCAGTAGGTGGTAAGTGCTTTGAAGAAAACTAAAGCAGAACAAGGCAACAAGATGTGAGGTAGTGGGATATTGTAGCTATTTTACATAGGATAGTGAGATTTGGCTTCTTTTGGTGGAATTGCATTTGAGAAGAGTACTGAAGGAAGTAAGGAAGCCACATGGTCACCTGGTGGGAGAACATTCCAGGCAGAAAAAATAGTAAGTGAAAAGGCCCTGGGGAGAACATGTCATGTGACTGAGGAGTAGCAATGTGGCCGTGGCCAGAGGGAATTAAGCCAGAGAACATGTAGTCATGAGATGATGTCAGAGAATGCATGGGGACCACACTAAGATCTTTGACTTTTACCCTTCGAATAGTGGGGTAATGACATCATCTGATCAAAGGAGAATGGAGAAAAGCAGTAGGCAGGGGCAGGAAATCCAGGTCAGAGGCTACTGCAAGTAATCCAGATGAGAAACAGTGGCAGCTTGGGTCATAGTGGCAGCAGCAGAGATGGTAAGAAGTAAAGACTCTGGATGTATTCTGAAGGTAAAGCCAACAGAGTTGATTGATGCGTGGGAGAGGAGGGGCTTCAAGGATGATTTCATGGACTTGGGTCTGAATAATTAGAAGAATAGAGCTGCTATTGACTGAGATGGGGAATATTGTTTGAGGATGAAGTTTCATGGTAAATGGGGGGACAGCAAGATAAAAAATGCAACACATTTTTCATTTTAAAGTTTAAACAACTCTTATGGGCTTTGATTTGGCATGAAAGTCTTACATGAATCTGCTGAGAATTTCTTTTGGAAGACAGATCTTCTCTTTAGGCAATGAGTCATATTTTTTTGTCATCATAACTTAAAGGAACAAGAAACTGAAGTTGGTCATAATAAAATACATAATCTCTACTGTCAGTCTGTGTATACAAGTGTTTCATGGATTTCACCTCCTTCAATAATGGGTAATTTTGTGGTGTGTAAAGCCAGAGAGTACGTGTTAATGTAAATAGTGAACTAGCTATCTGGGGTTTTAGTTTTGGCTTAGATCAAATTAATGGGAAGTGTTTACTGAGAACATAAGCACTAACTTTTGGGTGATTTAGATCCTGGGACCTAGTTGTCTACAAAGAGAGGTAAGACCCTAGTGGCCATGATGGCTCAGGAGTATTACGATGGCTTGCCTGTGCACATAAAGAGGAGGGCATGCCTGATGGTTGAGAAACCCCTTCTTCAAGTGCACAGAGATGCTTGGGAAGCACAAATGCCATCCTTTTCTCTCCATGTGCGCAACTGAGAGTTGCTGAGCTTGGACTCACTTTTCGTACATTACTTTGAAATTCACTTTCTTGAATAATTGTATTGTCCTTCTTATTCAATCAAAACAACCATAAACTTGAATCTATGGCAACATTGACTTAGAGTAGTACACAATAAATCATTATAATTAATATTCTTCAAGGGAGTAGCCGTAGTATTCTCTTCAGGCACTCCTAAGAAGGGTCCCTGCACCCTCAGTGCGTGCCTGACAGATGCCTGTTTATCAACCCAACACCACAAAGGCCTGAATTAGGAAGCAGAGTCCTAGGAATACCAGGCTTCCATAAAGAGGTGAGACTCGACCCAGCCGCCTCAGCAGGGCAATCTTGTTTCTAAACATAGAAGCAATTTTCGAGCCTCTTTCAGGGTGGTTGGGGAGACAATTACTGCTAAAACAAATAAGGCAGTGTCTCTATACCTCAGGCACTGAGTGAACTGCCTTCTGGGCAAGGACCACAGCCAGGACAGCAGCTCATCAGTTTGGCTGGAACAGGCTGGGCTAAGGACCCCATTTGATTGTCTCTAAACAGTTTAAATATGTTAATTGATGGATTAGCTAACTAAAACAGAATGTGAGACACAGGGGGGACTGCTATACGCTTCATACCCCTTTGCCCAGCAACGAAAATGTACTGTACTCACTGGAGTTGGGAGACTTTAGTCAAGAATGTTAGTAACATTTGAAACTTCAGGATATAATTTCCAAGTTGTCTCAAAATTCTGATTATGTCCTGAAACCATCCCTTTGAATTTATCTGAGCATCAGGACAGGAATGTGATGGATTAATGCTCTCTCCAATTAAGTTAGAATTCTATGAACAGAATACATGCGAGTTCCCACAAAGAACTTCCTTGAGCTGCCAGATTGTTGCTCATTGAGGGCCACTTTAGGGCATTCTTTTGGACTGCATGCCATCTACCTGCATGAATGTGTTTTTCAGGATTGCACCCCGTGATTTAACTCCAGGATCCGTGTTCTTTATCTCTGCCCATCTATAGCAACTCCCACATAGGACTTTTAAGAAAATGTTAAGGCCATTCTGGTCTCAGAATTCTTTTATCTTCGTGACCCTTGCCCTCTTCCTGTTTTCATCTTGATATTGCTCAACTCCGAAGACCCTCCGTTTTCTTTCTTCTCTGCTTCTGCTTCTGGGCTCCAAAGCACAGCACAATGATTTCTTCTGACTTTTTGTGCATCTGCAGGTCTTAGCCTCACTTCCACTCTCACATTTAGCTGCTGACTTCACTTTCTATTTTGACAAGAATGAGATCACTTCAGGGGAATTCTCTTCACTCCTCGGGTATTTTTGCTCATCCTGTCTTCTTTTGTTCATTTTCCTCTTTTTTGCCTGGCACAGAGTAAACATTTAATAAATATTTGTTGAATGAATAAGTAATTGCTTCTCAATCCCAGGCCCTTATACAAATGGTGGTATTTGTTCTGCATCCTCCCTGTACATCTTCTCCTCTACTTGAAAACATGGTTACTTTTCTCTGACTTATCTCTTTCTCTTTAAAAAATACATTATCTTTAATTATGCTTATCGTAGAAGAAAAAAAATACCCAAAAAGTATAAAAATAAAATGAAAATTATTTACATACAGGGAAGATTACTGATAACATTTGGGTGTACCTTTTTTCTATGCTTTCATTTATTTAGTCAAGTGAAATCATGCCCATGTTTATTTAAAAGCCTTCTTTTTAAGCCTTCAGCTTCTTCTACTTGCCATATTTTTTAACTGAGTCACTTGGAGCCAGTCATTTTTTTAAAGCTTAAGTTTATGCCTCTTTGAAACTAATATTTGAAATCACTCATATGTTGGAGGGAGATTAAAGTCAATATTACTTATAAGATATTAATACACAGCTTGGCACAGAGTAATCACTCAGTAAACAATAATTCTTCTCATTTTCCCCTCTTTTCATTTTTAAATTTCTTTAAAGTTTTACCTTCTCTCACTATTTACCTTCTCTCAACCATTTATTTCTTCTGTATCATTTGATATACCTTAGAGAATATATGTAATATAGATTTAAATTACAAAACACAAGGATAATATGAACACGCATGAATCCCTATCTTAAGAACTCGGCGGCGGCAGCCGTCCGTCTCGAGAGACGATGGTGTAGCTTCTTAAGAGTCTATCTGCACCGCCAAGAATGGCTGTGCAGTCCAACTCGGGAGTGACACGGTATCTGTCTCCTCCCGTGTTGAATCGACATCTTGCGATGACGCTGGAGTGTCCTCTCCAGTGAAGCTGAAGCTACAGAGCCTGGGCAGGGTGATATGGAGGGTCTGCTGTTGCCCATGCAGCAGACCCCCCCTCTCTTCGCAGCTGAAGGGTCCAAGGGAAAGACGGAGTCAATACAGCTTGGCTTCAGGTGCGCCGCAGGAGTTGCCGGTGTTGACTACAACGTCAAACCGCCTTAGGGACTCCGGCTCCGGATTTTCTGTCGGGGTTTACTCCCTTAGCCTTTCCCCTGAAGAGGTATGCCGCAAGGCAGCGGAGGTTTTTTGGAGTCAGAGTTTTCCTTCTCTGATGTGTCCTGACTGGAAGATCGAACCAGCGACACTTAGCTCGCAGGCCGACGCTCAATCCACTGAGCCAAACCAGCCAGGGCTCGTTTTTCTGTCTAGTCACTGGTTATCTTAATAGCTTCGTTATTGCTCATCCTTTAAAAAGCTTTTTCTTGTCGTAGAATGTAGGTTTGATTTCCGAGTCTCCTGGGGAGGCAGGGTGGAGTAGGAGGAAGATAAGGTGCCTGGGCAGTGTCCTCGCTCTTGACTCTGGGCCAGTCTTTTCCCTCTGTGGGTCTGTTACCTCATCACATACTACTTGATTGCAAAACCCTTTGCCCACACACTATGCATGGGGCTCCACATCAGGTCTGCTGCACCCCACACTGCAATGTTCCTTAGAACCAGGCTGCCACCCCAAGATAAACAGAGGCATACAGCCAGTGGGGCTTTTATGGGGAGGCTTGAGCACAGGGCAAGGAACTTTGTCTTCATTTGAGTGAGGTCATTGCCAGGCAGTGGTGGAGGGTCTGAAGACAGATCCTTCTTTTGGAAGTGTTACTGGTGGTGTTGGAAGCAAAATTGGACCTCGGCTCTTGGTTTCAGTGAAGAATCCTGAGCCAAGAACTCAGATGATAAGAGAAAGTTTATTTAGAAAGTTACAGAGGTAGTAGAAGTGAGCCAGCTGGGTTGCACAGGCTCAGAAAACAAGTTACAGAAGCAAAAGAAGGGCCCTTGGAGCTTAGGAGAGGGAAAGGCAAAAAGGTACGGTACCTGAGGGGTGTGAGAAAGGCTCACAGTAAAACACCAGGACACAGGACTTCAGCAGCTAAGTGAGGCAGTTATTCACGAGTCTTAAGAACTACAACATTACCAATGTCCCTACCCATTTTTGAACTTGAAGCCTTTGCATGTATATTATCTCTTTCGGGAAAGTCTTCTATCTCCACCTGCAGAAATTCTTCCCATTCTGTCATGTCCAAACTATACACTGCCTACTGCCTGATGTTTTTCTTGATCACCAGGCTGCATATTACCTCTCTGCTTTCTGAACCTTTACCATGGTTCTTTCATTACATAATTTTTGCTTTGTAATATAATTATCTGTGTGTAACTATATTCTACTAGATTTTATAAAAGTCTTGGTGATAGAAATGCTCTAGCTTTCTGGACTGGGGTGGGGTTGGGGTGTTAAGAGCACATACAAGTGAATACTTCCCACTATTATTCTATTAACCACATTTGTCCTTTACTCATGTTCTTGAGAAACGACCAGCAAACCAATTTCAAAATATTCCTTTTCTATCGAACAGTTAGGATAGAAGAAGCTAAGAAGTCCCAAGTGTTGACAAAAAAATATCTGTAGGTAATTCCTTCTAGTTCTTGCCTAATTCCACGGTCAGTCTATTTAAAATACGATGTGGGTGTTTTTGTTTCTTTGGTGGTTTAAGACACTAGCTGCCACTAAATACGATGAATATTTGATAAAGAAACAAGTGATAGGAATACTGTGGTAGGCACTTTTAGGCAAGTGGTTTCTCTCAGACAGGGGCAAATCTAAAGTCCATTTGCAGACATGATCTAGGTAAGCAGAGTTGTGATGCAGCCCAAATTTATATTCCAAAGAGCCCAAACTATGGCTATGGCAATCACGGCAATGGTCACACAGGCTAGTGAGATGGCAATAAAAATTTGCGACTGACCAGAAGGCAGAACACAACCCAACTTGGTTCATAACTGGAGCTTTGAGTGGTAAGTACATGCCCTATTTGTTGTGTGTGGATGGGTGTTGAGGGCAGCTGAAAGGAGCCGTGCCAGACCTGACCTATTTTATTATATTTTCTGAAACACACTGTGCCGCTGTAGGATCCACTACAGGGCTATGCTCCCAAACCTGCCACAACCTCTGTGCTATGTTCCTGTAGCTCATCTAACAATGAAGAATAATCAAGCAATAATTAACTGAATGGTCTATAATTTCTTCTAAATAGAGTAAAATCTGAAGCAAATGGAACGAAATTTCATTAAAAAATGAAAAGTATGTCATCTTTGAATTCTCTGAACCTTTTATGTTTTCAAATCAAGTGGTGGTATAGTCAATTTCTTTCCTGTTTCCTTTTATAGAGTAGGTAAAATTCATTTTCACTTCACATATCATGTGTTATATAAACAGCTACTGGGAAGGTGCTTTTTGATGTTAGAAAACTTTGTTTGCTTTTATGCTCATAGTGGTTAAATATTCCCTCTCCAGTTTTATTTCTTTTGTTTATTAGAAGTTTACTTGAAAAACTTTACTTTTGGGAAAGTTTCACAAGCTTTGGCTCAGCCTATGAATGTGCATTCACTGACAAAAAGATTCTGATATTTTTACAAAGGCTCACAAAAATCAGTTAAGTTTATAATTTAGGGCCTTATTCTCAGTTCCCTGTCAACCTTCTCTACTGAAATATGGAGGCACTTTGACTTCAGCGCAGCAGAACCATTCTAAATCACAAAATACTCAGAAATGTATTTTCTGAAAGGTTTTTCTTAAACCTGCATTTGTTTCTTTTGTTTCAGACAAACTAAAGGATTCCACATTAAAAAATACATAAAATCTTACTCAAATATATATAATTTTCAAGAAGATATAGTCATAGTTTACTATAAATTGGAAAGTGTATAGATTAAATTTATTTCATTGCCTCCCTTATCAGAAAATATACTATATGTAATGTTAAAGTTTATCTGCATCAGCAAGAAGGTAGTCAACTTCAAGGAAAATATCATCTCTAACCTTGTCAAGGGAACAATTAAGAAAAGCAAAAATAAAGGTATGCTGAGTGATATTCTTGGTGAGTCATCAGACACAACTTTATCCTGACTTCAGAAATAATCTTCCTTTTTAATTTAAAATTAGCCTTTCAAGTGAATATATTTAAATAAAAAACTAAAACTCTAAACAAACAACAACAACAACAAAAAACATGAGTTTAATCTTCATCTCTTGTACTCACTGATGTAGACTGTAGTTGGAAAAATTATAAGAAGACTGCCTAATTTTATCAATATAGACACTGCTCTAATGTTATCAGCATTGATGAAAACATTCTGATGTAATAGCTGTTATGATTCTAATCAAGTTACATATTTCTGTGCAATTTCATATGGTCATAAATTTGTATACTTCAGCTAGTGTACAATAATAAATTTCTTTCCAGACCTATGTTTCTATGTACTGTCTTTTCCCTTGATTTTGATCTCTACCCGCTACAGGAGAACACAACCAATCTTGCAGGTGCCTGCTGCTTCCCCAAATCTGCTGCAACACAGCCAGTTCGTATACTGCAACCGTGCCTGTGCTGTTGCTGGTACATTCCTGGCCAAATCCTTTCTGCACTCCGTTACCTCTCTGTACTCTAAAATGTCCCTGTCTCCCACTCAAAGCAATTAAAGTGGTGCATTCCTCTTCCTCTTTTCTGCCCTTGCTACTGATTTGTAGGCTCTGGAACACAGAGAAGCACTGACCTCTGTTTTATCACTTAAATTTGTGATCGCAGTAAGTTTTAAAATCTCTTTTAGTATCTGTTTAATTATCTGTAAAACAGTAACACAAAAAAGTTATGAAACTTGTGGTGATCAATTCATAAGGTATATAGATGCAGAATCACCATGTTGTACACCTGAAACTAATATAATATTGTATGTCAGCTATGCTTTAATTTTTAAAAGTGCTTCTGTAAAATATATATATGCCAGCCATTGTATGTTTATTACCTTTACCAGGTAGGTGCTAATATCATTTATATTTTTAAGATGGGAAAATTGACATATTGACAAGTGACTTAGTCTGCCCAAGGCTATATAACTAATAAGTGGTAGATGTAAGCAAGGCAGCTGGCAGTAGTGTCTAGACTGGCTCCAGCAGACCTATGGTACATGTATTAGCTATGGTGTGGTCATAAGAATGTTCCCTTATTGATTTCTGTGAGAGTTAAATGAGAAAATTTTTGTGAAAAGCTGAACCCAATGCCAGGTACATAATCAACTCTTAATAACTATTGTTATTTAAAATTTTTTATTAAAGTATTAACAATATATTATAACTATAATACAATATTATATTAGTTTCAGGTGTATAGCATAGTGACTTGATAGTTCTATACCTTATGATGTGATCGCCATAAGTCTAATAACCATCTGTCACCTTGCAAAGTTATTATGATGTTATTAACTATATTCCCTGTGCATTGTTACATCTCCATAACTTAATTTATTTTATAACTGAAAGTTTCTACTTCTTATTCCTTTTCAAACTTTTAATCACCCATCTATCCCCCTCCTCTGGCAACCATCAGTTTGTTCTCTGCTTCTATGATCTGTTTCTGTTTTGTTTTAAATTATACTTAATTTTCAATTAAATTTAATTTGTCCTATGTTCAGAAGAAGACATTAGAGAGTTTGTAAAAAGTTTTTTTGGTCTTATCTGAAGCTTTTGTTCTTATTTCAGTCTTTTAACCTTAATACAATGAAATAAATGTCCAGGATTATTGTGTTTTGTCTTGTTTTTATATATAACCCTGCACCATTTCTATGACTGAAAACTACATTCTGTGTAAACCTAAGTTTCCTTTTGAATGGGTTACAAGTGGAACTGACTTTTCCAATTACCTACTCAATTGACCTGGTACAAAGAAGGTTAAAGTTCCCACCTAATATATGATCATTAAAGCTTTTCATGTAGCTTTTCAGACAAGGCAGTCTGGGAGAACCCTGAGACAACATCATTTTTGGTGCCAGACTGATAAAGCATTTAGCATTTGTCAGTTAAGGAGAAAGAGATGTTGATATATTAATTAGATGTAATACCTTTCTTTGGACAAAATGAAAAGAATTTCCTTTTAAAAAAGAAACATGGTGCATAATAAAAGGTGAATACAGGGTGGCTTAGATATGTAAAAATCCTTTAAATGATACCAAAGCTTTGAAATATTTGAGAAACATGCACTGAACAGTTTTTTTTTTTAATTTTTGTTAATGTCATAGTCGACAATTTTACTGAGGATGATTTCCAATGCTAAAGTAAGTTAAGAAAAGAAGTTTTGGGAAAAAAACATCACTTATCTAGCAAATCAATTTATCAGCCGCCACACGCCTCTTCGATTTTGTAAACTTTTTTTTTTGCCAATTTCCGAAATGTCACAAAAACAAACAGTGAGTAAATCCAATAATTGTCCTCCAAGATTTTAGTCTTAGTTGAAATCAATCATGTAGGCTATTTATCTCTTTTGCCTTCCCTCCCCCACCGCCAGACCGGTGTGGGCTGGTACTCGAATGGCGTTCATCCACATGTGTTTCAGTTTGAGAATCCTTAACCATAATTGATGAGGATTATTTTTCTTTTTCTTTAAGAACAGATACACAGCATGCTTAAGGAACTAGTACCACAACAGTTTATGTGACAAAGACTCTAAATTCTATCTTTTAAATATTTTACAAATGTTTAGAACATTGAGTTCTATGTATCAGTATTCAGAGAGAAAAAATGTTAGCATCATATATTTCAGGTAAGCATTTTACTATGATATTCTAGTACACTGATACAGTTTTATCGGATTTAGAAAACTAGCTACTTATTGCAAAAATATATCAATGATTATACTTAAACCATTAGGAAGGTTTCATATTCCTGCTAACTACCCTTTCATAAAAATCAAACTGAATTTGGTTTCTTAATTTATTTTGTTTTCTGGAAATAAAAAAGAAATTTGTTTTTGTTTGTGTATCTGGTTTTTGCTAAAGAGCATCTGATTTCAGTATATATTGATGGTGGAAACTTAGGCTTAACTCCTACAGTTTAAAGAAGCTATTGTTAATATTTCTGTGTGTGTGTGTGTGTGTGTGTGCACGAGTGCGTGCGCACGTGTCTCTGTCTCTCTCTGTCTCTCTCAGCTGAAGCACAGAGCATTTAGGAAAGCATCTAAGAACACATGTCTAGAACCATTAGAGTCAGGATAAAATCAGTTGACTTTAGATATTTCTCCAGCAAAACAGGCTTACTTGGGAACAACGAACAATGGCAATTCAAGTACACCCAGAGAAACAAAGAAGAGGAAGCTCATTTATGGACTGGGAGGAGCTGTTGTAAATGAGGAGTCCATTGGAGGAAACTGAGAGTTTGAAGTTTAGTGACTTTTTATTGGTTGAGTTATGGCAGCCTCCCATTGGCTGGGCTGTCACTGGGTGAGGCGGAATCTTTTCTACCTCCTTCAGAGGTAGTAAAGTTGTATCACTTCCTGCCCTTCTTTTCCTGTTGTGGTCCTGTTGTGAGTTAAGTGACTCACGTGTGAAACTTCTCTCTTCCAGCCTCCTGACTCTATTTTAAATGAGGTGTTTGTTCATTAATTTTTATATACCCCAATTTCCTACCTTTCTTTGTTTAGTTCTCTGTATTAGTTATAATCTAAATATTTGAACTCATGAAAAAATACAGATCATGGCATTTTCTTTGTACTTTAAAGTCTTCATTTAAAACATCATTTTTGGTGCCTTTGTCAGTTACAGGACTTTGATTCATGTTCATACATTAATGAGAGGTAGTATTTAATCATACCACAGGATATATCATTATTTCCATTTACTTTGGAAGGCAAAAATCTCTCTTTCTGACCTTAGAAATAGGGGTTGGAAATGCGGCGCAAAATATATTGTAATATTGTCTTCAACTTTCGTTACATTTTGCTGACCTCAGGGTATTGCATGCCATACTACTATGAAATGTTTTATGAAAAACAGTCTCATGATCTGTACGTGTTAATGTCAGCTTTGTATTCATCTGTTAGCATTATAGAGTGCAAATACTCGGAGGAACCGCCTACGTGCTTAAGTAGCTGTGAGTCATGAATCCTAACTCCTGATCCCAACTGAACTTGTCTTATCATAAACCAGTGGGGAGCAGAGGTTGTGAGGCCTCTCCCACATATTTTACATACACAGGGCCAGCTCTCTTGGCACTGCTGATGCCCGAAATAAGTGTTGAGGGTGAAAGCTTGTGGCTAAACTTTTTTCTGGGGGAAAAACACTGTAATGCGTTACACCCAACATCTACTTCCAGTGATGTCAAGCTCCTCACTCAGCTTGGGTCATCCACTAGCTGCTAGTGCAGCTTCGGTTTGGGCAAGAAACTATCACATTATGACCTTATTCTAATACAAATATTTTGATTCTAATATTGTAATTATCAGAACATTTAAAAGGAATTCTGAGGCAAATTAAATCACTTGAGACTTTTAACTGTAACGCCACAATGCATCACATTACTAACAGTGTTAGTAAAAGGAGTTGACACCCAGTCTCAGACTTCGGAGATTGTTACCCAGAAATGTTAAATATTTAGCTCTTTGTAAACTACTATACTGAAATAGACCTTAAGCTTTACTGTACAATGTTTTGGGTGGTTTGGTCCCCCCACCCCACCCCAACTAGAGGAGACACAAGAGCTTAGTGTAGACTCATGCACAGATTTTATAGGTCAGACAAAATGACTTTTTCTAATTGTGGAAGGATCAAACAAGTTGTGTTTTTTGTTGTGTCACACTATACAATATGAGGGCCATGTTATAAAGATTCAGGGCTCCCGCAAGAAGGTAAAGGCTACGAATGGTGATTTAAGACTGACTACATTATCCTGTTTCTAATTCCTTCTCTTTCTTCCTGCGGAAATGTAATTGCAAAAGCTGAGAGAAGGGACTGGAGTGTGGGCTTCTATATCTGCCTTGAAGAGAGTCGTAAAGTCTGTTTTATGAGTCTCTCTCTAGCCTCGTTCTACTTTTCCAAGTTAAAGGAGACAATATGACAATCTCACCAAGCACTGATCTTACATCTTAATTTGCAAACTCACCAGCAATATCAGTATCTGGTTTAAGTGGCTCAGTGAAAACAGTGTTGAAATTAATGGCTTATCTCTAGAAATTCAGAACCATGTCCTCCCCTGTATTGCAGCTGAAGCCATTTTTGAAAAAAAAGAGAGAGAGAGAACCTCTTCTCAATCACAAAAATAATTATTTCTTAAAAGTGATGTAATTGGTGCCAATTTCTTAGTTTTGACAAATGTACCATGTAAGATGTTAATGATAGGAGGGACTGGGCGAATGAACTCTGTGCTATTATTACAACTTTTCCGTATATCTGAAATGATTCTAAAATAAACAGCTGTACGCATTACAGAGCCATTATATTTGTCCTAATACATTTGCAATTTGACAGCCTCAAGACTGGAAATAAAATCTGAAGTGTTGTATTTCTCCTTCAGATTTAGCTGAGAGTTTTCATGGTGTGAGGTGTTGTCCATTGCTCTGATTTTAAGGACTTACAGCATTTTGTTTCTTGGCATATGTCATATATAAGGACATATGAACTTGTCTTTAGCATTTTCTTGAGCTGTTTGTTTATAGTCAAGCCAAACAAAGCCTTCAGATCTTATGTGAAGTCCCTTCACCTGCACAGGCTTTGTCAGAGAGCTGAAACTAAATCTTGACCGACAGTGTCTCTTGATTATAGCTTCAAAGGACCACCCACTTCTGGGGGTGAGAGGCTAATTTAAACTCCCCATCAGGCCCATTTTAGACCCTAGGAAAACAAGCATTTCATTTAAGCCTTCCCAAACTGGATGGAGCTCTTTAGGAGCTAAGGTTCTAGCATTTGGAACAGAGTCAAGATCAAACCATAGTACTATTTAAACATAAGAAAAAGTATGAGTTTATTGTTTATTTTATCCAAAAACAAACAAACAGACAAACATACAAAACACCCGAAAACCTTTCAGCGAGGAAAAAAAGTGTGTGAGCTTAAACTATAATGATTCTATGTGGAATGAGAGGCCATTGATGATCTGGAGACAAAAGTAATATTCTTTGACCTATAAATCTGTATACAGTGTTTCTGGAATCTAAATCTGTTCTTTTGCAGCGGTAAAACATTACTAATGAAAACCAAAAAATGCATTAACCTGAAAAAAGAAAATAAATTTATTGACACAATTTTGCACATCACAGTTAACTGATTCACGAATAAAACTTCAAATAAAGTGGTAATTGGGCCCCTTGTCCTATATAACACACTTGTTGGCATACATTATGGGTTTGCTATCTTCTAAGAGTATTAAATCATTGTACAAGAACATTGCCCAAAAAATCCTCTTCATTTCCTTTTAGTGACTTCTTAGTGCCCTCAGTGGAAGTTTAATAGAAAAGGAAGGACATGATGTAGTTTTAATGACAGGAAACCCATGGTCTTCCAAATGAATAAATTCCATCACTGGCTGCCACAAAGTGTGCTAATTATTTCCATTGATAAATTAAAAGCTGTAAAATTCTAAAGTATATAAGCATGTGGTTTACAGTTATAATCAACCTGTCTGCATTATTGAAAGTTGATATTATCATCATTATTTAATAAGCGTTATAGTTATTTTTGATTCCAAAAAATTATATTAAAAACATGTGTTATGCTTTTACTGATTTGATAGATGATTAAATAAACTAACCAAACTTTAGGTTTTTGATTTGGAGGATGTTAAAATCAGATATTCAATAAATCTGTTCCCCTAATAGCAAATCCTGAGGATGAACTTAGTTTAGGTTTATGAAAAGGTGAATCAAACAAAATTAGCAAGAGCCAATAATGTTCAGAATATGCAGAGGAATTAGAATATTACACTTGATTATATTATTTAAATGTCAGCTACATCATTTGGGAATGAAACAGAGCAATTCCTTCATTTAAAAAAATTTATTATGTACCTCTGTATGCTCTATATGAATGAATGTACTAATTCATAAATGTTTATTTAGTATGTATCATGTATTCTGGAAATACAATAGCAGCAAACATAGCCCTAGCCAGGTGATTCAGTTGGTTGGAGAGTCATCCTGTATACCAAAAGGTTGTGGGTTCAATTCCTGGTCAAGGCACATATCTAGCTTGCGGGTTCAATCCCCAATCAGGAAGCGTGTGGGAGATAACCAATAGATGTTTCTCTCTCACACCAATGTTTCTCTCTCTCCCCCTTCCTTTCTCTCTAAAATCAATAATAAACAAAAATCCTCATGTGATCATTAAAAAAACTCATCAAAAATAGTAGCCAATATAGACTGCCATTCATGTCTTCATGTAGCTTGTGGTGTAGTGAGAGAGCCATTAATATAGTGAATATACAATTATAAATCTGGAAATGTGATAAGCAGGTTTGCAGTTTGATGAGACTAACCATCAAGAGAACTGTCTATGTCATAGAGTTTAGACTTCTCTGGTGAAAGGGGAATCAGAATAAAATACCAACAATGAGCTGAAGAGGACAGGGAGTTCCACGCAGAGATATGGCATATGCAAAGGCTTTGTGGTGGGATTGAGAGAAAGAAGACTCAGAGAACAGCAGGGCAGAATCTAGCTCACCCCCTCCACCCCCAGAGCCTTTGTGCACCCTCTTCTCAGTGTAGGTATGGGTGCAGACTTCACCAGAGCACATGGATAGTTGAGTAGAGTGGAGATTACACACTAAATGCCCAAATGCTGGGCATGACCTGTACAACACATATGGCAGCCCTGGGGAATTGGAGTGCCATAATGTAATGGTGAGGAGGTAGGCAGAGGTCATATGATGCAAGATGTTATAAACTGAATGTAATCCCTAATGTGTTGGTGTTTGGGGGAAATGCCTTTGAGAAGTGATTCAGTCATGAGGGTGGAGCCCTCATGAACGGGATTAGTGCTCTCAGAGGCCCCAGAGGGCTCCCTCACCCCTTCCACTATGTGAGGACACAGCAGGAAGAGAGAGGGGCCCAGGCAGCTAGCATTCACCACACACTGAATCTCCCAATGCTGTGATCTTGGACTTTCCAGCCTCTAGAACTGTAAGAAATCATTTTCTTTTGTTTGTAAGCTACCCAGTGTACAATATTGTCACAGCAGTCTGAACACACTAAAGCATAAGACCTCACCACTTTATAGCAAATAAGAAAGAATGGCCTCTACTAAGCTTATTCACATTAAATAAACCAATTTTACAGCTACAATTTTGTACAATTTCCAACATTTCTCAAGTTCTAAGGAACTCTTCAACTTAGGAGAACAAAACATCTTGCTATACTCATCTTGGTTCTTGCTTTGCCTTTGCATTCAAGAATGATATCTGTTGTGTTCTCAACCATTTGTTCTAACCCCTTTAGGACTGGCTAAAAGACAAGACATTGAATGTAATTTAGCAGACATATGTGTGCAATTAAGTCAAGGCTTTATAATACCTGTCAAAAAAGACACTGTAGTTCTACTAGAATTTAAAAGATGTTAAAATAATGTCTTACAAAAGAGCTATGAAGTAAACAGATGATGGTTTCCTTCATTCATTTACCCTTTTAAACAAATTCTTTTAAGTTCATTCTATGTCCACTTGTACCAGAAACTGTGAGAGAAGCCAGAAGATCAAAGAATGAGTCCTACCTAGGTCCTGTCCTCAAACTGTTCATTCATATTTGGGAAGGTGGTCACATAAACAGGTAATTAAGAGACTGACTTATGAGCAATCAAACTGACCAAGGATCTTATTTATTTATTTATTTTTATAGAGAAGGGAAGAGAAAGAGAAAGAGAAGGAGAGAAACATTGATGGGTTGCCTCTTTCATGTGCCCTGACCAGGGATCAAACCCACAATCTAGTCATGTACCCTGACTGAGGATTGAACCGGCGACCTCTTACTTTGCAGGATGATGCTTTTCAGAGTGACAAAATCTGGAATGTGGTGCAAAGAGTATTTAGTAACTGAGTTTAGTAGTTCAGATTTACATTTTGGATATATCTCTAGGATATTTGGATAGAGGAAACATTTCGGAGGATTCAAATTCTAAGCACACATACCAATTAGGAAACTGTTGCAATTGTTCAGGTGAAGGGCAATGAGAAACTCAGTTTAGATTCTCTTGGTGCTGAGGGAGAGAAAACAAAAACTTAAGAAGAATTTAGGGGATAATAAAAAACAAGCTTCATCCTTAATGCTTAAAGGAATGTTTGGAGTAAGGTGGGAGAGAGAAATCAAGGATGACTCCTAGATTCTAGCTTGGATAACAGAATCAAGTGGTGTGGAAGAAATCAGAAAAGATAAAGATTGTGAAAGCACCAAATAATTCATAAATTGAATTAGAAAAAAATTAGGCACAACACGAAATTTCAACACACATAGACTTTGTTGTTATCCCCATAGTATGGTGTTTATTGACACATAATTGTCCATGACCGTACTGACAAGAGTTCTTTCTTTGGCAAGAAGATGCTATTCTAACAATGCTTAAACAGGCGACTTCATGGTATTGTCCAGAACAAACCCTTCCTGTGGCATTTTCAGTGCATTTTCTTTTATTCTATCAGTCTACACATTCTTTCCTGTCATTTCTGATACTTATCATACTACCTAACCTCCATATCTCTGTTTTCCCTTCTCAGGTCTAAATAAACCTAATCCATTTAACTTCTATCCAGAGTCATTATTTTGCAAACTATGAATCATTTTGCTTCTTCTCTTGGGATCTCATCCAGGGAGTCCATTTCTCATTTTTAAGACCTCAAATCAGACACATATTTGTACATTTCTATGCCTTGTATTCAGTAAGTGTGTGATAAGTCTTTTCAAAATGATAAAATCCTGAGGATGGTGGGAAGACTGTCTAGTAACTCCTACATGCCAGAATGTTATTTATTCCAGTTTATTATCAACACATTTTTAAACATTAACATGGCATTGATGACTCATATATGATCCTCTATAAGCCTATCTTTTGTTTACTCTGTATTTGCCTGTAACCAGGTCTTTATCATCATTTCTGTAGGTTGTTTTCCCCTTTTTACTTGTTCTGATTTATTTTTTCTTCTCATTATTTCTGTTTATTTTTCAAGGTTATTTAAAAATTATAATTATCGTCTCCAAGTTGCTAAGCTTCCCACTCAACTTTGTGCCACTAGTAAATTAATGAGCATCTCCTAAATTCATCTGTGCCATTAAAGACATTATTCTGGCCCAGGATGATTCCTTTGAAAAAGCATTTATGTCCTCCAAGCTGATACTGCATTGGTGATAACTGACTCTTGAATATTTTTCTAACAAGTAGGTGCTCTCTTCTAGTAGCAAAAGAACTTAAATAATATCTAGTAAAATAACAGAAAATAGTCTCCCATTATCTATGGGATATATATTCCAAGACCCCCAGTGGATGCCTGAAACTGCAGATAGTACTGAACCTTATATATATTATTATTTTCTTCTATACATACATACATACATACCTATGATAAAATGTAATTTAACCCTAAATATTCACCATGTACTGAACCCTATATATACTATTTTTTTATACATACATACTTATGATAAAGTTTACTTTATAAATTGGGCACAGTAAGAGATGAATAACAGCAACAGTAACAATAACCAGTAAAAAATAGTATAATTATAACAATATATTGTAATAGAAGTTATGTAAATGCCGAGTCTCTCAGAATATCTGATAACTGAGAGGGCTACTAAGTGACAAATAAGAGAGCATCATACATGTCACGGATATATTGGACAAAGGGATGAGTCATGTCCTGGAGAGGAACAGAGAAATTTCATCATGCTTCTCAGAATGACACACAATTTAAAACTTATGAATTACTTCTGGAATTTTCCATTTAATATTTTTAAACCATGGTTGACTGCTCGTAACTACAACTGAACAAAGTGAAACCACGCATAAGGTGGACTACTATATGTCTGTATAGGATTTTACTTTACATAACTTTTCTCCCATGTGTTACTTAATTTGATGCTTAAATAGCTCTGTGAGACAGAAAGAAGAGGGGTTATCTTTATTTCTATTTCGAAGGCATGGAAGCTGAGACTCAGGTTGAGTAATTTAAATGTCACTCAGCTAGCAATTAAGAGAGGCAGCTCTTAAATGCATATTTTCTGACTTCAAAGCCAATCTTGTTACTCTACCATACTGAACCACTCTGTTTCTATATTAATATGTTGCTTAATACTAAATTAAGAACTTTTATAAAAAAATTATGACAACTGTATCCCAACATTAATCTTCCCATTTTTTTAAAAACTAAGGCACAATTGGTCTGCACAACACAATTACATTCTGCACATACTGATTGTTTTCCAAGTGCATAAGGCACTGACCTGGACACTGAAGGGCACATAAAATAATCATGACACCATTTCTGAAGATGGCATGCTACCTTAAAAGCTATGAGGAAGATAAACAGTCTAATGTGACACCAAGAACCACAAAGGCAGGGAAAATATTGTAGGGTGCTCATCTAACAACTATTTATGTGATGTTTTGCATCTTTTCTGTTTATCACTTTAAGAAAAATGGCTCATTCCTTGAGGAAAGAATCTAGGTAGCCTACATTTGCATCCTCAGGTTATACCTAGCAAGTTCTATACAAAGAATATGGGTTTTTAAAATACTAATTAACTTACTTTGCTGGTTGAACGCCATATTACTAAATTCCTACTATGTATCCAGTATAATGTGGAATAAATACCCTTGTCTTTTGCAAAGAGAACACTGATGAACATGCCATATTTGCTGGACACGCAGGACACTGCTTGAATAGATTCAACCCTTGACTCAAGGAGAAATACACCTGGAAAGATCAGGTTGGGCCATATTATATAAGACCCAAACAGGAAGCCAAAAAAAAAGAAAAAGACTTGATATGGTAAACAGGAAGTATGATTTCAGTATCAACTAAATCCATTACCAAGGATGAGAAGAAATGTTGATTATGTCATTAATTGTTTTTATTATATGGTGATATAAGTATTGCAGTCTATTATTTGAAATATTAAAATAAAGAAAAAAAGCTCATCTTATCTCATTGAAGTGAAATATTTGTTTTCCTAGTGTTACTTTTGCCCATCTGTGGAGACACCCTATATCTAGCAAATTAGTGGCTTTTTCTTTTTTTAAACAAATTTATTGGGGTGATATTGGTTAATAAAATTACATGATATAATACATCTTCTGTATACTGCATTGTGTGCCCACCACCCAAAGTCAAATCTCCTCCCATCACCATATATTTGGCCCCCTTTACCCATGAATAATCCCCCTCTTCCCCTCTGGTAACCACCCTACTGGTGTCTGTACTTATGAGTTTTTGTTTGTTTTTCTTGTTTGTTTGCTTGTTGCTTTCAGCTTTATATCCTACATATGAGTGAAATCCTATGGTTCTTGACATTTTTGGTCCGATTTATTTCACTTAGCAGGATATTCTCAAGATTCATCCATGTTGTAACAAGTGGCAGTATTTCACATTTTCTCATGGCTGAGTAGTATTCCATTGTATACATGTACCACATCTTCTTTAGCCAGTCATCCATTGAAGGACACTTAGGTTGTTTCCATGTCTTTGCCACTGAGAATAATGCTGCAATTAACATAGAGGTGCCTATATCTTTGCAAATTTTGTGGGCCTTCTCCTTTTCTTAAAACTCAGTCTAGTTCCTTTCCTTTTTTCTCCACACTTTTATCCCTTTTAGAGCTAATAAATTATTTCATCCATGATTTATGTTTACAAATGATTATTACAATAAAGTCATGTTTTCAGTTCAAATGATTTAAGTTCTAATAATGCTACTTATTTTGTATCCTAATCAATTGACTTATCCATTCATGTGACATGAATGTACAGGGCAAATTACATGGGAGGGAACCGTGTTGTATAGACAATGTATAGAATAAAAAGAGACAGTCCAGAACTATACAGTGCGATATATCCTAAGTCTTTTGTATATCCCACAATTTAGGAATGGCACTATAGCATACTGTTTATTCTATAAAAAAAAGTAAAATATAATTTAAAATATTTAAATATATCGTAACTATATTCATAATGTTAGAGAGTTAAGAGTTACTTTTTTATGATATTGAACAAAACCATTCAAGGGACTGCTGAGGAGTTAGCTAGATTCACTCAGTGTAAGTATACTTTTCTCAAGTGGTTTTATTTTTGTAAATATTCTGACTATACAACTTAAAAATAACATATGCCATTGAACTTTTGTTATCACTAAGTATAGTCACACTAAAAAAGATTACATTTTATAACATGGACTTCCGACCAACATGGAGGCCTAGACTGACACGCTCCATCTCCCTCCACAACTAAGAAGGAATATAACTACTGCAAAACCAGAAATAACCAGAAGTTCCAGAAAATAAAGCTACATGGAAGTTCAATGCATGAAGTTTTAAAGAAATGGTGCTCATGTGGATGGGTAGGAGGGGCGAAGCTGGGGCAGAGAGATCAAGCTGTACTAATGGTGGCAGCTGTGGTGACAGTGGCAGGACAGCGGTAAGCACAGACACTCATTTTTAAGGGGAGGCAAGAAACGCCTGGGGAGAACCCCCAGCTGCAGGCCAAACCCATCAGCTCATGATTCCAATGCTGGGGAAAGCAGACCTTCATTGCCCCGGACTGTGAGGACCGAAGGGAGTGGGGATGGAGGAGTAGGCTCCAGGTCTCTCAGTGGAGAGTGAATGGCAAGAATCCATCTTGGAGCCCCACCCCCGCAGAAAACGCCACAGCGTGGTGAGATGGGTTGCCCAGTTGTGACGAGTGTACGGGACTCCGCCCCCTATAGTGTAGGAGGTATGACAGCCCTGCTCAGGAAACAAAGGTAAACACAAAATGGTCAGGATGGCACAGATCATGATAGAGATCCCAGTGACGCAGCTGACCATATAGTAAATTTCCAATCTAACGAAACAGCAGATAGAAAATCTTTCTGAGGCTCAGTTCAGAGTATTGGTTATAAAAATGCTTACAGACCTAACAGCAGATCTTAAACAAGATGGGGAAGGAATGAAGGCTAGTCCTGCTGAAATGAATGAAAATATATATGAAACTAGTGGTGAGGGCAAGAAAACCAGGGATAAAATCAACAAATCGGAACATAGGAAAGGAACAAACAGTCAACCAGTGCAGAAAGAGGAAACAAAAAGTGAGGAAAATGAGGAGAGACTCAGAAACCTATGGGACTGCAGGCAAGAAGGGACTGGCAAAAAATAATTAAAGTAATGAAAAGCAAAAACTTACAATCATGATTACTCTATCCAGTGAAGTTGTCATTCAGAATAGAAGTGCTTCCAGTACAAAGTAAAACTGAAGGAGTTCATTAGGTCCAAACCACTGTTATATGAAATGTTAAAGGAACTTGTTTAGGAGAAAGAGGATCAAAACTATGAACATTAAAATGAAAGCTGTATCACAACAACCAACAACAGAAGCTAGGAATTGAAACAAAGGCAAACTAAGTAGACAATGAGAGTGGGAAAAGAATTATAGGTATGGGGAACATTTTGGGGGGAGGTCAGTGGGGAGGGAGAAGAGGGGAAAGGGAGGGAGATGGTACAGGAATTAAGAAGCATAGTAGGAGGGAGTGGAGTAGACAGGAAGATGTTGAGAAGAACTATATGCACAACTAATGGGCATGGACTAAGGGTGGGGGACAACTGGAGGAAAGGGGGTTACTGGGTGGAGGGGAACAAAAGGAAAATAAATTGGGACAACTATAACAGCATAATCAATAAAGCATATTAAAAAAGTACATATTGGTAGTTACAGGACAGTCATGGGGATGTAAAGTACAGCATAGGGAATATAGTCAATAATATTGTAATAACTACCTATGGTATCAGATGGGTACTAGATTTATTAGGGTGATCACTTTGTAAATTTCATAAATATCTAATCATGGGACTGTATACCTGAACTAATATCATATTGCATGTCAACTGCAATTTAAAAATAAAAAACTTTAAAAAAATTTTTTATAACATATAGGACTACTTAAGTGAGAAATAAAGTCATATTTTTAGAAAGTGGCCCAATGATAAAGGGCTCTGAAATGCAGTCCAAGAAATTTGGATATGATGGGTTAAGTAATGGGGAACTGCTGTTTGAGCAGGAATGGAACATACTCAATGTTTGGCAATTTTAGGCTAAATGTTACAAAAGTCACAGATCAGAGTCAGGGAGAGCAGGAAGAAGACTATCATAGTGGTTCAAATGTGATGTGGTTAGTGTAGTTTCTAGAATGGTAGTGATGAAACAGAAGTGCGAAGATGAAAGCAGTGTTAGTCCACCAGGGACTTACAATAAGTCCAGTGGGAGAGATAGACACTTAAACAAGCTAGTATGACAACAAAGGAGCTGATGGGTCAGAGAAATGAACGAGGGCCTATGGGAGCACAGAAAATAACTAAGTCTAGAAGAAGGTGCTCACAGTGCCTCAAAGCAGTGCACGATGTGGTTTTGGATGGGAGAACATCCTGAGAAGAAGATATTATTGGAATGACAGAATACAAGACCTGTTCTATAAATAAAGCCATTTCAAATATTAAGGTGATGTGTTCCTACTTGGAATTTAAAAAAATCACACTACAAGTATTATAGTTTGGAGTATAGATGGAAGAAAGAATCAGCCTGTGTAGAGGAAAGCAGACCAGTGTGGAGAAAATAGTCTAGGTTGTTGTTTGGATTAAATTAATGTTCCTACACAAAGAGCTCAGAAAATAGTCTCTGGTATGCAATGAGTTCTTAATAAGTAACTTTTAGAACTACTACTACTAGCATTCTTCTTATTATTTGTATTATTGCAATAGTCCTGGTGACAAATTAGAAATGATCAGAACATGCACTAGAGCTCCAGAGGTAGGGATCAAGAGGAAAGCCCAGATTCTCAAAATATCAGCAGGAAAGGTGTTTAGAAGACAGGGTAATATAGAGGATGAGGTCTAGAATGTCCTCAAGACTTTGAATCATGGCCCATTAGTAGATTGTGTAATCAATCTAGAGGGTTTTGACTGGCAATTTTAGAAACCAAAATGGAATCGAATTAAAAAGTTCACACAAATCATTAGAAGTACTATTTTGCAAAATTTTTATGTGGAGGATGTAGAGGAGGACATTTCTGGTGGGTCTATAGTGTGTCTAGGCACATCTAATCAGTGCATGTCTGAAGGAGTCTGGATGACTATAGTCCTCCTATTGTAGGACAGGTGATCCAAGTTCCCTGCAGACGTGCTCAGTCCAAGGGGAAAAGAGGCTCAGGGGCTGGGAGAAAACATGCTTATCTCTTTCTTTCAAACCTGCATATTAGAAAAGAGATTAGACCAATCCTCTTCATTGATTAAAGATGTGAAGAGAGAACGGACCATTTTTTTCCTAAAAAACGCATTCAAATACAGGCATATCTGAAAAGGATAGAAGAATCTCAAACAAAAAACCTAACCATAAAGCTACAAGAACTAGAACAACAACAACAAACAAAGCCTAGGGCAAGAAGAAGGAATGAAATCATCAAGATCAGGGCAGAACTAAATGACATAGAGACTAAACAAACAATCCAAAATATCAACAAAACTAGGAGCTGGTTCTTCGAAAAAATAAACAAAACCGACAAGCCTCTAGCCAGTCTAATCAAGAAAAAAAGAGAGAAGACCCAAATAAACAAAATCAGAAATGAAAGAGGAGAAATCACGACTGATACCACAGAAATACAAATGATAGTTAGAAATTACTACAGACAACTGTATGACAAGAAATTTGACAATCTAGAACAAATGGACAAATTTCTAGAAACATACAACCTTCCAAAACTGAATCAAGAAGAAGTAGAAAGTCTCAACAGACCAATAACAAAGAAGGAAATTGAAACAGTAATCAAAAATCTCCCTGCACACAAAAGCCCTGGACCGGATGGCTTCACAGGCAAATTCTACAAAACATTCAGGGAAGAACTAACTCCTATCCTCCTCAAACTGTTCCGAAAAATCCAAGAAGAGGGGAAAATCCTAAACTCTTTCTATGAAGCCAGTATTATTCTAATCCCCAAACCAGGTCAAGACACAACAAAGAAAGAAAACTACAGGCCAATATCACTGATGAACATAGATGCTAAAATCCTCAATAAAATATTGGCAAACAGGATCCAGCAATACATCAAAAAGATCATACATCACGATCAAGTGGGCTTCATTCCAGGGATGCAAGGATGGTTTAATATTCGCAAATCAATAAATATAATACATTACCTAAACAAAATGAAAGACAAAAATCACATGATCGTATCAATAGATGCAGAAAAAGCATTTGATAAAGTACAACTCCCATTTATGATGAAAACACTCAGCAAAATGGGAATAGAGGGAGCATACCTTAACATAATTAAGGCAATATATGAGAAGCCTGAGGCCAACATCATACTCAATGGACAAAAACTAAAAGCATTCCCCCTGAATTCAGGAACTAGGCAAGGTTTTCCACTCTCTCCACTCCTATTCAACATAGTGTTGGAAGTCCTAGCCACAGCAATCAGACAAGAAAAAGAAATAAAAGGCATCCCAATTGGGAAAGAGGACGTAAAACTTTCATTATATGCAGATGACATGACAGTATACCTAGAAAATCCTATAAGCTCCACTAAAAGACTACTCGATATAATAAGTGAATTTGGCAAAATTGCAGGGTACAAAATAAATATACAGAAATCTAAGTCATTTCTGTACACCAATAATAAAATATCAGAGACAGAAACAAAAAAGAAAATACCATTTACTATAGCAACAAGAAAAATAAAGTACCTAGGAGTAAACTTAACCAAAGAGACAAAAGACCTGTACTCTGAAAATTACATAACATTGAAGAAAGAAATTAAGGAAGAAACAAATAAATGGAAGCAAATACCATGTTCTTGGATGGGAAGAATCAACATCATCAAAATGGCCATACTACCCAAAGCAATTTACAGGTTTAATGCAATCCCTATTAAAATACCAATGACATATTTCACAGACCTAGAATAAATACTCCATAAATTCATATGGAACCAAAAAAGACCCCAAATAGCAAAAGCAATCTTGAGACGGAAGAACACAGCAGGAGGAATCACAACACCAGATATCAAACAATACTACAAAGCCACTGTAATCAAAACAGTCTGGTACTGGCATAAGAACAGACATATAGATCAGTGGAACAGAATAGAGAGTCCAGAAATAAACCCAGGCCTCTATGGTCAACTAATATTTGATAAAGGAGGTAGGAACATAAAATGGAGTGAGAAGAGCCTCTTTAACAAATGGTGCTGCGAGAACTGGATAGGGACTTGCAAAAAAATGAAACTAGACCACCAACTTCCACCACACACGAGAATAAACTCAAGATGGATCAAACACTTAAATGTAAGCCATGACACCATAAAAGTCCTAGAGGAAAACATAGGCAAGAAAATATCAGATATCTCACGTAACAATTTCTTCACGGATACATCTCCTAAAGCAAGAGAAATAAAGGAAAAAATAAATAAATGGGATTACATCAAACTAAAGAGTTTCTGCTCAGCAAAAGAAAATATCAGCAAGATGAAAAGGAAACCAACCATATGGGAAAACATATTTGCCAATGACATCACAGACAGGGGACTGATTTCCAAAATATATAAAGAGCTGATATGACTCAACATCAAGAAAAAAAACAACCCAATTAAAAAATGGGCAAAGGACCTGAACAGACACTTCTCCAAAGAGGACATACAGAAGGTCCATAGGCACATGAAAAAATGCTCAACATCATTAGCCATCAGGGAGATGCAAATAAAAACCACAATGAGATACCATTTTACACCAGTCAGAATGGCCTTCATCAACAAATCAACAAACAACAAGTGCTGGTGAGGATGTGGAGAAACGGGAACCCTACTGCACTGTTGGTGGGAATGCAGACTGGTGCAGCCACTATGGAAAACACTATGGAATTACCTCAAAAGATTAAAAATGGAACTGCCTTTTGAACCAGCGACTCCACTACTAGGATTATACCCGAAGAATCTTAAAACACCAATTCAAAAGAACTTATGCACCTCTATGTTCATTGCAGCACTGTTTATAATAGCTAAGTGCTGGAAACAGCCTAAGTGCCCATCTGTAGATGAGTGGATCAAAAAACTGTGGTACATTTACACAATGGAATACTATGTAGCAGAAAGAAAGAAGGAACTCCTGCCATTTACAACAACATGGATGGAACTAGAAAGAATTTTGCTTAGTGAAATAAGTCAGGCAAAGAAAGAAAAATACCATATGATATCACCTAATACAGGAAACTAAAGAACAACACAAACAAAAGAACTAAATAGAACAAAGAGCAGAATAGCAGTCAATAGAGGGGAGGAGGAGGGAGAGAAGGGGGATAAGTAAGGTAAAGGTTTAGTCAAAGAACGTGTATAAATGACTCATGGACATGGACAACGGGGAGGGATATGATTGCAGGAGAGGGGGTGCGTTGGGTGGGGGAGAGAAATTGGGAGAAAAGGGGACAACTGTAATTGAAAAACCAAAGAAAAAAAAATTGATAAAACTCATTCATATGGTAGCAAGAAGAATTAGGAGTGTACGTTCCCCTCTACTGGGTGATTTGTCTTCCACCAACTTTAGATAAGATTATTACTATAATTTTTATTTTCATATAGATTGCCACTAAAATGGACTTGAACTTAAAATCTGTGAATTCAGAAATTCAACTCAATATCACAATTCTAAGATCCCATAATCATTTTTGTTTTCATGGGGAAACAATATTTTGCTTAAGTATAAGAACAATACAGCATATGTATCTCTTGGGTTTTCTGTTGCTGAAGATACTAGTCTGTGCAACATTTTGCTGTTCTAACCCAAAGAGAATTCTAAGACTCAGAGGATGAGAACTGAACATAATTTGTTTTAAAAATAATGTATAACAGTATATTGTGAGTGCACCTTCATGTTGCATTATGAATCCAGATTGTAACAGAGGAGAGTCCAAATCTCTAAGCTAATACAGCTGTTAAGAGTGGCGAGGAAGGGGGAGAATGTGAAACTGATCAACTGGGCCAGAAGATTTCTAGTTTTCTGAGCTGTGCATAGCTCTACGATTCTTTTTTGGCTCCTTCCTTCTCCAAACTCCAAGTAGAAGAGGCTGCTTCAGTGGGAGTGCTTGCCCTGCTGAGAATTCAGTATGCATCTAAGAAAAAAAAGGAGGACTTCAGTCCCTCCTTACATCATACACATAATTCCAGATAGAGTTAAAATTTAAATGTGCACGGAAAAACAATATATAGTTTAAAATATAATTCAGGAGAAGATATGCATTTAATGGAGGGTTACCAAGGGTTTTGCAAACAAACACAAGAAGCACTGGAAACAAAGAAAGAAATAGCTCTGACTACATTAAAATTAGAAATTGATGTTAAGATTAAAATTAAGTTTTATGAGAAAACATCATATAAAAATGAAAATATAAGCTTCAGAATTGGAGAAGGTATTTGCAACACATGACCAACAAAACTCTAGTATCCAGAATTTTAAAGAACTGTTAAAAAAACAATATAAAAAATAGACAATTTAATAGAAGAAAAAAAAAAACAAGCAAAAGAACAGGCACTTTACAAGAAAGAAACAAAACAAAGATGTCTCTGATGATTTTCACTGTCTACATTTCAAACCACAAGTCTTCCATTCAGGTTCTTTGCAAGCTTTTCCCTCTAAAGGCTTATTTCCAAATGCTTTTCCTGAAATCTCCATTACAGACAAACTTACTATCTCTCAAATAAACCTTGTCTTTCCCTCCATGAAGCTTTTAAAAGCTGATACATAGGCTACAGCTCCCTGGAATACCTCCCTGGTAGCAACCACAATATACTACAAATCCCCTCTAGTATGAGGGAGGATGTCCATTCATTCATTCATTCATTCATTTAAAATGCCTCATGATCCTTGTGTTCTTCCCTCTTTATGTCAGATTTTTCCTTTCCTTCTTCACATTCTTTGAGGTCAGACAGCACGTTTTCCTTCTTTAAAATCTGTACATTTTTCTAGGATGCACTTTATCTAAAGTAAGTATTTTTTTATTGATAGTGGGAAAAAAAAGACTGTCTTTTCTAGATATTTTTTCAGTATAAATGAGGTTAATAATAGCATCTCTAATCACTCTGAAGCGTTGTCCATTTGCTCATTTTGTTTGAAAGATGTTTTCCTAAAATAAAAATTTTTCTTTCTAGTATTTTCCATGGTTAATATCAACCACATCTACCTCCACCTCCCCTTCACACATCAAAGGATTCATAGAATACTGATAATCTTATGTCCTCAGTGTCTCTCAGAGCTATCTTAGATCTCAGATCCCAGGTCCTCTCTATCTCCAAGGCCACTGCCTGGCTTTGGGTCCTCATGAACTCCAGCTGGAACTTACAGCACAGGCTTCCTGGATGCTCAGCTGTCCTCCAGGCTGCTGTGGGAATGAGTTCTCATGCACTCCTGCTGTGAAGGCCTTGCTTCCAGGGTAGACCATAAAGTTCTTTAGGGAAGGCAACTGTACAGTGGTCCAGCTTTGCACAGAGACAGCCCAGTGCTTGGATCCTGGCTATACTACTTGTACTTAAGCGGGAATAGGAAGAAAAGAAGACAAAGGATGAGTGTAAACATCTTCCAATGAAATAAACAGATGTGGACGAGAAAGGAAGAATAACCAATGATGGCTTTGGCTTATGAGTTTGAAAATAGTATGTATAATGAGACAATAATAGGATACTAATTGAAATAAGTGAACAAATAATTCTACTTGTTCAGTGAGGGTTAATCTGGTACATTTGATCCTTACAATATCCTCACTAAACGAGTATCACTGTATAGAATTGTTTAAGGTAACCTTGTGCAAGTTACTCAGTCTGTACCTCAGTTTCCTCATGTATAAAATGTAGATAATAGCATTTACCCCCTAGGGTTATGAAAAGGATTAAAGAAGATGAGAAATTATAATCTTATAACAGTGTCTAGCACATAGTTTGGGATAAAAAATGTCAGCTATTATGATGATAGTGGTGGTGGCCCCCCAAACTTCTACCACCTGGATCCCCTCTCCAATCACACCAAAGTAATCAGCCTCAAACAACGTATTGCTCCTTAAACACATCTCTTGACCAGGGGTGTTCTCACCAGCCCCTTTATGCAAAGAAAATGTAAGTATCCTTCCCATTCTTTAGAACTGATTCTATCAAGAAAATTTCCCTCCTATTTCCTTATTATTCTAAGCAGTGGGAATGATTCCTAATTCCATGGTCCCCAAGATTTCAATATCATTTCTAGAGTACCTGTAATATCAAAATGATAACATTATACTATGATATATAATAGCACTTACCACAGGAAATTTCTTGATTGCAGGAAAAATGCTTCTTAGAAAATAGGGCTTATTGTTTTTCTTTCTGACTATAAAATATGCTCAGTGTAAAAAAGTTGAGAAAAAGGTTAAGATCTGATTTTAAAAATCAACTGTAATATGGTCACCTTAAGGTAACCATCATTTATAATATCTATATGTAGGGTACCTTAAAACATTTTTAAGAGTACACAAGGGTCATCTTTCATGTACAGTCTTGATTTCTATGTTTCTCTTGCCTTAAGATCATATTATTTAAGAACATGTATCTCAATCATTCTGAGTTACCCCCACTATCAAAGCCTTTATTAGTTATAAAATCTCATGTGCTATACTCATCCTCATTTATTCCTTCCCTCATTTAAAGAGGGATTCAAGGATGCTACATTAAATCAAGGTTTGAGGACTTCTGGCCAAGATGGAGGTGTAGACAGACACACTGCATCTCCCTCCACAACTAAGAAGGAATTCAACACCTCAAAACTAGAAACAACCATAAGTTCCAGAAAATCAAACTACATGGAAGTCCAGCAAACAAAGATATAAAGAAGAAATACTCCTTCAGACAAGTAGGAGGAATGGAGCCAGGGCAGAAAGTGTAACAGAACCTCTGGGCTGCTTTGATTGAAAGAGAACCCACAGGCCGTTTAGTTAAGGGCCCGATTGCCCGCCACCAGAATTACAACTCTCAGTACTAGAGTTCAGTGAAAAAAAAAAGAACTGTTTATTTAATAGTTAAATAGATTTAGATTATTTGCGGATTTCTGCTGTTGAGTCTTATGTTCTTTAAAATACTCACAAACACATAGTTCTGCCTTTCCCTACCAAACCAGGCCAGCCTTACAAAAATCGGAAACACAGTTTCCCTACTTCCTAGGCACAGTTCAGCTTTACCAGTAGCTGCCAATCACTCAATTCTGACTGGGGAGGTCCTTTCTGTGCTGTGGTACCCTCTAGCTTTTAATGCAGAACCTCCTGGATTCTCAGCCTCCTTGTAAACTGCCTTCTTCCTGCAAACTGCGTGGATCTCTTCTCCTTCTCAAAACTGCATGGAGAAGGCCCCTTCACCAAACCGCATGGAAGGAGCGTGAGAGAGAGAACAACCTGAAGAGCCCCCTCCTCCAAACCACATGGAGGGAGAGCGCGAGAGCTAGCGGGAACAAGAGAGTGAGAGACCCAGCTAAAACCTCCGCAGCTGCTTATATATCCCTGACTGCGTCCTCTGATGCAGTGGGTGTTGCAACCAGTTCTGACCACTCACAGAACCCTACACAGGCTCTGTAGGCTCCTTCTGTACCATCCCACAGTTCAAGACTCCTCCCATTTCTTTGGGCCTTTGTAGTATCAAAGCCATTTTGCATAACAAACACTAGCAACTAGTCTCAGGCATCCAAAGACGTCTTAAAAGCTGCTTCCTCTTCCCCATCCCCCAGCTGCAAACTCTGGGGTTTGTTTTTGGACACCCCTGTTTCTGTAACAAAAGGACGCGGTGTGGTGGCAGCAGTGGCGGGTCAGCAGAAAGCACGTTTTAAAAAGTCAGGAGGGATACCTGGGGAGCATTCCCAGCACCTCACCGGACCTCGCAGCTCATGGTCCCAGCAACAGAGAAAATCAAGCCTCATTGCTTCTGACTGTGCAGACCAGTGGGGATTGGGGTGGAAGCAGAAACTGCCAGTCTCAGCTGAGTCCCCTTGTTTAAAGGGACCCCACAGTCCTAGAACATCTGCAGACCCACCCACTCTGGGAACGACGGCCAGGGCAGCAACTAGAGGGGCGCCAGTCTGGTGCGGAAGTGGGAGTGGTGCCTGGAAAAGGGGCGAGTGCTGGGATGGCAGCATTGTTTCCTCTAGGACCCCTTCCTCATAATACAGTGCCACAACATGCTGAAACAGGTCGCCCTGTACTGATGAATTCCTAAGGCTCCGCCCCTTACAACATAACAGGAATGACAGCTCTACCTGGGACACGGAGGCAAACAAACACAGGAGTCTGTCAGAATGAGGAGACAGAGAAGTATGGCCCAAAAGGGGAAACAGATCAAGTTTCCAGTGGGAGAACTAAGCGACAAGGAGATAGCCAACCTCATAGGTAAGGAGATAGACAACCTAACAATGCAGAATTCAAAACACTGGTGATAAGGGTGCTAACAGGCTTGACAGATATGCTTGAGTAGAGCAAACACATAAGAGAAGAAGTGAAGGCTATGCTAAGTGAAACGAAGGAAAATCCACACAAAACCAATGGTGAAGGGAAGGAAACCGGGGTTCAAATCAATTATTTGGAACATAAGGGGGGAAAAAAAAAACAACAGTCAACCAGTGCAGAATGAGGAAGCAAAAATTGAAAAAAATGAGGAAAACTTCCCAAATTTTGCGAAGGAGATGGACATACAGGTCTAGGAAGCACGGATGGTCCCGAGTGAGCTGGACACAGAGGTGACCACACCAGGACACATCATAACTGAGATGCCAAAGGTGAAAGTTAAAGACAGAGTCCTGGGGGCAGCAAGGGAGAGGCTGAGAGTTGCCTACAGGGGGCTGCCTATAGGACTATCAGCTGATTTCTCAGAGGACACTTTGCATGCAGGAAGGGACTGGCAAACAGTATTCAATGTGATGAAAAGCAACCTACAACCAAGATTACTCTATCCAGCAAAGCTATCATTTGAAATCAAGGGCAGATGAAGTGCTTCCCAGACAACGTGAAGCTAAAGGAGTTCATCATCACCAAGCCATTATTATATGAAATGTCAAAGGGACTTACTTAAGAAAAAGAAGATCAAAACTATGAACACTAAAATGACAACAAACTCACAACTATCAACAACTGAATCTAAAAAAGAAAAACAAAATTCAACTAAGCAAACCAGAATAGGAACAGAATCATAGGTATGGGGATGATTTGGAGGGTTATCAGCTGGGAGGGGGAGGAGGAGAAATGGGGAAATGGTGCAGGACTAAGAAGCATAATTAGTTGGTACAAAATAGACAGGGGGATGTTGAGAATAATATAGGAAAGGGTGAAGCCAAAGAACTTACATGCACAACCCATGGACATGAACTAAGGGGAGCAGGACTGCTGGAGGGATGGGGGTTAGTGGACTGAGGGGAGCAAAGGGGAAAAAATTTGGAACTACTGTAACAACATAATCAATAAAATATACTTTAAAAATATCAAGGTTTGTTTCATAAATTAAATTTTATTTAATCATGAATTTTGCCTAAAAGTTGGAAAACAGTTAAATATGAAAAATTAGGTTGGCATGGTGATGTCTACATATGCTATTTTTCAATCATCAGTATTTATTGGTAAGAATAATTACAGTATCATAAAGATGGAGAAAATGTAGCACATTCATTCTTGGGCACAGGACAAATTTGTGTCTTGAATTTGTCCATAAAATGGGCCATTTAATGTAAATTAAGTCCTAGCAGAGTTGAATTCGAAAGGATTTCACATTTTTAAATCTCCTTTAAGTATCACCTCCATTTTGGGAGGTTAGACATATCTCTGAGGTGTGCTTTAATAAGCATTTCCCTTTCTTTCTTCTGGATGAGAAGGGCATCAAGGTTTTTTGTTTGTTTGTCTGTTTTGTTTGTAATGATCAGAAATGTAAGAATTCTGTTCTTGATTTTATCAAACAAGTTTTTTCTGGGCTTCTGGCTAGCGAAAGAAAGATCAGGAGGACACAAGAAAAATCATGGAGATAGGCTTTATAAAGAATCCTTTACAGACAAAAAAAAGTACTAATATTGTTATTAATCAATTATGAGGTGAAAAATTATTTGGCCTCTACCATTAGTTTTAGCAACGATAGGCATCAGTTGCATTTTTTAATTATCCAGGAATATTTTACTTTTGGCTACTGAGTGGCAGGAATGATATATGCAACGTTTTCTAATTTCCTAGTGCCACAACAGAGGTAAACTATAAAAAAGATATAAATGTAACAGTTTATGAAAGAATAGCCCCCACCACTCCTAGCCCCTACCCCCCCGCCCCCTACTCCCTGTCTTGTGTAGGATCTGATAGGTTACAGAGGCTTTCCTGGGACAAAACAATTACCCACACTTATCTCATAGCTGCCACTATCATGAATGGGAGGCATAATAATATTATGTTAAGATATGTTTCCCTTTTCAGTCAATGTGGGGACAAAAGAATGGAACAGAGATGAAACAGTTTCCCTGTGGCTCCTGGAGTTAACTAAAACATAGTCTTTATGTGACTGTTTATGCTGTGATGTTCATGCTTCTGGGTTAAGGATCCCAACACTGTTACAGTCCATTTTCTCTTCAAAGACCTGCCAACAATTTCAGAAAAATTAACTGTGCTCTGAAAATTGACAAATAGTATATAAGTGTAAGAATAGATAATTTCATGGGGAGAAGGAAAGAACTCGACAGGTATGGGTCTATAAAGGAATTAATTCTCTTTGAAGAACTCTGTCTTTGTTCAAGGAGGAGTTCTCATTAAAACAAAACAGGGCAAGTGGGAGACTTAAGACTTACATGTACTAATCACAAAATAATGTGAACACAGTAAAATTTTACCAGTATCTGTTAGTTATGGGTCAGATTGAATTAGTTTATTTGAAGAAAATATTTTATGGTGATTTTACTGACTGCTAATTCTTTGCAAAGAGGATGCACCAAGAGAAATTTTAAAAGACTAGGGGAAATATAAGCAAACAATAAACTCAGGGCAAGACCTTTGCTCTGGACCTTTGCTTTGTTTTGTTGCGGCTGGGTTTCATTTCTCTTTACAGCATTTTTAAGAGAAGAGTGTTTGGCTGCTAGTTAGAGGGTTATGCTCCCCCTCTTCTTTGGGAAGAACCAGGAAAAGGAATTATGATGTGTGCCATATTATAAAAGGAAAGATTTGCTTAGAAATTTGTGGCTGACATTTTTATGCAAGATCTTGTGCTTTCAAGGCAATGAAAAGCTGGAAAATGTCTTCCGTTCAGAGTGTGAGGAGGATCTCACGTTCCAATGGCCCATACTTACTGGTCTCTGATTAAATATAGCATGTTTTGTTTTTTCTCTCTCCACAAGGCGCTGGTTGGCCATAAGTATATCACACAATTAACCTTGCTACAGAGCTGGCCACACCCTGAATATACTGTGGGGTTTGGACATATAAATTGTCTCCTTTTATTAGAACTTTGGTAAATGTTTTTGATAGTATTTTAGTAAAACATGAAGAAGTGGTTTTCTTAAAGAGTTCCTAATTTAGTTTTATTAGCTCATTAGTTATCTGAAATGGACATATCTTATATGTTTAAATATCTTATAATTTCTTGTTTACTTAAGGATTGTGCTTTTCTTGACAAGTCCAACACTTCACATGAAGACCTTTGTGAACTGTCTTCACACGTTCCTCTGTCAACTTTTGCCTTTGCCAGGAAAGGGCTCTGTAGGTAAATACGACTCTGCTTCACCTCACCCTGGAGTTTCAGTGGGTGGACAAGCAAAGGGCACAGAGGATGGGTCCTTGGCTCATCTGAAGAGGGTCTCTCAACATTGGGATCAATCATCCATATGGAGCCGTTGGGGAGAAAATTGCTAATCTCACATTTTACACAAATCGTTTAAAATTTCTCTGAATACATAAGCTTAAGAGAGTTGAATCAGCACAGATACTGGTGTAATCAGTAATGAGTATTAATAGAATAAACAAATATTATAAAATAAGTTTTTGTGTCATTTGAATTTTTTTTTAATTCCCCAGTTTCTTATTCACAAATCGTCAAGTGCTCTCAGGTAATAACAGCTCCTTCACTGTATGTTAACTCCACAAAAGCAAGGATTATTTTCTATTTTGTTCACAGATGTGTTCTAAAAGCATGTATCGGGTACCTAGTATGTACTAAACCTGCCAAGCACTGGGAAGAGAGAATTGGGTAAAACATGAATGACTCCTGCTTCTATGAGTGTATACTTTAGTGGGATAGGCAGGCATGAAAAAAATGACCAAAAATAGGAAACAACAAACATCACTGTTCAGAATGATAAAAAGGTACAGGAGATTCTAAGAGACAAATTATTTAGTTTGGGGGTAACAGTGGTCAGGAAAGCCTTCTCTATGACAATGGCATTTAACTGAGTCCTGGGTGATTACTAGGATTGGCCAGAGAAAAGAAGCTGGGAGTGCAGTGTGTACAAGGAGAGAAGCTCCGGGTGTGACGGGAGAAGTGGATAGGTAGAAATTGAAATGTCATTCGAGTCTTTTGAGCAAGGAATGATTCAGATTACATCCAGATCATCTGGCTGCTGCATGGAAACTGAAGATGGGGGAAGCAAGAGTAGAATGGAGTAGAAAAATGAGGAAACTACTACATTATGTCTAGCAAGAGAGTGTTGGCTTGTTTCCAGGAGGGTGGCAATGCAGATGTAAAATATGAAAGTGGATGGGTTCAATATGCTTTGGAGGTCTGATCCTTGGATCTTGGTGATGGTTTGGATGTAGGAGTTAAGGATCTGAGAGGTGTCAATAATTGCTACCAGGTTTTTAGGTTAAGCAACTAGGTAAATTTTGGTGTCTTTTACAGAGAAAAGGAAGCCTGAAAGGGAAGTAAATATTGGGTAGATGATCAAGAGACCAGTTTTAGACAAGGTATGCCTATAAGACACCAAAGTGTTGTCAAATAGGAAGATATGTAAGAGATGTCCAGATCGGATTTATAATTTAGATGTCACCAGCATATAGATTTCTTTTTTTAATCAGAGGGATAGGTATGATGGCCTAGAGCAAAACTTTCCAAACTTGTTGGAACATAGAGATCCCTGGGCAAGTATTTAAAGTACATATGCGTAGGCTCTGCCTCATATTCACTGAGTAAGAATTCCAGGGTTGATTGGGTGGTAATTTGTGCTTTAAATAAGTGCTCTAGTTGCTTCTTATGCTTTGGGAATTACTGAGCAAGACAGAGTATATAGACCAAGCTCTGAAGAATTTTAGTATTTCAAGGTATGGTGGGAAGGGAAGATTGGGGTATAGGTTACCAGTAGGAGGATGGGAGAACAAAGGGAACATTAGAAATTGTGGGGTCTAAATCAAAAACTGAAGCTCTCAATCCCTCTGTTACAGGCTTAACAAACAGTCCTACTAAATAGCTTTATTTTACATTCTCATATTTCATTTTACTTCTGAAGACATCAATATGGATTTACACACACAACACTTTCCCATACATTTTACCAAATCCTAAGGCAGTAGGTAATCAGAATTACTTTTTCTCTTTCTATATTTAAAATATTGTCTCCCTAGAGAAAACTAGTGCCCTATGAGCCAAATAAGTATATTTGACCAATTTTAGAAGCAATAGATAAAAATTCTGGCCTCATAAATACTGTCTGCTATGTGGCATTTGACCATTAGAATGAGATCAATTTAAATTATAAACAGCATGTAAAAGGAGGTTATCAAGATTGCATATGAAGTGTGACATTCTTTTCATAATTGTATCTTGATTTTATTGTAGTTCACTTTGTTCACGACAGTGCTGTTAGGAAACCCAAAAGAGTCTGATTTAAAGCTCTTGCTCCCAGCCAAGCCCAGGATCCTGACACGGAGGAGAAAATGCAACCCTGCATTTCAATGTCACAGCCTGAAACTCTAAATTCAACTCAAATTCCTTTTGTCAAGATCAAAAGGAATTTCTATAGTTATTTGTTTGCAGATTTAAAGTTTAAAGGAAAGAATTAAATAATATGAACATGTACACTGCATTGCCCATCTCTATATTAGTGTATGAAATTGACTGAGTTTATTCTATACAGTTTGATGGTTCTATTTTCTGCCTTTATTATCTAGTGTTTAAATGAAGGTAGGTTTAGCCGATCTGTTTTATGTCTATGTGACATGCATCCTCCTTCTTTTTTGGCTCTATTCTCTTTTTGGTCTTGACTTCTATCACTATTTTGGAAAATCAGGAAGTCAGCCAGAATAAAATGAAGTCTAGCAGATATTTTTACAGCATTTAGTTAGGACAGCAATTCCAGTGGCAGTACAATCTTATGTGGTCAATCACTGCTCTTGTTGTGTTTATGCAAATGAACAGGCTAAATTAAAACTGGACTTAATGCAGTCCCTTTAATAACAAGGAGGGTAATCTTAAGGACCCTGGCTGGTTTGGCTCAGTGGATTGAGCGTCGGCCTGCGAGCTAAGTGTCGCTGGTTCGATCTTCCAGTCAGGGCACATCAGAGAAGGAAAACTCTGACTCCAAAAAACCTCCGCTGCCTTGCGGCATACCTCTTCAGGGGAAAGGCTAAGGGAGTAAACCCCGACAGAAAATCCGGAGCCAGAGTCCCTAAGGCGGTTTGACGTTGTAGTCAACACCGGCAACTCCTGCGGCGCACCTGAAGCCAAGCTGTATTGACTCTGTCTTTCCCCTTGGATCCTTCAGCTGCGAAGAGAGGGGGGGTCTGCTGCATGGGCAACAGCTGGCCCTCCATATCACCCTGCCCAGGCTCTGTAGCTTCAGCTTCACTGGAGAGGACACTCCAGCGTCATCGCAAGATGTCGATTCAACACGGGAGGAGACAGATACCGTGTCACTCCTGAGTCGGACTGCACAACCATTCTCAGCGGTGCAGATAGACTCTTAAGAAGCTACACCATCGTCTCTCGAGACGGACGGCTGCCGACTGCGACACCATTAGCTAGGATAGACTGGCTACTTTTATTACGTAGGTCTGAATTCCTTGTCTGTCATGCCACACATAAACCCAGAAGAAAACAGTTAGCAGATTTATGGTTTGCATTGTCTCTGAGATGTTACTTTCATATTCGATTCACTATTTTCTGGGAGGAAATATCACCCTCTGTGAGAGGAGATGATCAAGGTGCTGAGATGACATTGGACGCCAAGTTGTGCTTCAGTGCATTGCAAAGCTCAGTTTATTTCTTTAACAAAGGTTAAAGTGTTAAGTATAAAAAATATCAAGAACCATGTATGTCTTCTTGTTTTTACCCACTTGAAACTGACAATCAAGGCACTGATTTTTTCCTTTTTTCTTTCTTTAATATGTGTTATTGTTTATGCTATTACAGTTATCCCAATTTCTTTTCTCTTTGTTCCCCTCCACCCAATGACTCCCTCTCCCTCCAGTTGTCCCCCACTTAGTCCATGCCCATTGGTTGTGCATATAGTTCTTCTCAACATCTTCCTATCTATTCCACTCCCTCATACTATACTTCTTAATTCTTATACCACCTCCCTCTCTTTCCCTCCTTCCCCCTCCCCACTGACCTCCCCCCAAAATATTCCCCATATCTATAATTCTTTTCCCACTCTCATTGCCTACTTAGTTAGCCTTTGTTTCAATTCCCTAGCTTCTGTTGTTGGTTGTTGTGATGGTTTTCATTTTAATGTTCATAGTTTTGATCCTCCTTCTCCTAAACAAGTCCCTTTAACATTTCATATAACAGTGGCTTGGATCTGATGAACTCCTTCAGTTTTTCTTTGTACTGGAAGCACTTTTTCTGCCCTTCTATTCTAAATGACAGCTTTGCTGGATAGAGTAATTGTGGTTGTAGGTTTTTGCTTTTCATTGCTTTGCATATTTCTTGCCAATCCCTTCTTGCCTGCAGAGTTCCTTTTGAGAAATCAGCTGGTAGTCTTATCGGGACCTCTTTGTATGTAATTCTCTTCTTCTCTCTTGCTGCTTTTAAGATTCTCTCTTTATCCTTAATTGCTGACATTTTGATTATAATGTGTCTTGGGGTGGTTCTCCCTGGGTCCAGTTTTTTTGGAACTCTCTGTGCTTCCTGGACCTGTAAGTCTATTTCCTTCCCCAAGTTAGGGAAGTTCTGCTTTATTATTTTTTCACATAATTTTTCAATTTCTAGTTCTTCTTCTTCACCTTCTGGCAGCCCTATGATTTGGATGTTGGCCCACTTATAGCTGTCTGATAAGTTTCTGAGCCTCTCCTCATTTTCCTCACTTCTCGTTTCCTCTTTCTGCACTGGTTGACTGTTTGTTCCTTTCCTAGGTTCCGATTTGTTGATTTAATCCTTGGTTTTCTTGCTCTCACCACTAGTTTCATGTGTGTTTTTGTTCATTTCAGCAGGACTAGCCTTCATTCCTTCCCCGTCTTGTTTAAGATCTGCTGTTAGGTCTGTAAGCATTTTAATAACCAAAGCTCTGAACTGAGCCTCAGAAAGATTTCCTATCTGCTGCTTCATTCGATTAGATATTTACTGTCTGGTCAGCTGCGCTGCCGGGATCTCTACCATGATCTGTGCCATCCTGACCATTTTGTGTTTACTTTTGCTTCCTGGGCAGGGCTGTCACACCTCCTACGCTATAGGGGTCGGAGTCCTGTGCACTCATCACAACTGGGCGACCTGTCTCACCACGTTGTGGTGTTTTCTGCGGAGGTTGGGGTCCAAGATTGATTCCTGCTGTTCACTCTCCACTGAGAGACCGGGAGCCTCCTCCTCTGTCCCCACCCCCTCCAGGCCTCACAGTCCAAGGTAATGGAGGTCTGCCTTCCCTGGCTTTGGAATTGCAAGCTTACAGGTATGGTCTGCAGCTGGGGTGTTCCCCAGGTGCTTCTCTCCTCCCCCTAAATACGGGTGTCTGTGCTTACCGTTGTCTTGCCTCCGTCGCTGCTGCTGCAATGGGCAGTACAGCTTGAAGTCTCCTCCCCAGCTTCGCCCCACCTACCTGTCCGGACGAGCACCAATTCTTTATAACTTTATACGTTGGACTTCCATTTATTTTCTGGAAATTCTGGTTATTTCTAGTTTTGCAATAGTTGTATTCCTTCTCAGTTGTGGAGGGAGATGGAGCATGTCAGTCTAGGCCTCCATCTTGGCCGGAAGTCTCCTGTGTTTGTTTGCTTCTGTGTCCCAGGGAGAGCTGTCGCTTCTACTACGTTGTAAGGGGCGGAGCCTTAGGTTTTTGTCAGTAAAAAGCAACTGGTTTCACCATATTGTGGTGCTGAATGCAGGGCGAGGGGTCTGAGAAGGAACAATGCTGCTTGCCCAGCAGTTGCCCCTTTTCCAGGCACTTCTCCCACTTCCGCACCGGACTGGTGCCCCTCTAGCTGCTGCCCTGCCATTGTCCCCAGAGTGGGTGGGTCTGAGGATGTTCTAGGTCCATGGGGGCCCTTTAAACAAGCAGACTCTGCTGAGAGACCAGTAGTTTCTCCCACTGGTTTGTACAGTCAGAAGCAATGAGGTTTGATTTTCCCTGGTGCTGGGACAGTGAGCTGCGTGGTCTGGTGAGGAGCTGGGAACGCTCCCCAGGTGTCTCTCCCTACTTTTTAAAATGTGTAGCTGTGTTTTCTGCTGGCCTGCCACTGTTGCCGCTGCTGCCACCACCACATCGTGTCCTCTCTGCCCTGGCTTTGCCCCTCCTACCTGTCTGGATGAGTATTTCCTCTTTATATTTCTGTTTGTTGGACTTCCATGTACTTTGATTTTTCTGGAACTTCTGGTTGTTTCTAGTTTTGAGGTAGTTGTATTCCTTCTTATTTGTGGAGGGAGATGCAGCATGTCTGCCTACGCCTCCATCTTGGCCAGAAGTCGAGCATGTTTTTCAAGGCAATAATTTTTTTTAATTCAAATTTGGGCTCAACCATATAGTGAAGATGTACTTCTGAGTAACCCACAATGTTCGTATGGACTACCTGACTCAGAGGCATGGAAAAGATGTTTTCTCCCATAAAATCAGAGCATCCTGAACTATGGAAGGCCATCATCCTAAACTTTAAGGAAGAGTTAGTTGTCAAAAGGGTTCTGGATTTCATGGCAATAGCTGTCCCTATTTAACCTCCAGGGACAGTGATTATACTCATAATGGCTCTGTACCTCCATGCATTCCATTTATATTGTTCACCTTGAGAAGAACTTATATTGCTCCCAGATCTCCAATAGTAATTGCTTGATGGGTGAGAAAGCAAAAGAGGTCCAGGGAATGCTATGAAAAAAGTGGCAGAGGTCTTGGGCCAGAATACTGGCCTTGCTGGGCTTTCTTTGCATCCTGAGGACATGATGAAATAAATGGATGGAAGTGAGATGGAAGTAGGGTTAAATTAAATTACAAAAATGTACTGCCAGTCATGCCACTTATCATCTCTGAAACTTAGCTTCTGAATCTATAAAACTAAGAAAATAACACCTCTAACTTAGTCCACAGGGATAAAAAAAATTATAAAAATCAAGTGAGATATTTGAGAAAAGTCCTATAAAACTCTAGTATTTTTATAAGTTTAACAGTATTTTTATTGAGATAACCAAGTGAACAACATTTTAAAGGAATGCAAAAGTTCAAACATAGCCCTGGTTGGGTAGCTCAGTTGGTTAGAGCATCATCCAATATACCAAGGTTGTGGGTTGAACACCTGGTCAGGGCACATGCAAGAACCAACCAATGAATGCATGGATAAGTGGAACAACAAATTGATCTCTCTCTCACTTTTTTCTGTCTCTCTCCCTGTCTGTCTGTCCATCTCTCCTCCTTCTCTAAATTAAAAAAATATATATATGTTAAAAAAAAGAAGTTCAAATATAAATAGTAGTTGTATAACTTTAGTAGTAAAAGTAGCAGTAGGAGTCATCATCTGTGAGCATCTAATATATGCTAAGAGCTGGTCCATCATGTTGCCCTGGCTGGTTTAGCTCAGTGGATTGAGCGTCGGCCTGCGAGCTAAGTGTCGCTGGTTCGATCTTCCAGTCAGGGCACATCAGAGAAGGAAAACTCTGACTCCAAAAAACCTCCGCTGCCTTGCGGCATACCTCTTCTGGGGAAAGGCTAAGGGAGTAAACCCCGACAGAAAATCCGGAGCCGGAGTCCCTAAGGCGGTTTGACGTTGTAGTCAATACCGGCAACTCCTGCGGTGCACCTGAAGCCAAGCTGTATCGACTCCGTCTTTCCCTTGGACCCTTCAGCTGCGAAGAGAGGGGGGGTCTGCTGCATGGGCAACAGCAGACCCTCCATATCACCCTGCCCAGGCTCTGTAGCTTCAGCTCCACTGGAGAGGACACTCCAGCGTCATCGCAAGATGTCGATTCAACACGGGAGGAGACAGATGCCGTGTCACTCCCGAGTCGGACTGCACAGCCATTCTCGGCGGTGCAGATAGACACTTAGGAAGCTACACCATCGTCTCTCGAGACGGACGGCTGCCGATGACGGTCCATCATGTTCCTTAGATACACTGTTTTAATATTTATAATAACATTGTAAAGTAGATTAAAAAACCTCAACTGTATAAATGAAGAAACAAAGTTTCAGAGAGAAGTGAAGCTATTTTCCCAGTCACTCAGCAAATAAGTACACAACAGTGTCCATCCTCGGTAGATGAATGTCACGTGTATCTGAGCAGAACAAAAGGACACAGACTGCTTTTATTTTTGCCTGAAGCATTATGGCTACCTTTCTAATTTTTTATTTCCACCTTGTGTTTTAAGATACAAGAGAGTACAGATTGACAAGACACCTGTGGGGTTTTGTTTTGTTTTTGTTTGGGGGGAAGCTAATATAATTAGAAGAGACTCTCTGAACTTCCCAAGATCCTTATGTGCAATGCAGCCTATAAAGTATACAGAATCAGAGTGGTGAGCATACTGTGTACTTTGTGTACCCCTGTGAGCTCCCAAGATCACCCGATGGGGACTTTGAAAATGCTACTACTACCTGAGTAAATGCATTAGTTACGCTAATGTGAGAGAGAAAAAAAAAAGGTAACATTTTATAAAATGATACTAATTGGAAAATATCAGTGAAATCGTGACATCTTTTTATTCAAATATTATGACTGAAATATATCCTAAAATGACTAAGCTTTTGAAAGATCAAGCTGGAGAGGTATAAAATATATAAAAAATAATTTAATAAGCATATTTTAAATAATTATGTGGCATCTTTTAGACCATTAAAACTGTGTTTTTAAAATCTATATATAAGTATATAGCATGGGAAAAAATGCCCTATGTAAATTAATTGGCATTAAGATATTATCGAGAGGAAAAAACCCATTATTATAATGTGAATTCAACTCAAAGTAAGTTTAAAGAAATTACTCATATCAATAAAAGGGAAGATCACTAATAGGCAATTCACAGAAAATCCTCTAACAGCCAATAAATATATGAAAAAAAAAAACTTTGCAACATGTTATCAAAATGCTCAAATTAAAAGGAGATCAGATATTTCACCTATCAAAAGGCCAAATATTTAAAAAATTTGACCCTGGTAAGTAAGGCCTTCTGTGAGGGGCAGTCTTACTGGCTATTGGTGGAAAGTAAGGTGATAAAAATCTGTATGAAAGACACTTAAAAATATTATCAAGTAACTTCAAAAGTTTCATACTTTTTGACACAGTAATTCTATTTCAAAGCATATAGTCAGAGATGGAACATGCATGAACTATAAGCACACTTTATTGTTATTTTTCAGTCAAAAGTTAGAAAAACACTATGTTTCAAAATAGAAAAATATTTTAGTGAGTATACTTTCCTATGGCAGTGTACTATATAATCAAAATATTTTAGAATATCATCTAATAGAGCAGCTTATAAATACATGGAAAAAAAAATAAGTATGAAAGGGCATACAGAGTATACCTGTACACATATTTTTCTTTAAAAAACAAAGCAGAAAGAAAAAGACTAAAAAATATACACTAAATTTCAGTGAAGGCATAAAATTTAGTTTTTAATAGAAGTTTGCATTTCTATGTTTTATACAATAAGCATATAATAAAAAGTGAACATGAAATTGTTCACAAGCATATTATATAAAGATTAAATAAATTGAGGGATGTTGAGCAAGAAACCCATTCTGACTGTTAATGAAGTAACTCCAATAGGTCATCATTTCATTTACAAGAGTAAAACATTTATAATTTCCAAAAAGAGTTTTTGCATGACAATTCACTTGGCTTAGGAAGACCCTGAGATTGTCAGACATTAAATCCTTCAAATGCTTAAAGTAACTGTATCATTACACTGTTCTCTTTTCTTGACAGCAGACTTTGCACCCTTTTTTCAATTATTAATTTTCTTATTTGCCTAAATAATCTATGCTCAGAGAGATAATATTTTGACAACCAATGTTGTTGTTTCTTTCTTCGTAGTCACTTAAAAACTATAGGACATTTCTTTAGCTTACTTTTTCATTATTTCCAGAGGCAAAAACTGGCAGGGCAATTTATAATTCAATTTTTGCTAAATCCATGACACCCAATATATATGTCAGGCATTTCAACGGCAGGGTACTTTGGGGATAGGTGATAAATTGTACTGATTATAAGTGCAAGCTGTTCTTCTAAAACATCATATCAAAAAGAAGGTAGGTATTATTAAGAAAATGTAATGTTTCTTTAGATTGTCCAGAAACATCAGAGATAATCACTTCATGGGAATATATTCCCCTTGGTGTTATACAGCAAAATATTATGGTTCTTACCATGTTTTTGATAGCACTCATCTGGAGAAAGGAATAAAGAAAAGACTCTATCAGTTCACAAACCTATCAGGGGCTGGTAGTCTTTCAGCAGCCACGTAGCTCTTAGTGCTGCAATAACTCATGCCTGCCAGAAATGACTCACTCTGAAACCCGAAACATGGCCCTAATCATTTTAGGACTGTGTTGGTATATATGAGTAGTATAAATATTATTTTATCATATAATCTCCTCTGATCTTTTTAAACATCCTTTCAGTGTTCCAGATATTTCCTTGTGTGATATGCATGGCTTAAGCAAAGCCACGGATCTCCTAGGTTATCTCCAAAAAATGCTGAAAAAAGTGAACAACTGAAATATAAAAATCTGCTCTGGTGGTATACACTCCTCTGTGTCTGTGTGCGTGTGTGCGTGTGTGCGTGTGTGCATGCGTGTGTGTTGCAGTTAAGTTTGGCATTCCATTAATGAGTGAAGTAATTAAGCAAAGCAAACTGGTAGGTGACTCCAGGTCTAAGAATAGGGAATGGGCTATGGAGCCTTTCACCTCTGGGTCAATGGTTTCTGTTTAATCGGGCTGTTAATGACTAAAAGTCATTGTTTCCATCTGAGAGCTGTTTGGTCTCAATGTGAAGTAAGTTGGTGGTCTGCTATCAGTTTCTCATGTGCAAACGTATAGATCATGAAATCGACTGCTGCTTTTTGACAACTCAGTGAAAAAACATGCTGTTTGGAGGAAATGACAAAACAACTCTATCTCAGACAGAATGTACCTTAAGAAGGAAATGTATTCCTGAGCAGAAAAAGTTATATTGAAATAGTTGACATAAAATAATAGAGAATTTGTGAATTCACTTTTGCACAATTGCTTTCATAAAAATTAACTTATTTAACCTTGAGTTAATGTATATAATAGAGGCCGTGCTAATAATATTATTTTAAAGTTTCAGAAACAAAAGCTCAAGGAGGTCAGGGCTTGTCCAAGAGCACACAAGTAGCAAGTTTTTATATTGGCGCTGGAACAGTGTGATTAGCTTCTTGGAAGAGTGAGCCTTCTGGAGGGCTTCCAAAGCACCAGGAGAAGTTGGGCAGGATAGAAAAATAAATGATATTCTGCGAAGGGTGTAAGCATGAGGTAAATCAAAAAGGTAGAAATTAGCACAGTGTGTTCATAGTAGAATACATTACATATGTTTTATATTATGTGTTTACATAGGAATACATTAAAAGAGATTTTAACATACACACACAACTACATTAATGAACACCTGTATGTTCACACAGACTAAGGTTATGTTAAAAATAATGAATTGTTAGTGGTGTTCTTTCAACAGGAAAAGTAGCATTAAAGATCTATGCAGAACAAAGCATGTAACTTTAGGAGGAAGCAGATGTGAAACTGCTGCTGGAAACAGACAAGACGTATACAGGCCTTTCTTGTGAGATATGAGCAGTGGCTGAAAGATAAAGGCTATTATGATTCTAATAGTAAGCTAATAATAAGTCTTGATTAGTGAAGAAAGGCTTCTGATAACCCCACAGCTAAAAGATGTTATTGTGGGACTTTTCATTCAAGAAAATTCCCAAGACCATGGAGCATCATGCTAGTTGATAGAGCAAACCCAACCCAGGTATCAGTGTTTTTCAGTGGGGAGATGTACTCTCCCACATGCAGGGTTTGGAAAACAGTAGGGATAATTTGGGGCTTTCACCACGATAGGGGCACTAATTGGCAAGGTCAGGGGTCCCTCCTTGCGAAACTTGTTCTGTCCCCAGTGCCAGTAGTGCCTCAACCAAGAAAGACCAATTACATTTTTCTCACCACAGTGTCTCTGTAGACCGAAGACTAGTTTCAAGAGTGATGAAGGAAGAAAACCATTACTTGGCATCTCAACATTTTTATCATTACTTATCTGTTGCCTACTTAAATTTTGCCTTCACTTTTTAAAATGATGTGCCCACTAAGGTGATCAGTAAACCAAACACCTAACCTAATGGATACTTTTCATTTATCACCTTTATTATACACTTCCTTTTTCTGGAAATTCTCTTCTGTCATGACTTCTTCAAGATCGTCCTCTGCAACATTTCAGAGCACTCCTCGGTCATCTCTGTGGTTCTCTGATGTCCTCAACTCCTTAACACTATGTTCTCTAGGACCCCATTCTTTGCTGGCTTTTCTTTTCTTATTGGCCTTGGCTACCACCACTGATGAGTCCCAAATATCTGTCTCCAGCACTAATAAGTCTCTTGAATAAGACCAACAGTGTCTAGATAAAACCAGTGGTCTACTGCACAACTCCACCTTCATATCACAAAGGCAGATTTGGGTTTTAAGAAACATCCAAATTATGCCACTGCATTCTTCTTTCTGTTTTCATTCAAGTGATGCATTTTTATTAAGTTAGTTAAACATGGTGATATGAATAGAGCATGAAATTCTTGGTCAGCTGAAGAGTTGGATGTAAGGAATTATGGAAAGAAGTATTCATCACTATGGGAGACAGAAGAGGAACGCATTAACTCTGGGATGGGAGCTGGAAGAGAGGTTGAGTAATTGGAGTACTGGAAGCATCTTAGGATAAGTTTCCTTTAAGCGAGGGTTCCCCACATGATCAGAGACATTCAGGACAAAAAAGTAATGTGTCCATGTAGCTGAGAAAGACAAGGGCATAGTCATGTACCTTTTAGTAATTTGGTGTGACCACAAAAGAGGAGGGCTGGGGGTGTGCAGTGAAAAAGAGGTAGCAACCAGATCATAAAGGTGTTTTATTTTCATGTAAAATAATTGGGACCTTATCCTATAGGTAGCTGAACAATTAAATAAGTTTAACTAGAGGTTGCAGGACAACTTCAGTTTTGTTTTTCAGGTAATTATTGTCTATATGGAAAAGAGGATGATAAGGCACACAGAGTATTGCATAATGAAGTCATGAACACAGGAGGATTTTTAGCCGGCAATTTAGAAATCACAAGATCCTGATTTAGGAAGCCAAAATTGTTACACAGAGTAAGAAAGGAAGTCTATATATACTACTCTTTGCAAGTAAAATCGGCAGGTGACCACTGAATTTGGAAAGTGAAGGAAAAGATACAGAACTGAGGATGTCCCCTTAATGTCTGGGTTTGGTGATGTAGGACATGATGCTGTTGAAAAAGATGGAGACTGTAGGAGGAAAAGAAAGTGAGAACATTTTTATTTCACAACGGCTTAAAAAATGCAGCCTTGAGAGTCAAAGCTGAACAGTGATCTTTTTTTTTTTCTTTCTAGGATTTATCCTCTACCAACCCTTTCCTTCCCTTGGACAATAAGCTTTGGGCTTATCCTTAGTGGCAGAGTGGGTACAGTAAAGAAAGTGCATTGAAAATTCAAAAATATCATCCTTGTTATATTAAAACGCAATGTGTGATCTTGGGCATATTACTTAACCTGAGTTCAATTTTCTTATCTGCTAAGAGGGAAAAATGATACCTTTCCTCACAGTGACGCTGTGTAAAATAAAAGGTCTCACGTGAAGGTAGCTAGCACATTCTCTACACTCAAAAAGCCTCTCTAAAAATTAGATCGATATTTCCCTTCCCACAATATGGTTTTCAAATAGCTTCATAAATATGCCAAGTGTTTCTCAGATATTCTCCTTTTAAAGATGAAATCATGATTCTTATTGAATTGCTATGTTTTAGCACCATTTACAAAGAACAACTAACTTATTGGCATTGTTCTAAGCCTGCTTGAGGTACCTAGAGATTCAGCGGTATGTATTCACCTAATTATAATAATTTGTGTCAACCATATATTTAAAAATTATTGCTTAGAAGAAACAGCTCTTTAAAGGACGGGCTTTAAAGTCTGAACAGTTTTTATGAAAGTTAGCATACATAAAAGGCAAATAACTATAGCAGTTGGAATCTAAAAATGAAAATGTCCTCACTGCGGGGGTTGAATGGTATGAACAGAGATGGGCAAATCCCAACTTTAGATCTGATAGGTCCGGATGAAGAAACATTTTTAAATTGATGGCTAGGAGTGGAATTTGAGGCAAAGAAGTTTCAGGAAACCTGATAACAAAGAAAGAGAATTTATTAAAGCAAGATTGAGGAAAGGTTTTATAAACCAGACCTAATGAGTTAAATTTCTCTAAAATTATGCCAGCTACTGGCTCCTTATTATAATCTATGTAATTTGGTTTAGTCGATGTAGTTGTTTGGGTGATTTATGCTACTGATAATGGAAGCTTATAAATTTCTTCAAGGGAAGTATATTTCTTTATAGTAGACTGTGTTTTAATTCATTTGCACAACCAGTTTCCACTAGCAGAAGCTTAAGTCTAAAATTTTATCACTGAACAGTAAGTTGTAATTTCTTTCTGAATTCATGAAAAAGCAGCCAAATCCCAGGTTCTTTATTAAATGACTGCCCTGTTCCATGAATTAAGTGATTTAAGAGGTTGCCTCTAGTCTACATAGAGTGGTTTTGTCCCATCAAATTGGATATGTATTTAGAATTTTGAATTCAAGAAAGAATGTTAGTGCGAGAAACATTGTCATCATTTAAAGTAAGTTTCCCAAGCCGCCGTGAGCATTTTGCTTTGTGTCAGCGGTGATGTTCCACTGTGGGGGTGCATGCCTCTTGGTGACACTCATAAAGCTTTCTTAAGGCTCTTTATAACATCATGTAACTGAGAGCAGACCATTTATAGGTGACAAGTTTTGAAACAGGATATTTTTGAGACCATTTGATATCATATAAAAATAAATTGATTCAGATTTGAGCTGAGTGGCTGCAAGCAAGACCACCCCCCCCACCAAAAAAAAAAAAAAAAGGAAAGAAAAAAGAAAGAAAAGAAGAAAGGAGTAGACTAATACATTCTTCAATTGATATTGTAGAAATCCCCTTAAGAGGTTCCTTCTATACGTTCTTATATGACAGAGTCAAAGTTTAGGAGTTCCACAATTGCCCTGAAATGAAGGTTTTTAGCAGCTGGACCATTGTGACAGAGCTTTGGAAAGTGTTCACTATATTTTAAAATTTGGATCTGAATCCATCCCCAAGCTTAATGCTGACATTCACAAGGGCTTGATTGGCTCTATCTCAGGCTGGAGAAAGCTCTTATTGTGGTCAACTTAACTGAGCCAACTATTAACAATGTCAGAATACCATTCTACAAAGCAGGGCAATACTTAGTCAAAGTGATTCATATTAGCGGAGCGTGAGCAAAGAAATATGAACAGGCAATTTCACAGCCCTGGGCTGCCAGTGAATCCATTGCTCTTATGAGCACAGCGGAAAGAATCAGGGTTCATGCGCCTGATGTTCAGACTTCTTAGTAAATGTTTCACTGTGTCCCGAGGAGGAGACAGAGTGTTTTAATGTGGGAAATAGAACCTTCTGTGCTGTCTGTTCTGGAGAAAAGAATGTGGTTTCTAAAATATTACTTTTTGAACTTCCTGTACTGTATTTATACAATTCTGACTCTTTAAAAGGCTAAATTGTGTTATGACTAAGCCAGTCACTGGTAGACCCCACATGCTCTATGAGAGAAGGTTCTTTGCCTTCTACGTGCAGTTTCCTTTGTGTGGTGCATTTCTTCCCTAGTCTGTTTTGCTCTACATTCAGCAAACCTTTGACAGACAAGCAATAGCCGTGGGAACCATTGTTCCATCCACCCTGATACATAAGTTTATTCCACCTGAGAGCATGTTACAGTTTAGTGGTGAAAAGCAAGGCGGGGGGTAAGACCTGACTGGGATCTAATCCTGTCTTTGGGTTCAACTCACTGAGCCTTAGTTTCCTCATTGTAAAATAGAGGCAATAATACATCGTGAAGCAGTTTTAAAGATTAGATAAGAGTGTGTATAGCACAGTGCCTCCTAATTAGCAATGCTCAATAAATTATAGTTCTTGGCCAGACAACCAGAACATTTGATTTTGTTTGGGTTTTGAAAATGTGTTCAGTTGATGAAAATGCATTAGTAAATTTTCTAACTCTAGCATATGTTCAAGGTCATCTTTACATATACTTGTGAGCTCAAAATGTCAGGATAGGAAGAACAGATAAAGTAAGTAGTGGTTTTTATTTTCTTAAAATTTGCAACGTAAGTCTACAATACATAGACACACCACACATATAACTGAAATGAAAGTTTAATGAAACAATACTTTTCTATGTATGTTATACTTTGATATTTTCTTTTTTCTTTTCACTTCCTTTCTGGTTAGAGCCAATAAGATGATTTATATAATACTAATGCTATATAAACAACAACTTGAAAACAGTGATTCAATGTAGAGTAAATTAATTTATTACACAAATTTTGTATTGGTTATTCAGTGCCATTTAATTTTAATTATATTTTATAATATTTAATTATATTAATGAATGTTTGCCTCTAGGAAAAGGGAAGGAAATTAACAGTTATTATGTACTTAACCAGATATTATCTATGCTGTTTTGCATATACCTCCTGTTTTGAGAATCTTACTATTATCCCATTTTACAGATAAAGGAACCAAAATTGCAAGAGATAAAATATCTTACCCAAGAATTCAAATCCATTGATTTCCCACTGTTTCTAAAAGCAATAGGTTATATGACTTATATTGACACATTTGTACGCTTTTATCTCTGAACTACTGTACCTGTATTCTTTCCTGTAAATTAAATTATGCATATTTGACCTCTTAAGAACAGAATTTGCTTTTAAATTATAATGCAAGAATATGGAGAAAGGGTCACATATTGATTTTACTTTGCAAAATCTTAATAAGAATAGCCCTCACCAAGAAGTATTTTGAAATGGTAGGATAACTAGGATAATTTACATTTCTTTGTAAACAGAACTTCCTGGCATGTGACTTTTTTATTCTGTGAGTCTATATATGATAGTTTAAATTTTTTCCCATTAACAAAATACTTCCAGGGAAGACAGTACTGGAATCTATATACTCTTTTAGTTAAAAATAAGTCCAATTTTGAGAGCACAGTCATAAACCTAGGAGGATTTTAGTTTGATTCAGTGTTTGGAAGGATGATCAAGCTCTATGTTTATTTTTTCAGGTTTTTTTCCTCCTACAGATTCTTCCCCACAGTGGATTAACAACAGACATTTGAAGTTGTACTGTTTAAATATCTTTGAATTATTTTTGTTTAAAAATGTCAATGGGTACGATAGGAAAAGTACATTTTTTTTCCTGTAACTTCAAAACAACTGAACAGAACCTTTGGACTGAAACCAAGAATTGAATGCTTTAGCTTTAAGAAGATTTTCTTTTCTGAAAAGTAATGAATGAGTCTCTTTGCAAGTTTAACTGTTTCAGGGTTCAATTCTCTGACTTCCAGTATTCTATGATATATTTTTTTCAGTAGTGGCTTATGAATAAATAAACATAGCTTTTCTTTCTCAGTTACCTCTTAAATCAGAAGTTACGTAAACTTCAGATGCACATAGGGCTTCTTCTAAACATGTACAAAGTATCCCATTTTGTTAGTGGCTACTTCTTTCAAGTTTGTATTAATGAATGACACCCCTTGAGGCTAGCCTGCAATGACAGTGGAATGAGGACATATTTTCTACTTATTCTCCTTGGGAAAGGAGAGGAGGTCCATCATTGTGATGCCTCTGGAGGCGGCACAAATATGTTCAGTAACTTTTATTTTAGGATTATCAAAAAAGTAAAATAAAATGTGTGTGGGTGAGGGACATAACAGAGACTAACCAAGAGCCACAGTTTCTGAGGCTTTGTGTTGAGGCAGTTAACTCCTGCGTCTGCTTCCAGACACAGCAAGGGGTGTGAAGCAGAAGGGTCCAGAGTCCAAATGTGCAGCTGCATCTGGGGGTGCTCTGCCCTGTCTTCCACGACCCCAGGCCTTCCCAAAGCCCTTAGAGCCAGCCCCTGCTCCAGGGCAGCAGCACAGTCACTAAAGCGCACGCCTTCCTTGGCTCATGTGCCTCCGCTGCAGCCTTCTCAAGTCTTCACTTGAGGGAAAGATGATCCAGGGGAAGACGTGAAATGTGCAAAGGCAGATCTTAAGTTATAATGGCTTTATGAAATCATTCTTAAATTTTTAGATGTGTATTGGCTCCTTTTTTCCCCAAATTGTCACTTGTTGATATAGTCAATATTTTTGATGTTATGTAAGAGCATAATGCATTTTTTTTTTTTTGTATTTCCACTCAAAACTAGCTATATTTATAAGGCAAATGGGCTCTTTTTCTTTTTTGTGAAGGAAATTTGTAGAGATAAGATGAATGGTAACTATCACTAATAGTTAAATGGTGACTCAGTTGATAGGTGAAGGTTATCAGAAGGAAAATACGGAATGATAGATTAGTGAACCTGTTGATGGACTTTGTTTTCTTATTTTCTGAAGCCCTCTTTGTACTGTCTGATAAAACCAAATTTGTGACAAAGTGATTTAATACAAAAAATATATAACTTGGTAGAAAAATATACATTTCTACTTAACTACTTCATAGTCTCCTAAGTGACTCTATTGAATATGTATAATTTATGAAGTAAGATAAAAATAACAGACTTTTTCAATGTAAGAATTTGTTATTTTTATAGATCACAATTGAATATTTATGATTACATAGAAATAAAGGAGTGATGTGTTTAGCATTGTACTTCAAAATGATTAATCTGGCACCATCTATGCTAAGAAAAGGGACAGTCTAGGAGTGGAAAAAGCAGGTTCATTTTTAGTGATAAATATTATTTTGAAAATCAGTATTGGATATTATTTTAATAAGATAACCATATGGTAGAATGAATCCACACCCAAGTTCTAGTTAGAATTTGCTTTCTAACTAGTGGCCTTGGCAAGGCACTTTATCATGCTGAAATTTAACTTTCTGAGCTTTAAAATAATATTTAAATCATCTGTATCACCTTTTAAAGTTCTAGAATAAAAATTTGGGGGGAAATCACTATTTCATCAAAAATAAAATGCTTGGGAATCCTGGGAACTTAACTGATGAAATGGCCTTTTATGCCTCATAAGGCAGACCACGGCTTCTTTCTACAGTCTAGGAATCTGAGGCCCCAGTACCTGAGCAGACTGTTCTGCTCATCAACCCTCCCTTTCTGCTCCCGCTCCCTTAACTCTGCGCTTCAGTCATCCTTTAACGGTCACTGTTCCTTGGTCCACCTCCACCTGGGCTTCTGGCTTTCTTCCCACTTCCTGTGACCCTGGCCACCTTCTCTGACTAAGCCTTTATCCTTGAAATAAAACGTTAAAGCATTGGGGGTTGGGAGAGGGTAGGGAAACAGGGAGGGCTTCTGGACAGTGGCTCAGGAAGGCTCCTGTGAGAGCCACTTGGTGTGTTGGGGCTTGGGAGAGGCAGCTTAAGGTGCCATGTTTGAGGCTTTATGACACGGGGGGGGGGGGGGGGGGGGGCGCTAAGTGGTTTTTTATTTATTATCTTGAGACAGAGAGAGAGAGATTTGTTGTTCTACTTATTTATGCATTCACTGGTTGCTTTTTATATGTGTGTTTTCAGAAATCAACCCACAACCTTTGTCTTTCCATAGGATGCTCTAACCAACTGAGCTACTCAGCCAGGGGGAGGGCGGGGCCGTGGTTTTAAGAGTCCCTGGTTGGAGGCCCAAGGTCACATTGAGCAGAGTGATAGCACTTCCACCTCTTTTCCTGCTCAGCTCTTTCATCTTCTGTATTGTTCTACACCTTGACCTCTGCCTCCCCCTGCACCTCCCTGATGGTGCAATACAAGCCCATTCATCCTGTCCCAGCCCGTTGTCCACTCTCTGCGCTACACCTTCATGTTAGCACCCACCTTCACACCCTCTATGGTCCCTGCAGTCCACTCACCTTGAAACCCTGCCCCGAGTCCAGGCTGGTGGGGCTAGTCACCCTGGCACCCTCATCAGAGGGGAGTCACTGGGATGCTGGCAACCTGAGTCCACTGGACCCTCACCCAACAGGGAAGGGCCCTGACCAGGCATCCAGCATCTCAGCCTGGCTCTTCCCAGGTAGGCAGAGTCCACCTCTGTCACCTGTCGGGCCTTAAGCCCTCCACCCAGAGCCCTGCCTCTAATGCCACACTAAGAAGAAAGCAGCCTTGGGCCATACCTGGGACCATTCTCAACCTTGGACCACTGCCAGACCCCAAATCTGAGATCTCCATCTTGGACTCATTTCCACCAGGGGCATCGACTTCTCAGCCTTGTGAGTACCCTAGACCCCTGCCAAGCTCTGTGCCATCTCTGAAAGGCCTCCCTATCTAGTTAAGGGCAACCACAGAACAGCACTCCCAGGTTCCTGTGGTCTGTTTCTTCTATGAACTTGAAGAGTCAGCTGCCTCACTGGAACATCCGCTGCATGGAAGGCGGTGGATGACTCCTCCTCCCTGTCCTCCTGGGACCAACTTGAACCTGGAGTGGTGGTATAACACCTGCGGGGCCCTTTTCATCTGAAGAGTTCTTCATTTTAGTGGGGTAGGCATGCCCGGACAGAGGGACTGGGAGCAAGACTCAGAGGAGGCCGAGGCCTTGAGCTCAGAGGTGTCCCTGGCTGGGCTGCTTCTGACTATGGCCCGGTACTCTATCCTGGAGCAGGAAGTGGGGATGTATTGAAGCAGGTCCAGACATGGGGTTGGCGGCAGGCTGAGGTCCAGGCTCCAGAAAGCATTTATGGGCAGTTCCTGGGAGCTTTTGGACAGAGATGATGTCCTGCACATGTCTACCCGCAACATCACAGAAGGGGGATGGGGGTGGAAAGTAGGTCTACTCTTGGAGTGGAGGTGGCCTGAAGCCCCAGACACTGTGTTTATGCATGCTTTTATTGTTTTTAATAAAAATTATTATTGATCAAAAGAAGAAAAAGGAAGTAAATCATGCTCTTTCCCCTCTGGGTTCTTTTCTCTCTCCACACCAGCCTTCTCTGTATTCCTGCCATAGCTACCATCCCATTCTTGGACAATTTTTATTCTTCAGTCTGTAAAGGTGCTGTAAGACACTGGAAGTCATTGTACCTAGGTTGAAATTTGAGCAAGCTACTAAGCTTCTATTTTTTCATGTGAAAATGGGACTAAGGACCTATCCCTTGAGGGTTGTTATGAGGTTTCAGTGAGATGTTACATGTAAAATGCTGGCTCTGTGCCTGTCACGTAGGAAACACTCTTGAAGCGATTAACAATATTATGATCCTGAGAGCTGTCCTTGTTTACCTGCGTGATAGCATTTATCTCCTCATCTTGGAACTGGTTATTTAGTCAGTTTCCTCTCTACATATACCCACTGCCAGCTCCATATCCCAATTAGAACTTATGGCCCCTGAAACTAAAAACCAGATCTTGTTCACTGCTCTGTTTTCAACAGATAACAGTTAGCCTATCTCATGGTGGAGGCCAAATAAGTATTAAATGAAAACATGGTTATTCCATCTTACAACCTAACAAGAGAAAGAATGAGATGTAATTATAATCCAGAAATAGAATCTATAGTCAATCAGAATGATTTAGGAGTTAATTTAATTTTTTTTTTTTAGCAACTTAGAACTTTTGGCACAACTCACTTGAGAAAAGTTACAGTACTTATTTTAATATTTTGGTCATTTCAGAAGATGAAGCACGTTTGACTTCCCTCACTAGAAAACTCTGCTCTTTGGTGATTTGTTCTTTGGAGACTAAATCTATGTAGCTCTACATTGATACAACAAGCTGGCAATATGCCATATAGTCTTTATTTTGGATCTTGTTGATGAATATAACAGAAGTTGATAATCAGATTTTCATTTGGCCAAAGGAGCCAAGAAAATACTCCATTACCAATTTTCTAAAACCCAACAAGAAGACAACTTCGGGGAAATTCTATAATGAAACAATACTTTCTCTCTAACAAAATTGACAGAAGCTTATGCAGATTCATGTTTGGGGCACCAAGGCTTCTCATTTTATAGAAAAAGAAGAGAAAAAAAATGCATGATCTGTTTGGCCATTAAGGATTTAAACTCGGCTTTCTCGTATCCCATTATCTTCTTTATAACATAAACTTTTGCCCAAACCAACTCTCCTTCATGCATAGCCCACAAGGTGAATGTCATTGCAATCCCTGGGTCCTGAGAAGATTTGGAGCCTACTTCTCTCTGCTCTCCATCTTCTTCTGGATCCTCCTATTGGTCACCCGGTGTCTTGTTCTTAAAGAACACCCTCTCTTCAACTCGAGTACCACTATCAAAGGTAGCAACTGGGGGCCACTTACGAATAGGTGTTACTGAAATTAGGACAGATCTGTAGTAGTTCATTGTCTCTAAGATGTTGACATTGAAGGACAACACTCAATTGGACAACCGGTGGTCATGAAAATAAAAAGCATTCTTAAAATATAGGACTTAAAACAGTATCTAAGAAAGGAGAAATGAATTAGTATGTAATTTGCTTTTAAAAATTATTATTAGAATGTGAAGTTTTTAAATGAGTCATTGATGCAAAAATAATTATAAAGCCAAAAAATACATAAAGACATTTTCTAATTAAAAATAATGTTTATATTTTTGAGCCACATAGTGATTTCATAACAGAGCAATCACCACCTACCCTGATTCTTTAAATAAGCATTTGCTTCTTTCAGTCACTGTGGCTTACTTAGATAATTCTGGAGTTCTTTCTATGATTTAGTCAGTGATATTGAACAGACTCAAAAGCAAGAAAAGAAGGGAAACTGTATAAAGTAAATAAACTTAACGAAACAGAAGATACATGTACCCAGGGAATTCAACAATTTAGAAGATTTGTCTGACTTTTTTTTTAAGTCCAAAAGTAATCTGTGTTGACCATAACAGGAAACTAGTCTTCCAAGTTAGAGAATATACGTGCATGTGGTCAAAACTCTCTTTTAAAAAATGCATTGAAAAATGTAAAAAGTCCTTTTTGGAACTCGTAACTTTCTATATTGTCTCTCTACATTAAGTCTCTGAAAATGTTTTAGTCAGTTCAGCCATATATATACACAGTTCTTATAAAGTGGTGTGTGTGTAAACTGTACATACACTGAGTATCTCATTTTTTTTTATATAGCAAAACTGTGTACATGGTCATCATTGATGAAACATGCTAACAATTTGTTTTGGACCTTACTGATGAAGATAATATAAATTAATAACCACTTTTTCATTTGGCCAAAGCGTCCAAGAAAATATGCTATTGTCCCTTTTCTAAATGGTAAACAAAATCACAACATTGTTAAGAGACCTCAATGTGACAATAGGATTATTCCTCCGCTCAAGATTTTAGTGATGCCCAGCGTATTGTGACAGCTTGCAAAGGACAGGAAAACAATCTGCATTTCCACAGAGTCTGAGATCCTAAACTTATAATAATTTTTCACCAAATGTAGGAAAGTAATTTTTTTTTTTTTTTTTTTTTTGCCAGTGTAGAGTGGAGGATATTCTGATGTTAAAAGAAGGAAAAGGGAGAGAAATAATGCAAAGTGGCAACTAGTTAATTAAAATAATAATGATGTTATTCTTTTTACACTGGAACTATGCACACCATCAGGCTTAAGTAGTGGGGAGCGCAGATCTTATCAAGACCAGGGGACTGTAGTTGAGGTTAGATGAATGCTTAGCACGTGTGACCAAGTGGGAGGAAACTGTGGGGAGACAGGGAAGAGGAGACATAACTCACTTGTGTCTGATGTGATGATGTTGAATCTCTTTTGCAATGATTTCTGTGTTATGTATGGGTTATGGGAGTTTGATCTTGCTCTATGCCAGGTGCAAAGAAATGCCTTTTGGCTCAGATTAAGTTGTGATCACTTCACTTTGGCACCTCTTCCCTGGTGTCAGCATTTCCAGTTCACTCCCCTCGGTGGCTGCAGTAAGCCTTTGAGATCTTAAGAGCTATAGAATGCAAGCTCAGGCTGCACTCTGGCATTCGGGGAACCTGCCAAATTCCATAAGGTAATGACAGTTCAATCACAACGCAGCACTTCACTCTCTATCCATAACCCATTTTATACACTGCATCAGTGGCGGCTCCCACAAGTTAATTGGGTCATTACAGCAGAAAAGGGAACAGGAAGATAGAATGGGACAAAATACTTCCACCCATATTTTATGGGGTATTTAAATTGAAGGGAGAGATTCTTAGCTTTTCCACAGACACCAAAGAGAAAGGAGACAGACAGTTGGGGAAAGAACTCTCATACACTATGCAGATTATTATGATTAAAACCTCCTAAGTAAACGGTGCTGCTGGGTATCCCTTACATTTTGTCTTTTTGAAATCCCAAATGCTTTTGAAATTTGAAAACTCAAACTACTGGCCTACGAAAGCCTAGAGAACCAGCAGACCAGAAAAGGAAACCTGGCATAATAAGAATAAACAATGATTCTGCTTAAGATGGATGTGAATTGTCAAAAGAAAGGTAAAATGCAGACAAATTTCAATCTCTCCAGACCCTTTCCAATTCTCCTGCTTTTCTTCTTTTTTTCCCCCCTCTGACAGCTCCCTAGAGTTCTCTGTCTTTCTTGAACAATTCTGGTAGCTAAACGCCCTTCGGCAGTAGCCCTTAACCACCAGCCCCGCCCCTGCCCAGCATGTCTTTGCCTTGTCTTTATCTTCCCAAGGGGTTTTCAGTAAATCCTTGCCTGTGATAAGAAAAATTAGACATTTTTCTTTAAAACCATTTTTTTTTCTTTAAAAGTCCAAACCACATGCCTTTTTTTTTTTTTTTTGCTTTTATTTCATTTAATTAAGAATTGCATACTGTATTACTGTACCTTGACTTAAAAGCTGTGACTCAAGCATGGCAAGCTGGCATTACCAGCTCTGTGACTCTGGGCTTTCATTTTCCAATTTGCAAGATAAAACTATTCACACTGCATGGTCAGGTAATGATTGAATTATATAATGCCAAATACATATTAACTATTCAATACATTTTGAAACAATTTGTTTTTCCTTAAAAAAGAAATGGAAAATTTTTTTTTAAATCTATAAAATTCTCTACCCTAAGCCTTATTAGCTGCTGATCTGACATAAAAATAGATAAAAGAGATACATTTAACCTAGGTGTCTCTGTCAGCCTATACCCAATAATGAAGAATTCCTCAGCTTTGGTCATTTCCCAGACTGCACTTGTAATTCACATTTCAGTTCTGTATCTGTATCTGTAGGTGGAAGATATCAATTACCTAAATAAAAATAATCTCTTTATTATCCTTACTGCCTTATCACACTTTAGGCTATTTCTCTTGGTCTCTCCTGAGGAAGTCTATCTTCAGACAAAATGTGCCTTTTCTATAATGCCCAGACCTGATTAATATTCTTTTTAAATGATTCATTTCATATGCTAAATGCAAATTATCCTCTATTTACAACCCAGTATGTGATTATTTCCAGTAGTGGATTATTTAATATTTTATATTATTCTCTAATCACTTTATGTTTTCAATTCTGACTGGTGAATTAGAGAACTTAAGCTAAGGGTTATGAGGAAATCTTTCCTAAAACTAAAGCTTTGCCACAGTGGTAACTGTTTTCTTGGCCTAAGATAAGACACTTAATCATGTTGAAAAGTGTAAGAATTGTATCTTAATAGTAATTAAACAAAACAAACTTCTACCACCACGATTCCTCGGTTTTTGAAACAAAAATGGCTCGGATCTCTCAGAATAGTTATTTTAATCCCAACTCTCTACTACCGTAGTATCTAAAGTGGGGTGCACAAAACAATCCATTAGGGTGCAATAGAAATATTAAAATTTATGTTTAAACTTATTTTTTAATCTAAATAGAAGAACTTTGTTATACTTAGTAACTTAATTGTAACTGGTTCCTCCTCTCCCCCATTGTAGGTCCTATGTATCTGACAGTTGCATGTCATGAGCTCTATGCAAAGTAAACTGAGGTACGGGTGCTAGCTTTACTGTGAGAAGATATTAACAGTGGTGTCTTTATTAGATCGTTTGATCATCTCTGAATATTGCAACATAATACAGTTTTTATATGTTTCTGGTTATGTGGGTTGTGGTTATCAATAAAACACATGCACACAATGACTGTGAAGCTTAAAAATGTTCCTCCTGATAAACTGTCACTATAAACAATACTATTAATGTAACCCAAAGGACCAAGGAGAAAACAGCATAGTCAATACATTCCCTACTATCAGTAAAGCTCTTTGTCAGCTACAAAACATGGTAAAAAAACATTAACAGTCCAATACTATCTGTCAAGTGGTCAGCTGAAAGAAAAAAATTATCAAGAAGGCTACATGAAATGGATTTACATCCTCCAGCTTTAACTCAAACCTTTAATTAAGTACAATATATACTGTGTGGCAAGCTATTAATTAATGATAGTATAAAGCTATCAGATTTAACTATTTCAAAATGTGATTTCCTTTTTATTGCTTATTACAAAGAATGTTTATTCTATGTATTTTCTAATATATGTAATTAGCATGGTAATATACATATGCCATTTATAGATAACTGAACAAAAATGAAGAGTACATGCACATAATTCCTTTACAAATAGGGGTGAAAGATCAAAATGTGGACACTAATATGTCGCTAGAATATAATTTTTTTACTAGACTGAAACACTTTTTTTGAAGTATGTTTTATTGATTATGTTGTTACAGTAGTTCCAAATTTTTTCCCCTTTGCTCCCCTCTGCCCAGTAACCCCCTTCCCTTCAGCAACCCTACTCCCACCCCCTTAGTTCATGTCCATGGGCTGTGCATATAAGTTCTTTGGCTTCACCCTTTCATATATTATTCTTAACTTCCCCCTGTCTATTTTGTACCAACCAATTATGCTTCTTAATCCTGGCACCATATCACCATTTCTCACCCTCTCGCCTCCCAGCTGATAACCCTCCAAATCATCTCCATACTTATGATTCTGGTCCTATTCTGGTTTGCTTAGTTGAATTTTGTTTTTCTTTTTTAGATTCAGTTGTTGATAGTTGTGAGTTTGTTGTCATTTTAGTGTTCATAGTTTTGATCTTTTTTTCTTAAGTAAGTCCCTTTGACATTTCATATAATAAGAGCTTGGTGATGATGAACTCCTTTAGCTTTACCTTGTCTTGGAAGCACTTCATCTGCCCTTCCATTCCAAATGATAGCTTTGCTGGATAGAGTAATCCTGTTTGCAGGTTGCTTTTCATCACATTGAATACTGCTTAGCAGTCCCTTCCTGCATGCAAAGTGTCCTCTGAGAAATCAGCTGATAGTCCTATAGGCACCCCCCTGTAGGCAACTCTCTGCCTCTTTCTTGCTGCCCCCAGGACTCTCTTTATCTTTTGCCTCTGGCATCTCAGTCATGATGCGTCCTGGTGTGGTCCCCTCTGGGTCCAGCTCGCCCAGGACCTCCGTGCTTCCCGGACCTGTATGTCCATCTCCTTCGCAAAATTTGGTAAGTTTTCTCTATTTATTTCAATTCTTGCTTCCTCATTCTTCACTGGTTGACTGTGTTTTTCTTCCTTATGTTCCAAATCATTGACTTGAATGCCGGTTTTCTTCCCTTCATCATTAGTTTTGTGTGGATTTTCCTTCATTTCACTTAGCCTTTACTTCTCTTATGTGTTTGCCATACTCAAGCATATCTGTCAAGCCTGTTAGCATCTTTATCACCAGTGTTTTGAATTCTGTGTCTTTTAGGTTGTCTGTCTCCTCATCTGTGAGGTTGGCTATCTCCTCGTCACTTAGTTCTCCCTTTGAAACCTTGATCTGTTCCCCCTTTTGGGCCATACTTCTCTGTCTCCTCATTCTGACAGACTCCTGTGTTTGTTTGCCTCCGAGTCCCAGGCAGAGCTGTCGCTCCTGTTATGTTGTAAGGGGAAGAGCTTTAGGAATTGTCAGTACAGGGTGACCTGTTTCACCATGTTGTGGTGCTGTATGTGGGGGAGGAGTCTGAGAGGGAGCAATGCTGCCCACCCAGCACTCACCCCCCTGCAGGCACCTATTCCACCTCCACACCGGACCAGCGCCTCTCCATCTGCTGCCCTGGCTCTCACTCCCAGAGTGGTGGCCCTCAAAACAAGCAGACTCCACTGAGAGACTGGCAGTTTCTGCCTCCACCCCAACCCCCACTGGTCTGCACAGTCAAAAGCAATGAGGCCTGATCCTCCCCAGTGCTGGGACCATGAGCTGGGAATTCTCCCCAGGTGTCCCTCCTGACCCTTTAAAATGTGTGACTGCGCCCACCGCCACCGCTGCTGCCACCACACCTCATCCTCTCCACCCTGGTTCCGCCCTTCCCACCATCCTGGATGAGCATCTCCTCCCCATATCTTTGTTTGCTGGACTTCCATGCAGCTCGACCCTCTGGAACTTCTGGTTGTCTCCAGCCTCGAGGCAGCTGCACTCCCTCCTAGCCATGGAGGGAGATGCAATGTGCTCGTCCACGCCTCCATCTCGGCCGGAAGTCTAGACTGAAACACTCTTAAAGGCAGGGATCATAAATTATCTAGCCTGGAGTCCCTTCAGGGAGTGAGTGAATGGGGGAATGAATGAATGAGTGAAGATTCCAATGACCCACATTCCTCAACATTGGGGCCCTTCAGCATCTGCACTATTCAAGGCAGCATTCACTATAAAGAACACAATCCCTGAACGTACTCTGTCCTGGAACAGTGACAACAATAGACTGACAAAAATAATGTCAGCTTTGACCTCATCAGATAATGAAAAGATAGTGTCTTCTTTTTGACAAAAGTTCCATCTTTATCATTATGTTATGCCGTTTTTTTGTCTGCTAGACATGACATATTTATGGAAATACAAATATACTTTACTCTTGAAATTATCTCGAAATCTATGGTTCCTTCTAGATGTGTACAATTTACTTATTTTCTAAGACTCATAGTTCTTCACTGATCACTAACATTATATGAAAATGTACACATATAATAATTTATGACCAGACTTTCATAACATTGAAGTTAGGTGTTCCATTAAATTCAACTCCACATTTATTTAATGCCACTTACCCTAAGTTCTAGATTGTGATTCTTGTGAGATATGCAAACAAGTCCTTGTCTTTAATGAATGTGTAGTCATATTAATTTGGTAAGCATAAATTATATGTGTATATACACAACACATTTTATTTGGTATGAGGCTTCTTTGTGTAGTGAGACATAAAATACACCTATAACTCAGGTTTGTAATTCTAGAGATATCATTTTTTGTGTATGTGTGACTTGATACAGAATTTACAGTATTTGTTTATTCAATATATACTGAGCTCTATTATAAGCCAGGCACTGAGATGAGCAACAGTCTTTGTCTTTGAGAAGCTCCAAGTCTAGCAGGGAACAAGGAAACACAAGTACATACATTCAGTACATTATAATAGATAGATATTTGTCTATGAGCAGCAAGATTTCCTACTAATAATACAGGAAGTCAGTTTCCCAGATCAACCTTCTCTGCTGAAGCATCCCAAAAGTTCTGGATACAATATTAAATTTTTCTTATGAAAATATGATATAGATTCAAATAGAAGGATGAAGACTTGTCATCTTAGAAACTTGGAGGCATGTGACCCCAATCATGTGCTTACTCTAGAAAGAGAGCCCATTTTATAACAGCTGGATAGGGGGCAATGATGAGCATGGAGTGTCTAAAGGTGATGAGGAGATATCACTGGAGTTGCAGCACTAATTTAACGCCAGGGTCCCAATGTTCGACATGAGGTTAGAAACAATCTGTTATGTACAGGTTGAGAAATCACTTCCCTAATTAAGAAGCCAGTAACCTTCCTACAAAAAACTGCTGTTACCAATAACACCTTAGTATCCTCTGGTAGTGAACTTTTCTTCCCCTTCCCTGCGTACACACACACACACACACATACACACACACCTCTCCATAGAAGCACCTGACACAATTTCTCTTCAATTCCTTTGATTCATAAAAGGAACAGAGGTTACTGATTCCTATATCACATTGAATCTTATAGGGAACATAAAGACCTTTGTTCACTTAATTATCTATTCATTAGTTAAGCAATGAACATTGACTGAGCACCTACTGTGTTAGAAATCGCTTACCTGTCTCACAGAATCCCATCTCCCCTTCTTCATATTCATAATAGAATTCTTGTGACTTTACACAGGACATAGCTTCCCAGTGAGATCCTTGCTGTTGGCTAATGCGAGTGACATCTGGGTCACTCCCTTAGAAAAGAAGCTTCTTGCCCTCTACTTTCTTTCTCCCTACCCAGATATAGGAATGCAGATGTGGTTCCAGTGAGCTAGCATCAACCTTTCAGATGAGGGCAATTTCGAGGCTGGTGGTGCAATAGGGCAGAAGGAACCTGGGTCCCTGTGTGACTCTGAGAAGCACAGCAAACTACCTACCCTGGACTGCCAACTCACATCGAGCTTGACAGAGAACAAAACTTCTGTCTTGTTTGAGGAACTGTGCTTTTGGGAATCTCAGTCTGTATCTTAATGAGTATGCCAACTTTGGATACAAAAGTATGGAAGTTTGTGTAAATATTTAATGTAACATTTTCTTAGGTATAAAATATTTGTTCCTTGTACCTTTACAACATCAGGTTTTAGTCATGTCTTTTCCTTCTCCCTGCAACATCCCTTATTCATGTATAGAAATTCTATTTTTCTGTCAAGGGTTTGCTCAAATACTATTTACTTCTCAGTTTTGTCTCTTCTACTAAGTTGATCCTATGCCTTCTGTACTGTTCCAGGTAAGAAACTTCCTTCCAGTAAAAACTCTTCCTTTGTGCTTCTCTTATAAAGTTATGTTTTGTTTAATATAATAATAATGCATATGTTTATATATTCTACTAGAGGCTTCAGAACAAAGACTATCATCTTAATAATTTTTCCATCTCCCTGACACCTAGAACAATGCCTTTAATAATACAATAAGTGTTTGTGGGATAGTCATTAAATGTAAGCTTTACTCTTTGTGTACTTATCAGGCTAAAATAAATGTTTTTCACATTTAATCTGAAGAAATGTTCACATTTCCTCCTTTCTTATTTATCAAATGGAAAAGTAATTGTTACTTCAAAAATTTCAAGAGATCTTTTTTTCCAATTAAAAAGTACTAGCCCGCTTGGAAACATATGCCAGAAAAGCTGACTATTATGGGGATAAGATAATTGTGATTGTAATAACCCTTTTAAAAGAAATGTCAACTGTTCCTGTTTTATTTTTCACATAATAGAGCTATGTCTTATTTCAGTATGATGTTTTCAGGAGCCGGTATATATTTTTATTTCCCTACATGAATCTTTCATCCTTTTACTGACATTTATTCTTTTTATGTAATTATCCTAACAGGAAAGCTCTGACCAGGCAAATGGGTTGTTGTCTGCCTCTGAAGAGACATTCATATCTTGTTTCTTTGCTTTCAAGTTCTATGATCAGGAACCCTCAGGCCCATTCTTAAGGAAATTTCAGGCTAGTTGAGCTTTGCTGTCTCCCAAAATGTCCAAAATGAGATTACATGATAGGCAAGATCAATTTACTAGAAGGTACTTAAGCAATAAATCTGGAGCTTTTTGTCCAGTCACCATTTCTTTCAAGCTTTGTGGCAGAAAATTAAGCCACAAGAGCTTTGACAAATTAGATATTACTACATCTAATTGTGTATGTTTTAGCTTATCACACTGAATCACAGCATTGTAACTGACTCTTATGCCAACAAGGCCTTCGTTTAATCAGCGCGGTGCCATTTAACAGCGATTAATCACCCAACTAAAATGTCATATTAAGGTCACAGAAACTTGAAAGCTAAAAAGAGAACATTAAAGTCAGCTGATAAATAGGGGAAAGAGCGCGTTGAGCCAAGGGAAGTTCTGAGCGCTTTGTTTCATTAAATGCTGGTAGAACATCTAATGGGAACTCGACCTTAACTTGCAACTCAGATCAGAAAACATTTCATTCACTGGGTTCAGAAGGAAGCCATTCTGTCAGTTCTTCAGTGAGCTACGCTCTATAAACAGGCAATTCCTGCCCACAGAATACTTGAAATTGGTGGTTCATTTTACAAATGTTTGTATCTTTATGGATAACATTTTACAATATTTATTTGACTTATTCTTTAGGGGTTTTGGCATTTTTTTCCCCTTTGCTCTTCCTTTTTAAGAAGAAAGAGATCAGATACGATATGGCACTTAAGACAAGATGAAATAATATAATCATTTTACAGTTAGTTACAAAATATTTATGAAAAGGTACAATGTGAAAAAATTGATTCACTTATTTGCAAGGGAGCTTTTATTTCCCAGAACACTTGCCAAATTAAGTATTACAGGACAAAAAGAAAATGAGTAAAGATATTTTTTCATATTTATAATACCCAAGAGGGTACTTTGCAAGTGGGTAGTCTGACAAGTCTGTGTAAGTCCTTCACAAGACAAAACTTGTGAAAAACAGAAAGAATTTCACCTGAGTGGACCTAGAGTAGAGGTTCCTTGAAGACCAGGACTCTGTGTCCCTTGTCACTTGTTCCTAACACTTTAACCATGCCTGGCCCTAATAAATATTGCTTGACAGGCTCATTGACTCTGAAAACAGAGCTGTGGTATATGCTAAACAAACAAAAAAATGTACACCTAATGTCTTTTTTCATTAAGGAGTACTAGATAATTACTCTTCAGCTTGTAGACTTTGTATAGAATTTTAGACTATTTTGAAATGTGATAAAACTGACTATAATAAGAAGAATGGATTCAGTTTTCATACCCACTGAGTCTACCAGCAGGGGAGATTTCCATGTTTTGAGCAAGGTTCACTGAGACTGCCATCTAGTTTATGTAGGCCGGTGTGGTTTGATATAGTACCCCCTAGCCACATCTGGCTATTGAACATTTGAATGTGACCAGTCTAAATTGAGATGTGTGACAATTGTAAACTGCATACTAGATTTCAAAGACTTAGCCTAAAAAGAAATGTAAACTAACTCATTAGTAATTTTGTTTATTGCATGTTGAAATGACAATATTTGGGGTATGCTGAGTTAAATTAAATATATTATTAAAAGTAATTTCACCTGTTTCTTTACACTCTCTTTAATGTGACTACTAGGAAATTTAAAATCCCATATAATGTTAGTGGAGAGTGCTGGAGTAGACCAATGAAAAGTCCCCTGTGTTGGTATCATTATTGACCTGGAGCAGTGTGACCTGGTAACCCAGAAGTGCAACACTTCCTGACTCATTGTGATCCCCTAAACCAGGCTGTTTCCCAGAGCTTTTAGCTCTCGGTTAAAGAGCTGGAGCTGTTACAATACCAAATAGAGAATAAATCTAACAATATCAATAGTATACTTCACAACTAAAGGGTTACTTTTGGAAAGATAGAAATTGGCATCATTCATCTTGAAAGAGACAATGACAAAACACAATTTAATAAACATCTTTGGGGACATAGTGAAACAAGCTAAGATTGTAGCATGAAGGTTGGAGGTTAACTTAAATGATTTCTTAAGTGTCAGAGTTGTTTAACACTTGAGACAGGTTGTGACTCTTCTTTTTCTGGAGGGCAATGATAATAAGGTACGGCCTCCTCTGAAGTCTCAGATAACTATAAGATTGTAGAAGACAATTTAAAGATAGCGACCCCAATATCAGTACTTATTCAGATACTTGGAGTGCTTCTGAAAGTTGGTGACAAGACCAGACAAGATCGCTAGCCCTTCCCAACACAATGAGCCTCTGTTTGAAGTCGTCTTTAATTTCTCTCCTCAGATGTTAATAAAATTCACTTTAAAGTGTATTATTTTGTGACATCTCATAATTCTCTTATAAAATTCACATTTTAAATTTATCAAAATATTATATCTGGAACTGGATTGAAAGCCCCTCAAGATCTAAGTTTATCATATTACCTTATTATTATATGTCTTTGCAAGCATATAGCAATATTATATTTATTATATAACTAACTGTATATATGTGCTATAGGACATGTAGCCATTTTAAAATATTTGATGAATGAATGTATATGTTGAATAATAATAAAAAATCCAAATGTCTGCACTTGCACTCTTTAGGTGGGGAAAGTAGCGAAAGCATGGCAGAAATCCCCACATCCCCAATTCTGGTCCAAGACATGTACAGTATTAAGCAAAACTTGATAAGCAAATACTGCACTTAAGTGTAATAGAGTTTGGGTTTTTTGCCAGTGAGATAAATTATTGGATCAGTCTTCTGTAAGTTACCAATAATTTCTCTAATATATGATGTTTTAAAGTCTTTTGCAAGATAAGTTCTTCTGGTAGTATGGCTTAAAATTACTAAGTGAAGAAATAGTCACCACATATATATCAATATGAGAAAAGCAAATGGGAACACAAAGCTGTTATAAAAAGCATTCTATTTAAACAGAAGGCCCTGATCAGTTTAAAAGCCTGGTTTATAACCTGTGATGCATTACCTGAACTCTACAATCAAAATAACTTTTTGAATGGAAGTCTTTGGTTTTTTGTTTTTTGTTTTTTTGTCTTTTAGAAAAATGTTTCTGCCCTCAGTTTTTATAGTGGTGAGTAAACTTGTATGCTGGTATCTTTGGCAGATCACAGGTTTATTTTTTCTATAGTTATATCCATTCATCAATTTTTAAATGGAAACATCTGAGTTGTCAGTGGCTATGAGCCAATCTTCAGGGAGAAAGCAGTGTTCTCACAACACATGATATAATGTCTAGGCGTGGCCAAAATAATGTACATCCATGTACAATTCGCATTTCTACCACATAAGGAGATTAATAATAGAATTCATCACTTCTATGAACTTTTTGGTTTTCCTTCCTCTCAGTCTGTTACTGAGGAAAAGTAATTTTAATTTGATCTTTCTAAAAAGCATCTATTGTTCTTCCTAAACTATCAACTTCACATCCAAACATTTTAAACAATGCCAAAATTAGTTAACTTCCAGACATTTATTCTACCTTTGGCTGGAAACATCCTGTTAATTTCAGTGCCAGCACACAACTATTTGGCCTTTTATAAAGGTCACATATTTTTCTTCTAAGTAGAGTTGCCTTAGCTATGTCTGAAAGCATGTGCATCCATTCCTCCCAACGACTTACATTCTCACTGATGACGATCCTAGAGTGAGCCACTCAAGCTGTTGCTACTTTTTGGGGAGTGTTGAATAGAGCTAGGGGACTAGTGCCTTATAGAAGATGTGGTTGATAGGTTATTGATAGGTTAGCAGGCTAGAGTAGTGACATTAGATTGGGTTGTGAGGTTTACATCTATGCCTAGAAGATTATGTGGTTCCTGTCAGCAAACTGTATGAAAAGATGAAAAAATAACATAAATTTTAACATCTTCCCGACAGGTTTGCAGAAATGTTTCTTTAAATATTAGGAAAACCTGTTTTACATAGTACCGTACTTACAGAAAATGAAAATGACTGCCACATGCTTTTATTTGGAGGGTGCCAATGATATTTCTAAATGTCCTAAAAAAACCTCCCTCCCTGCCCCACCCCCCACCTTCCTGTTAATGAGTAGCCATTTCTTGGGCCAGGCAATTTAATTCTTAGTACTTTTATCAACATGAGAGGTCCCAGCCTAAAGCAGGGAACTCGGTTTTTTCCTTTTTATTTGTTTTCTTTTCAAGATATCGATGATATGCCCCTATCAAATGTACAGTTTAGTGAGATGAATGACACTTCACTAACTGGCAGTTCAAGGAAGTCTTACCCTGGCTTGTTTACAGGAACACGTTTTAGAACAGCCATTTAGCTTCCAGCCGGCTTGGCCCCGCGGCCCCGCACTAAGGGGGAAAGCAGTCAGTGGGCCTATAGGTCGCTGATAAACTAACCCCCCATTTGGCAAGCAAGGAAGCAGAATGATAAGGGCTCTGATTTATGTTTTATCTGTCACTAAGTTTTCAGTCAAGTTGGGCAGTCAGCCTGAAATGACTGGGTTCTGTTATCACCTCGGATGCCACAGGTTTCTTAAGTGAGGCAGATTCTTTGGCGACTTTTAAAAAAGAACTTCATTTCACCTCTTGGAGAAGGTTCGTGATGCTGATTTTTAAATGCCAGCATCTGGCCCAGTAAACTTTGAGGCTATAAACTAGCCTGTGGGGCTCAATTCCAGGGCTAATTCTTGACTGCCTAGGTCGCCTACATATAACTGTGGTACTCTTGGAAACACAAAACTGGTCTTCATAATATAATTTGGGGAATGCTTGAAGTTTTGAAATTTAGATACCTAAAAAAATGTGTGAATATGAAGATTGCATAAACCCTTCTACCCAAATTTACCTAAAAAGAAAACTTTCTACAAAGAGCATTAATTCAGACTCTGAATAAAATGTAGGTTGAATTCAGATAATAAAAATTAATTCAATGAAGAAGATAATCTATCTTCAGGGAGAAAACAAGTGTCAGTGGGTACAATCAGAAAGCAAAAACTCCTGTTTACTTTGTGATGGATGCTGCAGGACAGCTATAGGGGTCAATGGGAGATTAGCCTACATAAAAGCCAGGGAGTGTGTCCTTATCTAGTCAACCAACACAAGCCAGTGAATGAAAGCCCTCCGTACCCTTCCGCAACCTGTTTCAAGTTGTTTTCCCCCAAGTTTAAATTGGCTTGTCGTTTTACAAGGATGGATGGGTATTATTTTTAAGCTTTTATTTTACAAGGGAAGTTTTCTCATGGAAAAGGGAATGGCAATGAATCATAAACCATGTAAATACTCCAAATACTCCGAAGTGCTATATATATATGGTTACGTTCTAATATCTTCTTTTCCAGTTGTGTTTTATTTCCAAACACCATAAGAAGAGAAGTGGGGTGGGGAAGGCCGTCACAAGCTATCTTTTGAAAACAATGGTAGTCTATCTTCTATATTCTCAAGTGTGTAATTTTTTGGTAGATGACATGAACCTGGAGAAACTAGGTATTTCCCCTGAGGAATATCCTTTAGTGACGTTTCTCACCCACCTTCTTTCAGGGTAAAAGCCAAACGTCTTAGCATGAAAACTAGACTTTCAGGAGCTTCCACTATTAACTACCACCTGGCCTCATCCTCTGCCACCTTCCACAGACACTTTTCACATGCATCACAGTAAAGTGCCTGAAGTTCCCTAAATATCCCATGCCTTTATTCCTGTGCACAACAGCAAGAACATATTCATCGATATATCTGATAAGGGATTTAATATCCAAATTTTAGAAATACCTTACAAAACTCAACATTAAACCAAACAAACAACCCAATTAAAAAATGGGCAAAGGACCGGAATAAACACTTCTTGGAAGAGGACACACCAATGACCAACAGACATATGAAAAGATGTTCACGTCACTAATCATCAGAGAAATGCAAATTAAAACCACAATGAGATATAACCTCACACCTGCCACAATGGCTATCATCAAAAAATCAACAAACAAGTGCTAACAAAAATGTGGAGAGAGGGGAACCCTTTTGCACTGTTGGTGGGAATGCAGACTGGTGCAACCACAGTGGAAAGCAGTATGCAGATACTTTAAAAAATTAAAAATGGATCTGCCTTTTGACCCAGCTATCCCACTTCTGGGAATATATCTGAAAGAACCCAAAACACTAATCTGAAAGAACATAAGCACCCCTATGTTTATTATAACATTATTTATAATCACCAAGATATGGAAGCAGCCCAAGTGCCCATCAGTAGATGAATGGGTAAAACAACTATGGGATATTTACACAGTGAAATACTACTCGGCCATAATAGAGAAGATCTTACCCTTTGCAACAGCAGGGATAGACCTAGAGAACGTTATGCTAAGTGAAATAAGCCAGTCAGAGAAAGACAAACACCATATGATTTCACTCATATGTGCAATCTAATGAACAAACTGGACTAACAAGCAAAATAGAGACAGACTCATAGAGAGCAAGCTGACGGCTATGAGTGGAGGGGTTAGAGGGCGGAGGGACTGAGCAAAGAGGACTCATGGACAAGGACAGCAGTGTGGTGATTACGGGGGGAAGGGGTATAAGAGGCTTAAATGATAATACAAAAAATATATAATAAAAAATTTAAAAATATCAGTTTTAATAACTACTGTTTCCCCAACACCTAAAACTATTCCTAGCATAAGTGTCAAATAGCTATTTCTTAATAGGATAATGAGTACATGCTGCTCCATTGGTCTGGAAAGTCCTCCTCTCTTCCCCACCTGTATTTTCTTTATATTTCAAAAACTTGGGTCACTTAGGGAGTCTTCTACCTTCCATTTCCATATCTCAAAAAGATGGCACACTCATGGGGTCTTATAGCACCCAATGCACCCCTTCAACATTTTCTACATCAAATTCTAATTGCTTGTATCCACTAGCAGACAAGAAGCCCCTTAAGGGGGCAGGGTGGGGTTGCTTTGCATTTCTGTGCAGCCTGTGCCTCGATGAGTAGATGAAGAGTTTAACTAGTGTCCAAGTTCTCTTCATGTTCAAAGGCCTAGATAATGTGGTGCCCTTACCTTTCAGACCTCTTCTTCTGCTCCACACTCTCCCTCACTCTAACTTACTCACCTGGGTGTTCTAGCTGTTCCTTCATGCACCATGAATGCCTTAACCCCTTCACACTCAGTTTCTTCTGTCTGGATTGTCCTTCCTGCAGATAAGGCTCTGCCTATAACACCCTCACTATCTTTGCTCAAATGGTCACCTGCTCAATGAGGTCTATCTTACATATGCTACAAAAGACTGCAATCCTACCTACCGCCACTCCTTATCTCCTCTACCCCGACTCTCTTCTAACATACAATAAAATATTGTTTTTGTAGGTTCACTGTTTGTCATGAGTCATCCCACTTGAATGTTAAGTTTCAGAAAAGCAAAGTTTTTTGACTTTTACTCATTGAGGTATTGTAAGCACTTAGAATGATGCTTGGAATCAAGAGGCAATCGATAGTTGTGGAATAAATAAATGTTTATTGTATACAGATACATATATGCATACATTTATATGTACTATTTTTTCATAAAAATTCTAAGCCAAATTACTAATTAAATTGCAAAATGACCACAGGTTCAAGAATATCTTATTCCCTTCTTTACATGACCTCCCAACCTCCCAGCCCCCTCCCTCTCTGGGGAGGGCTAGGACCCAATGCAGAATGCAGCCTCTGATGAAGTTTGGGCCCTATGCAGAGAAGGTTGTGAGTTTGATTCCTGGTCAGGACACAGAAAAGAATCAGAATCAACCAATGAATGCACAAATAAGTGGAACAACAAATTATTTTTTTCTCTCTCTAAAAATCAATTAAAAATGTATATATACATATATATTCATTCAATATTTTCAGGCTGAGAGTTAATGCTTGTCCTCTAGTGGAGCAGGACCAGCTCAGCAGCTCAGGGAGGGAGGACTGTGACCTCCAGGCTCAAGCTTTCTTCTGTCTCTTCAAAAGCAGATGACTGGAGGTGTTTTCAATCTTTTTTTGTTATCTTGACTTTCTTTTAGTGGCCAAGGCACTGGTCATCTCTTCCTTGACATCTTTGCACCATGCCTTATTCTCTTTCAGGACCCAGCCCATGTGTGTATATATGTATATATGTGCATATATAATATATATAAAATATATATATAACATGTAATATATAAATACATATATAAAGTCAATTGCACAGTTGACTAGGGTTATTATCTACCTTAACACATGTCCTTTCTTTCCCTTCATAAAAGCCATAAAGAGGTTTTCACTGCTTCTTTTAAGAGGCCAATATACTACCTAATGGAAGTCACAGTCCAGTTCTTAATGTGACATTTACGTTTTCCTTTTAAATCAAATTATTTGCCTTTAGAAAGAACACTTTCTTTAGCTAAAACTTTTCATAGACTTGAAAAATCTTGCCTCATATGCCACAGTTTTCAGTCCTTTTAAAATCATGGTGGATTTTAAATCAGTCTTCTCCACTTTTGATGGCTTCATAAAAATCCTGTTGTATGCTCTTAAATTCCTCAGTGTATGTCCACTACTCATTGGTCAGCTGAAAGGAAGATGTAGCAACTGGACTTGTGCCCTGAACCTTGGCTTCTGAAGCCTCCTCGTACTGGACACTTGACAATCAAAGTGTTTGTATTCCCTATAAAAATTGTTTTTCTTTATTGGTATACCCACTTTTTTTTTTTTTTTTTTTTTTTTTACCACAGGTCTTTTTTAACCACTGACAAGCACAACATGCTGGCTCGTTACCACTGGCGCTGTGCATGGGACAGACATGTCCCCGGCATGCATTTTATTATTCTCTTCATCATCCTATTGTTAAAGAACAAGAAAGCCAAATTTCCCTGAAACGTGGTGATTTGATATTTCTCTTCAGTTTATGTATGTCTGGTTAAACATTAGATTTAGAAAATAAAATTACCATTCTTGTTTTGTTGTGTTTGGTTTTCCTTTTTCTTTATGTCTTGCTATGTCTTTTCTAATTCATTTCTTCCTTTCTACTTTTTGGAGGTTTTTTTTTTTAACACTTAATAACTAAATTATCTCATATTACCTTCCTCACTTTGTTTATTTTGTATATATTTATATCTCTATTAGTATAATTAGAATAATTCTGTTTCCCAGTTCCTTTTCCTTACTCAAGGATATTGTCTGAGGTATATATGTGGTCTTCTGGATTCGTGTCCACTTGATAACAACCAAGTCAGTTGGCATGGTCTAACTCCATACTAGTTGTATAATTTTAACATGTATAATTATTATGTAGTTTGCAATTTATAACAAAAGCTTTGCATATACTTTGTTAAAGAGTTTTTCAAAGAGTGTCTTAATTATTTTGAAAATATGTTCCATGTCTTAAACATACTATACTGAGAAACAGGATATCTGGGCTTTATATAAAATAAAACAATAGTTCATTTGGGTGAAACATGGCTGAATGCAGGCTCAATCAAATGTTATCATCATTATCAACATCAACTAGATATCTTTTGTGTATATTAAGCAAAGGTTTGGTGTTGACTTGATAGTTGAACAGCATGTGTGGTGTCCTATACATGAAACTTAATCTCCATAACTGGTGAGGTTATCTTTTTAAGAAAAAAAATAACTTTTTAAGGTAACTTTAGTCAAAGTCACTCATTCTGTTTAGTGAAAGATAATATATTGCTCTATATTAATACATCGTCGTCGTCGGCAGCCGTCCGTCTCGAGAGACGATGGTGTAGCTTCTTTTTTTTTTTTTTTTTAAGTATATTTTATTGATTATATTGTTACAATAGTTCCAATTTTTTTTCCCCTTTGCTCCCCTCCGCCCAGCACCCCCCTTCCCCAACAATCCCCTCTCCAAGTCCATGCCCATGGGTCGTACATACAAGCTCTCCCGCCTCACCCTTTCATATATTCTTCTTCTTCTTTTTTTAAAATTAATTAATTAATTAGTTAAATATTTTAACAATAAAAAATAACAATTCCTCCCTCTCAGACTTAAGACCCTTTACAATCTTATAAAGGACAATGGATGAAGGTCTCGAGCTCCTCTAGCTGCTTCAAGCTGGACATGGTCGTCGTCCTACCTACCCGTGGGTCAAGAAATCCCTAATAAGAGTGGGGATGTGGAGGGGAGGGTGGCCTTCCCACAAGGGGAAGGATCGTGCAGACTCCAGGTTGGTTGGCTGTCTCTGGACAACGGCATACTTGGTTTGACAGGCTGGCATCCTTGTTGTATTCTGGGGGCAACAGGGTTAAAGGACATCATTTAATCCGTAACCACTAGATGACAAAAGACAGGTATTAATTTTTCAATGTCCCACATTAGGGAAAAGAAGGGCTTCTTTGGAGGAAGGTGTGCCAGGTACATCTCACCTGTCCAAAACCCTTTTGCCCATTATACTTATTTTGGACTGAGGGAAATATTTTAGGTTTCCCCCATCTCAGGCCTCTGGGCTTTTTCTGTCCAAGCCATTAGGATAGAAAAGAGAAACCAGTTTTAAAGTGAAGCCCACAGACCACCCCGTTCTTCACCAACCCAGCCACTTAGTTCAGCCAAACCATTGAGTCTCAGGAGGCAGCAATGCAGACAGGATTAAGTGAGGCCTATGCATACAGATAATCACTCAGGTAATGAGATTGTAGGCTTATGCCCTTTGAAAACAGAAAACACATGTTAATTTATGTAACATAACCCACATACAAGTCTCTAAATCTGTAGGACTGTCTTATCGGAAGGAAAATCCTTGTCCTTCTAATATTCACTGAACTTGCATTTCTATTCTTTATATTTTTATTCCCCCCCCCACTAAAAAATTTTGTTTGTTTGTTTTTCCACTACAGTTGTCTCACTTTTTTTCCTCCTCTTGCTTCCCTGCACCCTGCCCCCCCCCACAGTCAGTCCCCACCCAGTTGTCCATGTCCATGGGTCATTCATACATGTTCTTTGACTAGACCCTTCCCCTTCTTACCCCTTCTCTCCCTCCCATCTCCCCCTTTGTTACTGTTAGTTTATTCCTTGTTTACATACCTCTGGTTCAATTTTGCTCATTTGTTTGTGTTGTTCATTAGTTTCCTGTAACAGGTGACAGCATAAGGTAATTTTCTTTTGTTGCCTGGCTTATTTCGCTAAGCATAATTCTCTCTAGTTCCAATCATGTTGTTGCAAATGGTAGAAGTTCCTTCTTTCTTTCAGTACTTATTCATTGTCATTTTCCCCCTTTGTACTCGTGTTCCTCTCTGTCTCTCTGTTTCTTCATCTTCTTAAAGCAGACCCTTTAGCATCTCTTGCAATGCTGGTTTGGTGGAGATGTATTCTTTTAGCCTTCTTTTGTCTTGGAAACTCCTTATTTCACCTTCCATTTTGAATGAAAGCCTTGCTGGGTAGAGTATTCTTGGTTGTAGGCCTTTGTTTTTCATTGCTTGGAATATTTTTTGCCATTCCCTTCTGGCTTGTAGTGTTTCTGCTGAGAAATCTGATGATAGCCTTATTGGAGCTCCCTTGTATGTTATTAGTTGTTTCTCTCTTGCTGCTTTTAGGATTCTCTCTTTGTCTTTGAATGTTGGCATTTTAATTATGATGTGTCTTGAAGTGGGCCTGTTGGGGTTCATCTTCATTGGAACCCTCTGTGCTTCCTGGACTTGCGTGACTCTTTCTCTCGTCATGTTAGGAAAGTTTTCTGTCATTAGTTTTTCAAAGAGGTTTTCTATCCCTTGCTCTTCTTCTTCTCCTTCTGGAATTCCTATGATACGGATATTATTACGTTTCATGTTGTCCTGCAGCTGTCTTAGAACCTCTTCAGTCTTGTTCAGTCTTTTTTCATTTTGTTGCATTGTCTGGGAGTTTTTGTGTAGGTTGTCCTCCAGCTCGCTGATCCGATCTTCTGCTTCCTCTAGCCTGCTTTTAATTCCTTCTACTGTGTTCTTCAATTCAGAGATCGTATTTTTCATTTCCTCCTGGCTCTTATTGATAGCTTCTATGTCCTTTTTCATGCTCACGTAATTTTCTGTGAGTTCCTTGTAGTTTTTCTGGAGTTCTTTGAAGTTTCCGCTGAGCTCATTCAGCTTCTCCATAATCCATGTTTTGAATTCCATATCTGATAGTTCGCTCCCCTCTATTTCATTTAGCACTCTTTCTGGGGATTCTACCTTTCCTTTTGATGGGAGGTTGTTTCTCTGTCTCCCCATTTTTTTGACTCCTATTGTTTGTTGGTGCTTCTTGGAATGATCTGCACTTCCTGGATCTGCCTCTGGTGGCGTCAGATCATGTACCAGTCTGGCCCTAGGCAGCCTGTTGGAGACTTCCAGGGATCTACTGCTGTTGTCTGTCTTCTTTGATTGTTAATCTATTCAATCTGTGATTAGCTGTCAGGCTTAAGGACTGTGGGTGTGGCAGCTTAATTCCTGTAGGCAGGGCTTTTGCTTCCCCTCAGGCTGACGCCACTTGGAGGGGAATGGTCTACCCGCAGTACTGGGGATGAGTCAGCACTGGGACCCAGTCAGCTGCTCCTCCAGTTCTCCCCTCAAAGCCACCGTGCCAAATTCTCCCCAAGTGTCTCCAGTCCTCTCTGCCTTCCCTCTGCTTGAGCCCAGGGTAAGTGGTGGCCAAAATATTTTCGTATGTGATCCACTTAAGAGCTCTTTTTCTCCTGCTGTTTCTCTCCGGCTAGCAAGAAAGCCTGTGGCTTTTCGCTTTTCACAGCTGATACTATTTTACTTTCCACTCTGTCGCTGTAGGCTGGGAAGCCCAGCTGGGGGTTTAGACCCTGCCCTTCTCAGGGGGAATCCCCGGCTGCTGAGCTGTTTCTCAGCCCCTTCAGCTGCCACCCGTGGGAGCCCAGCCAGCCCTTCCACGTCTCCGCACTCCCTACCGGTCACGTTGTGATGTAGCGGCCTTTTCTGTCTCTCCGTGGTTATAAGACTTCTCTCCAGCTGGTGTTCGGTTCGTTATTCCAGATGATTTCTCCAAAATTACATTGTAAATCCAGACTAGTTCTAGGAGGAAGTTAGTGTAGCTTCCACTTACTCCTCCGCCATCTTGTTTCTCCGGTGTAGCTTCTTAAGAGTCTATCTGCACCGCCGAGAATGGCTGTGCAGTCCGACTCAGGAGTGACACGGTATCTGTCTCCTCCCGTGTTGAATCGACATCTTGTGATGACACTGGAGTGTCCTCTCCAGTGAAGCTGAAGCTACAGAGCCTGGGCAGGGTGATATGGAGGGTCTGCTGTTGCCCATGCAGCAGACCCCCCCTCTCTTCGCAGCTGAAGGGTCCAAGGGAAAGACGGAGTCAATACAGCTTGGCTTCAGGTGCGCCGCAGGAGTTGCCGGTGTTGACTACAACGTCAAACCGCCTTAGGGACTCCGGCTCCGGATTTTCTGTCGGGGTTTACTCCCTTAGCCTTTCCCCTGAAGAGGTATGCCGCAAGGCAGCAGAGGTTTTTTGGAGTCAGAGTTTTCCTTCTCTGATGTGCCCTGACTGGAAGATCGAACCAGCGACACTTAGCTCGCAGGCCGACGCTCAATCCACTGAGCCAAACCAGCCAGGGCCAATTAATAATACATACACATTTATATATTTAGTAATGCACTAAATTTTACCTACTGGATAATGATATGTTCCTAGAGATAAGACTGGTATATTTATAGAGGGAGGAAGGGTAGGCTATTAAGAACCTTATAGGCTGGGCTGCACTCAGGATGGCTAAGCCCAGGGAATTGCTGTGATGGGAGACTATGGGTAAGCTGGGGCCTTGAGAACTGGGTAGAATCTGAAGAATGAGAGGATACAAAAGCCCTAAAATAAGGAATCTCTGCTTCACTGGTACAGTTATAACATTCCAAATAGTTTATAGTGGGGAGTGTTGTATTTTAATAAAATGTATAATGGGATAATATGTTAAACTATCCCCTAGCTTGATATTCAATGTGTGAAGACCTTGAGGCCCCTTTCTCTGCTCAACTGGGCTTGACTTTACCCAATACTTCAGTGGAAGGACATCAGAGACCAAGCTGGGGGCCAGGTACAAGAGAAACAGGGATTTAGGGGTTTTTTTGCACTACCAGATTCATTTTCTTGGGAAGGAAACTGAAGAGGTACCAGGTAGTGGGGAGCTGATTGGACCTCAGAGCTCAACCTGAGTGGCAGTCAGGCACCAGCAGCCAGAAGCCCTGTGGGAGCCCTGAGACCATCCAAGCTCCTTTCAAGGACACAGTGGAAATCATCTGTCCCTCATAAGTGACATCTGTCCTCTCTACTTGTTACTCCTCTTTGAATGTTGAACAGTTGGTTTAGCTCAAACATTATGAGGGGGCATCCAAAAAACCCAGAATATATTTATAAAAAATTGTTGTGTTTTTATCCTTATATGTTTAAACTTCAGTTACCTTCAAAGAACTCTCCATTTGATGCAATATACCTATCGAGATGTTTTTCCATTGCTCAGACAGTTTTCTTTTTTTTAAAAAAGTTTATTTATTTATTTATTTATTTTTAGAGAGAGGGGAAGGGAGGGGGAAAGAGAGGGAGAGAAACATCAATGTGCAAGAGAGACATCAATCAGTTATCTCTCACGCACACCCAACTGGGAACCCGGCCCACAACCCAGGCATGTGCCTTGACTGTGAATTGAACTGGTGACCTTTTAGTTCACAGGCCAGCACTCAATCCACTGAGCCACACACATCAGCCAGGGCTCAGAATGGTTTTTGAACTTTCAAATTTTGATGCCTTTTAGTGCTTCTGCCACTTTTTGTTTAACCTCTTCCACATCAGCAAAACATTTACCTTTGAGGACTTTTTCATCCAGGGAAACAAGAAAAAAGTTGCTTGGGACAAGAGTGGGTAAAAAGAGAGGGTAGGGCATGGGGGTCATGCCATTTGTTGGTCACAAACTGCTGAACACTCAGCATGGTGTGGGCAGGTGTGCTTATAAATCACCCACCACAAAATGGGCAAACGCATTGCAAGAGTCTTCAAAAAAAAGTTCACTGAAGCCGAACACAGCCTCTCACAACACTGCCAGCTGGTGCACTGATAGAGATGGGCTCCTAGAAGACTCACATAGCAGGGGAAGCCTGCACTATTGGGGGCTCATCCTCAAGAAGACAATTCTGGGTTTTTTGGGTACTCCCTTGTGCAAGGGAAAAGTGACTCATCATATACACAAAGACTCTCTCTTATCTGAAAAAATTCATACTTGCTTACTGTTATGCCTAAGCTAGAGGTTGTCAGAGGCACAATGTGAACTGGAGGTTAAAAATTATCCTGTTTCTTTAAGAGAGTTAGATGGCCCAGAAAATACATAACATGAAATATACCTTCATTTCCACCTACTCTAGAATTGTTTTGGTGCTTCACAACAAAGCAGGACTTTTGATTCAGTCATTTGGATAAACTAAAGCCTGATAATTCTAGTACAATTCCTGCATATAAATTATAAAGATTCTAAAGAGCAATCTATAAAAGGAAACAATGTTAAACGTACTATGCTATATTCCCTGACATGAATATTTATGGCAAATAGTACAGTTTGCCATTTATTCAGTTTTACTTAGATGTATACCAATAAACCCTAGAATAATGCAGTGAAACATTCATTTTTAGAATTTGAGGCATGAAGCAGCCACAGAATAAAGATAATATTCTAATATAAGTGTCAAAATGATGAATAATATCAGTATTGTAATACGTGCAGACACCAGACATCATTGGTGTTGACAAGTTTGTGACTATCTCACTAACAGACTGTGCCTTTCAGGGAATATGCTTGGATACTTGGAACTAGGCCTTGCTTGGATTCCAGCTTTTCCAGCTGTCATCTAGGAGAACCCCAAGCCTCAAACAGCTGCTATTTTCATAGCATCTGTAACAAGCAAGAGGTTAAGTGCTCACACCCCTATTTCTGCATTTTGCCCAAGGATGCCCCTGCTCCTGACCCTGCTTTGGGAGAGAGACTCTGAGGCATGTTGTTATGCACCTATACACTGTCTCAGAATACCACATCAAGAGTTGAACACTTTTTCCATTAACTATTTTTAAAGGAAATGGTTTAGAAATAGCCATGTATTCTGTTGTTGCCAAGGATATTAGTGAGAAAACACCTAAAATATGTACAGCTTATGTCATACCATTGCCTAATAAGTTAGTACAAAAAAAGCACAAAACCTCAGGAATATTTAATGATGATGGGATAGTTCATCACACTGTAGCAATGTAAAAATAGTCTGGAAATCTTTCCAGAAAAGTTTAGGGACAATATTCAACAGTCCATTTCACATGCCATACTGTGTTATGGGTATCCAAGATGTGGAAAACCTGTTCAGAGACCCAGACTGAAGACACTCAGAATCATCACTGAGACACTGTCTACCAATTTTTTAAAACAATTTTCAATATGTGCAAAGGTACAAACCATCCTGCAATGTGCCCTATGGACCCCTCACTGCATTTCAGTAGTGAGCAGCATCTTTCAACGCTTTTTTTCTTTAGACACCTCTCCCCAACATTTTTGCCAGGATTATTAAAAAAAAAATCTCAGACATCATATCATTTTACCCAGAAATATTGTCAGTATGTAACTTTAAATTCTAAAGACTTTAAAAAAATTAACCACAATGCCCCACACCAACAAAGTTAACAACTGGTAAATATCATCTATACTCAATTTCTAGTCGGTATTGCAGTTACCCTGATTGTCTTGAAAATATCTTTCTACAGCTAGTTGTTTCCAATAGAATTTAAATAATATTAATAAAGACAAATACTGCATAGTATCGCTTAAGTAGTGAAGGAGGGGGGATAAAAGAGAGGTTGGTAAAAGGGTACAAACTTTCAGCTATAAGATGAATAAGGACTGAGAATCTAATGTAAAACATGAAGACTATAGTTGATAACACTGTGTCGTTTAACTGAAATTTGCTAAGAAATAGAATTTAAATATCCCCTCCCATCTGTCTCTGTCTCTGTCTCTGTGTCTCTGTCTGTCTCTTTATATATATATATATATATATATATATATATATATCGTCGTCGTCGGCATCCGTCCGTCTCGAGAGACGATGGTGTAGCTTCTACTGAAGCTACAGAGCCTGGGCAGGGTGATATGGAGGGTCTGCTGTTGCCCATGCAGCAGACCCCCCCTCTCTTCGCAGCTGAAGGGTCCAAGGGAAAGACGGAGTCAATACAGCTTGGCTTCAGGTGCGCCGCAGGAGTTGCCGGTGTTGACTACAACGTCAAACCGCCTTAGGGACTCCGGCTCCGGATTTTCTGTCGGGGTTTACTCCCTTAGCCTTTCCCCTGAAGAGGTATGCCGCAAGGCAGCGGAGGATATATATATATATATATATATATATATACACACACACACACACACACATACATATGTATGTATATACAAGGCCCATCCAGAAGGTATCCAGCCATGTAATATGAAAAATATAGACATTTATTGAAGAAGATACAAGATGCAAGAAACTGTACATAGGACAATAATACCTCAATCCCCTTCTAAATAGGCACCTTGGGACCTCATATAGTTCTCCCAATTGTCATCAGATACCCCATTGTATTTTCCTGAATCTCATCAACGGTCTGAAATCTGTTCCCTTTCAAAGGTGATTTTAGTTTTGAGAAAAACCAGAAGTCACATGGTGCCAAAACTGGCTGTAGGGGGGCTGAGAAACCTGGGTGATTTGATGTTTCACCAAAAAACTCTGCACCAGACATGATGCGTGAGTGGGCACATTGTTGTGATGAAGCTGCCAATTACCATTAGTTTCCCATAGCTGCAACCTTCTGAATCATCCAAATAGTTTCTGCAAAGGAATGTTCAAGCTTAATGAAAAATTTGATGCAGATTCATTGCTCTACTCACTCAGTCATTTTGAATATGACAGCCACACAGTACTCATGCTCACTCAATGGCATCTACCATTCCCACTGATTAGTATGATGAAGTTGTCATTGTTCAGGCATGCACATTCCAGTCCACTCTCCCTGGCTGCCAGGTTACAACAGTGTAATATAAACCATTTTTCATTATATTAACAATGGCTAGACTTTTTCCAGACAGATATATATATTCTCTCTCTCTCTCTCTCAATATGTGTGTGTGTGTGTGTGTGTGTGTGTGTGTATTCTCTGTATTCTCATAGACAAAATAGATGTGTTAATTAACTAGATGAAAAGAATCCTTTCATAATTTATACATATATCAAATCATCATGATGTACCCTTTATTTATTTATTTTTCCCATTTTTCCCCCATTTCTCTCCCCCACCCAGCCCACCCCTTCTCCCACAATCATATCCCTGCCTGTTGTCCATGTCCATGAGTCATTTATACACGTTCTTTGACTAAACCCTTCCCTTACTTATCCCCCTTCTCTCCCACCCCCTCCCCCCTATTGACTGCTATTCTGTTCTTTATTCTATTTAGTTCGTTTGTTTGTGTTGTTCTTTAGTTTCCTGTATTAGGTGATATCATACGGTATTTTTCTTTCCTTGCCTGGCTTATTTCACTAAGCATAATTCTCTCTAGTTCCATCCATGTTGTTGCAAATGGCAGGAGTTCCTTCTTTCTTTCTGCTGCTTAGTATTCCATTGTATAAATGTACCACAGTTTTTTGATCCACTCATCTACAGATGGGCATTTAGGCTGTTTCCAGCACTTAGCTATTATAAACAGTGCTGCTATGAACATAGGGGTGCATAAGTTCTTTTGAATTAGGGTTTTAGGATTTTTTGGGTATAATTCTAGCAGTGGAATTGCTGGTTCAAAAGGCAGTTCCATTTTTAGTTTTTTGAGGTAATTCCATACTGTTTTCCACGGTGGCTGCACCAGTCTGCATTCCCACCAACAGTGCAGTAGGGTTCCCGTTTCTCCACATCCTCGCCAGCACTCGTTGTTTGTTGATTTGTTGATGATGGCCATTCTGACTGGTGTGAGGTGGTGTCTCATTGTGATTTTAATTTGCATCTCCCTGATGGCTAATGATGTTGAGCATTTTTTCATGTGTCTATGGACCTTCTGTATGTCCTCTTCGGAGAAGTTTGTTCAGGTCCTTTGCCCATTTTTTAATTAGGTTGTATGTTTTCTTGATATTGAGTCATATAAGCTCTTTATATATTTTGGATGTTATTGGCAAATAACATCTGTGATGTTATTGGCAAATATGTTTTCCCATATGGTTGGTTTCCTTTTCATCTTGTTGATATTTTCTTTTGCTGAGCAGAAACTCTTTAGTTTGATGTAATCCCGTTTGTTTATTTTTTCCTTTATTTCTCTTGCCTTAGGAGATGTACCTGTGAAGATATTGTTACATGAGATATCTGAAATTTTCCTGCCTATGTTTTCCTCTAGGACTTTTATGGTGTCATGGCTTACATTTAAGTGTTTGATCCATCTTGAGTTTATTCTCGTGTGTGGTGGAAGTTGGTGGTCTAGTTTCATTTTTTTGCAAGTCCCTATCCAGTTCTCCCAGCACCATTTGTTAAAGAGGCTCTTCTCACTCCATTTTATGTTCCTTCCTCCTTTATCAAATATTAGTTGACCACAGAGGCCTGGGTTTATTTCTGGACTCTCTATTCTGTTCCATTGATCTATATGTCTATTCTTATGCCAGTACCAGACTAATTTGATCACAGTGGCTTTGTAGTATTGTTTGATATCTGATGTTGTGATTCCATGATGTACCCTTTAAATATCTTAAAACTTTATTTGCCAATTTATACCTCAATAAAGCTGAGAACAACAAGATCAATGGACTTAACTTTTTTGTTACTCTCTTAAGTCTCTCTTTTTCTATAATAGTCCGCCTCTATCCCATCTGCTTTACACCATTGATTTGATAGAGGGATTAGAATATACTACATTTTGAATTTTGCCAGTTGCTTTCCCTTACCGACATCTTTGTTCTTTAGAGTTTTCCTAAAAACTGGTAATTAGATTTAGAGACTTGATCACATTCAGGTTCATTATTGATGGGTGGCACTGAGAACTTAGTGCAACCAGTTATGAAGCACCTGCCTAGTCACCTTGCTCAATGTGGCTAAGATGAATCAGTTGGGTCAGATGGGGTCAGGCTGATTCTCCATTATAATGCTCCCCTTCAATTCACTTAATTTATTTAACATTAATTCACAACTGTTACATAGATCCATTATTCCACAACTATAGGCAAAATAATAATTCCCTAACTCTGTCATTTCTGGAATTTCTTTATAAAAGGAATCCTACTTTATCAGTTATTTAGTTACCTGGAAATACAGGACTCTTTCCTTTATTGACATTTAGGATAATATGTTATTGCACTACCAACCTGAAGTTGCCCAAAGTGATGTTCTTTTTGGTATCATTGTTAATGCATAGATTTATATATATATATATATATATATATATATATATATAATGTATTTTAATCCATTGTAGCCTACTACAATGTACTAAAACTATCCCATCTTATGCCAGGGGAGCTTTTTCATGTTTCCTATGTTCTTTTGACATGACACAATTCCTCTTTGATAAATTTCTTGCTTCCTGGCACACTAAAGCTTCCAAGGTTCATCTTAAAAATTTGCTGGATGCAGTATCAGGTATTTCTCTAAGAACTGTTGGTTCTTGTTAGTGAAAAATCTGACCACCAAAATTTGATTTTTATAAGAAATATTGCTCTTGAGTCACTGGCATAAACATTGCACACTGTATCTTTTTCTTTTCTTTTCAAAATTCCCAAAGTATTTGAAAAAGCTAGACATATAAAACTTTAAAGTAGATCTTTCAAGGTTTGGCAAGGCAATCTGTTACTTCTGTAACAATTTAGAATTTTTACATAAACTTGTTGATAGCATGTGTGTTTTCATTTATGCCTTTATAAGTTTTATTTATTCTTAATATTTTGGTTTTCTAAAACAGGAAACACATATACCAGTGTTCACTGAGCAATCTCACAGTAAAAGCAAAACATAGTTTAAGAGATGATCTTTGAAAACACATAATTATTTTTCTTATTTTTAGTAATTAAATTATTTGTGATGCTGCTGTTCTTAAGCTAGTGTTTTAATAAAGGAGCATTCAATGCTAAGATCTGAAATATAGGCTTCAAGAAGGTTGCTAGCTATAATTTAGATAGATCAAGTCCATTCTCATAGAAAGGAATTGAAACTAGGTTAATTGTTCATAATTAGAAATATAGCTTATGGGGCATGGCTCCCACCTCTCTATTGCTATGTATATGTTCCTAGTTCACTTGAGAGAAGCCCCCATAGGTGCAGAGCCAACAACACATAGGAAGGACTCTATTTTTGTCTTTTGTCTGGACTTCTTTGTTGGTTCTGTGCTCCAGCTAAAACCTGAAAGATAAGGCTTTTGTACCAAAGAAAGTTAGCTCAGTTGTCTTCGGAAAATCCCTGGATCCCGGCATGCAGAGGGCTGTACTTTGTCCAGACATCTTTCAACACAGTGCAATTCCTTAGTCAAACAGTGCTGGATGATGTTTTGCTGAATTGTATACTTGATTCCTGTATGGTTTTGTGAACCAATGTCATCCCAATAAATTCAATTAAAAAATAGTTCTGGAAACTTCAATAAGATTAGACTCTTCCTAAATTTCTAAGTTCTATTCACTGGCCAAGGTACAACATTCTCCACATAACCCTGTTTTCTGGGTTTTTTTCTTTACTTACTTTGATTACTTGAGTCCCAATAAGTATATTTTAAGAGTTTTTTAAATTGAATTTATTGCAGGTGACATTGGTTAATAAAATTATATAGGTTTCAGGTGTACAGTTCTATAATACATCATCTGTATATTGTGTTGTGTGTTCACCAGTCAAAGTTAAATCTCCTTCCATCACTATTTACACCCCCTTTACCTTCTCCTACTCCCCCAACCTTCTTTCCCTCCGGTAATCACCACACTGTTGTCTGTCTATGGGGCTTTTCTTGGTTAATCCTTTTTCACCCAGCCCCCAAGCTCCTGCCCCCTGCCAGCTGTCAGTCTGTTCTCTGTATCTATGAGTCTGTTTCTATTTTGTTTGTTAGTTTATTTTGGTCATAAGATTCCACATATAAGTGAAATCATATGGTATTTAGCTTTTTCTAACTGGCTTATTTCACTTAGCACAATACTCTCCAGGCCCATCTATGCTGATGCAAAAGAGTAAGATTTCCTCTTTTATTTTTTTAAGGCCGAGTAGTATTCCATTGTGTAAATGAACTACAACTTTTTTATCCATTCATTTAGTGACAGGCACTTGGGCTGCTTCCAAATCGTCGCTATCATAAATAACACTGTAATGAACATAGGGTGCATATATTCTTTCAAAGTAGTGTTTTGGGTTTCTTCAGAGATATTCCCAGAAGTTGAATTGCTGGGCCATAAGGCAGTTCCATTTTTTATTTTTTTGAGGAAACCCCACACTGTTTTATACAGTGGCTGCACCAATATGCAGAGTTAATGTTACTTGGGGCTTTTAGGCACCTGGGGCCATTGTAGTGTCAATCAACATTTTGGAATAAAAGTACCAAAGAATATCATGAGCAGACTCAGCATTAGAGGATACAGATGGGTGAAAACTGAGGTAGAAAAGAGAAGAGGTGGTCTCCCCTGGGCCTCTCTCCATTTAATTTCAGTTCTGGGGTTCTGGCTGGCCTAATGCAGTAGTCCTGAAATTGGCGTAACTAAATAGAGGGCTCTCTCTCCCACCTTCTCTCTCTTTTAACTGCCTTTTGATTCACATAGACCATTCATTTTTAGATTTTATGTGCAATACTTTTTATCATCAAATAGAGTCTCTTGTGGCCTTCTGGAACTACCTGTCAAAGTAGAGGAGGTTTGTTGTTGTTTTTCTCTTATGAAATAATAGCAAACTCTTCTGTAATACTCTGTGAGACAGATACAGTCCCAAGCACTTGACATAGATCAACTCCCAACAGTCCTGAGACAAAGATATTGTTTTAAGTCCCATTTTATAGGTAAGAAAATTAAGATATGTGGAGATTAAGTGACTTTCCCAGCATCACACACATGATTAAGGGCAGGACTGTGATTTGAACTCAGACGATGTGGTTCCCACTAGTCCCAGAGCCACTCAAGGCTAGTTCAATACATAAATAGCTTCTGTGAGCTGGAGCCATGAGGGGTTACAGAGACCTAGGGCTTCATCTTTGAATGGTCTGCAGTTTAATATTGGAACTGTGATAACAGTATACTATAAAGCCATTGTCAGTTACTATAAAGGAGTGAATTTCTTTCTAAAGTAAAGGAAGCTACCAATAAATAAAATTGTTATATTAGGTCATCCTTGAATGTAAATGAAATAGAAAATTATATATTACTTTTATAGCAATTGCATTCTGCATCAGTTTCTGGGATATAATTTGAGGGAATAACAAGATAAAGATTGCTAGGTAATGGATTAAAGGAATGATATTCATATTAAAAATTATGGGTTAGAGTCTGGACTAATCACAAGTTATAAAGAAATATTTTAAACCAAAACCATGAATCTGAGAGAACCTTGACCTATACACACAAGTTGATCTATCGCCACTAGCACCCAGCCTTCTACGGATTCTTTTCTACAAAACTGGAAGTTACTGAAGTCGAACCAAAAAGTCTACTGGATCTGAGACGATGGGAATGCAGGAAAATGGCATGTAGTTTCCCATCATCCTGTGTCTGCACACCTTCCTGTAGATTCCTCCTTGGGAACAATGCAATGTTGCTCCCAAATGCCATACGGCTGTGTGACATTGAAAAATACCTGGTGTTGACTAAGCAGAGACCACCAACCTCTAGTGAGCCTTGGAACCCAGGTCTCCAAAGGTGAAAGGTCACAGCCTCAACTCACAGCACTGCTTTGGGTCTGTTTCTTATTACCAAATAATTTCCAGAAGCAGACCAACCAGGTTTGGGCCTGATGTTGCAGTATCAGTAGAGAGGGGAAAGAGAGTTTGAGGAGAAGCAAGCTTCTCTGTGTAGGTGCGCGTCAGTGGCTGACAGTGAGAACCGCAGTGGTGTAAGGAGGAAGACAGCTCCCCCCAAGTCGTGGTCACAGGAAAGTGTGGCTGTCTGTGTGAGCTGGATGCTCCTCAGAGGAGTGAGGAGACAGGAGGAAATGAAGAATCTGCCAACAGAAGGGCCAGCAATTTCTCAGAGCCACATTCAATGGAGCCTTTGACAGGCACAGTCCCAAAAGAGGAGAGGTGAAAACCACATTCTTGTACCCGAGGTGAAGGACCACCATTAAAAATAAATAAGAAACTCCGAATGTGTAAATCCGATATAAGCCAAACCATATGGCATAAAATGAAAACATTTTCTCCCTATACCTTTGGTAAAATTCTTACTAGATTTTATATACAGGAAAGTATTAACACACCTTTTGCCATGTAGTTTCTCCCCTGATATATGGCATTGATAATATAAGTAGTTCAATGATACTTCCACTGTTTGTGTAGCTATGTATATAAAAAGAAGGGTGTGCATATAGTAGAAGTGCTAAAATCCTGGGGTAACACCTCATACATTAGTGGCCTTCCAGGGTGAACACAGTCATTTTTCAGGCAAGTCATAAAGTAGCCTAAAAAACAAGTGTTTCAGTGTTTGCTCCAAATGAGGCAGTGGTCTGGGGTCCGCTGTTCATCTGACATCATTTCTGACACAGTCAGCACTGGTTTGCTATCTGATTAGAGCTCCCCGCCACTGTGGTGCCAGACTTCGTCTTTAAGTGAGGTGGCCGAGGTAAATTAATGTGTCAGAGTTACCAGAAGGTGAGAGTGTCTGCTTCAAGTCTCCTTTGGAGAGCTTCAGCTGCAATGGCCTTTGATTTTTTCCAAGAGACTCTTTTGAAGCTATTTATGGAGTTCAGCAATAGGTAAAGATGAGCTTCCAGCAGGAAACTTGGCCAGCATCAGAAGGCAAGGTACGCTAAAGGATGGTGGTGACATTGATATTCATATGTGGTAAAATAGCTGACATATTTAAAGGACGCATTGAGGTCTCCTGGGAAAGCAGCTGTAGCCCTTTATTCCTAAAGGCAGGGTTTTAAACTTGGCTGAGCCACTGACCCGCTGCCTGGTTCCAGAGAATCACAGCACCAACCTTGGTGTCAATTTGTTTACCTTAAACAAATAAAGAAGATGCTACAAACTTCACTATCACATGATAAAATTGGGTAGAAAATACCAAAACGTGCTTTGTGATTTCTTGATGAAAGGATGATATATATCTAAAGATATTATTCCTGTTGCATGTTTTTCTTCCCCCTCTCCTCTTCCTGGTCTGTCAAACAACTAGTACATACCTGAAATTCATCACAACTCCCAACCCTCCTGAGCTCAACTTCCCAGGCAAACTTTTAAATAAGTAGATGGAAGATTTCATGGTACACTGTTTCTTTAATCAACTGAGGCAACGCATAGAAAATAATTCTGCAGACCTTAAAGGCAAACAGAAATACAAATCCAATTTTCTGTTTTTTATTGAGAAAATATAGCCTAAGAATATATGCTCTGCATCAGACAAAGATGGACTTGAATCCTGGTTCTGCCACTTATTCACACATGCATAGCTCATGCATTCATACATATACACAGATGTGAGCAAATACACAGTCATGCTACACACACACGTACACAGATGTGCTCACTAATGCATGTACACACAAGTACACATTGCAAACCCACAGGCACTCATATATACATGAAGCTTAGGCACATCAAGCTTATTTTTTGCAGTGGTTCTGAAACTACCAAAGCAGTTGTATATGATTGGCCATCCTGCTGCTATACTAAAGCATGTGACTGTACTCTCCAGGAAGGACTTTTTTTTTTACATTTTTTATCTAGCACAGAAAACCATTGCTCTCAGTGTAGTGGCCAAAAGGATCGACATGAAGTCAGATGACTGGGTTTGAATCCTGCCACTACTACATAATAGCAGTGTGATCTTGGACAAATTACTAAGCATTTGTGGCCCTGTCTCCTCATGTGTAAATCAGGAATTATAATAGTACTGATTTCACAAGGCTTTTGTAAAATTAAATTGATAAACTACTCAGAACAATGCTTGGTACATGGTATTTGCTACAGATTTATTTGTTATTAATATTAAGAGGGAAAACAATACAGCTAGAAGATTTTTTTGCCAATAGGAACTTTAATAAAATTTCCCATGTGTAAAAGAGAGAAGGAAGCATATTTTATTGTGAGTTAACAAAAATTGTAGTGGGTCAGGTCATTTTAATACTGCATATAAGAAGGATATGTAGTTTTTATAGCATATGTCAGGCTTTCGTGGTTCACCTTTAAGGAGGGTCAGGTCTGTACTCCAGGGACTTGAGGGAGTTTTGAGAGACACAGCCAGCTAATAGCCATGTGTCTCAAGGCTCATTTCAAACTGGTCTCCTAAGAGTTTAATGGTAGGCAATTATCTGCCTTCTCAGAAATCTGGGGATTGGGTGGGGCCATTAACCATGAAAGAAAATAGTCCCCACTGTTTAATACCTATTTTCCTGACATGTAATAACTTGTTAGTTTTCTATTTCCCTCATACTCAAAACCCTTAGAGTGGCTCTATGGTTCTGAATTTATTTAGAATTGTTTTAGGTTCATAAGAATTGTTTTAAAATGTGTATTGCTTCTCTCAGTCTCTGTATAATTATGATGTTCTCTGGATAGATAAATACTGCCTTATTCAGACTTCTGCATTGAACAATCTTCCTTATGGAGGTACTAAAAGAAGAGAGAGGACTGTGTGTTAAGCAGTGTAACTGACCAATACTTAAAGAAATACCAAATTAACAGTCTTGGTTATTAATTCCAAATTATTCTTTATTACCACTTATTCTAACCTTGATTTCAGCAAGTTTAAAGAGAGATATTTCATCATCTCATAGAGAAATCTTCTATTAAAAATAATGTTCCTTTACAATTAGAGACTTCCAGCCAAGATGGAGGTGTAGACAGACATGCTGCGTCTCCTTCCACAACTAAGAAGGAATACAACTACCTCAAAACTAGAAACAACCAGAAGTTCCAGAAAATCAAACTGCATGGAAGTCCAGCCAACAAAGATATAAAGAAGAAATACTCATCCAGACAGGTAGGAGGGGCGGAGCTGGTGTGGAGAGGATGTGGTGTGGTGGTGGTAGTAATGGCAGCAGTGGTGGAGGCAGCAGCAGCAGGCCCACAAAAAGTGCAGCCACACATTTTAAAAAGTCAAAAGGGACACCTGGGGAGTGTTCCCAGCTCCTCACCGGACCTCACAGCCCATGGTCCCAGCACTGGGGAAATCAAGCCTCATTGCTTCTGACGGGTCAGACCAGTGGTGGTTGAGGTGGAGGCAGAAACTGCCAGAGGCAGAAACTGCCAGTCTCTTAGAAGAGTCTGCTTGTTTAGAAAGCCTCCATGGTCCTAGAAGAACCGCGGAGCCACCCACTCTGGGATTGACGACCAGGGCAGCAGCTAGAGGGGTGCCAGTCCGATGTGGAAGTGGGAGAGGTGCCTGGAAAAGGGGTGAGTGCTGGGCAGGCAGCATTGTTTCCTCGCGGACCCCTCCCCCACATACAGCCTCACAACATGGTGAAACAGGTCATCCTGCACTGATAATCCCTAAAGCTCTGCCCCTTACAACATAATAGGGGCAACAGCTCTGCCTGGGACTCGGAGGCAAACAAACACAGGAGCCTGTCAGAATGAGGAGACAAAGAAGTATGACCCCAAAGGAGGAAGAGATCAAGGTTCCAGTGGGAGAACTAAGCAATGAGGAGATAGCCAATCTCACAGATGAGGATATAGACAACCTAAAAGACACAGAATTCAAAACACTGGTGATAAAGATGCTCACAGGCTTGACAGATATGCTTGAGTATAGCAAACACATAAGAGAAGACGTGAAGGCTAAGTGAAATGAAGGAAAATCCACACAAAACCAATGGTGAAGGGAAGGAAACTGGCATTCAAATCAATGATTTGGAACATAGGGAAGAAAAACACAGCCAACCAGTGAAGAATGAGGAAGAAAGAACTGAAAGAAATGAGTAAAACTTCCCAAATTTTGCGAAGGAGATGGACATACAGGTCCAGGAAGCATGGAGGTCCTGGGCGAGCTGGACCCAGAGGCAACCACACCAGGACGCATCATGACTGAGATGCCAAAGGTGAAAGATAAAGAGAGAGTCCTGCGGGCAGCAAGAGAGAGTTGAAGAGCTGCCTACAGGAGGTTGGGGGGGGGTGCCTATAAAACTATCAGCTGATTTCTCAGAGGACATTTTGCAGGGAGGAAGGGACTGGTAAGCAGAATTCAATGTGATGAAAGGCAACCTGCAACCAGGATTACTCTATCCAGAAAGGCTATCATTTGGAATGGAAGGGTAGATGAAGTGCTTCCCAGACAAGGTAAAGCTAAAGGAGATCATCATCACCAAGCCATTATTATATGAAATGTTAAAGGGACTTAAGAAAAAGAAGATCAAAACTATGAACACTAAAATGACAACAAACTCACAACTACCAACAACTGAATCTAAAAAATGAAAATAAAGTCCAACTAAGCAAACCAGAATAGGACCAGAATCATAGGTATGGGGATGATTTGGAGGCTTATCAGCTGGGCGGGGGTAGGGGAAGAAATGGGGAAATGGTGCAGGGATTAAGGAGCATAATCGATTGGTACAAAATAGACAGGGGGAAGTTAAGAATAATATAGGAAAAGGTGAAGCTAAAGAACTTATATGCACGACCCATGGATATGAACTAAGGGTTTAGGATTGCTGGAGGGAAGGGGGATACTGGGCAGAGGGGAGCAAAGGGGAAAAAGTTTGGAACTACTGTAACAACATAATCAATAAAATAGACTTTAAAAATGTTCCTTTCACTTATATTACTCTGGGTCTACATTATAGTTTAAAGTGTAAACCTTTGCAGCTTTGATTGCTAAATACTAGAAATTTATTTCTGTATCTTCCCTCTTCTAGAAACTCTTATTGGAGGCATGGCCTAAGGGTTCATCCGCCTTCACTGTGAGTTATGGAGATATGGGGAGCCTGCCCCCGAGCTGGGTGACTGCCTTTCCCTCAACTGTAAATGTTCAGTCACGTTATCAGCTCATCATTTGCTTCTCATTTTTATTAAGGAGTATGAGCTGCTTGAAGTTATTCAATAAATACAATAAATACTTATATTTACCCAATTAACCATTTGTTCTTTGAGATACCCCCACTAAAAATGTTTAATATAAATTGTTTTCAGAAAAAAATTGGAGTCATGCCAACTCAAAGCTTAAACACTTATATTCAAACAAAACTTAAAGTGTGTAATGGAAATAAGTGATGGAAAGGGGATTACTTTTTTTTTTTTTTATAACCTATGATGTCTCAGGCACTATTCTTCATTTGAATTATCTTACTTAATTCCCACAACAACCCTGTGAAATATGAAGTTGTAAGGATAAGAAAACCAAGGGATTGTTGAAACCAAGGAAACGGTATTCAGTATAAGTGCAAGAAATTTCATCCTACATATAAGTAACTATGTATTCTGCTTTTCTAACATAGAAGTATTTCATGAATATTTCAAGGATACTACTTATTTTTAGTATCATTTTATAATCAACATTTATTAAGACCTTTGTATATACAATGCATTATAATAGGCACTAGAAAAATGAAAAATCTGATTTCAATCTTCAAAGATGGGAATTTAGTTGGTGAGAGAAGATATCCTACTCATACCCTCAATAACCATGTCACTCTATAGGACAGAATATGGGACAAATAGGAATTAGAAAAATTAAGTCAGTGTGCATTTATGGAAAACCTTCTGGAGGAGGGGACAATAAATTAAACCAGGTGCTCTAGAATGGGAAAGAATATACCTGGACAAGGAAGGGTCTATCACTGCCTTGCGGTAAGAGTTCAGTGTAGGACATTCAGGTGTCAGAAGGAAGGTTCCCACACTATAGATGTGCTCAAATCGGTGAGCAGTGAGAAGGCAGAAGCTATGACCAGTTTAACCAAGATTGTAATCCCAGGTGGAAAGTCTGGACTAAATGATATAAGAATTTTGTGAACAATACGGCATCATAATGATGAAAGTATTTTGAAACATTGAGGGCTCACAGTCTGGAGGATAATTAGGGCAATCCGAACTTGAGGAGACAAAATCTGGTTCAAGAAAATGATAATACACACATAAAGAGGACTTAAAAACAGAACCTAGTGCCTCATTAGATCTGTGAGATCCAGTGGATAATTGTATGACTTGGAAAACTGGTTTTGCAATTTATTTGATTTTACAGGAGAAGCCACCTCCTTACCTGATACAATTAGTAATGGTGTTCAGTTGCATAACTAAGATAGAGCACTCAATTGGTAATGTGATATATACATGTAGTGTAACCATTTTAGTTACATTGAAAACAATAAATGTTCATGAGTTTTACTACATTCGATGCAATTTCAATCCTTTCTTTGATGGACGTATCATTCGGATCCTAAATCATCTTTCTTGAATAATTAAATCACACATTTAGAACATCATTTACAATTTCAGGTTGTTGTTTTCTTTCAAGTGACTTAAAAATTTACAAAACAATATGATAAAGAAAAATTCATCTACATTAATTTTCCCCATCTCTCAATGCTCTCTTATGTATACCACATTCAGCCACATTCAATCATTTCAGTGAGTGGTTTTATTAAATCATTCTGAATCATTTCTTTCAGTTTCCAGAGAAAGATATTTCTTTTTGCACTAATATTTCATAGATTTATATAATATCTAACTAAATTACACACTACAATATGTACCACTGCCATAAACAGGTTTAGAAAAAACACAGCTGACTCTTGGTTCAAAGATGACTCAACTTGTGGTCACAGGAGTACATGGGATCCTGGAGCAAAACTCCCAGGTGAAGTTGGAGCTTTTGGTGGGCTCTCAGCAGTGGTCACTGTATCATATTCACAGCATGGAGGCATTTGATAATCCAGTAAGTCAGACGAGTGAAGATTGGCGAGGAGCTGGTATTGTTTCACACAGAATATTTTCCTCTAAATGCTAATAGTAGCTAATATTTAACATGGTTACTGTGTGAATTAAAATGGAACCTGGCATGAAGTATTCCTCATTTTATAATAAGAGCATGGCTTGACTTTAAATATATAGACTTTCTATATTTTCTTTCTGGAAACTCTCAGTATAAAACAGAATAGATGTCCAGTCTTACAGGTTTTAAATTGTAGCAAAATGAAGGCAGGAAGCAGATAAGAAATGAGATAGGGCTTGACATAATAATGTAAAAAGTTTTAAAATGTATTTAAGCTACCATTTTATTCATTCTCTCATTCTTTGGTGGCTAATTCAAACACACACCTATTTATTTTTTGAAAAGTATTTCCAACATTTATACAATTACAAAATCTTTCTTTTCAAAAACCGTTTTAGAAATTTTTTACAGCTTTTAAAAACACAAAACAAATGGGTCATTCCTATTTTCTAATGTGAAGTTATTAAGCCCAAAGTTATCATGCATTTTCCTGAAGTCACCAAATAGGTCTAAAAAGCAAAGACTATAACAAAGTATAATACCTCAAAGTAAAGCAAAGACTATAGCAAAGTAGACTTACCCCAAGGTTTACCTTTTGACCTGATGGCCCTGTATCAGTTATCTCACCCCACTCTCTTTTAAGCCTAAGACTTTCATGGGTGCACCTGGCTGGCAGAGGCTAGGTCACATGCTATCTCCACAGCTGCATGGCAGGCTTCTATCTTGGCACCCCAGGTTCATAAGTTGCAAAGGAGCCCAACATAAAGTATTAAAATTACAGATTATGACAACCATACACTATAGCTGGTAATCAAATCATGCCATTCCATGTCAAAATGAATCTTTTTTAAGGGTAAAGAATATAAATGTGACTATTTCAATTCCTTATCTTAAAATAGGGTCAAATTTCACACAGTGAATTGTCCAAAAATAAAAACCAACAGAAAGGGGCCTTGAGTGTGTTAATCATTGAAGATTATCTCCCCCATACTTCGTCTTTTGAACCCCTATATATGATAAGCATGTCATATCTAGTCTTTTATAAATTGAGTGAGTCTCAAAAATCTATTTTTGTGGGTATATTTCATTTAGTGAGCATTTGGGGGGCCATTAATAGCTTTTAGGTCTCTCAGAAATTTTTAATTATGACAGCATGGCTAGGCATGCAATGTAACACCAAAACCCGGCAATGCATTACTTAGATGACACTGTACTTAAGAAGCAGGGGAGCTTGAAGCTGAGTACTTTAGCTGATAAAGCACTCATTTTTCACCTACCAGACCTCAGTTCCTATCATCTCTGCTTCCTTAAGTAAAATTAATTTTATTATGTCAACTATGCTAACATTAGTTGATAATCCAGGAGGCAACATGACATGCATATTTCATCTTTCCTTAGCTTCATGGTGTTTCTGAACATGAGCTAAATAATTTTTTTAAAAAAAGGCATTTCAGGTGTGCTTAGAGATCCACTAATTTTAGATTCAGCTCAGAGATGCTAAAAGTTTGGTAAATGGTTAACAGTTTTGAGTAGGAGTAGTGAGACACTTAAGAGTGATTATTCCAATTTCTGTAAGGAGAAAAATATTGGCAGTTTTAAGTAAAGTGTCCCATGTTCAGATTAAGAATTTGTTTGTGTTTCTAGCATTAACTCTGAGGATATATATTACCTTGGGAGTTCTAGTGTTCTGTGTTTGCCTCCTGCTCGGGCCTGTAAAGTCCCCAGGTTAAGGATAAAATCCCACATGTCTAGTGGAGTGCTTAGCATATAACATGCACTTAAAATATGAAGAGAGAAAGAGTGGTCTGATTTTTATGAGGACCAAATGAACCCACTGGGAACATTATGAAAGATGATTTGGGAATGATCAGACTCCAGGGTACTGGAATGAATCTGAAAAGATGATAGAAGCAGCTCTCTAGAATATTTCAGATAGACAGAAAACTCATGTAGAAATAAGAAATGATCAGACATTAGAGGCAGAGAGTGCACTACACTTTTGAGTGAGAGCTTTTAGATTCTACTCAAATGTCCTCCAACTCAGCGTTGGAAAAACATTACAAGTTCATTGAATGAGGGGCATTGGGAAACTAAAAGAATTAGAACACTCTTCCGGGACTCCTGAACCAGTTGTGCTATAATCAGGGAAGGAAAAACTTAACTGTGAAGCATTTGGGAACTTTAATATCAAGCTGGAAGGACAGAAGAAAGCCCTGTGATCTCTCCTAGCTATACACCTGAGCTACAGGGCTGGTCTTGACTATGGCATACCCAACCATAGTCCTTATACTGGGGCTTGTTTGGAGATAGTGTCACTCATCAAGAGGGTCTAGGCTGGCTGACTGATAACATTAACAACCTGTCGTGGCTGATAAGTGGCTGAGTGAATAGAAGTACCATGGGCAGAAGCATGAAGAAGTTTACTACCTCCAAGGAGAATGCGGGGGCCACTTGGATTCTATCTGGAAATGGTGATGGCTTTTGGAGGTAAAGTCCAAGGTGCTTCTGGTCTCAGACCCAACACTGGCTATATTATTATTGTAATGGATTTATCCACACTACATTTTTACACAGATTTACCCAAACTACAAGTTAAGAGGTACATAAAAAAATGTAGTTAATTTATTTTGTCTATTACTGGTCTCTCAAGAGTCCTCAAGGAGAACTGAGGCACAGAGAAAAGTTTTTTTTTTTTTTTCCTTCTTTCCCACTCAAATTTCTGGAGCAAGATTGTCCTCAGATAGCCATGACCCACTCTGAAACATGACCACATCAAAACGGATTGGGTCATTCCCTGTGGGCAGGCAAAAGGTGTTCAGCTCCCTTGGACTACTCCAGTTCCTACAGAAGAAATGGCCTGGCTGGCACCCAGAAGTTCCCACAGTCTCCTGAGTGTGCCTGGGCAGGTAGGTGACTTGCCTACTAATAAATCTGTCCTTGGACCTGCTCTGGATGAAGCTGAGGTGACACTACAGAAGTCAGGAAAGATAGATGGAGAATGGGGAGTGTATCTGGCTTTTTAAATATGATGCCATACATTTTCTTGACCTCACCCATCTCCTGGCTCATGAAAGGGACTAGCTGTTGTCATCTTGCCACCCTAGCTGCCACTTCTTATACCTCATTAGAAAGGAAAGAGAATTGTCCTTCAGTGTGATCCAGCAACACTTCAACAATATTGGTATGATATTATACAGTGAACACAATGAATTTATCTCTGAGGAGCCCTCAAAACAGATGCCACTTTAATAACTGACATTTTGAAATAAGAAAATTATACTTGCTTTGGGGCCATAGCATCAACCCTTCTCTCTATCTTCTCTGAATATAAAAGATATCTCAGTCTACTAGTAATACAAATATTTGTGTTGTGAGAGTTGCTCTTTAGACAGAATTCAAGTAGTGAAGAGCTAAACTGAGTTCCATAAAAATCATGGAGGATAAGTTTTGCTCCAATATTAGAGTCTACTTTTTTCATCTTATCTGATTAAAAAGGAAGAAGCACCTTTAGGGACAACATCATGATACAATAGTGATTTATAAGTTAAAAATCTAATAGTAATTCTCATCACTTCGTGTCTTAAAATATGTATTGTGTAGGGACATAATTAGCATCTGGTTACCAACAGAACAGGGAAATGGGTGAAGTGGGTGAGGTACCCTCCTCCAGGCCCTGCTTACCAAAAGGTCAGGTCAGTGAGACAAGCTAGGAACAGTCTAGTCTCTTTTACACTTTCTGGGTGATTACTGTCAAATCTAGTTAACTGAACAATACGAAGTTAGGTGATCCAGGTTTTAGCAGAGAGGTGTGACCAAAACAGTGACATTAGGCTGTGAATTGATTGTAAGAGGTAGCTTTTGAGAAATCAGAAGAAATTAAAAAGGAATGGTTTAATTCTCGAGAACTTTTCTCTGTCATATTTGAGACCATGAATATTTATCAAAAGAAAGGAAAAGACTAGTAAAAGTCACTCTGCTAAAGAATGTAATTCCGCTAAATCACAGCATCCGTATTTTAAACTCTTTAGTGTGTTGTTCACAAAATAATAACCTGGAAACTGTGACAGATTGTGGACTCTGAAAACAGAAAAGCCCTACAATAAATTCTTGAGCATTCCTCTCTATATTGTTTACCTTATGCTTTCCTATCTCGCCAATCCCCCGTTGACTTAAATTAGGTGGCAAAAGAGTATTTGATTATGTTAGATTTCTGCCCTAAGGTTAATGAATAATGTTTGTGATTTGAAACAGGTATATTATATCGATAGTGTCAGGAATGCCCCCCACTGTGCAAAAAAGGTGTCAAAAAGCCAATAACCAAGTGTGTGGTGAAGGTCATAGGGACTATATCTGGCCACTTGGTGGGCAGATCATAAACTCTTAATAAGTGGCACTTGGGCTGGGAAAGCCTCATAATTTGTCCACACATGTCTTTCCTTCTATGCCACCGCACCCCATCAATTCACAGCCTGCGGCTTTAAACATTTTCATGAGCAAATCTCAAGGTATTTCTTTCTAACTTCCCTGCATCTAGGTGGCAAAGAGAAGCATCTACTTTGCTTTCAAAAGTCTAATTATGTTTTAGACCTCCAATGCAGTTTATCTGTTTTCACCTTTAAAAAAAAAATAAACTAAACATATAAATGACTATCTTAAAAATGATGTGCTGCTTAAAGATGGGGCTATGTTCTAAGTAATGACCTTTAGGCAACTTTGTCCTCGTGCAAACACCACAGTGCACTTACACAAACCTAGATGGTATAGCCTACTACACACCTAGGCTATATGGTCTAGCTTCTGTAGGGTATGACCTTCAGAAGCAGTTTATAGAATTCCTAATCCAGTTATCTTGTTAAAAAAAAAAAAAAAAAGACGACCACATTTGTCTTATTTTAAAGTAAATTATTTTCCAAATTAATGTTCATGATAATTTACAAAGATATGTCTTTCTTCCTGTCATTCCGTGTTGATGAAGTGTCTACTATAACCCAGACAGAATTCTAGGCTTTAAGATATTAGTAAAGAGAACAGACATGTTTATGAACCTTGTTTTTGCATAATCCCCTACTGGATTTTAGCTAGTTTTGCATGTGATCTATTTCTCTATTACTGGAATGTAGTGTGATCAGGAGCATTTCAGTTACACACTGAGATCTTTGTGTAAGAGAAGAGTTATGACAGTTAATCCCATTACTCTTATATAGCAATTGTGCCTAGTGCTTCTCCACTCATCAGAAGTTGAAGGGAATAATATTTCCTCTCTTCCCTCTGCTCTATCACCTGCCAGTCAAATAATCTGCTTCTCACATCTTGAATAACTATAATTCAGAACTTCTGCAATTCATATCTGGGACAATGTTAGGGGGAAAAAATATAAAAAGGTAGTTTCTCGTAACCTCCTAATGTTCTACTTTTCCTGTCTCTGGCTTCCTTTTTTACTTCCATCAATGTTGCCATTTAGTCTACTTTTAATTCACTGGGGACAAAAATGAAAGAGCCACACGTGGCCACACATGTGTTGTGGCATGTAGTACTTGCATTTTTAAATGGAGACTTTTCTGGTTGCCCTATTGAACTCATGTTTTGAATGGCTCCTGCTGGTAGCAGAATACCGCTGTGGAATGTGTTAGGTTTCCGTGTTGGTTTGCATTATAAGACATAAAAGATTTGAGTCAGAGATTAGAGGGCTTTCATACACGTCTTCTCCTACTATAACTGAAGAACTTTTATTTTCAGATTCATAATTTTGGGTGAATAATGTTTTTTCCCCTAAAATGTGATGTTATATCTTGAATTAAATTCTCACACATACTGCTTGAGAGTGTGTGAATCATATTCCACTCCCTCTTCAGAGCCTTTCTCTGCTGGGGGTTATGCAGAATGTCAAAGGAGTTGTTAATCTTTTAATGTAAATCTTTGGGAAATAGGGTTTCTTTAAAAACAACCAAGTTGTGAGAAATGTTTTACATTTTTAAAAAGAAAATTTAAATAGGTTGTATCTCTAAATAATAAACCTTCATCTTTGTTGGAAAAGTTTAATTTTTCTTTTAAAAATATTGTGTATAGTATCAGCTAAAGTATTATTAATTAGAGAATTGTATGCTGAATAAACTATTTTTGACAGCACAGTGAACTTTTTGTTTAGTTTTGGTAAAAAAAATACTAGAGATAAGACTTAATTTCAAGGAAGGTCATGATATTACCTAAAGAACTAGATGAAAGCATAAATAAAATATAATACTTTGTTATTGTGTGTGTGAAGTAGAATCAATACCATTAGTTAATGAAAACACATAATCAGAGAGATATATTTAATGAGTGAATATTTTATTTGGGGGTTTCTGGAGTTTATCAAAGAGATTTAGTAGCTTTAATAGCTTTTCTAGAACATATAAATCTAGTATAAAACATGAATAAAATATTCTTCTAGATGATATTCACAGGAGTAACTCCCACAGTTTGTATTCTTTCTAACTTCTGATTTTTAATCTTCAGTTTTTACCTTGACTACAATGTCATATTAGCTATCTCAGTGAAAAAAATCTTATATCAATTAATATCTGTGTATTCATAACATAGGAAGCTGAGCTACTGATGAAGTGAATTTTTTCTTTAATTGTGGCACATCATTGATTTCCCTAGTACAGGGAAAAGTTCTGGTTTAATTAACTAAAACAGATGACTAAGTAAACATAAACTCAAACAATGGGAAATCTAGCAACTAGTATAGTAAATTATAATATGCCCAATGCAAAATCATGTTCCTACTTTGAAGTTTTGCTAACAAGGCATATTGCTAAATCCTGGGTAGGGGGGTTGGTGAGAGGGAATCTCTTCTAAAATATTTAGACATGAAATAACTTTATAATAGTATTTTTAAAAAGGTTTCATGGTTGTTTTATATGTTCATATAGTATTACTAACAAACAGTTTATAAAAATAAATAATTATATACTGTAACTTAAAAACAAAGCAATTGAGAAAGGGTAATAACTGAATTGTAAAAAACAGGTTTTTAAATATTATTTATAAAGTATTTAGAAGTGAACAGATTCTTACCTAACTTGTTTGGACCTATCTATAGTTATCTTAAAATGTCTTTCTTTTTATTTTCTTCAACTCTGTACTTATTCCAATTACTTTTTCTTTACTGAATTATGAAAATATTTCTATAGTACTACCAAATTAATGAGACCACCAGGGTTCTATCTAAAGGCATATTATGAAAGTCAATTTTGTTGATTTAGTAACAGTGAAAAATGGCAAATATAAACTGATGTTGCCTTTGGGTGCACTTAAAGAGGGGAGAAACTTTGTAAACATGTCTATGTGGTCATAAAAAATATTTTATCACACTGTTCAGGTGGTATCTTTCCTAAGTTTTATTATTATATCAATAACATTTATTTTCAATAAAAATAGATTGATATTATAAATTAGAAACTCTATACAAGGTTTCTATTACTATCATTCCTATACTAAAGTATTAAAGAAGTAGCAAGGAAAAAGTATACACTTAATTCAAGAAGTATTTATTACATCTCTACCATGAACCAGGAACTGCTCTAAATGGAGGATACAAAAAAGCATGACATGTGATACCTGTTATCAAGGACCTTACAACTGTTAAGCAGATAAATTATGCTCCCATGAATAATGTTTACTTATGACAATACAATGTTGAGTGCAGTTGAGAGGACAGTGTATTGAAACTTTAGAAAAGAGAATTAGTGTTTCTCTGGTGTTTAGGAAAGTCTTCATGGAGAAGAAGAGATTTAACCTGGAAGGAGCTAAGGACATTTCAATCAGTGGGAGGAACAAAAATGCCAAGACCAGACTAAGAAGAACTTGTTTAGGGAGTTGATGTGAAAAGCCCCTTGCTTGAAAGAGGAAACAGTGGAGGGAAATAATGTGAAATAAGCATGTAAAGGAAATCCAGTTTTGATCAAATCTAGAGGACTTTAAATACTTTTCTAATATGATAATTTTTATATTCTATACCTAGGTAATTGGGCTCTATCCCATAAACCCTGGGAGACACTGAAAGACCAGAAGAACACAGTGTTTGAAAAGATTAATCCAACAGTAACACCTAGGATGTACTTAGTGGGAAAGATAATAGAGGCAAGAATGTAAGAAGTTAAACAAAATTAAAAATTCAGTTCCTGAGTTATAGGAGCAACATTTCAAGTGCTCAGTAGCTACATATGGAAAATTCAGACAGAGAACATTTTCATCATTATAGAAAGTTCTGAGCAGTGCTAGTATAGGGAACAGATCAATGACATCAAGCATTAAAGGGATGTAAATCACTTAAGGGGGCTATTTCCACAGTCACCAAAAGAGATAATGGGGGCTTTGATATAAGAAGAGTGGCTCTGGGAATATAAATTGAATGGATAGAGGCAAAATCAAGATACATCTTAAAAATGATTGGGAGTTAATTGTGACATTTAACTCATAAGCCCACACTCTCTGAGTGTACCTATTTCAGAAACAGATGCAAGATTCAGAATCAAAATATTAGCTAAATTGCTAAAATAGCAGAATTGAATAAAGTACTTTTACCCTAAGTCTAAATGTTAGGGGCTTTATAATAGAATTTCTGTGGGTTCTACCTTTTTACATTCAAGGAAAAGAATGTGGATGAGGTATGGTGGCCAAATTAGGAAATTTACTTCACAAGCTGACTCTACTGTTGATGGAATGTGATTACTTCTGTGTGTGTATTTGGTTATCAGCATTTCATATTTCTACCCATAGTGTTGGCTACAGGCATTATTTTCATTAAATCATTCAAAGCATTTTAATTTAGTGTTAGAAATGCTTGAGAAACATTGACACACAATTTCAGTTCTTCTTACCATAATACTGAATTTTAATTAGTTTTTGCTTTGACTATATAATATTAATGCTAAAAGCATATTAGAAGTTGACATGTCACTAGACTAGAATATAAGTAATAAAACATTTATGTCATAAAAATTTCAAATGAAGTATTATAAGCCGAAGACTTTTTAATAGGCACATTCATTGAGTCCCTATGTGAGACTTTTTTCCTCAAACGTGCATCACTGAATTCTCTGAAACAAAATTTTATTTTGTGTTTCTGTTTCAATAATAATCTAAAATATTAATATATGCATACACTGGATCACACAAATGACCATGTCATGTCTGAGTATGGCCACTCAAGTTCAGTTCTCATGTTTGTGTATGTGTTTGCAATCCCATTCACATTAAGTGAAGGTCAAATAATGTCACAATGTGCTGTGTGAATAAAACATTAACAGTATTTTTAATGTAGAAAAATGGAATGGGAATTAAATAACTATAAAATAATTATTAATTACTTAGTAATTGTAGAGTACACAGTAAAATTTGCAAGTTAAACCCTAACAAATAAACAAATAAAAACCTTATTTTGTGGTATTAGTTAGTATCTTTGAGTTTGAATAGACATAGTGAACAGATCCTGTTTGCCCAATATGCAACAATTAATTGGCAGCAAGCATAATGATAAATGAAGAGTGAAAATATTTGTTAGAATTCAGAAATAATTGGTTTAGATATCCATTTAATGTTAATTTCAATAACACTCAAATTCCCCCTAAATTCAAATAGTTTTACAGAGTTATAAAGAATTACCTTGTTAATATTGAGAATAATTCTGGATTTCTACCTTTCATTTTATGATTGCTTTTGTAAATGTCAAATAGAATAACTATCATTTATACATTAAATAATTTGCCAACAGAAGGACTGAGTAATGGTATGCTCAAAACAGTAGGAAAGGATAAGAAAACACAACTTGTTTATTTGTTAAACCTTATGCCTTTGTAATATGTAAGTTTTCAGAATTAGTAATTTTTTAAATTTAGTAATTCTAATTTTTGTCCTTATATTTTAAGCCTTCCATTTTTTTCTCCCTTTAAAACTCACACCCTAATAGGGTCAATTATCTATGCATAGGTCTTAAAACCATGATACATTTGCACACATTATGTATGTAATAAGTTTGTTTATGGCACAATACTTCATTTCAGTTTTTTGTGTTTCTCCTCACACTTATACCAGTCCTGAAAGATGCAATAGAGTAATCAGCAAATATACGACTTCAATATCAGCTAAAAGCACTTTCAGAAGAGGAGACTCCAAGGCAACAGATTTCCTATAGCAGTACTTTCCTGAGTGTACTAAGGTAATTAGCCTCAATAGGAGATAATTTTGGTTCACAGGGGTTGCTGTTGTTTTAAGTCTTGCTGGGAAATTTGGATTTTCCATTGATAGCAGTTTTAACATGTCACACTGGAGCCAGAGTGAATTAAAGTGAAGAGCTACACAGTCTAAACAAACATTCCTTCTCATTATCAGAAGCCTGACAACATAATAGCATAAACTATAGTCATGTGGTCACATTCACAAGTAATGCAAGAACAATTAAAAATCAAAGAAATGCTACATTTCCTAAACCAGACTTTAGTTGGGGTAAGCATGTTTAAAATTACCACTTTCTTTCCTTCTCCCATAACTTTCATATTGTATTTTAAATTGAAAATATATATATAGCAATGTTTACATGAGTCATTCTCATGATTAGTCTGTCTCTATGTTTTGTAAAATTAAGGAAGACCGTAGTAATATTGTAATACAACTTCAGGTATCTAAACCTTGAAAATACCATGTGATTTGGCATGCTTAATTTTTTAAAATAATTGTTTCCTACTTTAGCAAAGTTTAACAATTACTGAAACAAATTTAGAGCTGTAATTCCACTACATTTTACAGTTTCTCCAAAGATGTTAATAGAATTTGGTTATATTTACTATGAAGAATGTTTAAACATGGAATGGGTAATGTAGTTTAGAGGTTAAAAGTGAAATGTTTTTCTATGTATCTTTTACTATTTTTATAAATAGGAGATTTTTTAAAATACCCCATAAAATTAATAGAATTACACTTCAGTGGGCTCTGAAGTAAAAGTATTTTAGTTTTAGTTTATTTCAATATTTCAATATTTTTAGTATTCTGATATTACTTTATTACTTTTAAGTGAGAATTATAAGAATAATAATTTATCAAAATGTTTTTAGCCACAGAATGCTTGTGTTATAAAATACCCAACAGACACTTTCGTTGTTGTTTAAGGGAGGTGGTATTAATTATATTTCAAGAAGTTCTTTAGGTTTATACCTTCTCTCTGTATGTGAGTGTATAACAGATGAATTCACCTGCACATGCTTTGAGCTTAGTGACTATACATCCTTCCCTTTCTAAGACCCTTATTTTCAAATACTTTGTTTCCTTAAGTATATTTAGATTTTCCCAAACTTAATATTTTGTTCAGAAAAAGAAATAAATCAGTTGCCACTATAGGAAAGCATCTAAATCATCTTTAAGTGAGGCTTCGTGGTTTCTTCTGCAGCAATTCCCCAAGTGGCAGTCTGCCAAACATCTCAGCCTACCCTCAACTTTATTCTAGTTTGTGTCTCTGAAAAACAACTGAATATTGGTCTAAATTCAGAGGTCGGGATTAAGTAGTTAAGTGACCAGGATGTACCAAGATACACCAAAATGAATGATGACAGAAATTCAATTTATTTTTAATATACCTACTGTACACTAAAAACTGTGCTAGGCACTATATGGGATACAATAATAGAAACATTCAGCTCTGTCCTCAGAGAACAATACTGGGAGATAAGCCATAGACAAATAGTTACTACACAAGGCATATTGTGAAAATGTTAAAAGAGAAGAACAAAGTGCTGGGGGACAATGAAAAAGATACAAGTTCTTGACAATATGCGCAGTTCAGTGATTCCCAAGCCAGGCCATGCATGAGAAATACCTAGGGAGATCTCAATAATAGTCCAGATTAGTACTTTCCTGGACCCACTGAATAAGAATTTCTAGGGGTGGGTTATAGAAATTAAGAATGAATATTTAAAAAAATATCTCCTGATAACTTTGAAGCACAATCAAATCTGGAAACTGATCCACACTATCCAGGTATAGAAAAGTTATGAAATTTTTGTAACTATATTTTTAGCCCTCCTAATTATTTTCTGTTTGGGGCTTATTCACATGCAACTGACTCTTCCAAATTAACTTCCAGTTCCAAAATGCAAAACATCCTCTATGTAGTCACACCCAACTCCAACCACTTCATTTACTCAGACATCATTTATAATTTCATGCAAATATTTCTTGACATATGCTTTCATTTTTAATGCACTTGGTGCATTATATACAGTATTGCTATCCATTACTAATAGTCTCCCTTGGAATAGTGACATTAACAACTGAGTAAACAATAATCTCAAGCTTATGTAATTTTATTTTAGCAGCTATTTTAGGTTTTGCCCTAAATATTGTACATATAGAAAAAGTTATGTGACTTTATGTATTAACTATCTTTGCAAAGTCTTTTTTTCTCTTTCTTTCTTCCTTCATTCCTTCTTTCGTTTTAGTGTATCATGGAAAATTTCCTCAGAAAATGTTGACAAACTCAGGAAAAGTATTTACAGAAATCATTGAGCAAGTATTTACTGAGCATTGGTTATGTCTAACCCTGGCTTAAGGATTATAAAATAATGTAAATTTAGAAGACATGAATCCTGTGTTCAAAGAGTTTTCAGTCCCACCAAGAATACATAGGGCATGAAAAAAATGTATATGATAAAAGATTGCCTGAGGGGTAGGGTAATCTTTTATCTACCTGCTACCTGACCACTGTGTTTAGGGGGCACCATAGAATAACACCCCTCTACCAGCTGGTGTTGGTGAAATGTGAAGGACCTCCATTTAGTTTAAGCCTCCACTGGAACAGCATTTGTCTTGAAGCAAATGGCTTAGGATTCTCTTAGTGTCTATTTCCTAAGCAGCAAGATGGAGATAACACCTTTCCTCATTTATAAAAATTGTAGTGAGAAATGAAAAATGAGATACTACCTGTAAAAGAGCTTGTTTTTAATCATGTAGTTAAATTTGGAGTTCATTAAGATCATTTACTGTGTACTAAAGAGCATCTTATGACTTTTATAAATAGTGTGTAAAAACCATTATTCTCCCTGTCTTCTAACAGAAGAAGAAACTGAGACTTAAAGAAGTTCAGTAAAATGTGTGCTTAGGTCACACTATAGTAAATGAAAGTGTTAAAATCTAGATTTTTCTGAATCATGAGAACACCTTTAATACTCTAAATCAATATTCTGTGTTGCCGTCTTTTTGTGCAAAAGAAGTGTTTGATTTCTAAAGTATTAGTTATCAGTTCCTTCTCTAAAAATTCCTACATGGACTCCTAGTTATTAATATGGTGGTGTCTCTACAATATCGCTGTTAAATGTCCATGCCAAATGGGGAAAGAGAATAGGGCTGGCCTTCTAGCCCTCTCCTGTAAGGATATTAGTTTATTAAACTGTATGACTTTCGTATCAGAAGAAACCAGAAACATGGAACTGGGGAGATGAAGTATATAACCTAAGGGTCCATAAGAAAAAGATGGAAAAAACAGAGCTGGCACCACAAGCCCTACAAAAGAAGAGCCACTGGATGAGTAAGCAAGCCTGAGTGGTGGTTTTGGACTCTGAGAGAACCCTGTTCAGTGACTGAATGCAAAGAATGGACCTGAAGAAGATTAACAGACATAGAAAGGATTTGATTCTAAAGTGGTCAGAAACATTTTCCTTAGATGTCCCTGGGTTACCATTTAACATCCAACTTTGACTTTGTTATTAACTGGATGAGGTGAATTATAGAGAAGACAAAGACAGGAAACACAGCAAACAGCAATATCACTTCTTTGGATTAGATTAAAACTATTCAAAATAATTTTTGATTAAAAAACTTTTATATGCAATTATACAAAGTAAGATCATATGGCCATTTATAATTGGCTTGTACATAAAGAGATGTGGTATGCTGTTTCTGTATGTTTGACAAATACTTGTATTTTAAGGTCATTATAACCATAAAGGAATTCTAGCAGAATGATTCATATAAAGTAAGTAATAAAGTCACTGCCATTAAAACTTGAATGAGTGTCTAGAAATTCCTAATGTGGGGGTAATTTTGATCTGACACTCTGTCCATTAAATGAGTTCCTTTAAACTGTAAATCCCTTGAGAATGGTATTTCTTTTCAGTTTTGTACAATACTTAGTGCACTTAGTTTAGTTTTTTAAAATCCATTAGGCCAATAAAAAATTATTTTTAAAAGGCATGCATAACAGACATCTCCAGTGTACGATGACCAAAATCAGAGTATTGATCGTTTTGCCAAATGTGTTTCTCCCATAGTTTGCTACGTCCCAGTATATGGCAATTTCTTTCTACCTGAGCTCAGGACCAAATCTCTGGAGTCAGCCTTGAATCCTCTTTCTCTCACATCCACATCTAATCCATCAGCAAACCTTATAAGCTCCCGTTACAGTTAGGTTAGAGGCTAAGTCACTCTAATAAGGGGATCACAAAATAGAGTCTTAAAGATCTTAGAAGTTAGTTCTTTGTCATATAAGATTTCGAGAAAGATAGTACTTATTCTATTCCAGAGCAGTGACAGATCTGCCTTTCTCAACACATTCCAAGGTGTGCTCATCATCATCATTTCCAGAAAGAATGGACAAAAGAGGAGAAGCAACTATATAATACAAAGCCACCATCGTTAGGAGCATGGCTAGGAGTTGACACAAAGCATTTCTACTTAACATCCCATTGGTGGGAACGTAGTCATTTACACTCTCTTTACTGCAAAGGAAGCTTGGAAATCTAGTTTTTAGTTGGTCGATCTATATACACAAGAAGAAGAAAACAGATGCAGGAGAGCCAGTGATCTCTGCCACAAGTCTTTGTTTCCAAATATATTTAGTTTCCCATTGCTTATTTTCTCCACTGTGATGCAAATACTGCAAGACTAGAGGGCCCCATCATCCACCACCCCAGCATCCACCAAGGTAACCAGTGTTCCTACTTCTGCTCTTGCCTCTCTGCATTTATTCACAACACCTCAGTCAATGATGGTGTTAAAATTCACATTGGACCATGGTGTTTTTCTGCTCTTAACCCTGCAGTAACTTTTCATCTTGCTCTGAATAAGCATATGTGGCCTGGCCTTGTTATTTCTTGACTCAGTTCCTACTCATAGAGTGGACCACCTGGCTATTAACATGGCCTACATGCTCCCACCTCAGGGAACTTGTGTCCCCTCAGTCTAGAACTTTCTCCTGCTAGCTGTTTCCATGCCCACCCCTCACCTTCATCTTGATTCAAATGGCCACCCCCTGGCCACACTTTTTGCCTGGCAACCCCATTTAAAATTGCAACTCCTCTACCACCTTGATGCACCTTATTCTCCATTCCTTTTTTATTTTCCTCCTCAGCACCTTCTAACATACTGTGTATTTTACTCAATCATGTTTTTTCTCCCCCACCTCCTCCCTTGCTTCCCAATCCCAGAAGAAAAACTCCAGGATAGTAGATGGTTTTGTCTCTTTTGTTCTCTGTACTTTGTATAATGCCTGGCCCACACTAAATGCTAGTAACTAGTTTTGGGTGAATTTTAGGAAAAATAAATGTATAAAAAATCAATCTTGCAATAATCATTTATGTGGTAAAGCTCTAAGGCTAGGAACCAAGTATTAACTGAACTAATGAAGGAAACAGAGACTTAAACTTTAGAGAAATTACATTTTTTGCCATTCTGAGGATAATCTATTCATGAAATTAAGCAATTTCCTCTCTATTTGCCTCTGTTTTCTCAGCTCAGTTAAATGTAAATACCTATTTCAATTTTATAGAGATTTGGGAACTTAAATATGTGAAAAAGGTAATGCAATATCTTAAAAAGTATTTGCATATAGTTTACCTTTAAGTTTACTACTTTATTAAAGTAGAAGAGTTTCAAAGAATTTGCTAATTCCAAACAGTGTATCTGGGTAATTTGTACAGAAGTCTTTTTCTATTTTGTATTTCAGTCTCTTATCTTTAAGGTTATAGTATACCTCAAAGATGTCTTGAATATGTTTAATATAATAATAATAGTAATAGTAATTGAGAACCTCTGTATGTAACAAATATTTTTACATGTTATGCTAAATCCTTATAAAAGCTCTATGAGGTAGGTACTTATAGAGGCATGTAGGATATAATTACAGCTGACTTTAACAATTAAAACGATAATATATATAATTTGACAATTTAAAAACATTTTGGTTTTGACCCGAAGGAACAATGAACAATATGTTTAAATATAAAATAAGTATATTTTTCTGAGATTAATATATACTTACATGGGATATTCCTCTACTTTTGTTCCACAATCTGGTATTTACTCAAGTTCAGCCAACAAAGAATATTCAAATAGATTTAAAATGTAAAAAGAAATAATCTTCAAAATAATTTCCTCCTAACAGAATGATAAACATGCAATGCATGTCAAAGGTCACTATTTCAAAACGAACTACTTCAGCTTTATTTTCTAAATTAGAAAAAAAAGAACATAAATTTTTCTACATATTACCTACACATATCCCCATAAATAAGTTTTCATATATAATTTGTAAGAGTGACAATCTTAGAAAAAGAAGCAAATTGTGAATAAAAGGACAGAGTTTGGAATTATCAAGGAAACAACCCAGATTCCTGCTAATTTGGTTTCAGGAGATGATAATAATGCTTTTTTATCTCAAACTTGGCTCAAGCTTGGGGAAAAAAATATTTCCCCAGGAAATTTTAGCCCAGCTGAAGCAATTAATTTTTACTGACTGTATCCAGGATCCTTATTTCTCAATTTTTGCTGCTCAATACATGATCGCTCAATCACACACATTCAGATGGTTATTCAGAATTGAATCAACAACCTTGACAGAATTAATATCTCAGCTGGCCTTTCACAAAATGCCCTTGTTACTCCAGAAGACAGACAAGAAACAGAATAGACATCCCAGTTTCCTAGCTACAGCAATTTGGACAATCAAAAACAGTGTTTGAGTATCCACTGTTTCTTAAGACACCATGGAGGGAACACAAATTTCAAGGAAGACATGGTACACATTTTCAAGAAATGAAATATATCATATACTTTAAAATATCTTTAAAAATGGCATCCAAACCTCCTATTATTTTATGGACAAGTCTGGACACATTTACAAAATTTGTTATTTCTGCAAAATTCTCCACAGTGGTGGCCATAATAAAATTCTCGACAGTATTACTTTTAACACAAACAACAGATAATTTCAGGTCCATTGAAATAAAAATGTAAAAGCCTTCTGGATGTAAAAAAAATAATTTAATGGCTTTTTGATAAATTTTATATTTATTTATGAAAGTTTTAGGATCACCATTACTTTCATTATATTTTATAATGGTTGCTAAGGTAAGTGTAGCTAAACAATTTAAAGGGTCACTTCATTAATAAATTGAGGCTGTGCCAAATCTCCTTTAAAATAAGATGGTACATACAAAAATACTTTGTCAAGTTAAAAACATCATATAAATGCAGGTCCTTGGAAGCACTTAACTATAATTACAAATGCTGATATATAAAAAAATTGGGGACCAAAAATGCTTTTATTGCCTTTCCCCCCCAGTGCCAGGGCACTCACTGATGAGGAGAAATCTATGCCATCTGTTAATATGACAAGGCCATTTCAGTACCAAACGCATAACAAAACTATTCAAATCTAGGACTCTTTATGAGCTAATCCCAGAATGCATACTCCCTCAATCCCACTTTTGACCCTATAAACTTGTTTTAGTATCATTTTTTTAAAATTATGGTAGTCTAATGAGCATAATTGTAAAAATTATTTTTCTTCCAAAAACAATTTACTCTTCCAAAGCTACTTCAAAAAGCCAATGAGCTTTTCCTGACTTGTTGTTTTCCTCAAATGGTAGGGATAGTTTGGTTTACTTCTTTATTTGCATAGAGAAAAAAAGGTACAAAAGCATACTATCAGTGGAGCATTAAGAATCAGATTCATACAAAAAAATTAGTCTGTCCTTAGGCTGTGCCCTGTAAAGCTGTGAGATAGCTCTATCTCCCTCTACTGGCTAAATTATCATCCTAGTTGCTGAGTTCTGTTGACCCAAAGACTGACACTCCCCCAGAAACAAGGCAGAAAACCAAGGAAAGCTACTCTGGTCAGGTGTTGGCTTCCAGAGACAGCCCTGTGCCTTGGAATTTTCTTCCCATCTTAAAACAAAAACCAAAAAAAGTAATTGCCATGAATAAAGAGCCCTTGATGGAAGAAAATAAAGTATTTTTCTTCTTTTTTTTTTTAATGTACCAAGACAATTCTTGAATATTAAAGTAAAATGCACAGGGCATAGAATGTGACCTTTCTTAGGATAAATAGAGAGGAACTAAGTAATCTATAGAATAATCACATCAAATCTTATGGCTGAGAATGAAACGTTAAACAAAAAATCCTGTATGTACCTTCTTGATAAATGTCTCATTAGGGCAAGCAAGACTACCAGAAGTCAGATGATGCAGAACCTGAGTTCAGGTATTTTAAGTGGCATTATGTTTTCTTTAAGTTCAGAGGGTTAAACAGGTAAGTGGTTTCACATGGAGGTCCTTCCTACAGAATGAGGACAAAAAATGATGAGCCAGCCACTTTTTCAGAGATGGGAAAAAACCAAACCAAACCGAGTTAGAATACACCATCTCTGCAGACACAGTGCTGCAGTAAGTGGAACCTTCTGATGGTGGAGGCCGTGCGAGGCAGCAGCTGGGTTCTGTCACCCTGACTGGGGCGGCCTTGTTAGTGTAGCGTGACCCCTGGAGCCCTCGCACAGATAATACCGGCACCTCTCTCCACTCTAATCTCCTGCCCGTCTGAGCAATTCAGCAGGAGATAGGGGCACTAAGGCCATATTATTCCAAACAACATTTAGCTGAATGGTAGCTGAAGATTGTGACAGCGAAAGACAAATTCTCCCAGTCAAATACTTTCCTTCCCAGAAAAGTTTCCTGTTGTAGTACTTTTGAGACACAAAGATGACAGTAAAAGGGAACCAGAAGGGAAATCCCACACCATCCTCAGCCGAACCTAGGAAAACTTGAATTTCAGACAGAATTTTTAGGGAGCTTCTTATGCTACAATGAGCTATGATAAATATCCCCAAATACCCAGATACAGACTAAGTCATTCATTCGTATATTTGGTTGGCATTAGGTCATATCTCCAGATATATACAGATAGCTTGTTTTAGCAGTTTGTATCTGGTGGCCTGAATACTTGGTGGCCTCCCTCTGGAATCAGGCAGTGTTATGACCTAGTTCATAACCTGGGTCAAAAACCTAAATGCCAGTGGCAAGGTGCTGCTTTTCCTGTTAGTGACACTATTGAGTGTGTTTTCCCACAGCCCAAGGAGAAAAAAAGTAAAAACATTCTTAAATGTTTACAAATAATTTTCAGAGCTATAACGGTACCCTAATATTATTTTGTACTTAGAAGTGGAATCTGAGCAAATCAATATAAGGAAGATGAAGAGCACCCCTTCTGATTGCTTTTTCTATTGCTATTGTTTTTCCTTTCAAAATATACAGCAACAGGATTTTGCTCTGATGTTCTAATAATCCAATTTGGGTTTTAAATTCTGGCAATGGGACCTATGAGAAAAAATAAACTATCTCTCCGGTAATCTGCCATGCCTGGTGCTCTGAAATAAGATCAGACAGTGATGGGAGATGACTCTTTCCTGTGACAGGACACTGTGTTTTGGGAAAGGCTGATTACTCTTTTAGTTTTGCCTGCACAAATGCACAAAGGATGAGCTGGCTTACATGCTCAAGTTTGATTGAATGCTACCTGTCGGGTCTCTTACACCTTAGAAGTTCACAATAGCTATGAATTATGAATGATGCCAATCATTTAGAAAAATCTTTCAAAAATGTGCATATGATACACTTCAGAGGAGATTCATATATCAATAAAGAGCTGTTTTCTATATCATTCTTTTAAATAATATTGATAACTTGTTTAATAATAAGGATCATATTCCCTTTATTGAATAACATAGTATATAGCATTGAAATTCATACTTCATTTGAAAAAATATTGTAGCTGAAATAGGTTCATTTGATGTTAATTAAAGAAAGTAAGCTCACTGTGTGTGTGTGTGTGTGTGTGTGTGTGTAAGAGGTGAGGGAGTGTTAGTGGGCAGCAGAGATGGTTATTCACTCTTGTACACTAAAATAATTTATTTGTTGAAACTGTCTATAAGTCTTGATAGATTATGAAACATGGCTAATTAGTCCATTCTTATTAGAACAATTTGAGCAATTTATTAAGAGCTATATCTTTATGTCCTTGTTGCCACAAAATAAAAAAAAAAGGAATTTTATTAATGGTAAGCATGCGCACTATTTCAACATAAAAAAAAAAAAAAAGAAGCATATCACTTTACCACTGGAACTTGCTAACTTTCAAGTAAATCCCCCCTCCTTTTTTTTTTTTTTTTTTTACCAATTCAGAAACAGAATCAAAGAGATAAAATAATTTTTTTAAGTTCATCTACCTTATTATCACAGGGATTCATGATAGGTCTGGTCTGCTGAATGAATCTGTTTGCCCGTTCCTCTTCAACCTCCTGTATTTGAGAATTTTTAAGCTATTTGTTATGGCAGTAAGTAAATAAATGGAAAAATAGAAATGTAAACATTATTTTATGGTTAAAACGTATTCAAATGAGATTACAGGAAGAGCCAGATTAAAAATCAGGCAGATCAGGCCATCTGTGTAGGGCACTGTGCTACATAAATTGCTGGAGTAAATCAGAAATCTAAAGCCAGGAAACTAGGGTTTCTGCGGAACACTTTGTACAGAACTGATAAACTGTAATTCAGTCCTGCTGTTGATGAAAATTATAACATTACTTGCCCACACAAACCTATCTCTGAGCATTTTATTTGGGCTGTGATTCATGAGTTGGCAGGGAGTGCCAGCGACAGTCAGCTAAAATCAGAAACAAGTAGTACAACGAGGCTTTACTGGAAAGGTGATTAGTTATGTGATTGAAATTACTATTTAAATTTTACATTGTTTAATATACTTCCTGAGGAACTGTCTATCCCTGAACATTAAAAATGGAAATTTACAAAATAAAAAATGAAGAGAAATGAGAAAATTTTGCAGACATGAAAGCAAGAGAAAACAGACATTTACATTATTTTGAACTAAACTTTGTAATTATATCTATGCATGCTATAGCCTCCTGTAGTAAGTGGTGGGAAAACTTCAAAAAAAACACAAAAACAATGCCTGCATTCTTAAAATGTTATATTTTTATAGGTAAGACAGCTCAATTTACGATAGCAACAGTAACAACAACAAAATATGCTTTAGAAATTGGTTTAACAAGAAATATTCTAATCTTACATAAAAAGCTATACAATATTATTGAAAGCAAAATATTCTTAAAGATATAGAAGGCATTCCTTGTTCTAAAATTGGATATCCAATATTAAGATGCCAGTTCTCTAGTACTTGATTTCTAAATTTAATATGATCCAAATAAAGATACTAATAACCTTTTTTTAATAACAGAGCTAGAGGAATTTGTACTTAAGTTTATGTGAAACAATAAATATGAAAACTAAAGAAATACTGTTGGGACTAATTTCTCATATATACATATATGTATTTTGTATGTATGTAGACATATGCACACATACATACATGGGTATATGCTTAGGTGTGTAGATATATATGTTGCATATATATATGTTTGTGTAGGTATATGTACATATAATTGCATTTTTTTAAAAGTTTTCCTAGAAGCAAAGACAACCAAAAGCACCAGTACACCAAGTGCCATCTTGTCTTTAGTGCCATTACCCTGTGAAAGGAACCAGGGCTTCCCTGAGACATGTCTGATTCTAGGACTGAGGCACAGTGGGTAAAAACCAAAACCAAAACCAAAACCAAAAAACAATGAAAAAACCAACAAAAAACCATGTAATTCCAGAAAACAAGGAAACATTACAAAAAACAAGAAGGCATGCCATAAGAATGCGGGATCCAGCTTGAAGAAGCTTCTTTTACAGAAATCTGGAACAATTTGAGTAACAAAATAATTAAGAAACATTAATAGATTACAGACAACTGAAAAATAGGAATCTGTGAGTTCCAATAATAAGTAAATAATAAAATAAATGAAGGAAGGAAGAAAGAAAGGTAAAGGGCAGGCTCTTGCCTGGAGTGGAATACTGACTATCAACTGGTAAATGTGGAGGGAGTGACAGAGCCAGAAAATCATCATTTTGTAGCCAACATGGTAAAGACTGGTTCAGACAAACATCATAAAGGGAAGCTAAATCAAGATAGATAAACTTGATAAAGAGAAGGGTATTTGCATGGATTTTAATGTGTGTTCTACAGATCGCTATTACCAGCAAGAGAAAAAAAGTAACTATACAATGGCAAACTCAGACAACACCCTCAATAGATGACCAAAGTTAACACCAATGAGAGGCAGGTGGACACGAAACCTTGAGAAACATATAGTTTCTTCGATGCAATATTTCACATGAGGCTGCAACTTCAATCGAACCTTAAGCATTGACAAGAAATGCGAGAAGTAAATATTTTACTAGATCCTAGTGCAGATATTATACTGGAAGAAAAATAATGCTATATACAACATTATTAGGTTAATTGACAGACTTGGAATACAGATGAGGGATTAGACAAAAGTTGAATGTATTAAAGTTGATAAGTATATGTGGTTAAGTAAATGAGTATCCTTCTTCTTTAAAAATATATTTTAAAGTATTAGAAGGAAAGGAAAGGACCATAATGCATGAAATTTACTCTCAAACGACTCAGAAAAATATTACATAAATAGATGGATGGGTAGACTACTTAGGTAGATTAGACATATTAGACCACAGATAGATTGGAAGGAAGGAAAGAAGGAAGGGAGGAAGGAAGGAAGGAAATAATAAAGCAAACGGGACTAAATTTTAAACATATAAGAGTATGAGTAAAAGCTATATAGGTATTCTATGTATGATTCTTTTTCTTACAACTTTTAAGTTTGAAATTATTTCTAAATTAAAAAATAGCTTATAGACAGCACGCCTAATTTTGAATATAAAGATACAAACAGTTAATTCATATAAAATCAATTTACTTCCCCCACCAGTAAACAAATGTTGAACAAATATTTCAGAAATGCTAGTTTGAGAGATACCAAATACTGGACTGCCTGCAGTCCACGTCTCAGTGCAGCCATAGATATCAGTGAACTTGAGAGGCAGGCTAATTTTTTTCTTGATATCACTTATATCTCCTGGAAACTGGAGCATAAAACCAATGGAAACAAACTTCTGGACTAATTCTTACCAGTAAGAAAAACTTCCTTGGTTATCAAAGAGGAAATGTTAAAATCCCTGAAGAAAACTCTGTAAGCTCATCTTGGAGTCCTTGATAGCCAGGAAGTAGAAGTATGAAGATATTAAACTTGGTAACCAAAGTTTTAGGAAAGCAGAGTTCAAAAAAATTCAGAGAAAAGTTAGATTCAACCCCAAGACATGAATTTCTGGAAAAGAGTCCAAAGTGTTTGATTGAGGAGCTGAGAGCCCTCCTGAATGCAATTCTAGCTGATAAAGAATAAAAAGGGAGATACAGACAGAACAGAATTACAATGTGTGGTAATTTATGACCACAAAGAATTTTAATATGGGGATAAAAGTTAAAAAATCAAGTAGGCATACAGCAAAGGATGGATAAAATAGGGTGGTGAGGACATGTAAAAATGTCAGAAAGACTAAAGTCTTTTAAGAAGTGAGGTTTGCTCACCAACCTCCTGCCCCCTCAACAATGATAAAAGAAAACAAAAATATTTCTGCTGCTGTATTTAAAGCAAAAAAATAAAATAAAATAAGGAATAGAAGACACTTTCTCAACCTGAATAGTCATGGATGAGACATTATCTGGGCTGAATTTTATAGGTAAAGTTTAAGAAATAAGAAAGTCAGAGGGCTTTCTCTGCAGAGGGATTGCCGAGGGACATGCATGAAGGTGTGGAGTGAGAATCTTAGAACTTTGGCCGGTTCACATGGCCGACTAGGGGTGGCAGTACGTAACACTCAAGGGAGAATGACCACAGCTGGACCATCTTACAGCTTGACTCCTTGCACAGTCTATCATGCCAACCTTACATCCTTTCAAGAGGTTTTTCCCCATTGTGTGCTGGCTGCTATAAAAGAGTTTGGGCAGCCTGGGAGAAATTTCCTAATGCCACCCAAACTCCAGTGGGAAGCCACAGATAAGGCATTAAATTTGGACTCACTGTGGCGATGATTTTTTTTTTTCAGTAAGATATCCATCAAGCATCTATTGATGAATACCTTTATGGTAAACCCTTCAAACTAAAGTAGCTGTAAAATAGACCTTTAGATAACTGAATAAATCTCTAAATAACAGGTTTCTGTTAATCACCCATGAAGCCCTCATCCTTCCCTTTCCCAAAAGCCATGTCTCTGTCAATATCCCGTCTGAATTGCCAATATTATGAACACTGTGTGCTAGACTGTTTTTTAGAGATGCTAGTAATAGGCCAGTTAAATGTTAAAGGGCATGTAAAAAAATTATGGCTCTGGTTTTGGAAGAGTCGATCTAGAAAACTTCTTTCAGAGAGAAATTTGCTAGTAGGGTCAATTATCTTTTGAGGCTAGTCCTAGTTTTTTATAATGTACCCATGACATCCTTATATTTTTTAGAACACTATGGTGGGATGGGAAAAAACAGGAATTAATAGTGTTTATTCTTAATTTCTTCTCCCCTTAACCCTGTACATCTGTTTGGCTAACTGTTAGTGTAAGGGGAAAAGTCTGACCTAAATCTGGAGACTAGAGCCGTTCGGTTCCTGTGATATAGAACAGGCAAGAGTACTTTAAGCCCACCTGCTGCATACCACAGTCTGTAAAGGGGTCCACAGAGAGGTAGGGGTCTGCCTCTTTGATAAAGTTTAGGGTGAAAACAAGTAACCCCCAATGGATTCCTGAAAAGGTCCAGCTATTTTGAGCAATTCATAATAAATATTACTCCTGGTGTCTTGCTCACTCGTACTGTCAAGAGAGAAACTTTCTAATGCTTCTCATGCCAGCTTCTTCTGAATAACTCTTTGAATATTGAACTGAACAGCTGCACTCTTATAGAACCAGGAGATAATTACCCTTTAAGGCTGAAATTTCCCAAGAATTGCCACAACCACATTGGCTCCCCATATGCTGCCCTCCTAGTAACAAACGGGTTGGTAACCCACATTCCCCCACCTGCTCGCCCCCGACTCCCAGGCCTTCCTCCAGAAGAAACAAATAGCTACAATGTTCCTCATAGACTGGCAAGTATTAATGAAAATAAGAAAGTAAAAATTACTAATCATTTAAAAGTAATCCACAGTTTTAAGGATGGAAATTAAATTGAAACAGTACAGATAGGTTCCATTGAAATAAAAACAAAATTATAGGAGAAATATAATGAAGGAAAACAGGAAAGAACTAAAAATAATTCAATGAGATCTGAGGGGGGAATTCTACAAAAATGAGAGGAGACATTATAATAATAAAAAAAATTTTTGTTAGTAAAAATTTTGATGTTATTTTAAAATTTCAGTGGAGGCAGTGGAAAATAAAACGGATGCTGGTGAAAGCCTCATTCATAATATGGTAAGTGAACTGGAAATTATCTTAACAGGCAGAGAAAAACAGACACAGAGTGGTAATTAGGCAAAAAAAGATAAACTTAATGGAAGATAGTTCGAGGAGATCAAATAGCCCAATAATTCAGAAACAGATTAAAAAAAAAAAAAAAAACAGATGGAGAAAGAGAAACAAAGAAATAATAAGAGAATATTTCTCTGCGTTTTCAGATCAAGGCTCCTGATTGTGAGGCTAGATTAACAATAAGAAAAAAAACATTCTATATAACCTGGGATATTTTCTGAACTCCAAGGACAAAGAGCCAGTCTTCCAAACTTCCGAACAGAGAGCTGTTTCCCAATAATGAATCAGAATAGGGAGAGGTGTTCCCTCCACAACTCGGGAAGCTGCAACAGAATAAACACTACTTACAGTTTATTCTAGGGCAAAAAGACTCGAATTCAAGGACTCTACAGGCAGCCAAGATATAACTGAATAGTGAAGGAGAGAATTTAAAATTTATCTCACAGAAATTGAGTGATTAAGTAGACAAATATATAAGAATATAAAAAATTTAAGGAATATAAATTGATAAATGAACTGTGTATAGAATAAAAACTGAGAAAAGTCATTTTTACTTATTCCCATGAAATTTTTTAAATTAAAATATAACACAGTCACAGGAAAAAGTTTTTATCAGTTGTTAATGAGGTTACTTTTATTTTTCCTTTATTGCTGACACTGTTACAGACGTCCCTATTTTCCCTTGCTCTGCCTTCCCTCACCCAGCCCCTGCCGCCCCCTCCCTCTGGCCATCACCACACTGCTGTCTGTGTCTGTGAGTTGTGCATATATATGTTCTTTGACTAATCCCTTCATTGAAAATCTTAAGTACCAACGATGCATATTTTATGGCAACATCTTTGTACTTAAACTAAAATTTAAAATTCCTGGTTATTTAGAGATAGTAAACATAAGAATATTCTATATTAAAAGCTATTGTCTACAGTTAAAGAAAAACCCACAGCTTAAGATTTCACTATTAAATAAGAAAAATTTAAAACAAATGGAATAGCCATTCAATTTAAGAAAGGAGAAAAATACAGGAGCTGAAAATTAATAAAGATAAAAGCAGAAATTACTGATTTAGGAAACAATAGTAATAGTTAACATTTATAGAGCATTTGCCATATACCAATTACTGAATAAGTACTTTGTAAGCATTGTCTTATTTAATCTTCATAATAACTCTAAGAGATAATATTCATTATGAAAAATAACAGTCACAGATCTTTCTGAGGCAAATAACTGCATCAGACTCTATTAAGAAAAACAGAACTACAATTGTTATTGAGGTCTTTTAAAGAACTCTTTTAGCCTTTGATAAGCTTAGAAAATAAAAGGCCAACACTCCCTGCAAAATAAAACAAAACAAAAATCTCAGGCAGTTTGAATAAGACAAGGTGGAACACATGTCTACTTATATTTCTCTCATACAAATCTGAGATATGCTTAGAATTAATAAATAGAACTCATATATTAAGACCCCAATGGAAATTAAATTTGAAAAGCAGAATCTTGTATCAGGAGATTAATATAATACAGAAATCTTGAAATTTGAAATAGATCCTCACCTGAAGTTATATAACATTAGGAAAATAACAAATGAGATTTTTTTCACAAACTTTATGGATGAGGACAAATATAGAAATAAAATCAAATTAACAGCTTGAAATATTTTGAATATTAAACAAAAATGAAAATAAATAAATTATTCAACTCAAGAAATTCTGATATTTGAAAATTAGCAAGGAAGAGTTTTTGAAAGAAAAGTAAAACAATTATTTTTAAAACAGACAAAGAATTTTTGAAGTTTTTGCTCTTTTTGTTTCTTTTTTTCTATTGTAATTCATTTTGAGTGGACTCAAGTTTCTATCATAATCGTATTTTTTTTCTCACTTTTGATTCTATTCTGAATTGTTTCAAAAATCAATTTTGGTTATGGAATTTCTTTATGTTCTTTCCTGATTTCATTCAGCTGCCTTTTCCATGTATGCCTGCCTATCATTTCATGGTCCTTTCTTGTCACCTACCGTGGACACTACTGTATCATGGGTCCAGCATTCTTTTCAATGAATTGCTTATTCCTTCATGCTGTGGCATTGGGAGTTGGCTGGATTGCACAAGACCCAAAGTGGGAAAAATCAGTCCCTTTTCCTTTGAGAGCAAGAGAAAGAGAAAGATACTAGTCAGGCTCTCTTTGGGAATGTAGATCTTTAAAATTTAAAGCCTGGTGCTTCTGGCAGCCTTTTTAAATGACACACAGCCTGGTCTGTAGTGAGAGAGTGGAATGAAGCAGAGGCACAGAGGGAAACAGACAAGTGGATAAAGAAGCTGGGGGGATTGACTGTGGGAGAGGGGATGCGGGGACAGGGGAGAGCAATGGGGGGGAAATGGGACAACTATAATAGAATGATAAATTAATAAAGAAAGAAGCTATGGTACATATATGCAGTGGAATATTACTTGGCCATAAAAAGAATGAAATCTTAACATTTGTGAGAGCATGAATGAACCTAGAGGGTATTCTGCTAACTGAAATAAGTCAGACAGAGAAAAACAAATACCATATGATTTCACTCATATGTGGAATCTAAAGAACAAAAATAAACAAATAAAATAGAAACAGACTTATAGATTCAGAGAACAGACTCATGGTTGCCAGAGAGGAGAGGCTGGGGAACGGCTGAAAAAGATGAAGGGATTGAGATGTACAAATTGGTAATTACAGAACAGTCATCGGGATGTAAAGTATAGTATAGGGAATATAGTCAATAATACTGTATTGCAATAACTCTGTATGGTACCAGGTGGATGCTGAAAATATCAGAGAGAATCACTTTGTAAAGTATGTGATTGTCTAACTACTATGCTGTACAGCTAAATCTAATATGAAATGATAGTGAATGTAAACTATAATTGAAAAATAATTTTTTTTAAAAAATGGCTCTCTGGTGCTTGTGCAGTTCATTCTTGCTGCTCAGTTACATCCCAGCATCTCTCTTTCCCCTGTTTTTAGCTGCTTGGAACCAAAAGAATCCTTACTCAACACTGACTTACTTTCATTTCTTATTTTACATTTCTAGTAATTATTTTTCACCGACTCAATTGGGAATACAAAGTCGACTCTAAATATCCAGTGTTGCTTCCTTTAGTCAATCTTTTCTACAAGTGCGCTACTTCTCAGTGCCTCAGGCACGATATCCTCCATTTTTCTATAATAATCTCAATCGAGGTACTTTTTTTTTCTCTTTTGTAGCAATCCATTCTTGAAGGAAGACAAGCCCATCAGTAGGGATGGATTCTTTTATTTTTACTCCAGTGCTGTTGTATGTACACATCCCATAGTCACCGATTTGAAGGTCCATGGCCTTTCTCCGTGTGACTCTGCCGCCCGCTGGAGGAATCTCCTGGACTTCTTGCTGTGACTGGTAGGGTTCATTTCTGGTCATTCTGAGGCAGCAGCCTTACATCTTCAATCAGCTAACGAAGAACCCTAATCCCTACATGAGCCACTTTCAGCTCGTGCAGGCTCAGCTTGTTCCTGCAACTGATTTCATATCTTGGAATGTCAAGTGCCACTCCCTAACCAGTCGGCCTCCTGCTTCATGCAGTCCTGGCAATACCCTCCCGCTAGTCCTGGAGGATAAAGGTTCAGGGCAGGGTGTGCTTGTTCATAACACAGTGATACTCTTCGCCAAAACCACTGGTTCTGCGTAAGAGACCACAGATGCTAAAACAGGCAGTGCCAAATATAAAGCCTGCATAGTGTGGAAAATATACAGTGTTGGAAAAGTATAGCACTTATATAGTGAGAATAAATTGCCCTAGGGAACATTAGTCTGTAGGTCCCTGAGTACTTCACGGCAGGTGATTTTAGGGAAATAATTTTTAGATTCAGAATTTTAAGAGAGATTAGAAATCGATTAAGGAAACTGGATAGAAGACTTAGGGAGAACTAAAGGAAAGGTCCCCAACCTCCTGCTTGCAGTGTGGGTGCCCTCTCCTGTTGTCATCCTCTATAGTTTATGCTTTCTGAAAGTCACCATAAAATGCAAATATAAATCACAATATTAGAGAAGCAAAAGTTAAAATGTATTCATGAATAGTTAATAAAAAGTGAGATACACACAAAATAGGGTAATTTGTATATTTCAACATTGTTTAAAGGAGTCAATATTAAACATAAGGGAATTTAATGAAAATAAAAACCTTTTTATAATTTTTAAAAAGATGAATGAGATAAAAATCATTTCCACCATTATCTCAGTATGAAATTAATGGCATTCTCAGAGGGTTTAACGAAAAGAAGTTTAAAGAAGGGTCAATTTACAGAGGAGTGGGGAGAGTTAAGAGAACCAAAAGGACTGGTAAAAAATGGGAAACTGTGACTGCTCTAGACTTGAAAGGGGAAAAGTAATTTCAAAAGGGTGTTGCCAAAACCAGTGAGGGCCATATTGCCAAGGGGAAGGTCAACCTAAGGTATAGGAACAGTGTGTCCAGGTAGGGAGGGAGCCCTTTCTCCCTGACCTCTTTCCTCCCACCCGCAATCTTCTGATGTCTCTCAGGCCACGGCACAGGGCAGAGAGAGGTCAAAGAATGAATCTGAAAAGGCAAACAGAGAAATATCAACTTGAAAGAAAAAGAATTTAAGGCGAGAAAGTATAACAAAAGTAAAAACATGAAGGTAAAGGGGGAAAATACTGATAAACTTAAAATATTAAAGTTTATTAAGTAGGAAACTAGAAAAGTGTAGTCCTAGTAGGATTATAGACCAGAAACAAGAATTAGGGATTAGAAATCTGAGTCAAGATATGAAACACTAATCAAGTAAGATTCCAAGTAAAAATAATTTATTTTAGAAAATGAAACTAAGAAAGGAAATTATAATGTTAAAAAGACATGCTAAAATTAGAATACATCACCCTGGCTGGTGTAGCTCAGTGGACTGAGTGCCAGCCTGTGAAGCAAAGGGTTGCCAGTTCAGTTCGCAGTCAGGGCACATGCCTAGGCTATGGGCCAAGTCCCCAGTTGGGGGCAAGTGAGAGGCAACCACACATTGATGTTTCTCGCCTTCTCTTTCTCCCTTCCTTCCTCTCTCTCTAAAAATAAATTTTAAAATATTTAAAAAAATTAGAATGCATCAATGAAAATAAAATTAACATAAGCTGAGGCAAAATAATATACACAAAAAGTAACCCAACTACAAACATTAGTAGAATTACTTTCAATATTTCTATTTTTATACTTCATATATTTTCAAATTTTTAAAAGAATAAGTATGCTTTATTTTTATCATCAAAAAGGGAAAAATATTTGAAAATAAGAAACACATACAAACACAGCCTAGTTAGCCTGCTGATATTCAGAGTGATACATCGATTAAAAGACTTTATGAAAGATGAGAAAACTGTTCATAATTAATTTACCGAAAACCACACCAAAAGTTAGTGAGGAAATAAAATTTTTCTGCCGTGTTGTATCCACTTCCTCTCAGCTACACTTTAAACTCAGTCTCGACAGTGTCATTCTCTCAAGTATTCTGCCACAATGATCTTCTCTTTCCCTCTCAAGTAGAGAAGAGGCAAGCATCTCTCTATCTTTTACTATATATGATTTCAAATAATTTGGGGAAGCAGACACAGTACGTTTGATATCTAAAACCCTAATATGAATATCCCAATATTCAAAAACATATATGAGAATGTCATTGTACTGCTTCCCCAAGGAAAGCAATTGTGCAATATATGCACAAAAGAAATGGGGGGATACAACAGAGGTCATGCCTGGTCCTGCCTCCCCACCAGTGCAGGCAGCTCCTACAGCCAGGTTCCCAGCCCCACAGGAGCCCCTACTACCCACTGCCTGTGGAGTCTTAGAGTTCTTCCACTGTCACCCTGCCCACCATGAGACAGACATGTCTGTTGAGAACCACTGCATATTTTTTTGTATTTTTCAACCCAAAACTTATTTTCAAACTTTATTTCCTCTAGTTTATACTGTGAAAACAAGGCCTTTCTCTTTTTCTTTCTTTCTTTAAGATTTTATTTATTTTTATAGAGAGGGGAAGGGATCGAATAAGAGAGGGAGAGAAACATCAATGTGTGGTTGCCTCTTGCACATCCCCAACTGGGGACCTGGCCCGCACCCCAGGCATGTGCCCTGACTGGGAATCGAATCGGCGATCCTTTGGTTCACAGGCCGGCCCTCAATCCACTGAGCCCCACCAGCCAGGGTTGTCTTCTTTCTAATATAGTAAACATTGATTCAATACTTTAGAAATTGTGCCAGTACCTCTGCCCCCAAAGACACAGAAAATTCTCTTAGATGCATGACCTTTATTCCTAGCCTTGGATAATCATAGCCAAGTTGAGAATTATGGTCCCAGAAAATAGCATAAAGACCCTAAAGATCTCAAATGGTTTGTCTCTTTAAGGAAGATGAAAATAATGTTCTTGGTCCTTACATTTTTTCTTTCGTATAATAAGGTCATTCTGTCTCCAAGTCTGTATTTTTTGCTACTTGTTCCAGGTTTTTAAGGATTAAATTGGCAAGTGGAAACTCTTGGCCTGGTTCATCACACCTTTGGTTAGGTAAATCCGTGATCAAAAAGATGACTCCCTGGTTAAAGTGGACATTCCAAGGAGAAAAGGAAGGTGCTGAACACACTGGACTTTCCTGTCATTAGTCATCTCCACCAAAACACCCAGAAGAATCCACAATCAGTGGCTTTTTTTGTATGGAAGCAAGCCTATTTCCACTGCCCTGTACTTTTGTTCCTGACGTTTTACATTAAGATAAAGTCCAGACATCAAACAGAAATATAAGGGGAAGCTGAAAACTGAATATAAATAAATAAAAGTAAGCCTTGAATAATGGGAATTGTTGATGTTACTATAATTGGTCCTTGCAACTTTATGGAACAGATGGGAGTCCTAAAAGATCTTAAGAAAAGATAACTGAAGGTTGGCATATATTATATAACTGTCATATTTTGAACTGAAGTGGAGTTCTGGGGGAAAATAACTAAATTAGGAGCATGTAAAACAAATGTGTTTATTGTTATCTATTATTTATGGCCCTCTGGATAGCTGGTAGTTCATTTGACCATACTTCTGCCTAAATCAATTTAAATTAATCTAGCCAGTAAATTGAATAATACTGTATCAACTGCTTTGCTGCAATCAAGATACATTGCATATAGTCAACTCTCTTAATCTAGTAACCATATTTCCCAACGTTGATGGATAATTGCCCTTAAGTGCATCCCTGCCCTCTCTGCTTTTAGGACTGGTTGATAGGATCATTACTGGAAGTGGTATGTTCCCAGAACCATTTTGAGAATGCAATTTGGCTTAACTCTGCCATCAGTAATATCAGTATAATCTGAGGGTTCTAAAGGCTATTAGCTTTCTCTAATGGTCTTTGACTCCCTTAAATAATGATCAGAAAGGGTCCAACAGACAAGAGGAAACAAACTTCAACTTTCAACTCCCTAATCTTTTCTCCACTTCAGTATGAATGTTCACAGTTATTCACAAACATATACTCCTGAAGGAAAAGAACACCTCTATAAAGATTTGTCTGCTATGTCAACGAGTTCAGAGAATACAGTCTAATGAATCCTGTAATTTCCAAAAATAAATTTGAAACTGCAGTACTTTGTTTGGACATTTATATCATGGCATAAAAGGAAGCTATCAAGAAACAGTTTGATAAAAGTCTTGCTTTGTAGACCTGTATTAACAACTAAGCTAAAAACATTTCAATAATGCATGAAATCCCAGGTCCTTTCAGCAATATGACAGGCTGGAATTATGAGCCATGTACACTCCCTGTTTCTTTTTAAACAATTGGTAGATCTTATGATTGGCTTAAAAAATCTCTGCTTGCATATGCCTCTATCCTGGCCAGGAAATCTTTTCTTTGGATTTTTATCACTGTTTGCTTGTTCCTTTAATGTTTGATGTGAGAGCTCTAATTTTGTGAACTTAGTTTAGATGTCCTCTTCACTTTTCAGCATTAAGATTCTGAAAACTCACTTGATCATGATTATTGAAAACTAAAATGGCAGACTTGAAGATAACTGTGCTTCCACTGTAGGGCATGTACTGGAAGGGGTTTTCCAGGTGTGATCGGCTAAATGTGGGTCTACCTTTGTTTGCTGCTCCTCCTTCTGATCACGAACCCAAATGTGGATATAGTTATCCTGGCAGTGTCATTCTAGATAGGAGAAAAGCAGCTGCCTGTTTTAGATCATAGAGAAAACTGTATTTCCAAGGACTGTGGTTCTCTTCAGCTGAAGAATAAAGGAGACCCACAAAACTGTGGCGGGGTTAAACATTACGGAGATGAAGATAATCTCTAAGTGATTATACCTCTAACACCAAGGGAAACCTCTACATCAAGAGAAAAACAAAACATATAAGCAAATAAACAAAAATAACATGCTTCTCTTTGTTATATTATCAAATGAGACTGTTGATATATGAGTACATTCTGTTTTTATCTTAAATTGGCATGAATGTGTGTATCTAGTACATACTCATATACTAGAAACATATTTATATGTGTTTGGACCAAAATAAAAATGAGAGCATATATGGGAAAGTATTTCATGTTTTACAATACATCTAAAGTACAAGGTTTATTATGTGTAGATTTATAGGCCTAAGAAGCAAGATGCTTATTCAGCACTATCACACTGCATTATCCAGCTGAAAGTATGTATGTTATCTGATTCTTCACTGACATTTCCAGGTAATTATTTGACTATCATACAGTTTCCTAACCCAAATTCTTCCATAAATGGAAAAGTATAAATCATAAAATATTTACGAGAGGAATCAGGATGACTGTCTCAAATCTTCCCTGATTTCAGATACATGTGTTAAGGCAATATTTCAAAAGGCATAAATATGTAAACTTCTCTATGAACATCCATGTGTATTATTCTCATACATTAGCTAATTATCTTTCTACAAAGACATGTAGATCCATACATACATATATATGTGAGTTTTTTAAAGGTAAATTTAAGTACAGACTTTGTACAGTGGCTAGTTTTTATATCTTACTCCAAAAGTCATTGCTGTTTTAAGAAATAAAGATGTCTTGCATTAACTTCAGCTAGCATTTCACTCACAATCATACATTTTAAACATATAAAATACAAATAAATTGCAACGGGGAGGGATATGATTGCGGGAGAGGGGGTGGGTTGGGTGGGGGAGAGAAATTAGGGGAAAAGGGGACAACTGTAATTGAAAAACCAAAATAAAAAATAAATAAAATAATACAAATAAATTTAACTGTATTCCTTTTGAGGGGAAGGATTATGATTTCTGTTTCTTGCAGTTTTACTACAGATCTTAGGATACTGCTAAATCCAAAGTGGCTATCTGATAAATATGTACACTGAATGGCTGGCTGAAGAATGTTTCACATATATTCCAAAATAAAATTCTATGTTTGACTTGGGGTGTTCAGCTACCACTAATGATAATGAGGAATATATGCTTGAGTACACAGAACAGTAGTTCAGAAAGAGCTTAATAAAAGGCTAAGTCAAGCCATAAGCCAGCAAAAACCACCCAACCATCTAGAGCCTCAACAAATTGGACTGATGGAGAATTACCTTCTCCTTTGCAAGAAAGACTTGGGGTATAAAGTGAGACCTGTTTATCCAGGTCATCTTGGTTTTATTTCAAACACAATGTGTAGGAATACTTACTCTTCTCCACTACTGCCAGACTATGATTAGTGTAAGATAATGACAAATCAATTACACGAGAGTCTAAAGTAAGACATTTTTGTCAAGTAGATATTATGAGTTTGGAATGTTTCAAATATTGAGCCATGATATTAATCCAGTAAATGCTCTAGGCACACTCAAGTCAGCAGATTTTTATAAATATATGTATTTTAAAAAAACAACTAGAGAACAAAACAATTATATGACTTTTATGAAATGTATACTAGATTATAAGTGTTTGAGGAATAAGAAAACCTGTGTGATCAGCTGTATTCAAGATAGGTTTACATAAAGGGAGCAGGTCTTTGGAAGTGAGCAGGATTTGCATAGGTAGGAAGAAAGGCAGAGAACTGAGAGTATGGCTTGCACAAATGCGTGAACATTGAACGTGCACAGTAAAGTCTGTACTGCATAGTGATAATAACAAGGACTCTGGAGTCAGGTTCCCTGGGTCAACTCAGAGCCCTCTCTCTGTGTTACCTAAACTGGCTTTATCTCAATTTTCTCGTCTGTAAAATGAGGGAAATAATAGTACCTAGTTTTGCTCAATGAGTTAATATATGTAAAGTTAACATATATAAAGCAATTAGAATCCTGTCTGGGGCAAGCATCTGGAAGGCCAATATATATGTAGCCTAACTGGAGCAAGAATTTGGGGGAGTAATAGGAATAAATGGCAGGTTATAGTATTTTATATATGCCCTGGCTGGTTTAGCTCAGTGGATTGAGCGTCAGCCTGCGAGCTAAGTGTCGCTGGTTCGATCTTCCAGTCAGGGTACATCAGAGAAGGAAAACTCTGACTCCAAAAAACCTCCGCTGCCTTGCGGCATACCTCTTCAGGGGAAAGGCTAAGGGAGTAAACCCCGACAGAAAATCCGGAGCCGGAGTCCCTAAGGCGGTTTGACGTTGTAGTCAACACCGGCAACTCCTGCGGCGCACCTGAACCCAAGCTGTATCGACTCCATCTTTCCCTTGGACCCTTCAGCTGCGAAGAGAGGGGGGGTCTGCTGCATGGGCAACAGCAGACTCTCCATATTACCCTGCCCAGGCTCTGTAGCTTCAGCGTCATCACAAGATGTCGATTCAACACAGGAGGAGACAGATACCGTGTCACTCCCGAGTCGGACTGCACAGCCGTTCTCCGCGGTGCAGATAGACTCTTAAGAAGCTACACCATCGTCTCTCGAGACGGACGGCTGCCGACGACGAGTATTTTATATTCTACACTTGCACTTTAAATTAACAGCAAAGCCCTGAGTGGAACACTGGGTTCCTGCCTCCTAGGTCATTGATCTTTCTGAAAAATCAAACTATCTCCCTGTGTCTCCAGTTTTCTCTTCTGCAAATTGAGGATAATATAAACCTTACAGGATTTTTGTTAGAATTAAATGGGTTAATACAGACCAGGTGCTTAAAACAGTAGCTGGCACATTGATAGCATATAGTAAATGTTAAAAAAAAAAAAATGTTATCAATTTAGGGTAGTTAACAACTAAACTAAAAACATTTCAGGGTCATCCTAAAGCCAAGTGAATTGTCATGCAAAAACTCTTTTTAGAAATTATAAATATTTTATTTTTGTAAATGAAATGATGACCTATTGGAGTTACTCCATTAACAGTCAAAATGGATTTCTTGCTTAGCATCACTCAATTTACTTAAACTTTATATAATATGCTTGTGAACAATTTCATGTTCACTTTTTATTATAAGCTCATTGTATAAAACATAGAAATGCAAATGTCTATTTAAAAACTAAATTTTATGCCTTCACTGAAATTTAGTGTATATTTTCTAGTCTTTTTGTCTCTGCTGTTTTTTAAAGAAAAAACATGTATACAAGTATACTCTGTATGCCCTTTCATACTTGTCTTTTTCCATGTTAGCTCTTGCTGCAAAACCAGCTCCCCAAATCAGTTCATGATTCTACATATTAACAATATGGGTTACACTCAATTGGATAGTTCTCATCTGAGCCAGCAAAGCATATTTAACTTGGGCTTACTCCTTGGTCTGCAATCAGGTGGTGGGTTGGGTGGGCAGGGCTGGGTGGCTTGTCAGTGGCATCCACTAGGGACAGCTATGATGACTAAACCTCTCTTCATGTGATCTCTCACCCTGCAGCTGACTAGCTAGCTCAGCCTTGTTCACAAGATAGAGTATTACAAGCAAGTCTCAGATCTCTTCAACTCATCATTTGCAATTGCCCTACTGGTCAAAGAAGTCACATGGTCATGCCCACAGTCAATGTGGTAGCAACTACCCAAAGACAAGAGTACAAGAAGATGGAAATAAATCTGAGGTCTTTACTGCAGCACTGTACAATTACATAAGTGGTGGCATGTTAAATTCAAGAAACAAGCCTTCTAGTTAAAGATGGGGGCTTAACAAAATGTGTATATCTCCCTCTTCCTCCTGAAACCCCATTAAAATGATAATAAAAATAAATAAGTAAACCTACAAGGATAAGAGGTGGGGAAAAATATTGAAGAAAATATTTCAACTATGTTTTTATTAACTGATTTAGCAAAGCAGAGGAAGATGCTCATCAAAATACTTATCAACGAGTAGTAACACAATTAACCATTCAACACCCCGCCTTCACTTCCCCGTCCCAATTAGGCTCTGGACTTGGAGGTGCCAAGGACTAGGAAGGATGAAGGGTAAAGGGAGGGACTGAAAATTGGGATATTGTTTTGAAACCTACATAGAAAGCAGTTAGACCTCAGTCATCTTCCTTGTCTGCATGTAGATAGGAACTACCTGCTCTCAGGCTGGAAAGAGAAAATCTTCTGTCTGGAAAAGTTAAGAGGAAGATGTTTAGAACCTGGAACAAGTGGGATAGATTAAAAGTAATGCCTAGATTAGATGCTAGTCTGTATATCTAATGAAAAGTGGCACTCCCCAATCTCCTGTCTCACTACTAGAATAGACAACCAAACATTCCTCACTCAGGAGGGAGAAAGACAGGTTCTTCTTTGAAGAGACTGCTTTGTCCCAGAAGGAAGCCATACGGACAGTTTGACAGGGCTGGAGTTCTCTATTCTTCATCCAGTCACACAAAATTACTAATCAGTTCTTTACTGGTGAATTTCAAGCAACTAGAATGGTGCCTGGCACACAGTAGGCATTCAATAAATATTTACTGAATATTGAATAAATGAGATTTAAGTATTTCATTTTTTGACAAAGAATGACCAGGTATACTAGATATTTGAGGGAAGTCTCTAACATGAAAAAGAAAGATCTAAAGAAGTAAACAAAAACTAAACAGATGAAAGAAACCTAGAGGAAACATAAATAAGGGAGGAGAGGGAAGAAAGTATAGTAAAAAGCAGACATAGAATAAACTCAAGATGGATCAAAGACTTAAATGTAAGCCATGACACCATAAAAGTCCTGAGGAAAACATAGGCAGGAAAATTTCAGATATCCTGCGTAACAATATTTTCATGATACATCTTGTAAGGCAAGAGAAATAAAGGAAAGAATAAACAAATGGGACTACATCAAACTAAAGAGTTTCTGCTCAGCAAAAGAAAACATCAGCAAGATGAAAAGGAAACCAACCATATGGGAAAGCATATTTGCCAATGATATCTTAGACAGGAGACGGATCTCCAAAATATATAAAGAACTTATATGACTCAACATCAAGAAAACAAACAACCAAATTAAAAAATGGGCAAAGGACCTGAACAAACACTTCTCCAAAGAGGACATATAGAAGGTCCATAGACACATGAAAAAATGCTCAACATCACTAGCCATCAGAGAGATGCAAATAAAAACCACATTGAGATACAGAATGGCCATCATCAACAAATTAACAAACAACAAGTGCTGGCGAGGATGTGGAGAAAGGGGAACCCTGGTGCACTGTTGGTGGGAATGCAGACTGGTGCAGCCACTATGGAAAACAGTATGGAATTACCTCAAAAAGCTAAAAATGGAACTGCCTTTTGAACCAGCTATTCCACTGCTAGGATTATACCCCCAAAATTCTAAAATCCTAATTCAAAAGAACTTATGCACCCCATATGTTCATAGCAGCACTGTTTACAATAGCAAAGTACTGGATCAGCCTAAATGCCCATCTGTAGATGAGTGGATCAAAAAACTGTGGTACATTTACACAATGGAATACTATGCAGCAGAAAGAAAGAAGGAACTCCTGCCATTTGCAACAACATGGATGGAACTAGAGAGAATTATGCTTAGTGAAATAAGCCAGGCAAAGAAAGAAAAATACCATATGATATCACCTAATACAGGAAACTAAAGAACATAAACAAATGAACTAAATAGGACAAAGAGCAGAATAGCAGTCAATACGGGGGAGGAGCGGAGAAGGGGGATAAGTAAGGGAAGGGTTTAGTCAAGGAACGTGTATAAATGACTCATGGACACGGACAACGGGGAGGGATATGATTGTGGGAGAGGGGGTGGGCTGGGTGGGGGAGAGAAATGAGGGCAAAACGAGACAACTGTAATTGAAAAACCAAAAAAAAAATATTACACATAATTAAAATCCTCAGAGAGATAACAGAAGATCTGGAACTCATAATATTAGATCTGAAAAAGCCAGTCACCACTTATCCCACCTATACCTTCCTCCATCTCCCACCACTCCCTGCCCTCTGGCAATCACCACACTGTTGTCCATATCCATGAATTTTTTTCTCTCTCTTTTTCTTTTTTGTTCAATCCTTCTACCCACCACCCAGCCCACCCACCAACAGCTGTGAGCCTGGTCCCTTTCTATGAAGAAAAAGAGGTTCTTTGTAAAATAATCTAATGTCTCAAATCAACAAAATCAACACTTTCATAAAAAGAAATTAAAAGTCAACAGAAATGTAAAAGACAAAGAAAATCACTTCAAAGGTAGAACAAAAGACAAAGAGAAGAAATAGATAGAAGATGAGAAACTGAGAGGCTCAAACCAGTAGTCCTACGTACACTAAATAAAAGTTCCAGAAAGAGAAAATAGAAAATCAAAGACAAAGAACATTTCCCAAAACTGAAGTAAACCAGTCTGTGAGTTCAAAAATGTTAACTAGTGTTAGATACACTGAATAAATAAAGACTCAAAGACACATCAGTGTAAAATTTAAGACTTCCTTTAAGGTAAAGGAAGAAAAATAATAGCTTTCAGGGAGAAAAATCAGGTATATGTACAGGAGTAAGACATAGCAATACTATATACCAGAAGGCAGTTGAGAAACACCTGCAATAACTATGAGAAAAACCTATAAGGAGAACCAAAAAAGTCACCTTCCATGCCTTCGTTCAAGGTTGTGCTCCAACCAATGGTGGAGTAACCAAGAAAGAGGAAGACTTGGTGTCCAAATAATGGGGGACTCAATTTGGGAGGGGAGCAAAGAGAAGAGGCAGGATGAGAGCAGTCAGCAGCCCAGGGAGCAGCAGCAGACAAGGGATCCACAGGACTGATTCAGGACAAGGGGGGAAGCAGTAGGTCCTCCTGTGTGATAGAGTCTGGGAGGGAATAAAAGCTACTTATAGGTTTGTGGAGAATTAATGGAGCATTTGGCTGGGGAAACTAAAAAAGAACGTAAGAAACAATACAAATGAAAGATTCATTCATTGATTCAAGAAAAAAAATTGTACCAACAAAAAGAAATGTCATATGTAATACACTATCTGCCTCTCCAAGGAGCAATAGTGAATGATCAAACTAGTGAAAACACTGATTATTGCTTTAACGAAAAAAAAGAAAGAGTGATTTAATATTTGGAGAGAATGAATGGGACAAGGAAATGAGCAGTGGAAAGAGAACTGCATTTTCATGTCAAATATACTACTATCTAAAATAAAAGTTTTTAGAAACTGAAGCATCTTTCTTGGAAATGTAAAAATAAGTACAAAGAAAAAAAGCTAAAAGCTTTCCTTTTAAGTGGTCACATTTGGGGAATGAAACTGGGTGAGGAAGAAACTGGAGCAGGATATTGCCATTTTTCGGTATGAAATTTATTATTTTTAGCTATGTATTGTTATGATTTTGGTAAATATAAAAAAATTTAAAAAAGAGGAAACATGAACACAGATTCATCTTATTTTTAGCCATTTTTCAACAGATATGGCTGGGACCAGGTTTAACATTTGTAGCTTGGTGTGGGTGATCCTACAGCCACCATCCCTGGGTTCCAGGTTTGGTGTGTTGTTGCTGGTGGTGGTGGTGGTGGTGGTGGTGGTGGTGGTGGTGGTGGTGTGTATGTGTGTGTGTGTGTGATGCTGCCCATCTGTCTGTGGTCCCTCACCCTGGCACCCTGGCGTACTGGCTGGGAGCAGTGTGAGACCCTCAAACCCTCGAACCTCTCTTTGCCTCTAGCACAGTTGTTCTGGAGTGGGGGTCAGTCACCCTGTTTTTCTCTTGGCCTTCCTGGTGGGAGGCTAGCACAGGCCTATGGTTCCTCAGGAATAACAGGAGCAAAAAGAAAAAAAAAGTAATAAAAGTGAGAAAATACCCACATTTAGTATTATTTTCTAATCTCTACTTCCATTTACTGCAACTCATGCAGTGCCTGTATGAATAAGCCCTTCATCCCCACCTCTTTCTTCTCCAAGTGGGAGAGAGAAAAATGAGAAGAAGAGGGCAGGTGCACATGAAATTCTTCCTCAAGTTTAGAGGCTGTGATTATCATTTCTTATGTGCAAGGTCTTCTTCCATGTTCTGGGGGAGAAATCAGAATGAGAAGCAATTTTGGTTTCTAGAAGCCTTACAAATATACCTTGCCAATACAAGGCAACGTCACTCCCTCCCTTTCTCTTCCTTCCTTCCTTCCTTCAAATCAAGGGCTCTTTCTACTTCAGGGGAAGTAATACTAATTTACAGTGCACACATTATATAAGAATCTAATGGGGGAAAGAGTGGGACAACTATAACAGAAAAACAATAAATAAATCAAAATTTAAGAAAAAAGAATCTGTATTAAGAAACAAGTTATTGAATAGCCTACCTCTGGTTCCTTCTATAGATGTATAGCAAGCCACCGAGCTGTGTTTCCCAGAGAGCTGCCTAGGTCACCTACCTTGTAATTCAATTCTGATGGGAATAAATATAAAACATTATTTTAAAACAAACATGTTATTTTTAAGGCACACATAAAACACCCCCACTCCACCTGCCCTTGAAATAGTGTTCATTCTTCTCTGATAAAAGGGAGAACTTGGTGGAAAAGTTTCACAAGTCCAGATGGTAAAAGCTCTTACTCAATGGCAGTGTTACTATTATTCAAAGGAAAGATAGAGAGGAGGTTGAGAGAGGCCCTGAAGGCCAAAAGGAGATTAAGCTAGGCTTTACAGGAAGGGTAAGATAGACTAATAGGAAGGAGAGAAACATGTTCTAGGCAAAGGACATAGTGAAAGAAAATGCACTGCATTAGTTCACACACAGTCAGTTGGAGGGATAATCAGGGAAGTGATCTGGATAGGACGGGGTTAGGGTTAGGGTTAGGGTTAGGGGGTGGGGTTGGAATATATGCAGTGAGATCCAGAGAGAGAGAGGTAGAATGAGTCTGCAGTGTGATAACTAATTCCAGGGTTAAAAAAGAGTAGGATTTTGATTGAACAAACTTCTTCACTCTCTAAGGCACAAAATATATTTGTACAAAATTGTGAGTATGAAAAAGTAGCCTCAGAGATATAATAGAATCACTAAGGATATTTCCCTTTATACACACTGATTAAGAAAACAGTTCATTGACAGAGATGAATGCTACTGCATGCTAAGCTAGCTTTCATTCAACTAAATAGAAACAATGAATCTGAGATCAGATCCCCTCAAATGAAAATGCATGATTATGAGCTTTTTCATAACCCAGGAGAGTGTACATTCTACTGCATTACATAGTGCATTGAATCATATCACATACAACAAAAATTGATTGAATATGCACTGGATTGTTCATTTACTGAGTCTTAAGCCAACCTGAAACAATCTCATATAATCATAAAATTAAAACAATGATACTAGTAAATCAATCTATTAAAAGAAAACCTTGCAATACTATGCAGCAGAAAGAAATAAGGAAGTCCTACCATTTGTGACAACATGGTATGGAACTGGAGAGAATATGCTTAGTGAAATAAGCCAGGCAGCAAAAAACAAACACCATATGATATCACCTAATACAGGAAACTAATGAACAACACAAACAAATGAGCAAAATTGAATCAGAGGCATGTAAATGAGGAGGGAACTGACAGTGGTCAGGGGGGAGGGGGGAAAGGGGAGTGGGAGAAGGGGGGTAAGTAGAGGAAGGGCCTAGTCAAGGAACTAGTATAAACGACCCATGGACATGGACAACGGGGTGGGGATTGATTGTGGGAGAAGAGGTATGTGGGGTAGGGGGGAGCAATGGGGGGAAAAGTGGGATAACTATAATAGGAAAACTAAATAAATTTTAAATAAATAAATATAAAAAACAAAGATAAATAAACTAAAGAAAAGAAAACCAGCAATGCTCTATTAACAGAAAGCTTGCTTAATGAGTTTAATAGAATTTACAAAAACTAGCACAAAAAGGTCAATCAGTGTTAGATTGCCATTTGCTCACTTTCCCTCTGGCCTCCAAAATGCTATAAAAGAGCTGCTCCATTGCAGATGATTTAGTAACTGTCTTTGCTTATATACATTCTGATTTAGAGATCTTTTTCTATTCTTGATAAATGCGCTGAACTTCTGCATGTAAAGTTTCAGGAGACAGCATTTGTCTTATACTATTTTTAGTTTACACATCTTTGGGAAAGCCAGTCAAAAGAAAGGGCAACAGAGCTATTTTTAGGACATTTTCCTACATTTTTATTGCCTTTTGATGAAATAGATCCTTGGTTTTTGAGGATGATATGATAAATAGCAGAGTGTGAAGTTTAAAAGAACATATAACATGGCTATAAATTCAATAATTTGGATAGATTTCTTAATTTTTCTCCCAGCAGTGTATAATCTGTTTGGGAATTGTTCACATAAATTTAAGACGTATTTATATAGCAGAATTGTGTTTTGGTGAAAAATGTGATAAAGATATGGAAATTTTTGAAGAGGAAAATAAATAAATAGAAGTTAAAAAAACCCAATTTTTAAAAACTTTCATTCATATTCATTTTGAGACAGCATACAAAATGCTGAGCACATGCATCCAGGTGAAAATTTGTAATTTCAAGAACAAAGAGAAAAATTATATAACCCTCCAGAAAAAGAGAGAATGAGAGAGAGAGAGAGAGAGAGAGAGAGAGAGAGAAAGAACTTAAAAGACACTAGAATCTGACTGCATTAGATTTTTATGAGTCAGATGCTAGAAGACAATGGAGCAAATTATTCAGATATTCAGATTTCTAGGAAAAGCACTTTGAATATATAATTTTTTAATTACATATAGTACACATATATATAATTTTATTTTTAAAATATGTTTGTATGGTTCAAAAAGCAAAACAACATAAAAATATATAATCTACAAGGAGAAGCCTCTCTTTCCCTATCTATTCCCTTACAGATGGCAATTTTGTCGAGTTTGTGTGTGTGTGTATTCTAATATATTCTTATAAATGTATAAACAAATAAGAATATATATTTATTTCCAAGTTTCTTCCACAAAAGACAGCTTACTATAAATACTGTTCTATTACATTTATCACTTAACAAGCAAATGCTGGAAACCTCGCCATGTTGGTACCCAAATCTTTCTCACGTCACTCTTCCCTACAGCTTCCCAGACTGTGTTGTGTAGGTACCAGAATTCACGTAACGATTAGCCCTTTTTTGTTGAAGACTTCAGCAGTTTCTAATCTTGTAGTGTTAGAAACCATCCTGCAATTAATATTGTATATATAAGTAATTTCTTAAATATCCATATGTGTCTGTGAGATTACATCCTAGCAGTGGGATTACTAAGGAAAGTTAGATGAATTTTGGTTAAAAAAATATACCAAATTTCTTTCCTTCAGAATTGTTCCACTCTGGAATTCTAAAATAAAATGCATGAGAGTACTAGTTTTCCCACAGTTTTGCTAGAAGAATTTGTCAGCCTTTCGGATGTTTGCCAATAAAATGTTAAAAATGGTATCTCATTATAGATTAAACCTGCATTTCTCATAGTAGCAATGGGGTATTGCTTCTTTTCCTATAGTTGAGGTGGCATCTATATTTATTTGTGAATAATCTTAACCTCCTTACTATGAGGTTGTTAGTCTGTTTTATCTCAATTTTTGAGACCTATCTATATATTAGGGAATTAGCCTTCATTGATGATATGAGTTACAATCCCGTCTCCACCAACCCTCATGAAATTTTCATTTATTTTTTGAGCTTGTGTATGGTATATTTTTCATTCCATGCAGAAATTTTTGTTTTTATCTAGTCAAAATATCACTCTTGCCTTTAATAACTTTTGGATTTTGCATTATAATAAAAGGTCTTCCCAGTTGTAAGGATATAAAAGAATTTGATGATTCTTTCCTGTAGCATTTATATAGTTGTTTTTTTTTTTTCAAATTTTCACTCTTTGATTCATTTGGAATTCGTCCTGGTATAAGATGTGCAACATTAGTTTACTCCAGGTGGTTAACTAATTGTTCTAATACGACTGATCAAAAGCTCATGCTTTTTAATGAACAGAAACCATGGGTTTATTTTTGTTTATAACTGCAGATTTGGATGCATTAAAAATTATTCCACTCAAAAAGATCACTTTGGAGGACCAATCTGATCTAATAAATGAATGGGCCATAGGAAACCAGGAGGCATAATAGAGTCTCATAAATAGGAAGAGAGGAGACTTTAGGCATAAGGAGGGCTGCAGCAAGGATTCCCATTGGGATACCCTAAGAAAATCAGTTCTAGATGCTCTCTGGCAGCAGGGACACCTATGCCTGACCACATCTGTGCAAAGAGCAGTCAGCAAGCAGGGAAGGAAGTAGGTGTGAAGGAGGACAAATTAACCCTGCTCTCTTCCCTCACTACAGTCTTCCCAGCTTGCATCAGATCTAAGCTGCTGGAACAGAGAAGTTGAAATTGGGTAAGAGTTTAGAATTCTGGTATTGCCCTTGACTATACTAGTCTTCCTATTTTTGAAGAATGTCCCTAAGTTAAGGAATCAAGCCTGAGAGTCATCTCAGTCATGGGGAAAAATAACTCATGAAGCTGATTTGAAAGACCAATGGCTGAAAATAAAGTTGGTGTCTGGTTATCCCTCCCAAATCCATTTGTTTGATATATCAGTAACTGATATACACCCATTCTTTCAGGTCTTTTATATTTCTACATTCCAGAAAAACTGAAACAAGGCTCTTCAGTGTTTAAAGAAGACCCTATTGGCATTTTGTTCAGAATAATCCATTATTTTCAAGATTGGCCCATGTATAACAGAACTTTTAGCACAAAACATTCTTGCCCATTAAATGTCAAACAAGCTCCCCAGTAAATTTGGTGAATGTTTCCTATGAGTTCTAGCTCCACAAACTGAGAAACATTATCAACTCAGAGTGAATGAGTTAATGTTGACAACCTGGGTATCTTCAAATGACATGTAGTCCCCTGTAACATAGCAAAACGTGAACCTTGGATGAAAAGTCTAGAGTTTCTTATATATTTAATAATTTATATCTAAGTAGGAGTAAAAGAAGAATTCATTGAACCTGATCAATTTCCTTGAAATGAGCTATAGCTCTTGAAATGGAACCTAAAATCCAACTAAGAATTAAGAGGAAATGCCACATTGGAAATCATATGTCTCTCCCTCAAGTCCTACCCAAACATTATACCCTACAAAAGTTTGTGATCCAGCTCTGGCCAGTGTGGCTCAATTGGTTGGAGAGCTGTCCTGTAAACAGAAAGGCCGAAGGTTTCATTTCAGGTTAGGGCACATACCTAGGTTGCAGGTTCCATCCCCAGTCAGGGTGTATAGAAGAGGCAACAGATCGATGTTTCTATCTCACATCAATGTTTCTCTCCCTCCCTTCCCCTCTCTCTAAAAATCAATAAACACGTCCTCAGGTGAGAATGAAAAATTTTTTTTAAATAAAATAAATTCAATGGGTTTTCTAGGGCAAAAAAAGTTTGTGATCCCAAAGTGTCATCGGCAATAATATGTTGAGGTGAAATCCAAGATAGTTATAAACTGAGCACACTAGTAAATAATGATTTATCAGAGATTATATTTGCTGCAAATATTGCAAAAGAATATTGAACCTATAAATTATAAATAGGAGTCCATGTTGAAAACAGAGCTCTGTATGACACTAAGGATTTATAATAAGATTTCTTACAAATGTGACCTAAAAAGATAGTATGGTCAAAAAGTAGGATCAAAATGTTAGAAAATGAAACACGCTCTGTACTGTGTCAGGAACATAGATAGATGTTTAAACAAACAAACAAACAAACAAACTACCCCACCCACAACTAAAGAAAGAGGGGTACAGGAAGAGGAATAGATAAAGGAGAAGAGACAGAGGGGGAGAGGCTAAGCAAAAGGAGAAAAGGAAGGGGAAGTAGTACCAGTATTAATACATCAAAGAATTGTATGTCTCTCTCCCAGGGACTTGAGAGATGGCCTATATCAGTTACCAAGGAGTGAGAATCAGAAAATAAATGGGGTAAGATCAGCGCTAGTTATATTAAAAATTAAAATGGATACAGCCTGAAGGGAGTAAGACTATAGGCAAAAGTATTCTATGCAAGAGGCTCTGGAACCAAATTACTCAAAGGTAAATAGACATCAAAGGGCAGACATTGCAAAGTACACATAAGCCTTCAACATGCCCTCAAAATAGCAGGTTTATGACAGTCACCAGAATAAATAAATAGAGGACTGTAAAGTAAGTGGTCCAAGGGGGATAGTCCTGTAAACAGAAACTTCGTCTATAACAAATACATGATGGCTGAATGTCTAGAGACTCATGTTACAAAGTAGAGAGAAGAACTAACTGCACTGAATGTAGCATTTAAACTACTATTACACGAATAAATGAGAAAAAAGAAAATTTTAATAAAATGTGCCTTTAAAGGTTTCCAGGGTTTATTACTTGGTCAAAAAGTATAATGAGACAGCCTTCACTAGACTTACCTTACTTTCCTCCCTTTACAAAAATCAGCTTTGGAAAAAAGAACTATGAAAATATGATTTTTAGATTAAAATTTAAAATTATGAAATGAACTTCCATTCTTATTCAAAAATTAAATGCATAAAACTTAGGAGACTGGTTGAATCAAAAATTTGAAAAGGGCTGTAAATATTAGCCTGTTGTCGATGCTTTTTTGCTGGTTACCTATTTATATCTTCCTTGTGGGCCCTGGATTCTTCTCACTCAGCCTGTGGAGATGACAAGGCACCAAATCTCACTGAGATGACTTTGAGCACCGTAATCACCCTTAATAATTGCTGATGCTAATTAAACACTTATCAAAAACACAGAGCAGAATTCTATGCTCCTTATATGTATTAATTTATTTAATTCTCAGAACACTGAGTATGAGATTGATACTATTATTAGCCACATTTGACAAATGACAGATGGGAAAACTGAGTTACTAAAAGATTAAATAACTGACTCAAGGGTGTGCAGCTCGAAGTAAGAGTGAGAGCCAACTTATAATGCCTCATGCCTCTCTGCTCCCCAGTAAAACAACTAACTGGTGATCTGCTTGCATGACAAGAAAAATGAGACACACGTGGTCTCTAAAAAACAAAAGTGAGCTTAGATGTTTGGCTTGGGAGTGAAGACCCCCAGAGGCTGAGGAGTGCTGGCCTGCAGGAGAGAGGTGCAACGTACTGAGTTGGAGGCTCTGGAGGTGGACGAAGTTGTTGTAATGTCACTTCTCATCAGATATGTAAGGTCCGACACTTCCTTTCTTCTGGCCAGCAGGTGCAGCAGAGGGAGAAGTAGTATTGAAAATGAAAAATATATTTTGGGAAGATAGATGGTCACTTTGGGATATAATATTATATAGATTAATTAAGACAAATCTGGGTCAGCTGGATAGTTTAAAAATATTTTTTAAATATTCTAACATTTCTTATTAAAAACAAACTGGTTTTAGACAAGCAGCCCATCCTGAAACAATACCTCTGTACTATAATTTTATGCAGTTATGACATATACAAGCCCTTTGGTTGTCTCCAATTGTTTTTTTGTCTGATGACTTTGGAAATTACAAAAGGGTGCAGCAACCATTTCTTTTTATAATTTTGTAAATCACTTCCTAACTCATCTTATAAAAATTGTGATAAAAAACACAAGTCTATCTGCAACTTTATTAAATTAAAACCTTTGAATTCTTTTTCTGTTGCTTCCCCAATTTTAAAATTTGGATTTGTTTATATTATATACCTTAAATGTAGATATTACTTTGCCTATTAACATGTCAAGATGCACTAAAGAAGGAATTTATGTACCTAAAATTGTTTATCATCAGAAAAATAAATAGGTAAAACACTAGATTGATCAACCAATATTTTGCTGATCATTTGTTAAATGGACAATTTTATAAATATTTGTTGAACATTTTCTATACGCTAGATATAGGGCAGAATACAAGAATATAGAAGGCATGGTAGCCCATGACCTCCAGGAGAGGTCTATAATAAACACACAGTCATCACGGGACAAGGTATGTGACAGATACTTCAGTGTACAATAGGTCAGATAACAAGGGAGGAAGTCATTTGTGCTGGTAGGCAAAAATAAATGAGGGCAATCTGGGGCAAAGGAAATAAAACTAAAGGATGGAGGAGGCAAGAGAGTAAATTTTCCAACTTTGCTGAGCTATGGAGTATTCTTTAGGAAAAATGGGAGCATAAAGAAAAATGTAAGCTGGATCAAAGTGATGAAGGGCCTTGATGACCAGTCTAGAGCTATTTATTATTATACAGATAAAACATCTGGATGACTGGTCTTTTCATCCAGATATCTGGCATTATCCCAACACTGGACTCAAAATTTTAAGATAAAAAAAAAATCAAGAAAACATAACCTTTGAGTAAAGGTCGAGGAATATCTGAATTTGATTTTGGAATTTCATCCCAAGGGGAATAGTCTTACTACTTACTATCTCTTGAGAATTACAACAAAAAGAAAGCAAAGTTAAGAGAATAAATTCTAACAAAATGTCAAAAACGAGATGATCTATCGTAAAATGACTGCACTCCAATTTTAATATACATAATTCTGGACATCAATATTTTTAAAGTTCTCTAAAGTGGTATAGTACCCTCACCCACATACACACATGGTCATTGCATTGACTATTCCCAGATCAGTATTATAAATGGTGACTGCACACTGATGGCACTGAACTTACTTTGAGGTTCAGGAATCTTTATTTATTAGTGCATGTACTTACATCTGTAGATGGAAAGTCGTGAGTTCAATCATAAATTTGGGACTCATGAATTTGTAGGCAGTCTGAAGTTCAAGCATAAATTCTGGAGTCATGAATTTGGCATTGGTTTCAGTCTTACCAAAATGTATCTCCCTAACTCTAATCCAGTGACATCACTGTGGCCTTCAAACCTTAATCCCTAAGCAGGCGCAGCTCCAACTCTGTGCTGGGAGTTTTTCACATTTTAGACTGTAAACCCTGTATAACCAAGAGTTTGGTTGTGAGTTTAAGTATATATGAAATTTAGATGTTAATCCCTATAAGCATAAAATAAAAATAAAAATTCTGCAAGCACTTACTTTAGCAAAACAAAAAAAAAGTGTTTTCTCTTTCTTGAGTGGAGCATGAGCTAAAGATAATCTGTCACCATAACTCTGAACTACTTGATCTTGGTATGCTTTTTTGGTCTAGTTTTAATGTTTCTTAAACCCAATTTCTCTTGTCTTCTTTAAAATGGACTAATCTCCAATCATCATGGAAATAAGTCAAGTAAATGAAAAATCATAAATTACATAGGGACTCACTAATTCAGTCAGTTTATTTGGAAACAAATGCCTGGGGCTTCAAAGAGAAGCAACTGCCTTAACTCCAATTCATCGTATACATTGGCCAATTTAACTTGCCAGGGAAATGATAGATGCTTTAACAAAGCGAGTGGCCAATGTGACTTTCTGTTCTAGCCACAGACGTGATGGGGGTGGGAATGAGGTGGGGGTCAGGGGAAGATAAAAAAGTCTAGGGCATTACTTCTAAATCATGAAACACTCAGGTTAGTTACATTCCCCCTACCCCCCAAGGAAGTATCATAAAACAACACCAACATTTTCAAAGGTAAATGCTTTCAATTCAATTCTCTTTTAGTTATATATACTACAAAGCAATTTTAGGAAGTTACAAATCCCCAAGGGCTATGACATACAAAATTAGATATGTGCCAATAAGAAAATAATTGAAACTCCCTTACAGTTTGTCACGTTATTAGAAACAAAAACCATAGGATATCAACAAGAACAAAAAAAATTAATTCAAGGTGTAAATGGCATTTATCATACAGCCATTGGTGGTTTCTAGGTGTAAATTGCTTTCATCATGTCTATATTATGACCTAGTCATGTGAGATACAAGAAAAAGAAAAAACTGAAGAATGGAATAATCTAAAGATATACACAAGGCCACACAGCAAAGGAGAAGAAAACAGATATCCATAATTATTCCAAATTTCCACTATCATCCGTTCATTATTAAAATGCAAGTGAGAAAAAGGAAGTATAAACACTAAAGTATTTTGTAAAAGTCAAGATAATACTCATATATTTGTTCATTTAAAAATTATTTCATCCATCCCACACTTTATTATGAAGTAGTGAATAAGGTAAAATACAAAATAAAATACAGTTTTAAAATAAACAGGTTGTCAAATATAAAATTTTAGAGTGGCAACTAGATAGAAGAGATTGGTATTTTCTCATTACTTTTGCCTCTGTACCATTTATAGAGTTGTTTTATTCTTCCTGGCTCATCCCTTTTTAAACTTTTCTGAGGATATCTAGGATTATAATTCTAAAACAAAATTCTATCTTGTATTACAAAGTTTAATTAGTAGGGGAATTTTCTACCAATCTTACCTCAATATCAAGCAACTTATTTAAAACATAATAATGTATTATGGACCAAACACTCTTTAAAAAGTTAATAACTACTTTATGATGAATCAATAATAGTGAATTCAAATAGAAATTTCAACTCTTTTTAACTTTCAAATTTGGGGGACATATAGTATGAACTGGCATATAGTATGAACTGGCAAGTGTAGACATATACTAAGGAGTAATTTAGAAAAAGATTCCTAAATTCTTGTATTGACATACAGGAAGTAGAAAGCAAATGTCAAATATAAATGTAAAACAGGACATAATAAACTATTACAGCAGACCACGAAAGTGGCTCAGTTCAAACGGGCTTGTCTGGGAATTTTGTGCTATCCAGATGGGTCAATTTGATACATGCACTTATATACATCCTATGAGAGTCAACTAAAGTCTCTTATAACTGGAATGTATCACAAGCTGACAGCTTATGAAATACCAAAGTATTGAAATACAAGCACAGTGTGATGAAAATTAGAATAACATACAAAAATCAACTTTAATTACTTGTGCATTAATTAAATCCAAATTAGTTGTATACTCACAAGGAGAAGCATTTGGACAGATGGCATAGACAACCGATAGATGTGTAGGCAAAGGCAGAATGATAATTTTATTTTCAGCTACTTTAGGAAGGAAACAGAAAATACAGCAAATATGACAGGCTAATTAAATAAATTAGATATTTTCAATTACTGTACAGTGTACAGTGTAACCAAAAAATAACCATGTATTTTAGGCAAAGTCATTAGAAAACAAAACAAAAAGGAATAAAATAATCATGAAGACAACGTATTTCCTAAATAAATACATAAATAAGAGCCTTGGGAAGGAAAAATAAAATAATGAAGTAAAATAAATGTAAAATAATAAAAGCTTAAAAGCTATACATTTTTATGCTTAAACAAGGCGGGGGACCTTCTTATCTGCTGGTAGTAGCAGTCATGTTCATTCACATAAAACCAGAAACATTGCTAAGAGGGATGGCCACCTTTGGCAAAGTTGTAAACAATTAGGTAAATTCGCAGGAAAACTTGCTGTTTCTCTGCCTCTTTGCTCTCTTCCTCTTACCATCTTCAGAAAACATACCGAATTATCATAGCACATGCATCAGAGTTTTGTTCTATTGGTACTGCTTATGTGTTCTCTATTTCTGCTCATTGTACACTAAATTTACACACTGACCCACAGAGCTGGAGAAAATCCATTTCGTTAAGTCCCTTCATGTTTAGTGATCCTAAATAAACTACCTTCAACAGACTATTCCTGTGCCTGTGTCCAGATTTAAAGCCATGTAACACCTGGACTTTGTGAGCTTAACCTGCTGTGACAAATAAAAATAAATAAGAAGGTTTCCCGTAGTTGACAACCCAGGTGGAAGTTTTACTACAATTTCCATCAGTCATGGGACAGGCTTCAAGTGAAATAAACTGTATTTACACACAAGTGTGTTCAGAAAGGTGGCTGTATTATAGCTTCATACAGTCTCTGAAACTTACAAAAGAATCTATAGATATAAATAAACTATGAAAATAAATCCCCTTGTCCATTTGAAATTTTTATATATCTGTTTACATACATCTTTTTGTATCTAGACAACTTGGACCAAATAAGTTTTGTCCTAATATGGGGTGGGGTGGGGGGATGATCTGGGAAGTCTATGTTGAATGACAAAATGCTTTGGGGGAAAAAAGGCAATATTGCACATACTTGCTCAGATCTGTATCTCACATTGATCTGTGGTATTGGTTTCCCTTTTATTCTGACTTGCTGAACTGATGGTGTGGGGTATGTGTGACAATTAACATTTTTGAAGATACTTTATGAAGTCAAAAATAAACAACCCTCATACAACTACAATCTAGGATAGAACACTGGATAAAGAAATGAAGTCCAGGATTTGAACCAAAATCTCAAAAGTATTTTTTTAACTAAATTTAACTAACTAAAAACATTCATGAGAGAAGACTTAACAGTAAGATATAAAAATGTATTATATAGCTACTATACTTAATAAAGTGTGGTGATATTGACACAAAAAATAAAACCAAACTCAAGTCCTAAGAAACAGACAAACAACAAAAAAAAAACACTGAAGAAAATTAAAACAATATATAGTAAGGATGGCACTTAAAAGTCATTGGAGAAGAATGATTTAGCCATTAAACAATGTATTTAGCTTTTCAGGAAAAAATGAAGTTATACCTCTACTTCTACCAAGCAACAATATGGCTTAACCATCTAAACCAATTATATGGTTTAATAATGTTAATGTTTAAGAAGAAAAAAAGAAACAGTAAAAGACGAAGAAGAAAATATAGATGAGTATTTATCTGATCTTGTGGTGTGGAAGACCTTACAAGGTCTTAAAGCATCACAACACACATGGCGTATTAGTGAAAACAGTCCTAACTAATAAAGAACTACAAATAAATAAAAAGACAAATACACCAATAAGATAATACACAAAAGTCAGGGACAATTTAAATATATATAGATTTCACCATTGTTTGCGTTGATGCGTTACTTCTGAAATGCTGGATCATGATCAATTCTGTTTCTCAGGTAGGAATCAGTGTATACTAATATCTCCCTAAAGTGATTGAGGCAGGTTTTGATACCTAGAAGTCCCTCACTGCTGTTTGCCAATTTCTAGACCAAGCAAAGGTCTAAATTATTAGGTTGGTGATCAGGAAAGGATAAAATAGGTGATTGAATGTACAGGATAACTGAAGTACAGTAAATCCTCAATGTCATCAATAGGCTCTGTGACTTCAAATGAAAGGACACATAAGGAAACCAATTTTACCATAGGCTAAGTGATATAAAAGAGTTAAGTTCCCAGAGCACCTCATCAACATTAAAACAGAATGACATTGAGCCAAATGACATTATTTGAGGACCTGCTGTATCTAGTAGTCCAAAGAGAAAGGTGGGATTGCTGAGTGTTTCAGAAAATCCACAGTTGCATTTAACTGGCATAGTAATGTTAACAATAACAGCCACAACATTATTTCACACTTCCGAATTTCAGTCACCTTGACAATAAGGAGTCATATGCTGAAAGTTATAAAATGGACCCTTTCTTTATACTCTTCTGATGTTTTAATATTAAAGAAAAAATGTTGATTTTGATAGTCATATTTTTAATCTACCAAGAATCCTTCTTATATTTGAGGTCAGAGTGTCTACTATAGGGTCAAATAAAACAAAGGCATAGAAATGTCTGATATTTACATTTTTAGGTATGGGATTATACAAACTAAGTTTCTGAAATTTTGAAGGTTCACCAAGATTTAAAATCACAGATGATTTAGAAATGTTAAAATTTCAACTTTATTGAATATCTAGTCATATGCTATCTATAATAAAATTGGTGAGCATTTTGCATGTTAGAGGAAAGAATAAGCCATTTCACTTTTATCACCCTTTCTGATTATCTGTTATTTAGCCAGTAACTTACAGTCGTTACTTTGGTGCTCTGGTACAAGTTGGCCATCTTTGTTTTTAGAAAGATTAAGTAAGCCATGCTTTGTTACTATTTATTATTATAACATCAGCCTCAAAGTATAGTTTTTGATAAAGAAATTGAAAGAAAAGGAATAGTGTCAAAAAAAATCATTGTCTGTAATTCCATTTAATAAACTTCTCCCCTTTACGTAATGATATATTTTTCATGTTTCCTCTAGAAGTTGAGAAAAAAGTGCACCCAGGAAGCAACCAAAGTGATCAGAGTACCGATGTATTATCAACAAATGCAACAGAAAATCCATTGAACTCCTCCTCTCAGCTGCCTCCTCCCTCCATTCTAATGAAGGGAAAGAAGTTACCCTCCCAGGGTTACCTATATGCTGCTTCTCTCATCCCCAGATTGGAGACTTAACACAATTATGTGCACAGAGTTACACACAATATGTATTCGAATATAAATGTTTAATGTTTCTCACATACTCAGCTTTAAGAGTGCAAGCATATGTATTCCGCAGATACCTATGCCTTTTCTTATACATACAAAGGTTGGTAGAGGCTTGTTAGAGTGTTCACCATTTGTATTTGAATACATCTAGAGAAACCTGGTTTTGTATAGTGGCAAGTTCAGAAGTAATGTGCTAAGTACACTTACTCAGCACATTCAAAATAATGAGTTTTGATCATTATTGAGTTTGACTGTTGAGGAAAAAATCACTAATGTTGGAAAGAACATGGACCTTGTAGCCAAGTATTATTTTAATCTCAGTTTTAATTTCCAGGCTCTGTGATACGATATATATTATTTAAGCACTCTGATTCTCAGAGTCTTTATCAGTAAATATGTTTGGTACAGGGGTAAAATTGATAAAGTATGGTAGAGTGATACATACATAACATGCACTCAATCAGTGGGACTGGGTTTTAAATACTTAGTTAAAATACACTAGAAATTACTTAACAGGTTATACTTCCTGGCCATTGAAAATCTGTACCTTTCCTTGAAAAACATTCAGAGCATGATGTGATTTTTAAGAAAAGTTGTTTGAATGTTCAAGCTTTACATAAAAATTGAAATATATAAGCTGGTACTTCTTTTCTTTATTTTTAAAATTGATAAGATTATAAGCTTTGTTTTGTTTTGTTTTACTTTATTAGCATCTCTCTTTGCCTGTAGACTATAAGCTTCACGAGGTTAGGGACCATGTCTGTTCTGCTCCTCATTGCTTTCCCAGTGCTTAACACACAGTAGGCAATCAATAAATGTGGTGATGGAATGGATGAAAGCTAATGAACCTCCTTAAAGAGACAGTGAGTGATGAATGTGATGAATGGATAGCCAGCCTCCCTGGCCTTACTGATCATTAACAGTAAGAGAGAATGTAGCTACAAGCAGAAAAAAGTCCCCCTTCCCATTGGATCTCCTATAAGGCCACTAAATCCTTCTTATCACTGGCACAAATAATAATTAATTTCATTTTGCATTTATAAATGGCTTTGTTACTTTATTCCAGAATTGGGAAAAGAATAAGAACACTCTTGTCTATAAAATAGCTAATGGAATATGCTCAGTATCTACCTGTTACTGTTCAACTGTACGTGAGACCTTGGTGTTGAGCCCACGCAAGGTATCAGTGGTGTCGTGTGAAAGAGCAAGTCAGATCTCCATGCTCTACCCAAACGTTGGGAGGTCAGTGAGTAGGAAACCTGAGGAAGGGGTAGTTTAGCTTTATATTTTACTATCTGCCACTTCTTTTGAACAGCATGGGTGGTGCTTGGGGCCTCTGGCACTGTTCCCAGAAGCACTGCCCCTGCCAGGCAGAATTTGCACCTTCACAACTGCTGATTGACTGTGATAGAAAGATAGGGTCCCCTTTTGGAAATAGCTTTCTGGGAAAGATCTTACACCTCCAGTCTGATTGTGGGGAGGACCCAAGGAAAGAGGAGTATTTGTCTGTACTGGTAGGCAGCAAATAATTTCTTTTGTCATTATATCTGTTCAATCTACCACTTATTTTAAAGATTTAAGTTCCCTAGACACAGATCATAGAAAAATAATAAAATATGAAAGCAATGAGCTTTCTCTTTTTCTTCTTCTTTCTCTCTCTTTTTTTCTTTTTTACAGAGTATTATAAAAAGTTTGTTTTCCTGGCTAACAGCAGCAAATGTACAAAGCTTTCTTCGTTAGGGTTTGCTATTTAAACCATCAGCTCATTCTGCAAGAACATCAAACATATGTCCACCAGATGCTGGGGAACAGCGCGGTCCTAAGGACCTGACTCAAGTGAACAATAATCTGTGGACAGCGGGTGTGAACCTGAGCTGGGCCAACACCTCATCAGACCGAATGGCTAATTGATTTCAAAATTAGACTTGGTATTTCTGAACAATAATCTTAAAAGGCAGCAATAAAATACATCAAGATCCTTTGAGCTGGCCAAGCTTTCATCCAAATGGCTTATTACAAAGAGCTGGCACACCTGAACTTTGGCACAGTCAAATAAATCCAAAAACAGCAAATGGAAACCACATTTGGCACTGGAGGTTTGTCAGAAGTTTGTATTCACGAGGAAACATGATTTTTGATTTTGAAAATAATTTTTGTGTTAGTGGTAGGAAGCAATTCATTGAATGTGTTTTACTTTGACACCTGTGATTTATGCAATAAAATGTGCATAATAGGTATTTGAAGGCTTTGGCATGTCACATAATCTTTGGAACACCAGGAGCAGCCAGGACACAGCAAGGGTTATAATAGTTCCATTAGTGATAACTTAATCGCGTGTGTAGGCCTACCCCTTTGAACTCTGAATAGCTGTTTTGTGGCATCGGGATCCAAAAGGGCTTAAATCTGACTGCTCTGCAGTGACAATAAATTATACCAACTATTTTAGAAATGCCTGGAATCTTATCTTGCTTTAAGACTGAACAAACTAAGATTACAATCCCTGGTTTAAAAGATGGCATAAATTTTGAGAACAAACACCTAAGATTTACACAATGGCAATGGTGTATTTCAATACTCTTCTACAGATACAAATGTTAAAAAGGAAAATGATAGGGGATGTCTGGGTGGGTCAAATGAATTAAAGAATTGACCACTTGCCTAATCCTCATAAAAAAGAAATTCTTATTTTAACTTTTTGGCTATGTTGGGGGAAAAAAACTTTTGGCATTTTCTTCATGCTTCTCATCCAAATAATTGCCTCAATTTTTTAAATTAAATTTTATGTAAAAACTCTGCTTAACTGGGTGTATTTGATAGGTCTTATTACTTTCGTGCTAGAATTTAACCAAAGATAACAAAATATTTCATAGAGGAAGTGGGGAGAAGAACAAAATTTAAGGAAGAGAAATGGATTCCCTAGCATTGGTCTAACCCAGAACTCATGCAGCAAAGAATTCTCACGAGAACAAGGAGGGCAGGGAGTGACCTGGGAGAATTTATCTCCAATTGAAAACATTTTTCCTTCACTGCACTCTCCTTTTCTAAGAAAAGATCTCTCTAATTGTTCAAAAAAGCTGACAACCTAAGAGCAACTGTGATTACGACTTTTTAACTAAGAGGTTACTCCCAGCTCACAGTCTGTACTGAGCTCATTAGGGGGTGACTGCCTCTTGGGAATTAGTGGCTAGAGATCTAAAGAAAGTCAGATAGGAGAACTAGCCTCTGCTCTTCCATTAATTCACTTGATGATCTTGGACACATCTTCCTTTCTGGACTTCAATTTCCTAATTTTTAAATAATGAGAATTGGACTAGATGATCTCTAAGGTCTATTTCAGTTTAAAATATCATAAAGCTACAAAATAGTTTTTTCCAAGTTGAGATAAATGTTTGGTGCATGCCTCGTTTGAGAGGAAACAGAAGAAAATAAATATTTAGGGTGTGATATTGAATGAACTGAATTAGGACACATGAAATGATTTTAGAAATTTGGTTTATAACCACATTTTTTGGTATAATGAGATAGAGAACTAAGTGACAAAAGCTTTAATGAGAAAATACTATTTGAATTAGAAATAATTTTTTTAGATATAACTAAGTAGATTTTAAAAATCATTCATAAACTACCAGTGCAGAGTAATCAGCAAAATTCGCCAAAATAAAATTTGTTTCTTGGAGCACATCCCTTAAATCACATTCTCCATTTATCTAGTTAGCCAACATAGTATGAGTGTTTCTTTTATAAAGACAAATGAATACTCAAGCTATACAAATTCTCTAGAGAATTGCTAATGCAGAGTGTTGAATTCTGGAGAGTTATGAAGATTAACTACTTGGTATCCTGTTTATGCACTGTGTCCAGTATAATATAAAAGAGTAAAGCATGTATTTAGTTTCAAAATAGCACTGGCTCTTAAAAATGGGAATCCAAAACAGTGCTTAACTTACAAAAACACTTTTATGTTCTACAATTAAATAAAAAAGTTTTAGGTTTTCCATTTCAATACATTTACAGAAATTAAAAGTAATATTAACATGACATTGTATTATTTATACCTTTAAATAATTTTATCACAAATATTAACTAATGTATTTTAGAAAATACCTATTTTTATCACATTGAATATGCTTTTTGTCTCATTTAACTAATTCTCTAATATTTTTAAAGTGGTTATATTAATGACAATAATATTTAACAAATACATTCTAGAGTGCCAAGTCTTTTAATTCAGTAACTTATTTAAATTTCATAGTAAACTTGCAAGATAGGTACTACTGTACCTATTTTACTGATGAAGGAAACAAGTTTAAAGAGGTTTAAGTAACTTGCCTTGGTTAACACAGTAACTTTTCACTGAGAATTACTTACTAGTACTTATTTTCTGTATATGCACCATTACTACCTCAATGAGTGTAATCCATTCATTTATTCGTTCATTCTTCAAATATTCGTTGTGGCCTACTAGATGGCAATCATTATTCTAGGCATAGAGGATAGCAGTGAATATACATTCTAGGGCGGGAGATCAGAAAGGGAAGAAAGGGAGGAAGGGAGAGAGGGAAAGAAAGAAAAAGGAAGGGAGGGAGGGAAAGAGGGAAGAAGGGAGGAAGGGAGGGAGGAAGGGAAGTATGGAAGGAGGGAGGGAGGGAGGAAGGAAGGAGGGAAGGAAGGGAGGGACGGAGGGAGGAAGGGAGGAAGGAAGGAAGGATTCCTTCGGCAGCGGATAAGTGCTCTAAGGGCCACCATGTCTAGCCATGCTAACTGTGACTGACTCTTAAGTGTCATGAAGAAAAATCAGAATGATGCAATGGGGAGTAATTGAATAATGATTTGAGATTAGGTAGTCAGAGAAGGTTTTCAGAAGAGGTGGCATTTGAACTGAGATTTAAATGATAAAAGAATCCAGCCTTGGGAAGATCTTGGGCAGGGGCACCAGGTAGAGAAAATAACTCATAAGAAAACCTCGAGGCAGGGACCAGTTTTCCGAAGACAAGAAACAGAAAGGCAGCCAGTGGGCTAGAGCCCAGTTGAGAGTGGAGAGGAGGCAAGATGAGCAGATGCAGGAGGGACTGGTCTAAGCTGGCCTTCCTGGCCATGGTAAGGAGCACAAATACACTACTAAAATATTTTTAATAGATTTTTGTTTAATAGAAGAGTTTTAGGCCCAAAGAAAAATTGAATGGAAAGTACAGAGATTTTCCCATAAACCCCCTGCTTCAACACATGCACAGCCTCCCCCATTGTCAATATGCTGGCACCAGAGTGGTACATTTGTTACGGTTGATGACTTCACATTGACATATTATAATTATCCAAAGGCCATGGGCTTACTCTCAGGGTGGTATATGCTGTGGATTTGGACAAATATATAATGACATAATTATAGTATTCATCAATATAATATCACACAGAGTAGTGTCACTGCCTAAAAGTCATCTGTGCTCCATCCATTCATGTGTCACTCTCCCAACCCTGGCAACTGCTGACTGATCTTCTCACTGTCTTCATAGTTTTGCCTTTTGTAGAATGTCATAGAGTTGGAAACAGTCTGTAGCTTTTTCAGACTGACTTCTTTCACCTAGCAATATGTATTAGGGTTCTTCTACATTTTATTTTTTTTCATTGTCATTCTTTATTGTTTTTTAATCTACTCAACCTATTATTACATTTGGTTTTGACTAGTTCTTTCGTAATCCCCCTGGTGAGATGTCCCTTCATATATTGAACAATGGAAATTTCTTTCTGTCCTTTGTCCTTTGGCAAATGCCAGCCCAGGCACAAATCTGGTTTAAAGATGGCTATGTCATAGCTGATGCTGCCCAAATATTAAAGTAAACCTACCTTTTAAACTATTGCTGTTAACATCTGTTTTACTTGTGAACTTTCTGGTTTTTAGAACGCTTGGAGATTTTAGGGAGGAAAAAAAAAGCTATGGGCCATCTCCCTGGAAAAATGCACCTATACACAAAAAATATGCACACTATTTCAGAAGTTAATTGGGCTCATGTTTCCCAGGGAGCTTATACTTAGGCCCATAGATTTTGGGTTAAGGAAAATCACAAAAACTATTTTACAGTGAGCTAAATGAATTGTGGCCCTTAAATCACAATTATAATCTCCACTAAGTAGACAGTTGCCCCCTTCTCCCAGATTATACAGTCCAGACTATAGGACTATAGAAAGTACAAGGCTAAGTTTCCAGTTTCAACTTCAGAGGTGTTTGTTTTTTTTTTAAGAGATCCTCTTTCTCCAATTATAATATTCAAAATCCAAATTATTTTTTAATTTAAATTTTCAGTTACAGTTTACATTCAATATTATTTTGTATTAACTTCATGTGTACAGCATAGTGGTTAGACAATCACATACTTTTCAAACTATCCCCCCCGGTATTTCCTGTACCCATCTAACACCATACATAGGTATTGCAATTTACTGACATTTCCTATGTTATACTTTATATCCCCATGACTATTTTTAACTACCAATTTGTACTTCTTAATTTCTTCACCTTTTTCAGTTAGTTCCTCAGATTCCTCTCCCCTCTGACAACCATCAGTCTGTTCTCTTTACCTATGAGTCTGTTTCTAACAAAAGCCAAATTCTTAGTGCTGAAAAAAATAATTTAATAAATCAATTACCAGCAAAACTGAACCTGAACTGATGTGAGGTTATGTATTATTTATGTATATTTGTGCCATTCAGATGTTTTTGACAGAGATAGTAATGTGTTGGATTATAGAATGATGTCACAGTCTCCACTGGTTATGTTGATAAACGGATGATTGATTGATAGATGATGATGACTGATAGACAGATAGACAGATAGACAGACAGACAGGCAGGCAGATGATAGATAGGGCCCTGTATCCAAAAAAAATCAAAGTTCCAAAATACATGAGGCTTTGAGATATTGGAATAAGGAAACATAGACTGTTTCCTTCTGAAATTTTTCTTCCTTCTGAAATTTTTCTTGAGTATTTTACACATCTTTACTACATATTCAAGGCACCAAAAGTCAAGTCAGAACACAGTGCTCTACCCACTTCCACTCAGCTGGCCTTCTGACAGGTCTTAGATGGCAGCCCAGTGTTTGTCAGTGCAGACCACCCTGACTACAGGACACTGTGAATGTTCCCCCTTGGCGTATAAAAGAAATATCTGTACCAGATTAATTTATGCCTATCAAGTGGGAAGTTCGCAGTCCCTCAGCCTCTCTTCCTGATGAAGAGTGGTCTAGTAAATTAGCTGCTGTGCAAAAGAGCCCATGCAGGGCACCCCGAGGAGCTTTTCCAGGAATTACTCCCAGCAGATTCCCAAGCTTGTTTCTCCCTTTGTTTTCTCCATTCTTACTTAACCTCTCTTTATATAGTGTAGCTTTGTATTTCGAAGGCATTTTACCACCATTAAATTGCTAATACATCCCACATTGGAGAGACCCAGAGATGGGTTAAGTAATTTGCTCAAAGAACCTGAATGTGAGACAGTGATTAGGCTTCAATTAAAACTCAGAGTTTCACACATGATGTTCTTTTCTCAGGACTCTGGGGCACCATGTTATTAACTGGGAAGTGTTCCAAAAGACCAGACTAATTATCCCTAGCTCTGATGCTCCTGCCTCACATAGAAACACTTGTGAGGCAGAAGAGGAGGGAAGAATTGTAAAATAAATTTCCTAATTTTCCATAACATATTAATGTATTGACTATAATGACTGTAGCAACTCTAATTCAGACTTTGTAAAATAATTTCCCCATTATTTGAATATATTTTAACATGACTATTTAAAACCTAAAACAATTATACTTTAAGACATCACATATTAGATTAAAGTAATTAGAGTTGAACTTTATTGAGGTACTTTTATTTATTTATTTTACTTTATGTGTTCAATTGAAAAGTTAAGATTCATTTTTGCAAGTAGTGAAAAACCAGAAAAGGATGTATATTTTATAAAAGTTTCTAGTGGAGAGCTGCCAAAATTAAAATATTTCTTTTAATCCAATCCATATTTTTTTTCAAATATGAAAAATTTGGCATATGACTCAATAAGGAAAGAGGCAAATTTGGAAAAATTGTTTTCCTCTAGTTTTTCCCAATCCTTTCTCTCTCCTACAGTGTCTATGGACACGACTTAATTAGTTTTTTTCTTTCTCTTCTTCTCTCTGGGTCACTGTAACCTACCTGTTTCCATTACATGCAAGTTCCATCCAGGCTTTTCTCAACCTGATCCTCTGCCCCTTATTGTACTCCCAGATCTGGATTTCCATCTATATATTCCATGGCTCCAGAAGTCTCATTTGATGACTCAGTTCTGTATTTAATTTTTACACTGCCTCACTTCTCCATCAATGCCAGTGATAATTCTCCCAAGTCTTTGGACCACCTCCTTCTCTTTTATAGGTATCTTTTACAGAAAAGTAACACATTTGTACTTATAAAATGTTACTATGCTCACATTTCCCACTCCCTGAGAAGCCCAATAATAGCTCCATCTCTCTGTGGGATTCCCCACAGCACCACCAACATAATTGCCCAGTGTTCATCTTCCAGGACCCGTCACTGCCAGTCTGAAAAACATTTCCAATGGCTCTCAGGATTATAGCTCTCAAAATGGGCCACATAAACCATCCTGTTCATTCTTCCAACACCACACTTATGTGTTCCCTGAAACAATTTAGGGTGTTCTTTTTTTCCCCAATCATGGCCCAATTTGTTGGTCTCTAAGGGCTTGGCAGAATTCCTTGTGAACATTCCCTGGATTTCCCCTTACACGTGTAATAACTTCTTCCTTTCTATGCTACACGTTGTACTTTTTTTCCTTTAATCTTGAACTCTTCTCCTCCTACAAAGAATTCTTTCCTTATTAATAATACATGCCCGAAATCTCTCCATTCACCAATTGTTTATTACTGCTGTCTTCATACTTTTTTTAAATTCCCATTTGGCAAATTTATCTTGTTATTTTCACATCTGTCTTCCTTTGTCTCACAGGACATATCTTCATAGATCTGATACTTATTCAGTCTTAAACAGGCCACGCCAATTCTATGCCATGCCCTTAATTATCTGTGGTCTATTCAATTTTTTTTAAACAGAGATATTGAAGAATGTACTATTTTTCTACAAGAAAAAACTCAGTGAAGTTTTTATATTTATGTTTGTTTATTTGTGCCACTCATTTGTTTTGTAGCAGAGATAATAATATATTGGATTACAGGGCAATGCCTCATTCTCCACTGGTTATGTTAATATACATATAGTGGAGGTCAATATGGTGGAATATTTCACAAGGCAGATGCCAAAGCCAGACTGCCTTGGATTGTATTGTAGTTCAAACCTTAATTATTAGTTCTGTGCATTCTAGCAAGTTAAACTTCTCTGTGCCTCAGTTCTCTCATTGATTAAACAGAAATAATCAGAGTACCTAAATCTTAAGATGGCTGTGAGTTTTCAATAAGAAAATATACTTAATAAAGTCTGGTAGTAAGTGCTCAATAAAATATGGCTTATCAGTACATGTAAAATTAGATTGAATTTATTATGTAACTTTCAACATGTTGGGTATTGGGGAAGGAGTATAGAGAGAAGAGTATAAAAGAACATACTACCAGATTCAAAATAATTTGTAATATAAAATATTTAGTGTGGTTTGGCATTAAAGTTACCAGTTTAAGTAATTACAATGTAACATACTAAGAAATTTCATATTTTAAATCTTTCAGGTAGTATAGTATGCATTTATCTAAAGAAAATGTATTCACACAGATATGGCAATATCCCTATTTGTTCTCAGTATTGCTAAATGTAAATATAAAGTTTATTCCTTGATCTTGTCCTCTTTACCAATCCAAACAAAGTCCTATAACAAAGTCTTACTGAATCGTTAGCCAAAAAATTTCATTCATAGCAGTATCTGTATCTGTATCTGTTTTCTAAACGCCATATATATGTACAAATTTTCCCAGTAATATAATCAGTGGAATGATAAGAAATGACCCCAGTGATTTAACTCCCTAGTACCATTCTTGCACATAGCAAATCATCAAGTAAAACAGAGCCAAAGCACAAAGCTATGAGTCATACTGAGACCTGGCCTAGCCATAGGCAGTAGTTGGTGGGAAGGTAAAGGGTCTAAAATGTGCTTGAAAATGGGGTTTTGGTGTAGTGTTCCTATTCTTGAATTGGTTCATAAAAAGATAAAATCTAAAAGCTCACACAAGAAGGAGTAGAGACCGGCCTATATCTATTTAAAAAATTGAATCATCTTCTAAAACAGAAAGTACCAGGCCTAGATGGCTTCACTTTTTAATTCTACCAAAGATTTATAGAAGCAATTAAATTAATTCTCAACAGTCTCTTTCAGAGAATAGAAGTACAGAGAATTCTTCATAACTCATTTTAATAGGCCAGCATTATCCTAGTACCAAAACCAGACAAAAATTTTACAAATAAAGGAAGTTACAGAACAATATTTCTCATGAGCAAAAATGCAAAAATGCTCAACAAAATATAAGCAAATTAAACCAAACAATATACAATAAGAATTATATACCACAACCAAATGAGATTTATTCCATGTATTCAAAGCTAATTCAACATTCAAATATCAGTTAATGTACTCTCTCACATCAATAGGTTATGACCACATAATTATGTTCAGAAAAAGTATTTGACAAAATTCAGTGCCTATTCATGATTAAAAAACAAACAAACAAAAAAAAAACCTCGCAGTAAACCAGGAATAAAGGGGAATTTTCTCGACTTGATAGAGTAACTACAAAACCTACAGCTAAAATCATACTTAATGGTGAGAAACTCAAAAGCTTTTCCTTTAAGATGAGGAACCAGACAAAATGTTCCCTTCACCACTCCTTTTCAATATGACTAGAAGCCCTATCTAATGCAATAGGACAAGAAAAGAAATCAAAAGGCATGCAGATTGGGAAGTAAGAAATAACACTCTTTGTTCACAGATGATATAACTGAATAAACAACAATAATAACAATAAACTCTGGGAACTAATAAGTAATTATAGCAAGATTGCACAATTCAAGTTTAATATACAGTCAATAGCTTTCCTATATATCAGCAATGTAACAAGTGGAATTTAGAATTTAAAACAATACCATTTATATTATCATTCCAAACAATGAAATACATAGGTATGAACTAAATAAAATATGTACAAGACCTATATGAAAAAAACAACTAAACTCTGTTGAACAAAATCAAGACCTAAATAAATAAAAAGAAATCTTATGTTCATGGATAGGAAGACACAGTATTGTCAAGATGTCAGTTCTTCCCAACTTTATCCATAGTCTGATGCAAAATCCCAGCAAGTTATTTCATGGATATTGACAAACTGATTCTAAAGTTTATATGGAGAGGCAAGAGACCAGAATAGCCAACTCAATACTGAGGGAGAAGTACAAAGGTGGAGGAGTGAGGCTATCCAACTTTAAGCTACAGTAATCAAGACAGTATGGCACTGGTGAAAGAATAGACAGATCAATGCAACAAAGTATACCTACATAACTACAATAAACTGATCTTTGACAAAGGAGCAAAAACAATACAATGCAACACAGACAGTCTTTTTAAAAAACAGTGCTGGAACAACTGGACATTCACATGCAAAAAAGTGAATCTAGACACTGACTTTAGACCCTTCACAAAAAATAATAACTCATTGGTCACAAACCTAAATGTAAAACACAAAACTATAAATTAGAAGGTAATATATGAGAAAACCTTTATGACCTTGAGTATGGCAGTGACTTTTTAGTTACAATACCAAAGATACAATCTTTGTGAGAAATAATTGATAAGCAAGATTTCATTAAAATTGAAAATGTCTGCTCTGTGAAAGACAACATCAAGAGAGTGAGAAGACAAGCCTCAGAAAGGGAGAAAATATTTGCAAAAAATCACATCTGATAGACACAGTTATCCAAAACATGGAAAGATCTCTTAAAACTCGATAAGAAAACAATTCAATTAAAAGAGACAAAGATCTTGACCAGCGCCTCACCAAAAAAGATGACAAATAAGCATATGAAAAGATTCTCCACCTCAAATGTCATCAGGGAAATGCAAACTAAAACAACAGTGAGATACCACTATTTGAATGGCCAAATCTAGAACACTAACACCACCAGATACTGCTGAGGATGAGGGACAACAAGAACTCTCATTCATGCTGGTGGAATGCAAACCACTTCGGCAGATAATCTGGCTGTTGCTTACAAAACTAAACATACTCTTATCATAAGATTCAGCAATCATACTTCTTGGTATGTTTCCAAACAAGTTGAAAAGTTATATTCACACAGAAACCTCTGTATGGATATTTATAGCAGCTTTATTCATAATTGCCAAAACTTGAAAGCAACCAAGATATCCTCCAGCAGGTGAATGGATAAACGTGTACACCCAGACAATGGATTATTATTCAGCACTAAATTGAGCTATCAAGCCTTGAACAGACATGAAAGAACTTGAAATGCATATTACTAAGTGAAAGAAGCCAACTGAAAAGCCTACATATTGTATGATTCCAACTATACTTTTGGAAAAGGCAGAAGTATAAAGAGTAAAAATATCAGTGGCTTCCAGGGGTTCTGGGTGAGGTGGGGTGATAAACAGGTAGAGTACAGAGGATTTTTAAGGCAATTAAAATACTTTGTATAGTCCTATAATGATGGATACATGTAATTATACATTTTTCCAAACCCAAAGAATAAACAACCCAAGGTGACCCCTAAGGTAAACAATGGACTCTAGAGTGATTCTGATGTGTCAATGTAGGTTTTTCAATTGTATCAATGCACCACTCTGATAGGGATGTTGATAATGAGAGGCCTAGGGGCAGGAAATACATGGGAAATCTCTGTACCTTCCTTTTATATTTGTTATGAATCTAAAACTTTTCTTTTAAGAAAGACTTTAAATATGAAAAAATATAGGATACAAAGGGCAATTTTGAAGGAAAAGAAAAATGGCAGTATTAATCAACCAGATATCAAGTTTTATAATAAAGCTATTGTAATCAAGACAGAATGAACAGATAGGCAAGTGTTACAGAAGAGAAAGCTCATATACAGTAACATGCTATAAAAAATTATAATATTAGAAAGTAATATGGAAAAGACCAAAGGGAAAACTATTAAAAGTTTTCTTATCTGTATGGTAAAAAAAAAAAAAAAATAGGTCTTTACCTCATATCTCATATAAAATAATTTCCAGATGAATTAAATACCTAAATATGGAAAGCAAAGCAATAATACCTTCAGAAGGAAATAGGTAACATCTTCATGATGGGGTAGGTAAGAATTTCTTAAAATATAGAAAGAGATTATTTGCTACAGAATATATTAGTTTCTAAGAGATTCCTCTCAGTTGAGAAAAAAATATTTTTAAAATTATTAAGATGTTGGTGCTTTCATATTTTAAATGTCACAATTTGTTTTTAGATTGCAATAAAAATTGATTAGCTCAGCTACTCTTTATTCCTCCATCTTCCAATTTGTTGTTTGCATTGTTTTTACATTGTCAGTGTTTAAAATATTTATTCTGTTCCGCAACAATAGTACCCACACTGTTTAATCTTATTTCTATATTTAAATATATTCAAACTCACCATGAACCTCTTCTTCAGGGTTTTCTTTATTCCTGACTTCTTTATTTTGATTCATTTTTTATTAGCGGAATTTTATCACTGAAAAATTTTATTTCAAATAAAGCTCTGAGTTTATGTTTGAAAAAATAGATATAGAAAAAAATCACGAAGAAAAAATACTGATAAATTTTATTAAATTAAACAAAGTTCTTTTGATAAATATACTTTAGGAATAAAAATAGAGGATTATATCTTTATAATTTTGGAATAGGGAGTGTGATATTGTGATAAAAGAAATATATATTTTGGTCTTTGTCTCCAGCTCCTGGCAAGAGCTCCTGAAACCCTAGTAATTTCCTAAATTATGTGAATTATAGGAGCACCTTTTGTTACAATATTTGTGTTTTGTTGCCAGTTCCTGAAATAGCTCAAGAGTGATAACCATGAAGAAATGTCTTTTGCTAGTCATACCAAGTCTCTTTCAACCATGCCTCAGTTTATGTTAATGAGGTGACTTTGGGATGTAATCCAAAGATTACAGAGGGAGAGGTTGCTAGAATACCAAGAAAATGATTAGAGGGTTAGAACTTGGAGCCTCACTCCCACCTTCTAAGGGGAGGGACTGGAAGTGGATGGAACCCCGCGGGCAATGATATAATCCATTACACTTATGTAAGGAAGCCTCCATAACCCTAACCGGGGGTTCAGAGAGCTTCCAGGTTGAGAACACATAGAAGATCTGGGAGGCGGTATGCCTGAGAGGGCAAGCTCCGTGCCCCTGAATTGTACGTATCCTTTCTAAGAAATCGGCAAGAGTAAAGTAGTGCTTTCTTGAATTCTGTGAGCCGTTCTAGAAAATTATCAAACCAGAGGAAGGGGTCATGGGACCCCTGATTCATATTCTGCTGGTCAGAAGTCCAGGAGTCCAGGATTTGGGATTGCTGTCTGAAATAGGCAGTCTTGTGCGACCGAGCCCTTAACCCAGGAGGTCTGTGCTAACTCCAGGTAGGAAGAATTAAATTGTAGAATACCTAGTTGGTGTTTGGAAAGTTGGAGAATTGAATGATGTGGGGAACCTCTCCCACCTCCCAAAACATGTCATGTCAGAAGAAGTGTGTGAGTTAAGAAAAACTGTGTTTTTCCCTTTAGAGAAAATTTCTTAACAAGACAGACATCCTCATAAACAAACAAAAACAAAAAAGGAAAGAGGAATATGTCTGTTTTCACTGAAAGTTAAAACTCTTTTTAACCAAACACCCTATAAATAAATTAAATGATACACTGCAATGCAATTCATATGCATAACAATGCATAACAAAGAAAGAATTCTTATCTACAACATTTAAAGATCTCCCAAGATAAAAAAAGACATAGATCCTAGTAGAAAAATAGGGAAGTGATATGAACAAACAATACAGGTGGAAGCACAAATGGTTAATATTAACACATTAAACCTCTGTAGTAATAAGGGAAATACAAATAACAACCACAATTACGTATTCCACACCCCATTAGATTTTCAAAACCTTGAAAGTCTAACCAAAGCAAGTATTGGCAAGAATGTGGAGAAAACAATTCCATCTGGAGAGATATTTAGCAATATTTAGCAGAGTTAAAGATGGTGTCATCTCATGATCTAGTAGTTCAACTTCTAGAAATGCATATAGACCAGAGAAACACATATATAACAAAACATGTCTAAGATGTTTATTGCAGAGCTGTTTATGGTAACAGCTTTTAGACACTTCCTAAATGTCCACACTCTAGGCAGGTGGATAAATACATTTTTGGTACATTTGCATAAGAAAAATCATACACTAGCTAAAACTCACAATCCAACTATTAACATGACTAAATCTCAAAATCATAATGTTGAGAATAAAATAAATGCAATATATTTATAAAAATACACAAAACCCTAATTGAAATCATTAGTAAATATGTGCAATATAATTATAAATATTGTGGGAGTAATATACAACCACTAGGTAGTGTTTAGTGCTGGGTGGCAGAAGATAAAGAGGGAAGAGACTGTAACTGAAGAAGTTCAGTGTTTTTAATAGCTCTTTTATTTTCCTGAAATATTTCTGAAGTAAATTTTGCAAAATGCTATACCATTTTAGTGTTGGAGAGTAAATCTGTCGTATTAGTTATGTTATCCTCTCTAATTGCCTTCATTTCAGAGGTAATCATTACATTTAAAATGAAATTCTTTTAGAAAACACAGTAAGAGAAGATATGTTCTATGCTGTACAGTAGAAAATGGACTTTGGGGTCCAAAGCGCAAGCTGTGTCCTGGAGAAAAAATTTTAACCTCTCTAAACATCAAATTCTTCTTTTATAAAATGACAATAATTTGCTGAACAGTATAGCTATGAAAGTTAAATTAGTTGGCTTAAGAACAGGTACCTGATACCTAACAAGTGCACAATGAATATGAATTATCTTATCCCAGGCACATATTTATTACTTCAATATAAACACATCATAATTGCTTTTTTATCATGCCTGGTAATGTTACTGGAAAATTCCCTCCTGAGATTATACCAGTCTGGAATAGTTTGGGCTGCACAAGAGTTTTGGTGTGTTGACAACAATGCCTCAGGGACCTCTCCCGCCTTCCCGTCCAGCATGTGGTTTTGTCTCCCACCCCACTCACTTCCGGTCACAGCATGACCTCTTCATCTCTAGCATTATATTTTTCGTCAGGTACAAAAATAAGAAAGAGTTATATCAGCTGCATCTTCTAAAATAACTTTCTAAGAAGCCCTATTCCAAGTTTCTGTTTACCTCTCATTGACTAAAACTGTCACATGATGTCTGTAACAATAGGACAGGCCAGGGAAGGTGACCTTGTAGCTGGGCACGCCCCCCTGAACAGAAGCGGAGTTCTGTTAGTAAGAAGATGGGGACGATGAACAGAACCAAGTTGGGAACCAGCAAGGACTGTTACTGAGATTGTCGCTTTATGCATCCCATGAGGACCTGCGCTTGAGTCTAGATTTGCTTTTCTAGCGTGTGATGACTTCAGAAGTCCTACCTAGAAATGATTTGGGGGTGTCAATCTGACTGGACATCAACTTCTTTAATTTTATTTAAGCCTGTGTGCAGAGCAAGTGCACTGTTCTTACTGAATTGGCATGTATATCTGGGGTGCGAATGTGGGGGAGAGAAGAGGTTGGTGGAGCTGATGAAGGAGGAGGGTTCTAAAGTCCCATAGAGTCCTCAGTTGAACCATGGCCTCTAATACTTACATCTCCAGACTTGAACACTTAAAATCAAGTTTTCTTTGCTAATGGAGTAAATCAGTAAAGTACAAAGATTACAACTCTTGTTAATAATGTCTTTTTCCATGAAGGGGATTAACTGGATTTTGGCAGAATTATGCTTTTCTTCTTTAAGCTTCTTTCTTTCTCTTCTCCTGGTCTTATAGGAAGAAACTATTAGAACTAATATTTTTTTAAAGAGAAAACAATATTCCTCCCAAGAGGGATCTTGCCTGAAGCAACATCTTTTATACGGTGCTTCCTAAGGCAGTAAGCCCAGTCTTTTATAGACATGGTGCGGCACAGGTGTGTTGGAGCCGCACTAATGAGCAGCATACGCTTTTAGTTATATTCCCATTTATGATGTCATCAGGGTCCAAGAAAGCAAGAATATTACAAATTTAAGTCAAAAAAAAGAAAAAGAAAGAAAAGAATAAGGGAAGACGCTGAGGCTCTTTTAAAAGTTAATTATTCTGGGAATCATGATTAAAATAAAACCTTTGAACTAGTACACTGCAGCCATTTATAGCAAGTCATTCACCAGTGAAAAGTACATGAAGAAAAAAATGTCTTAAAGTCTATAGGAAAGTAGGGGGAGCGGAAGAGAGAATAAAACAAGTTTTCCTGCAATGTCAGTCTGGACCAGCTTTAACCAACCTCCATTCTAGATCCAAAGTCTGGGCCAATAGATTGATCTTTAAATAAGTTCTCTTAACTGGCTTTTAAAGGGGATAAAAATGAAACCAGATTAATGATTTACTATAAGTCTTAGCTTCATTGGACACTGCAAACCAAGCCTTGGGCTCCTTGAAAATCTAACTGGCTCATCTATAAATGTGATCCTCAAATTTTATTTTGGTATCATTTGAAAGGATCACTCTCATTATGATCAAAGGTGGTTATGAATAACTTTCCTTGGGGAGTGACTTGAACCTTCAGACTGTCCCTGTAACTACAAACAGTATCTAGATTAATATGAACTGTCTTGAGTAAGGACATGTGTTTGAGGTCCTTGTTGTACCCACATGGAATAATGAAGACATGCAATTCACAATCACTTGCTTTTCTGTTGCACAAAGCGTGAAACTGTCATAGATGCTAATATATGCAAAAAGTTTAAATATGCTTTCACTTTGAGTTTTAGTCCCATGCCATCTGGCAGTGAGGATGAAGGGAGTAAAAGCATAATGACAAGCAAAAGTATCAATCTTTACTGTCTAATGTTGTAGTGGTTTGGGTGTGAAAGTAAAAGAAAATGGAAGATTATATATATAATCTACATTATATGTATTATTCTAGATTGTTTAGTCCCTTCCAATAGACACTGATGACTGATGGCTGATGACTCAGCAGCTGCAAAGCCAATCACTAGTGAATAGGTTGAGGTCAATCACTGGACCCCAAAGTCTAGTCTTTATAGCAAAAGCAGAGCAGGAGGCAGGCCAATCACATACCAGTCAACTGACAGAAGACACCAAACCTGTGTAGGGCAGGTTCAAGAACCAGGGTCCTCCAGCATGTTAAGGATTAGAGCCAACTAGAGTCAATGAAGAAGAAAGGAAACTAAGAAACACATCTCCATTGGAAGGGTAGAGTTCTTTGTGGTGGCTTCTTATGAAGGTATGTGCCTTGCCCTGGCCCCAAACATCATGCTGCCTCTGATATTTAAGAGGCAGCATTTGATAACATTTCATCAGGCTGTCATCTCCCACACACACACACCTTTCTAGTTTTGACACATTTCACACAGTTGTCATACCCACTGTCCCCAGACAAGTCTGTGTGTTTCTGACAAACCAAGCTGTGCTAATACAAATGTCTGTAACTGATAAGTAATGAAGCATCTGAAAGACCTAGGGCAGTTAAGACCAGAAAAGAACCCTGTCTCTTCCCCATCTTTCCCTGGAAACTGATGTCCTTTCATCTTTCCATTGAAACACTTTTTCTTCCAAATTTTCTATTCTTGCCAAAGACAACATAATTCTTCCAGGTACCAAAAGCTGTCCTTTTTCACTCAACCTTCCCCCTAAATGGAACCTCATCATATCTGCCAATTTTTATTTCTGAATGGACTTTGAATTTATGCTGTCCTTTCCTCCCTCATAATCACTACCTAGACCCTGAACACATAAAACCTGGATTATTTTAATGGTGCCAGCCTTTCTTCTCCCTGGCCTACTTTCCACACATCAGTCCCTAGCTCTGGGATCCCTGAGAGGTCTCATTACTTGCAGCACTAAATCTAAACCCTTCCCCCAACACTCAGTATCTGGCCACATTCTTAGCCAACCAACCACATTTCCCACCTACCCCTCATACCACTCATTTCCTTATTTCCAGTCCTACCACACTTTTCCCCAATTTTTAGTCAATTTTCTTTGCTTAAAAGGTCTCCTTCCTTTCCGACTATCTAAATGCTACTGATCCTTCCAAGTTCATGTTAAATTATATCCATTAAGTTTTTTTCTGAAAAATGTGGCCTCTTTAAATTCCATAGCCCTAATTGTCAATACCACTCATTTAGGTATCTAGAAAATCACGTTACGGTTTGTGTTATTTAATGCTTGTTTTATAAGTTTAAGTTTGCCTCCTTCGACTGCTTTTGAGAGCAAGGACCTTGGGATATACTTCTCCTATATTCTTTCTCCCTTGAAAGCATATAGGAACACAGTGGATGTTTAATATATATTTATAAAATTTTTCAGAAAACATGGGTAAAAGAAAAAATTATATTAGGAATGACTCTTGGAAAGTCAGCTTGGGATTTAGTGAGGTTTAAACACTTTACACACAAGAATTAATTTAAAAACACTGGGAATGAAATATTCTGCCCCCTCTGACCTTTGGGCCAGCAGCAATGCTAGTACATTACACTCTATTTTTTGCCCCTTGTACCACAGTTTCTGGGCTGCTTAATTGGCCTGCATTCCAACTACATCACTGGAATGTAAGACATCACCTACACATTTAAATAAATAGTTAACTCTGACCCCTTGCTTTACCAAATAGAACAGAGATTTCCAAATAATAACTCAGCAGCTCTGCCATGTCCTTTGTGCCTTGGGGAAGGTTCTGTTGTAATCTCCTCACATCTCTGTGTTGAGTTCAATTTCTCCTCCCCTAAAAATGACACTAAAGCAAGACAGCAAGAAAATCAGAACCCACTGGAAACAGAAGAGCCAAGTAAATTTGATTGTAAACTGAGAAAGTTTTGTTTCTAAAGAACTTGCATACATGCTACCTTCAGTTAAACAAAATTATTTGATTTTTATTAAGCACCAAAGCAGAGAGCCTGGATGAAGTGGCTGCTAGCTCTGATCTGTTCTGCAGCTGGATAATCTAATTATAAACTCTACAACAAAAGTAGAAAATATACCCATAATATGGAAATTTACTAAGTAACAATGAGTGAAAATTCTGAATTAAATACAGTATTCCATATTCCATCTTCAGAGACTATAGCAAAATTGTTTAAATCATGGAAACCATGTAAGTTTTGCAAAATCGTAAAGGAAAGGAAAGTTGATTTTATAAACAACACCAGAACTGGGATCATGGAAAACTGACTTGAACATGCATTATCTATATTCATTAGTAAAATCCGGGAATAATCAAAGAATTAATTTTGAATAAGAACATCTCATTTTTATTATTCTTTCTTAGCACACATGGCTTAAAACTTCAGTAATCAAACCATAATGGGTTGAAAATACCAAGTTAACTCATCAAATCTATGTGTAAACAAGATTAGCATTCAATAATGTGCTGACTAATCTCACTCACCCTTAAACATATTATTTTCAGATTTGACTTAAATAGCTAAGTTACCACTTTATCTCTTTTTTTATTCAAGCCAATCTCTTCCCTCTCTTTCTTTTACAGTATCATCTTTTCTTCTTGCTCAATATTATCAAACCCAGCCACAAATCTAATTAAGCTGTCTTGATGCCAAAATCTCTGCTCCCGGAGAAATGCATCATGCAGCTCATCTAGGTAAATGAATTAAAAGAACATCCAGGCAGGTATCTGGTGAATGTCTCAGTTCATCCTTGCATAATAAACTATCTTCTCCTGCTCATTCATTTGTCAGTCACAGTAACTAAGGATTATTATTTGCTGAATGTACGTGACACCAGCAATTTGCAAAGTCTGTTGGCAAGAAAATCAGGTTAGAATGACAGAGTGAGAAATTAAGCAGAAGCCTGATGTAATTAGCTACAACAATCAGTGCTTTAATTTCTGATTTATTGTTTCCTGTTTTCCTGCTGCACTCCACTCTGTGTATACTGTATGTGCTTCATATAGGCCAAACAATTGCCTTATCAGTCCTGGCAAAGCGAGAGGTCACAGTTAACAACATTTATTTAAACATGCAGGATGCTTCCCGCTGCAATTAGGAAATAACTATTACTAATAGGTCCTTGGCACTACTTCCTCATTTATACAATTTGGGGAGGAAGGGGGGACAGAAACAAGAAAGAACTGGGATTCATTTCTTACCTATGCACAAGAGTTGATTTAGCTCTCCCTCTAGGAGAACTATTCTTCCTCTCAAAGGTCTATGATTATAAATGAACCAAACAAATCATTATGGTTACAGCTGAATATCCATAAAAATATGGAAAAAGTATCCTTCCTGATAAATAGTTTTATTTTCAAAGCCACGTTAAAAGATACCCACCCACCCCCCCAACCCCCCCCCACACACACACACCTTGGAAACTCTAGTCTATAGAGAATTTCCTTTCTTTCCATCATTCGTCCACAAACAAAAAATGAGGGCAGTTAATTTTTTTTCAATATGAAGAAAGCATTTTAAAAAATTGCATGTAGGATATATTTTGAAGAGAATAGTTATGAGCATTTTTAAATTCTAAATGAAATTTTTAAAATTCTGAAATAACAAACTCTTAACAAGATAAAAATACCACCATACTTAACCCAAAATAATGTTAATATTTCTGAAAAGAGGAATATAACTCAATTCAAAGAATATTCAAATGAAATTTGCATCTCTGGCCATATAAATGAATATTTTATAGATCCTTTTGAAAAATAAAAAAGCTGGATATGATGAAATAAATATTTTTGTTTTTATTCTTTTAATTACAAGATGTTACATACCAAACTCTTCCAAAGCACTACATGCCTATCATAAGAGAAAGTAGGACATATTTACAAGGCCTCCAGAGAATCCTCAGAAGCTAGACAGACTACAGAGTGACATGGGAATTAGAGATACATTAGGTCCAGTGTCAGGAGACTTGGAGTTTTTTCTGGGACACTTCTCTCATTAACTAGTGGTCTTGTGCAATTCATTTGACCTCACTAGATTTCATTTTTCTTATAAATAAAATGAGAAGTTTGGACTTGAACCTTAAATCATTTTTATAGTAAAAATTAGTATATATCAAGCACTTTGTAAACATTTTACATGCCCCATTTTTTGCTATTAATAAAAATAAATCAAAAACAATTAAACTTTAAATTAAAATTTAAAACCTCATAATGAATGAATGAGGGATATTATATACAATTCACTGTTGACAGTTCTTTTCTTTCCAGTTGACATATACTCCATGTTTTTTAATTCTCCCAATAGTCTATGAAATAAGAACTCACTATCTCTACTTTATAGATGAGAAAACTGGGTTTTTGAAATTATGTAACTTGCTGAGGTTATTCAGCTGGAATGAGACCCAGGAATCGTTCTAAACCAGGTTAATCCGTGCCCATAACCCAAGTACTTAACCTTTTTGTTCTAAACATATTAAGATTCTAAAGAAAAATATATACAGATTCATGAAGATAAACACAATAGCATTTCTTAAACCAAAATGTAAAGTCCACAAAATCCTATTGATATAAGATGGAATATTTAATGTATGAACATCAAATTGTATTTGTGTCTAATAATAGTTTCATGAAAATGACAATAAGCCATTCTAAACAAATATCATTAAATCAATCACTAAGCAGTTCCTGAGCACCTACTGTGTTCTCAATTCAGAATTCTATGCTATAGGAGGCTAGAGACATCTAAAGTGTACTCTCTTCTCCCAAGAGATTCATAATCCAGCTGAGGTTATACTCCATGTTGTATAAATACATTTATTTATGATAAATTTGAGGTATGTACAACAAATGCCGAAGAACTGAAGCTGAAAAATTTCAAATATCAGAGCTAGAGCAGTCAGGGAACAATTTTAGTGGGTGAGATAAATAAATATAGTTGCAATTAATGGAAGAGGGAAAGGAGCTTTATTGGCAAAGAAAATGGCTAGAAGGGTATTGGTCAAGGAAGTGAATAGGACAACAATATTTAAGAAAGTCTAGTCTAATAGTATTTAGGATAGAAACAGAAGTGTGTGTGTGTGTGTGTGTGTGTGTGTGTGTGTGTGTGTGTGTGTTTATAGGGTAAAATGGGAAAAAGAGAAAGGACTTCATATTCAAAAGAGTTTTTTAGACATTACTAAAAGGTCCACTTACAATGGTTAAAATCTGAAATGAAAAAATGCCAGCAGGAAAAGAGAGGAAAGACATATGTAAAAAGTATTTTCAAAGTAAATTTTCATTTATTCACTCAATAATTTATTCATGTGATTAACTTTGACTGTAACCTTGTAACCAGGAACTATGCTGCTTCCAAGGACATAAGGATGATTAAGAAGAAATACATGCTCTCAAGGAGCTTATAGTTACTGAGGAAAATGGAGAGGCAAACACATAAACAAGTAACTATAATAAAGTGTAACGTGGTGAGCCCCCAGTGGTAAGAGTCCAAAAGTATTAGGGAAGCACAGATTAGAATCTCCTGATCAAGGCTGACCTTCAAAAATAATGTCTTGAAGGGGATTTCAGAGACAAGTCTTAAGACATAAATAGGTAGTATCCAAGTGAATAACCAAAGTAAGAACATTTCAAAGCTTAAGACAAGCATGCTCGAAAGAGAGATACACCACCACTGCATGTATGGGGTTCTGAAACAAGTTTGAAATACCTGAAGTATAGAGTGCTAGAGTATCAGATGGGAAAGAACACTCTAGGGGAATATGTATACCTTTTATTTCCTTTTCTTGTCTTATTGCATTATCTAGAACTTCCAATATGATGTTGAAAAAGAATGGTTATAGAGAACATCCATTCTTGCCTTGTTCCTGATCTTAGTGTGAAAGCTTCAAGTTTCTCACCATTAAATATGTTAGCTGTAGTGGGATTTTTTTTAGACATTCATTATCAAGTTTAGAAAGTTCTCCTTTTATTTCTACCTTACTAAGAGTTTTTATCACAAATGGGTGCTGGATTTTATCAAACACTTTTTCTTCACCTATTCATATAATCATGTGATTTTTTTCTTTCTTATCCTGTTGATGTGATGGATTATATCACAAGAGTAATTGATCTATAATTGTCTTGTAATATCTTTGCCTGGTTTTATTATTAGAGTGAGGATGGCATCATTAGTTAGGAAGTATTCTCTGTGCTTCTATCCTCTGAAAGAGATGGCAGTGAATTGGTATAATTTCTTCCTTAAATGTTTGGTAAAATTTAAAAGTGAATCTATTTGGACCTGTTGCTTTCTGTTGTAATTATTAATTACTGACTCAAATCCATTAATAGATATAGGCTTATTCAGATTTTCTATTTTTTCTTGTTTGAGTTTTGGCATTTGTGTCTTTCAAGGAATTGGTCTGTTTCATCAAGGTTAGGAGTTTGTGAGCACATATTTATTTATAGTATTCCATGATTGTCTGTTTAATGTTCAAAGGATCTATAATGATGTTCCTCCTTTCATTTCTCATATTCGTAAAATGTATCCTCTCTCTATTTTCCTTAGTTAGCCTGGCTAGAGGCTTATACATTTTATTGATCTTTTCAAAGAACTAGTCTTCGGTTTTGTTAATTTTCTCTATTGATTATTTGTTTTTAATTTTATTGATTTCTGCTTGTTTTGTTTTTCTATTTTTTTCTTCTTCTTACTCTGGATTTAATTTCCTCTTCTTTTTCTAATTTCCTAGAGTAGAAACTTGGATTATTAATTTTATCTTTATTTTTTAATATATGTATTCAATGTTAAACATTTCCCTTCAGGAACTGCTTTTGCTACAAATTTTGATAAATTTTGTTTTCATTTTCATTTAGTTCAAAATATTTGAAATTTTTTCTTGAGATTTCATCTTGTCTATTACTACTACTTCTTGTCTACTTCATGTCCAGTTCACTGAAGGCATTCTTCATTTCTGTTACTGTACATTTTAAAAATCTCTAGCATTTCTCTTTGGTTCTTTCTTATAATTTCCATCTCTGTGCTTATATTGCCCATCTGTTTTTGCATGCTGCCTACTTTATCCATTAAATCCCTTAGCATATTAATCACAGTTGTTTTAAATTTCTGATCTGATCATTCCCACATCCCTGTCCTGTCTGGTTCTAATGTTTGCTCTATCTTTTTAAATTGTGGCAGAGGGAGGGTTGTTTTCAGTATGACTTCTAATTTTTTCTTGATTGCTAGACATGATGTACTGGATAAAAGAAAGTGGTATAAATAAGCCTTTAGTAATGTTGTAGTAAGATATGGAGTGGGGAGGAAATGTTATATAGTCCTAAGATTAGGTCTTAGTCTTCTAGTATGCCTATGTCTCTGGACTATGAATTTTACATGTATTTTTTAGTTTTTTTTCTTTCCTCTCTTTGGTGAGAAAAGATGGCTAACTGAAGTTATTTTCCCTTTCCCTAAGTAAGTTAGGCTCTGATAATAACCTGGTTCCCATACTGATATCCACACATGAGGCTCTGTTCCAGTAAGCTGTGACTCCCTGTATTTGCCTGTCTGTCTTTTTAATCTTGAATTCTTAGTTTTTCCTGTATCCTCATCTATCTTATGTATCCTAGAAGAATTGTTTATTTTTCAATCTGTTGATTTTTTAAATTCATTAGAATGTAGTGATGACTTCTCACCTCATTACCTGCAGAACCAGATATGGAAGGTCCCTATTTCTTTTCTGTGGAGGAGTGATTGGATAAACACTGGTGTCATTTATAAAAATATTTATTCTTAGTAGAGCATTGCTGAAATTTATATAGGCACAGCTGTGACATAAATCTATATGTAGTCCATACCAAGCTATCCTGGGAAAGGCATGCATCCATTAGTTCTTTCACTTATTCCAAACATTAACTGAGTGCAATATAGGTGCTGTGCTAAGTGTTAAAAAGTGATGAACAAATAAGATAAATCTTTGTTCTCATGGCAAAGACACTGGAATTCAAGATGTCTATCAGGAGGTAGAAGGCTCCATGAACGATGGTTGGTTGAGGTTGAGCTGTTTGGGTATCATCTACCAGAATAGCAAGATGGGGAAAATGGACAACATCCAGGTTAGAGTGTTGAAGAAAGGCATCTAGCACAGTGTAGTTCTGGGTTACAGACTTAAACTTCTCACAGAAAACAATCAGGTTTACAAGTATGATGGCTCATGAGAATCTGAATTGAGAAATTCTCTGATTTCCTTAAAACTCCCTATTGCCTTGAGCAGATGAAGAAATCCCTATATGTGAAGGGCTAGAACTTGGGAATAATGAAGTTTAGTGGACTGCTGCTTTTCTTTGACATTGGTGACCAGCCAGTCTTTGTGATACCTCTCAGCAACATGTCTCAGTACACCACAGGCAAGAATAAAGTGACACTGAAATTTCATCAGAATATTGACGCCAAAGTCTCTCTCATGTGGGTGAAATTCTATGTACCTCCTACCCTGGAGGATGGTGTACACCTAGTTGAGATGTTTGCCCAGTACCTGCTGTCTGAGGTGGATGTAATCCAGGCCACTGGACATGCATCTTTCCAGGAGCTGCATTGTGTGACTTTCCTTGGATTTTAGATCATTTGGATCTACCCCACCTTTCAGCACCTGCATGTAAAGATCTTTTACTACAAGATGCCCTACACCCTGTACCTAATCTCTTTTTGCTGCCCCACAAAGACTAGCACCAGATCTTTTGTGTGTGTGATCAGCCTGGATCCCCCAATCAATCAAGCAGGGCCAAACCTTTTAACACTTCCTGATCTTCCTTTTCTCCAAGGATGAGAACATTTTCTTGACTCCCAATATGAACAAGGAAGAGATGGAGGTGTAGTTTGAATGGTGCTCAATAAGAACATGTCAGAACATCAACAAAAGATGGTCAGCCAGGCCATGAAAGCTCTAAGGAACCATAAAATCACAGTCCCAGGCAACTTCATAGGGCAATCAGGGGCCCCGTGGTGTCACCTGCTCCTACAAAGTAAGCTCAGGACTGCTATGCCTGCTGGAGCAGTGCTTCATCTAGGTTCACAAGCCACCCATGCATATCTGCTTCAATGAGATCTCCTTCATCAACTTTGCCTGTGGATACAACCACTTGTTCCTTTGACTTCCAAATTGAGACCACGCAGGACACTTAGTATACCTTTAGCAGCATTGGAGCGGGGGGTAGTATAGGAAACTGATTTTGGCAATGCAAAAAAGCTCAACATCAGTTCCAGCCAAGATGGAGGCCTAGACAGACACGCTGGGTCTCCCTCCACAACAAAGAAGGAATACAACTACCTCAAAACTAGAGATAACCAGAAGTTCCAGAAAATTGAGTTGTACAGAAGTCCAACAAAACAAAGATATAAAAAAGAAATACTCATCCAGACAGGTATGAGGGGCAGAGAGGATGTAGTGTGGTGGCGGTGGTGGTGGCAGCAGTGCCAGCAGCAGCAGGCTGGTGGAAAGCACAGTCACACATTTTAAAAAGTAGGGAGGGACACCTGGGGAGTGTTCCCAGCTCCTGAACAGACCCCGCAGCTCACAGTCCCAGTGCCAGGAAAAATAAAGCCTCATTGCTTCTGACTGTGCAGAGCAGTGAGGGTTGGGGCGGAGGAAGAAACTGCTGATCTCTCAGCATAGTCTGCTTGTTTAAAGTCCCCCACATACAGCGCCACAACGTGGTGAAACACGTCGCCCTGTACTGGCAAATCCCTAAGGCTCCGCCCCTTACCACCTAACAGGAGCCACAGCTCTGCCTAAGACACAGAGGTGAACAAACACAGGAGCCTGTCAAGATGAGGAGACAGAGAAGTATAGCCCAAAAGGGGGAATGGATCAATGTTCCAGTGGGAGAACTAAGTGATAAGGAGATAGCCAACCTAACAGATGAAGAAATAGCCAACCTAACAGATGAAGAGTTCAAAACACTGGTGATAAAGATGCTTACAGGCTTGACTGATATGCTTGAGTACAGAAAATGCATAAGAGAATAAGTGAAAGCTATGCTAAATAAAACAGAGGAAAATCCACACAAAACCAATGGTGAAGGGAAGGAAACTGAGGTTCAAATCAATGATTTGGAATAAAAGGAAGAGAAAAACAGTCAACCAGTATAGAATGAGGAAACAAACAAGAATTGAAAAAAATGAGGAGAGGCTTGGGATCCTCTGGGACAACTTTAAACATGCCAACATTCAGATCATAGGGGAGCCAGAAGGAGAAGAGGAAGAGCAAGAAATTGAAAACTTATGTGAAAAAATCATGGAGGAAAACTTACCAAATTTTGTGACAGAATTAGAAATACAAGTCCGGGAAGCATACAGAGTCCCAAACAAGCTAGACCCAAAGAGGACTACACCAAGACACATCATAATTAAGATGCCAAAGGTTCAAGATAGAGAATCTTAAAAGAAGCAAGAGAGAAGCAGAGAGTTGCCTACAAAAGGGTGCCTATAAAAGTATCAGCTGATCTCTCAAAAGACACTTTGCAGACAAGAAGGGACTGGCAAGAAGTATTCAAGGTGATGAAAAGCAAGGACCTCCAACCAAGATTACTCTACCCAGAAAAACTATCATTTAGAATGGAAGGGCAGATGAAGTGCTTCCCAGACAAGGTAAAGCTAAAAGACTTATCATCACCAAGCCATTATTATATGAAATGTCAAAGGGACTCACTTAAGAAAAAGAAGATCAAAACTCTGAACACCAAAATGACAACAAACTCACAACTATCAACAACTGAATCTAAAAAATAAAAACAAAATCCAACTAAGCAAACCGGAATAGGAACAGTATCATAGGTATGGAGATCATTTGGAGGGTTATCAGCTTGGAGGGCAAAGGGGAGAAATGGGGAAATGGTGCAGGGATGAAGAAGCATAATCGATTGGTACAAAATAGGCAGGGGGAAGTTAAGAATAATATAGGAAAGGGTGAATCCAAAGAATTTATATGCACAACCCATGGACATGAACTAAGGGGGGTGGGATTGCTGGCGGGAATGAGGGTACTGGGCAGAGGGGAGCAAAGGGGAAAAAATTGGGTCTACTGTAACAACATAATCAATAAAATATACTTTTTAAAAAAAGCTCAATATCAAAAACTGAGTACTGAAAGCGAGGATGACAATAAATAAATAGGTCTCTACCAATGATAAAGTAAGGCATGATGCCTACTTCGAACTGAGACAGGGTACCTACTTAAGAGAATGCCACCAACAATGATGACCAAGAAGTGAAGAAAAGGAAGAAATGGCAGGAAAGTTTGACAGCAACACTCTGCCAGCCCCTCCAGTAATAAAGGTGACAGTGGATGGTATGAGAAAAAGAGGAAACAGCTCAAAAAGGCCAGATGACCAAGGATCATAAGGGTCACAATAAGCTTGTGGAGGTGGAGAAGGGCAAAGATCCCAATGCCTCCAAGAGGCAGCATGTCTGTGTATATACTGTGGCTCAAAGCTAGCAGAGAAAGATCAAGTCAGACCATCAGCATCACAGATCTTTACAAGAAGGTAGACAAAATCTGGAAGGGAATGTCCAAAGGGAATTAATAAAAGTGGGATGGTAAGACTGAGGATACCAGGAGGGGAAAAGCCATAAAATAATATAAAGGGGCCCAGGGCGAGTGTTCTAAGAGGGACAAGTAAAAAAAAAAACAAAAATAAATGTAAAGATGAAAAAGAAATCGATGCCCCTTAGGGGTTCATTATCTGAATCATTCTCAAGGCAGCTAAGTGAGAGCTTCAAGAGGATGGTTTGTGTCCTGTGATGCTAGTTCTCAGGAAAGAATAAAAGGCATAATAAGGACTCTGAAGAAGAGGAATTAGCTAACCAGTAACCCCCAACCCCTGCCACCCCAGCACAGAGGACTGGGTGTCAGGATCCCATGAGGAGACAAGAGGAAATTTTTCTCTCCTTGCACTTGCCCTATCACACCTTCTGTCTCCCATCCATATTTTGGAACCAGTTTCTTTTCATGTTAAGCATAATCTTTGTATTCTGTGCCATCTAAATAAACTCTGCTGGTGCCATGCACTTCACTGTGATAGCAGTAGAGGTATCTTACTCTGCTCCTTCACATGGATGACTATAAATTGGGAGAGATTAGAGATTGGGCAGGAGGCAGGGTATGGCAGAATCTAAATCCTCCTTCTATTTTCCCCACTTTAAAGTTATAGCTGCCTCTGGTCCTGTTCAAGTTGCTGTAGCATGAGCTATATAAGGTCAGGCCTGTAGATTCCAACTGGGGCCTATTTCTACCTTATTTTGTATTTCTTGTCTGTAAAAATCAACGTTTAATAAAGGGAAGTGACTTTTGGTGGGGAGGAGAAGGAAGGAGTGATCAATTTTGCCAAATGCTACTGACTGGTAGAGAAAGATGATGGCAGATAATGGCAAAATGAAGGCACATAACACAATGTCCTTGAAGCTTTGACAAGTGGAGGTCCTTGACAAAAGCAGACTCATCAGCTTTGAGCTGACACATCTATGGGTTTAAAATCAAGCTCATAATAGCTTATGACTTTGGGCAAGAAGCTTAAGTCCTCTGAGCCTCAAATTTTTTGTCTTGACAATTGGGTTATAGTGCCTACAGCTAGGCTGGTTGATTAATTAACAAAAAAACATATGGGAAAGATCTTCGCATGACTCAATAAGTAAATGGTCTTACTGGTCTTACTTGCTGTTCTTCTTTCCAAGTCACACACAAAAAGGTAAATATTGCTAATTAACTAGTTTTATTAAAGCCAAATAAACCTATATATTTAAATTTAAAAAATAGGTGCCTAAATTTTAGAAACTACTCTTCAATTCACAAATTTATTTAAGACAGCAAAGTTTACACATTGTAATGAGAATAGTCATAAATTACTAAATAATCACTTAATAGCTAATGATTTTAATAAATGCTTCAAATTTCTATCACAAAGGAAATAACTAAAACATGTTTCTTACACCAAGAACTAATTTTTTTCTGAAATAAAAGCACAACAAAAAAAGAGATCATGACAATGGAAATATTAATAAAGTTAAAGGCATATTAACTTAAATTAAAATGGTAATGATGTCCCAGTAGAAATGAATATATTATTCTTTTCAGACTGAGGGAATAAACTCATGCAGAATCTCTGGCAAAAGAAATATCATCTAAATGTCTTGAGATAAATGAAATTCCCTAATTTTACTGTAGTCAGATTTGTCAATCCTTTCCTAGTTAATGCATTTTGTGTCCTATTAAAACATCTTTCTTACCTAGGCATTCATTTATTCAACACCATTACTTCAGTACTCCTCTGAGTCCAAAATATGATACAAAAATAAACAGGATAAACAAGAGTTCCTAAAGAACTTTTTGTATAACATGAGAGGATGAGAATGTGCGGAAAAGACACTTAGCAAAGACAAGTAAATAAATATTTTAAATGGTCTGATAAATGGTTTAATATAGACATATACAAAATGCTAGGGAAGCAAAAAAGAAAGGTTAATTCACATTGCTAGGTAGCAGGGCTTATTTTAGAATTTAAAATATCTGTTTATAAGGCACCAAAAGACTGGAAATAGTCTTTTGACGTATGACTTAAGTTATACCTAAGTTTATGTCTGGCTTTATTAGCTATGTAAATTCAGGTAATTATTAACCAATCTGAGCTTCAGTTTCTTCAACAATGAAATAAGCATAATAATGCCTGCCTACCTGCCAAAACTTTGTTAAGGAATTTTGTATCTATGTTCTCTGTGTGTGTGTGTGTGTTATCTTGCCAGGATATTGGTATCAAAATTAGGCTGGCTTTATAAAACTGGTTGTAAAACATTTTCTTTACATTTTCATATTCTTTGAACTATGTGCTAATACTGGTGTTATGTCTTTCTTAAATGGTTGGTAAAACTCACCAGTAAACACATCTAATATTTTTGTAAAGAAGTTTTTAATTATCGACTCAATTTCCATATTGAACTACTCAGACTTTTAAAAATTTGTTTCAGTTTTGATAAGTATGTTTCTAGGATGCATCCCATTTTGTTCAAATTTTAAAATTTATTGCAATAGAAATGTTTGTAATGTTCTCCTTTGATGCCTATAATGTCTGTAGAGTCTGTAGTTATCATTCTTTTTCCATTTCAATGTTAGTAATTCTTTTTTATCACTCCAGATGCTTATCAATTTTATTATTCTTTTCAAACAGAACTTATTTTATAGATTATTGTTTTTATTATTCCCTACCTTCACTTTCTTTGTGTTTAATTTGTTGTTCACAATTTCTCAAGGTAGATATTTGAGATAATCTGTTATTAGTCTTTTTATATAATATATAAATTTAGAGATATAAATTTCTGTCTCATTTTCCCACAAAGTATTTGTGTATTATATCTTCGTTACTACTGAGTTTAAAATATTTTCTAATTTCTATTAGTTTATTTTTAAGTCATGTATTTTTTAGAATTATATTGGGGATTGTACTGAAGATTTTCTTGTTAATCTGTATTTATTTTCATGGTCAATTTTCATAAATGTTACAAATACATTTGAAAAATATATATCCTGCAGGTATTGTGTGCAGTATTCTATATATTCAATTAGATCAAGTAAAGTTAATTGTGTTTATATCTTCATTGATTTTTCTCCCTATTCCATCAGATACTGAAAAATATGTGTTAAAATTTCCAAACATGATTATGCATATTCTGTTTTTCCTTTTAGTTATGTCAATTTTGCTTCATGTATTTCCAAGCTGTGTACTGGGTGCATACAATCTTGCTGGATTGAACATTTTATCATTACAAAATATCCTTCTTTATCTTTAGTAATATTTCTTGCCTAAATCAAGTTTGGTACTTGTTTGATATACCAGATTTCTTTTGGTTAATTTGCATATTGTGTTATTTTCCATCCTTTTATTTTCAACACTTTTTTCTCCTTATATAGAAGCTATGTTCTTTTTTAAGTATATCTTATTTTTATTTTTTCTTTTATTTTATAGATTATGCTGTTACAGTTGTTCCAATTTCTTTTTCCCCTGCTCCTCTCCACCCTGTGACCCCCCTCCAGTTGTCCGCCCCCTTAGTCCATGCCCATTGGACTCAACATCTTCCTGTCTATTCCACTCCCTCCTACTATGCTTCTTAATTCCTGCATCATCTCCCACTCTTTTCCCCGTTCCCCCTCCCCGCTGACTTCCCCCCAGTATGTTCCACGTACCTATAATTCTTTTTCCCCTCTCATTGACTGCTTAGTTTGCCTTTGTTTCGATTCCCTAGCTTCTGCTGTTGTTTGTCATATAGTTTTAATTTTAATGTTCGTAATTTTGATCCTCCTTCTTCTAAACAAGTCCCTTTAACATCTCATATAACAGTGGCTTGGATCTAACAAACTCCTTCAGTTTTACTTTGTCCTGGAAACACTTTCTCTGCCCTTCTATCCTGAATGACAGTTTCACTGGATAGAGTATTTGTAGCTGTAGGGTTTTTGCTTTTCATTACTTTGAATATTTCTTGCCAGTCCCTTCTTGCCTGCAGAGTTTCTTTGGAGAAATCAGCTGATAGTCTAATTGGGACCCCTTTGTACATAATTCTTCCCTTCTCTCTTGCTGCTTTTAAGACTCTCTCTTTAATTTTTGACATTTTGATGATAATGTGTCTTGGTGTGGTTCTCTGTGGGTCCAGCCTATCAGGAACTCTCTGTGCTTCCTGGACCTGTAAGTTCATTTCTTTCCCCAAGTTAGGGAAGTTCTGCTTCATTATTTTTTTCACATAATTTTTCAATTTCTAGTTCTTCTTCACCCTCTGGCAATCCTATAATTCAAATGTTTGTTTGCTTACAGCAGTCCCAGAGGTTTCTGAGCCTCTCATCATATTTCTCACTTTTTGTTTCCTCTTTCGGCACTGGTTGACTGTTTGTTCCTTTCCTATGTTCCAATTTGTTGATTTGATCCCTGGCTTTCCCTTCCTCACCACTTGTCTTGTATGTATTTTTGTTTATATCAGCAGGACTAGCCTTCATTCCTTCCCTGTCTTGATTCAGTCCCTCTGTTAAGTCTGTAAGCTGCCTTATGACTATAGCTCTGAACTGAGCCTCAGAAAGATTCTCTATTTGTTCATCAGTCAAGGCCTCTATTTGTTTTTTCATTAGCTGCGTGATTGATATTTCAATCATTAATTCTGCCATTCTGACCATTTTGCTTATCTTTCCTTCTTGGACGGGGCGCTGTCACACCCCCTACGCTATATTGGGCAGAGTCCCGTGTGCTCATCACAACCTGGTGACCTTTCTCACCACACTGTGGCGCTTTGTGTGGGGGCGGAGGTCCAAGATGGATTTCTGCTGTTACTCTCTGCTAAGAAACCGGGAGCCTCTTCCTCCACCCCCATGCCCTCCAGGCCTCACAGTCCAAGACAATGGGGGTCTGCCTTCCCCAGAATTGAAATCGCGAGCTGACGGGTCTGGTCTGCAGCCAGGACCAGCTCCCAGGCGCTTCTTTCTTCCTCCCAAATATGGGTGTCTGCTTACTGGGTCCCGCTGTTCATTGCTGCAACTGCCACCTCCAGCACAGTTTGATCTTTCAGCCGTGGTTTCGCCCCTCCTACCCATCTGGATGAGCACCACTTGTTTATGACTTCATATGTTGGACTTCCATGTAGCTTTATTTTCTGGAACTTCTGGTTATTTTTGGTTTTGCGGTAGTTGCAGTCCTTCTTAGTTGTGGAGGGAGACAGAGTGTGTTGGTCTATGCCTCCAACTTGGCTGGAAGTCCTAAATTATATTTTATTGATTATGTTGTTACAGTAGACCCAATTTTTTACCCCTTTGCTCCCTTCTGCCCAGTATCCGTCTTTCCTCCAGCAATCCCACCCCCCTTAGTTCACGTCGAGGGGTCATACATATAAGTTCTTTGGCTTCACCTTTTCCTATATTATTCTCAACTTCCCCCTGTCTATTTTGTACCAATCGATTATGCTTCTTCATCCCTGCACCATTTCCCCATTTCTCCCCTTTGCCCTCCAAGCTGATAACCCTCCAAATGATCTCCATACCTATGATACTGTTCCTATTCCGGTTTGCTTAGTTGGATTTTGTTTTTATTTTTTAGATTCAGTTGTTGATAGTTGTGAGTTTGTTGTCATTTTGGTGTTCAGAGTTTTGATCTTCTTTTTCTTAAGTGAGTCCCTTTGACATTTCATATAATAATGGCTTGGTGATGATAAGTCTTTTAGCTTTACCTTGTCTGGGAAGCACTTCATCTGCCCTTCCATTCTAAATGATAGTTTTTCTGGGTAGAGTAATCTTGGTTGGAGGTCCTTGCTTTTCATCACCTTGAATACTTCTTGCCAGTCCCTTCTTGTCTGCAAAGTGTCTTTTGAGAGATCAGCTGATACTTTTATAGGCACCCTTTTGTAGGCAACTCTCTGCTTCTCTCTTGCTTCTTTTAAGATTCTCTATCTTGAACCTTTGGCATCTTAATTATGATGTGTCTTGGTGTAGTCCTCTTTGGGTCTAGCTTGTTTGGGACTCTGTATGCTTCCCGGACTTGTATTTCTAATTCTGTCACAAAATTTGGTAAGTTTTCCTCCATGATTTTTTCACATAAGTTTTCAATTTCTTGCTCTTCCTCTTCTCCTTCTGGCTCCCCTATGATCTGAATGTTGGCATGTTTAAAGTTGTCCCAGAGGATCCCAAGCCTCTCCTCATTTTTTTCAGTTCTTGTTTGTTTCCTCATTCTATACTGGTTGACTGTTTTTCTCTTCCTTTTATTCCAAATCATTGATTTGAACCTCAGTTTCCTTCCCTTCACCATTGGTTTTGTGTGGATTTTCCTCTGTTTCATTTAGCATAGCTTTCACTTATTCTCTTATGCATTTGCTGTACTCAAGCATATCAGTCAAGCCTGTAAGCATCTTTATCACCAGTGTTTTGAACTCTTCATCTGTTAGGTTGGCTATTTCTTCATCTGTTAGGTTGGCTATCTCCTTATCACTTAGTTCTCCCACTGGAACATTGATCCGTTCTCCCTTTTGGGCTATACTTCTCTGTCTCCTCATCTTGACAGGCTCCTGTGTTTGTTCACCTCTGTGTCTTAGGCAGAGCTGTGGCTCCTGTTAGGTTGTAAGGGGCGGAGCCTTAGGGATTTGCCAGTACAGGGCGACGTGTTTCACCATGTTGTGGCGCTGCATATGGGGGAGGGGTCTGAGAGGGAACAATGCCACTTGCTCAGCACTCGCCCCTTTTCCAGGCACTTTTCCCACTTCCATATGGGACTCGTGCCTCTCTAGCTGTCACCCTGGCTATTGTTCCCAGAGTGGATGAGTCTGCAGATGTTCCAGGACTGTGGGGGCCCTCCAAACAAGTGGACCCTGCTGAGAGACCGGCAGTTTCTTCCTCCACCCCAACCCCCACTGGTTTGCACAGTCAGGAGCAATGCAGCTTGGTTTTCCCCTGTGTTGAGACTGTGAGCTGTGTGGTCTGGTGAGAAGCTGCGAACACTCCCCAGATGTCCCTCCCAACTTTTTAAAATGTGTGACTCCACTTTCCGCTGGCTGGCTGCTGCCACAGCTGCTGCCATCACCACACCGCCTACTCTCCACTCCAGATCTGCCCCTCCTACCTGTTTGGATGAGTATTTCTTCTTTATATATTTGTTTGTTGGACTTCCATGCAGCTCAGTTTTCTAGAACTTCTTGTTGCTTCTAGTTTTGAGGTAGTTGTATTCCTCCTTAGTTGTGGGGGGAGACACAGCGTGTCTGACTACGCCTCCATTTTAGCCGGAAGTCTGTCATTGTTGAAGCTATATCTCTTGTAAGTAGCACATGGCTGGGTTTTTTTTTAGGAGTCTGACAACCTTTGTTTTTTAATTAGAGTCTTTAGTGTATTTATGTTTAATATAATTCCAATATATTGAGGTTTAAATCGTCTGTCTTACTATTTGCTTTTATTCTTCACCCCACCTCTTACATTTCATTTTACATGTTACTTTCTAGATGATTAATCAAATATTTTATATCATTTTATTTCTCACTCTGTTTCTTTTCAGTGATATATTACTAATTTAAGTAATTAATCCAGAAATTACAATATACCTCCTTCACTTATTAAAATCTAATATAAATTAGTAACATCATCATTTTCCAGATATTGCAAGGATCTGAGAATAATATAACTCCCATTATTTCACAAGGATCAGAAACTCTGATATAAAAATGAAAAAAATGTCATAACTTGATAATGAAGTTTGGAAAAAAATGTTTAAACCTGAAATGCCCAGAGAGTAAAAAAACAATATGAAGAAATCTTATTATAGAACTATTTAGAATCACTACTCTATATGAAAGCACATTAAATAGCTGACGAGTTGTCTTCTTTATCTATTACATTTTCTCAAGGAGCCTAATAAGGAGAAAATTACAACAGTCTAGACTGAGTCACAAAGACATGAAGTTCATAGGAGAGTTATGTTCTAAACAAATACCATATTTGACAAGTGCTAGTGAATAGTGATTAAAAAGCCTGGCTTTTTAAATAGAAAACTGCCTCTATGGCCTAACTGCAAAAGCTGATGTTTATTTTGACATGTGTGTCAAACAATAAATTAACAAAATAGTGGGCAACTCTAATTCCGCAAAAATAATTCCCAACAAACTTTCACAGATATCTTCCAGGTATTACTGGGGATTATGAACTAAAGCTTTAGGAGATAGGAGCTGTATAAGACAGTTCAGGAGGCTGTGGAATTCCAGGGGACATCTGTATTTGGCCATTGCTCATATATCCTATTATTAAGTAACACTGATGGGTAAAACATCTCAGGCCAAAATAACTCTAATTATTACCTAATTTTATTACCTAGTAGAGTTATGTACTAAATGTTATCAGGTTATAATTAAGCTACATTGGCCCCCAATTGCTGCCCAAATGTTCATACAGGCCATACATTTTATCAAGAAAACAAAATTTATGTTCTGGCTTTTTCTATAAATTATCAACAATTGACTTAGTAATTACCGTAACATCACCTAGTCAGCTGCTCAAGCCTATATCCTTTCACGTCCAATAGGGGAGTATTTAATATCTCATCTCTGTGTGTCCCTATTAAAACCACTTAGGTCAACTCCGGAACTGTCACCTACCATCCAGGTTCCATCAAGCTCCTAAATGATTTCCACACATCTACTAATGCCTCTCTAACACATTCCCCTCCTTGCGGAGGGAAGAGTGAATACATTCCTCTTTTGCTGCACACCATTTGGTGATCCATCAGATTCTTCAAGGCCATTTTTAATCTGGCAATACAGTGCCATTGAGAACTGGGTCCCTGAAGCCACACAGTATGCTCAAATCCTGGCTCTACCGCATCCCAGCTGTGTGATTTTAAAAGAAGTCACTTCATATCTCTGGTTCTTGATTTTCCTTTCTGTAAAATGATGAATGTAAAAGTACTGTTACATTAGTATGGTTATAGGGATTAAAAGAAACCATGCTTATAAAGCCCTTGTCTAGCAGCTGGTACACAGTGAACATTCCATAAAAATGAGTGCTATTTTATCTCTAGTCCCATGTTCTCTGCAGTTACAAGAAACTGCTGGCAGTTCTCTGAAGGTACATTTACAAAAAGAAATCTAAGGGAAAGACACAACTTCACATAACTGTACCAAGATCCACATATCGTTGCCAAAATAGGCACGTGCTGAGTTTTGCAGGGGTTGTCTCAGAGGGCAGAGTAACTACAAGATATTATCGCTAATTTGCTGCCAGTGAATATGTGTTACAAACCAGAATTTCAGTCTGACCCTTGATTTTATAATTTAATACCAATATTACTTACATTATTAGTTTTACTGGTAAATCAGGAGCAACTTGTTGGAGTCCAGCTGTGACCCCAGGGCAAGAACTTTTTGCCTGCTGTCACCTTCTGACAGTTTGGGCTGTTAATTACCTCAATCAACTAGAACACAAGCACCTCTCTGTCTGCCAGCTGGCAGACTCAGCTTCAGAAACTGGCAGTTTGGGAAGATTTAAAACCTGTAAAAAGGGCTGCTATGTAAACAGTTTATTGTATAATATTCGACGACCATGGTAGGCCCGCATCAGTAATCAAAGGGAGTTTCTGCTATTGTGGCTCAGTTGGTTAGCAAAGAAGAAAGTTAAAAACAGCTTTAGTTTACAGCTTTTCTGTCCAGAAGAACTAGGAATTTCAGCTCTTGAGGCATTATGTTGGTGTCTTGGAGGAAAGTCAGTCATTTAATTCTGCTGAAATAAATGAGGATTCCACCATAAAGAAAGATTAAGTAAACAGCCCTGTTTACTTTGCAGAAATCACAAAATAGGTGGAAAGCTTAAAGCTCTCTGTGGCTTAAGGATGTTGTATGGGCATTCACTCTAAAAGGGAATCTATACCCATAACACATGTGTGTAAATTGTATATGAGCTGTATTATGCTTGCTGCTATATTCTGACCAAAACAACTGTCCTGACAATGACATTTTTATTGAATTCATAGGGGTGACATTGGTTAATAAAATTTTGTAGGTCTCATGTGTATAATCCTATAATACATCGTCTGTATATTGTGTGTGTGTTCACCACCCAAGTCAAGTCTTCTTCCATCACCATTTACCTCCCCTTTATCCTCTTCTATCCCCCTACTCCCACCCCCTTCCCCTCTTGTAATCATCATGTCTGTCTATGAGGTTTTTTGTTTTTTGATTTTTTTTGTTTTTTCTTAATCCCTTTACTTTTTTCACCCAATCCCCCTCTCCCCTCTCCTCTGACATCTTTTCTCTGTGTTCATGAGTCTGTTTCTATTAAAATTCTTTTTTTTAAACCATGCTTAAACTTTTGAGATTGATCTGAGTTTTCACAATCTCTTTTACCCACTCCATAGAAAAAAATGTAAATGTTAATTTGAATAGATTATTAAGTGATAAATCAAAATGCTAAATGATCATTCTTCAGATTCTATTTGAACATTAAAATTCAGACACTTGGACTTTTTTAATTTAATGGCTTGTTTTATAAACCAAGTGGCTTAAGTTTAAAACACAATCAAAATCTAAATTATTTACTTGTTTTAAAGGAATAAAAACAAGCATAATATACTGTGATAAAATAACAGAGTAATTTTCAGCAAAAAAATAAGAAAAAAGAAACCAAATTAGCCTGTATCTGCCTTTGATTCATTTCTTTGAGGCATTTCTTCATAAATCTTCCTAGAATAAATAGTAGACTTCTTGATATTTTCTTTAGAATCTCTTTTCATATAAATTATTAGGCCTATTTAGAATTAACTATTTTTATTCAGGTACACACAACCACACACACACACACACACACACACACACACACACACACACACACATCCTGCATAAGAACAGTTTCTACAGGGTTGTAATCTTTGCCTTGCCTTCCAAAAAACACAAAATTTACATCCACTTCTCCCCCATTCTTTGCAACTGAAACATCTTTTACTACTGTTGACAGCAGTAGATATTGTTTGCTTGTATATGCCACACAAAGTGAGCAGCCTTTTGAGGGTATTATTTCTCGTTTTCTTTGCAACAGCCTTATGAGATAAGTTGTAAGACTGCCTTCACTCTCCAAATAAAGATTATATAACTTGTTCAAAGTCATACAGCCTACAAATGTTAAAGCAGAGATTCAACAGGAAACATTTGACTCCTGTCTCTAGACTCAATCACTCTACTACTGCACCACCTTCCAGTCGTCAGCACTTTTGTTAAAACTTTCTTGAAAGACAATCACATCTCTGCTTTCTTGAGTCTCCTCCTTCCTTGGGCCAGAACTTCATTAGCTTTCATTTTTCCTCTTTATGGAGGATTTCCCCCACTTCTAGGGCTTCTTCCCATCCACTGTTATTTATTTCAGTAGCTTTGACTTTTACACCTATTCATGTAGCTTCAAAATCATCAATTTTCCTGAATCCCAGAATTCTTTATTTGATTGTGGTTCAGCTCCCCTCTGTAGCAAACCTGCCCTTTCACTTGTAACTGCAACCTAGTTAATGGTATTATCATCCACCCAAACTCAGGATCATCTTCATCTCTTCATTCACCACCCATTCAGGTGAAAAAAAAAAATCTGAAGGATCCTATCTTTTTTAAAAAAAGATCTTTTTTCATTATGTCCATAGCATGGCTAATTTGAGTCCTCGTTATTACTCTCTAAAGTAGTATTGCAGAAGCTTCCTAACTGCTTTCATTGCCTCTTGTCTCTATCCTCTCTAGTCAGTCCCGCATGAAACATCCCTTTAAACACAGAATACTTCTTAGAACTCCCCTTCTCAAAAACCTTCAATGGCTTCCCAATGTACACAGACCAATATCCAAACTCCTCGGCTCAGTAAACCCCTGGGCTTCCTTCTGGTTTATCTTAATCCAGCTTAATTTCTACTTCAATACTCTAAGATGCCTGGCTGGTTTGGCTCAGTGGATTGAGCGTCGGCCTGCCAGCTAAGTGTCGCTGGTTCGATCTTCCAGTCAGGGCACATCAGAGAAGGAAAACTCTGATTCCAAAAAACCTCCGCTGCCTTGCGGCATACCTCTTCAGGGGAAAGGCTAAGGGAGTAAACCCCGACAGAAAATCCGGAGCCAGAGTCCCTAAGGCGGTTTGACGTTGTAGTCAACACTGGCAACTCCTGCAGCGCACCTGAAGCCAAGCTGTATTGACTCAGTCTTTCCCTTGGATCCTTCAGCTGCGAAGAGAGGGGGGGTCTGCTGCATGGGCAACAGCAGACCCTCCATATCACCCTGCCCAGGCTCTGTAGCTTCAGCTCCACTGGAGAGGACACTCCAGCGTCATCGCAAGATGTCGATTCAACACGGGAGGAGACAGATACCGTGTCACTCCTGAGTCGGACTGCACAGCCATTCTCGGCGGTGCAGATAGACTCTTAAGAAGCTACACCATCGTCTCTCGAGACGGACGGCTGCTGACGACGACTCTAAGATGCACACTCTACTATTTCCTGACCTTGCCCTCCTCATGAATATGCTTATGATGCTCTTTCTTTGTGGGCTTATTTCTCTTTCATCTTAATACCTCTTGATGTACTCCTGATTTTCTCCTATGAAATTCCTATGTTCCCCCCAAAATTCATTCACCTCTTCATTTATTTAAGAAATGTTTATTGAATATTTACCATGTACCTAACACTACACTAAGGTCTGGAGCCTTAAAAATAAAAGGCAGTGTCCCTTCCCTCAAAGAGTCTATAAAAATCTAATAAAGAAGACAAACAAGTAAATAAGTAATTAAAATGACATATGGTTTTCATGAAAGACATAAACTACCAAAGCTTGCTCAAAAATGTGCTATGAGAAGAAGGAAGAGGAGGACATTGCTTCATTAGTGAATTCTACTAAACATTTAAGGAATAAATGATAATAATTACACACAAGCTCTCTCCAGAATTAAAGATTCCACCATTACACTGATATTAAAACCAGACAAAGACCTTGTCAAAAAAAACCTGAAGACCAACATCTCTTCTTAATATACACATATACAAAATTCTAGTTAAGATTTCAGCAAACCAGTTCAAAAGATATATAACCAGTAGGATTTATTTCAGAAACATGATGTTTGTTTCACCATTTAAAAATCAATAATTGTAAGTTGTTACATTAAAAGACTACAAAAAATTTTACCATCTTAGTAAATAGAGAAAAGTAATTTGACAAAATTCAAAGTCAGTGCATGACAGAAATTCCCAGGAAATATAAGTAAAAGGAAACTTGCCCAACTTACTAAAAATTTTACTTCTAATATTATATTTAATGGTAAAAGAACAAATGTTTTCCCCATGAATACTGGGATCAAGAAAAGGATGTCTAAACTCATAACTTCTGATCAATATTGTACTGAAGAACTTAGATAGTACAATAAGGTAAAATAAAGAAAGAAAGAAATAACATACAAATTGGAAAGGAAGATATAATTGCATCCTTACTTCCAGATGACATGATTGTCAAGGTAGAAAACCCTAAGGAATCTACAAAAACATGACAAGCAACAAGAAGTAACTTTATCAAAGTCACAGTATTTAAAATTAACATACAAAAATCTATTGTTTTCTCTCTATTAGCATCTAACAACTGGAAACTTCAATTAGAAAATTAAATACAGGATCAAAAGCATAAAATATTTAGGGATAAATTTAACTAAATAATTGCAAAATCTGTACATTGATTATTTCAAAACACTGTTGAGAGAAATTAAATAAATGGATAAATATATTCACAAATTAGAAGATTCAATATTGTGAAGAAATCCATTTTCTGTAAATTAATCAATGGATTCATCATGATATCAGTCAAAATCCCAACTATCTTCTGTATAAAAATCAACAAGCTGACTCAAAAATGTATATGGATGAGCAAAGAACGAGACAAAACAGTTTTTAAAAAGACAACAAAGCTGCATGACTTGCATTATCTGACTCCAAGAACTATAATCACAAAGCTACAGAGTGGTATTAGTGAAGGATACAATGATAATAAACCCAAGGTAATTCAACAGGGTAGTGGACAGTCTTTTCAACAAGTAGTACTAGAACAAATAGATATTTCTATATATATAAAAATGAACTTCAACCTTTGAATCAAATCAAAAACGGATTATTGACCTAAATATAAAAAATAAATCTATGAAACTTCCAAAAGAAAGCATAAGGGATTATCTTTATGACCTAAGATTAGGTAAAGATTTCTTAGAGAACATAAAAATACAAAAAATATTTTAAAATTAATTCATAAAATAGATTAATCAATACAAAAAAATCTGTACTTTGCAAGACAGTATAAGGAAATGAAACTACAAGCCACAGATTAGGAGAAAATATCTGCACAACATATATAAAGCAGTTGTATCCAGAATATATTTAACTACTCATAGTAAAATACAAAGACAGAGGAAACAAGATGGCGGAGGAGTAAGTGGAAGCTACACTAACTTCCCCCCAGAACTAGTCTGGATTTACAACTTAATTTTGGAGAAATCATCTGGAATAACCAATCGAACACTAGCTGGAGAGAAGTCTTATAACCACGGAGAGACAGAAAAGGCCGCTACATCACAACGTGACCGGTAGGGAGTGTGGAGACGCAGAAGGGCTGGCTGGGCTCACACGGGTGGCAGCTGAAGGGACTGAGAAACAGCTCAGCAGCCGGGGGTTCCCCATGAGAAGGGCAGGGTCTAAACCCCCAGCTGGGCTTCCCAGCCTACAGCAACAGAGTGGAAAGTAAAATAGTATCAGCTGTGAAAAGCAAAAAGCCACAGGGTTTCTTGCTAGCCGGAGAGAAACAGCAGGAGAAAAAGAGCTCTTAAGTGGATCACATACGAAAATATTTTGGCCACCACTTACCCTGGGCTCAAGCAGAAGGAAGGCAGAGAGGACTGGAGACACTTGGGGAGAGTTTGGCACAGTGGCTTTGAGGGGAGAACTGGAGGAGCAGCCGACTGGGTCCCAGTGCTGACTCATCCCCAGTACTGCGGGTAGACCATTCCCCTCCAAGTGGCGTCAGCCTGAGGGGAAGCAAAAGCCCTGCTTACAGGAATTAAGCTGCCATACCCACGGTCCTTAAGCCTGACAGCTAATCACAGATTGAATAGATTAACAATTAAAGAAGACAGACAACAGCAGTAGATCCCTGGAAGTCTGCAACAGGCTGCCTAGGCCCAGACTGGTACAGGATCTGACGCCACCATGGGCAGATCCAGGAAGTGCAGATCATTCTAAGAAGCACCAACAAACAATAGGAGTCACAAAAATGGGGAGACAGAGAAACAACCCCCCATCGAAAGGAAAGGTAGAGTCCCCAGAAAGAGTGCTAAATGAAATAGAGGGAAGCAAACTATCAGATATGGAATTGAAAGCATGGATTATGGAGAAGCTCAATGAGCTCAGAGGAAACTACAAAGAACTCCAGAAAAACTACAGTGAACTCCAGAAGAACTATAAGGAACTTACTGAGAATTATACCAGCATCAAAAAGGACATGGAAGCTATCAATAAGAGCCAGGAGGAAATGAAGAATACGATCTCCGAATTGAAGAACACAGTAGAAGGAATTAAAAACAGGCTAGAGGAAGCAGAAGATCGGATCAGCGAGCTGGAGGACAATGTAGACAAAAACTCACAGACAGTGCAATGAAACGAAAAAAGACTGAACAAGACTGAAGAGGCTCTAAGACAGCTGCAGGACAACATGAAACGTAATAATATCCGTATCATAGGAATTCCAGAAGGAGAAGAAGAAGAGCAAGGGATAGAAAACCTCTTTGAAAAACTAATGACAGAAAACTTCCCTAACATGAAGAGAGAAAGAATCATGCAAGTCCAGGAAGCACAGAGGGTCCCAATGAAGATGAACCCCAACAGGCCCACCTCAAGACACATCATAATTAAAATGCCAACATTCAAAGACAAAGAGAGAATCCTAAAAGCAGCAAGAGAGAAACACCTAATAACATACAAGGGAGCTCCAATAAGGCTATCATCAGATTTCTGAGCAGAAGCACTATAAGCCAGAAGGGAATGGCAAAATATATTCCAAGTAATGAAAAACAAAGGCCTACAACCAAGAATACTCTACCCAGCAAGGCTCTCATTCAAAATGGAAGGTGAAATAAGGAGTTTCCAAGACAAAAGAAGGCTAAAAGAATGCATCTCCACCAAACCAGTATTGCAAGAGATGCTAACGGGTCTGCTTTAAGAAGATGAAGAAACAGAGGGAGACAGAGAGGAACACGAGTACAAAGGGGGTAAATGACAATGAATAAGTACTGAAAGAAAGAAGGAACTTCTACCATTTGCAACAACATGATTGGAACTAGAGAGAATTATGCTTAGCGAAATAAGCCAGGCAACAAAAGAAAATTACCTTATGCTATCACCTGTTACAGGAAACTAATGAACAACACAAGCAAATGAGCAAAATTGAACCAGAGGTATGTAAACAAGGAATAAACTAACAGTAACAAAGGGGGAGATGGGAGGGAGAGAAGTGGTAAGAAGGGGAAGGATCTAGTCAAAGAACATGTATAAATGACCCATGGACATGCACAACTGGGTGGAGACTGAATGTGGAAGAAGGGGGGGCAGGGTGCAGGGAAGCAAGAGAGGGGGAAAAGTGGGACAACTGTAATGGAAAAACAAACAAAAAAAATTTTACTGGGGGAAAAAATTAAAATATAAAGGATAGAAATGCAAGTTCAATGAATATTAGAAGGACAAGGATTTTCCTTCACACTGTATATTTTTCTCCCTATCTGATCCCTCCAGAGTTTGGCATTCTAAAGAAGTGAGTAATGACATAAGTTTCTTTGCATAAAACTAATAAGACCAGTTGTTAATAGAGGTTTTTTGTTTTTTTTTTTTAAACTAAGACTTTGACTGAAATGTCATGCCTAAAGGAGACATGCTTGGGCTTTAGTTGTTACCAAAAAGCCCTGAGGAACTGGGATTGACTTTCAAAGGTAATAAAAGTCCACGAGATAAAAGGCCTGGTACCTTGAATGGATGTACGGTCCATGGCAATCTTTCCAGGGAAGGAATGAAGGTTGTTTTCCTGAAAGATGGCTAGATGGTACCATAAGGCACAATGAAAAACCAGAAGGACTTGGAAAAGGCAGGTGTGCACAGGCAAGGCTGAATGCCAGGTATGTGGTTCTGCTTCTGTGCCTTGAAGGGCAGACTGAAGGACACCCTAAATGTTCCTTGCGTAAGTTCCAGCAAAGCAGAACTAAAGATCATAAGTGATCATTTTCTGCTCTTGTTGTGTTTATGCAAATGAACAGGATAAATTAAAAATGGACTTAATGCAGTCCCTTTAATGACAAGGAGGGTAATCTTATAGAGAAAAATCGCGATTCAAGGAAAATCACAATGCTCAGTGGTAGACTATAAAGTAGTGCAGCTAACCGTTTTTAAAGTTTCTTTTCATTTAAAATTTGTTTTCATTTGAAAGTTAAACTATGACTGTGGCATTATCAAAGATGTTTAATTTACAGGCAAGAAGAATGTCAAATGCCTTGCAACTGGATGTCTTTCCAATAAGACAGTCCTCCAGATTTAGAGACTTGTTTGTGGGTTATGGTACATAAATTAACATGTGTTTTCTGTTTTCAAAGGGCATAAACCTACGATCTCATTACCTGAGTGATTGTCTGTACATATAGGCCTCACTTAATCCTGTCTGCATCGCTGCCTCCTGAGACTCAATGGTTTGGCTGAACTAAGTGTTTGGGTTGGTGAAGAACGGGGTGGTCTGTGGGCTTCACTTTAAAACTGATTTCTCTTTTCTGTCCTAATGGCTTGGACAGAAAGAGCCCAGAGGTCTGAGAGAGGAGAAACCTAAACTATTTCCCTCAGCCCAAACTAAGTATAATGGGCAAAGGGGTTTTGGACAGGTGAGATGTGCCTGGCACACATTCCTCCAAAGAAGCCTTCTTTTCCCTAATGTGGGACATTGAAAAATTAATACCCGTCTTTTGTCATCTAGTGGTTATGGATTGAATGATGTCCTTTAACCCTGTTGCCAAATCTGTTGCCTCCAGAATAAAACAAAAATGCCAGCCTGTTAAATCAAGCACGCCGTTCATTGTCTGGGGACAACCAACCGACCTGGAGTCTGCACGATCCTTCCCTCCACACCCCCACTCTTAATAGGGATTTCTGGACCCAAGTGTAGGTAGGACGACGACCATGTCCAGCTTGAAGCAGCTAGAGGAGCTTGAGACCTTCACCCATTGTCCTTTAAAAGATTATAAAGGGTCTTAAGTCTGAGAGGGAGGGATTGTTATTTTTTACTGTTAAAATAACTAATTAATTATTTATTTATTTTTAAAAAATAAAAGAAGAAGAATATATGAAAGGGTGAGGCAGGAGAGCTTGTATGTACGACCCGTGGGCATGGACTTGGGGGGGGATTGTTGGGGGAGGGGGTTGCCGGGCAGAGGGGAGCAAAGGGGAAAAAAATTGGAACTATTGTAATAATATAATCAATAAAATATACTTTAAAAAAAGGACAAACAAGATTTAAACTGACAGCTCACTAGAGAAAATAAGTGAATGACTAATGAAAAGATGTTCAACATTATTATTTACCAGAGAGACGAAAATGAAAATCACAGCGAGATGCTACTAAACAACCAACAGAATGGCTAAAATAAAAAATGCTGATGATAATAAATGCTGACAAGAAGAATACTAAACAGATGATACTCTCCTCTGTTTCTGGTAAAAATGCAAAATGGTACAGCCACTTTGAAAAACTGGCATTTTCTTATCAAGTTAAACATATGCTTACCAGTGTCTCCTACATGATCTCCATCCTCTTCCCATTCCAAACATGTATGGTCGCCTCCAGACTCATTTTTCAATACCATAAAAGTGTTAATTTGTTATTTATTCATCAAGCATTTCAGACAAGATTGTTTTTCTTAGCAGATACGTTTTACCAAGTACAAAACTTCTAATGAAAATTACTTCAGGTTCAAGCAATTATTTCTCAATCCAAAAATATCCAAAGCATGTAACTCCTAATATCTTAAAACAGCATAGGTTTGTTCCTTACCTTTGTCATAGTCATTTGCAGTTTGAGGGGCATGTGGGGATTTCTCTCATGCTGTCATTCGAAGATTCCCTGTCTTCAATTTCTGTGGTTTTACCACCTTTATATTAACTCCACTGAATCCTGTACATCTGGCTGAAAAACAAGCAGACAAAATGTGGGGAACCACAAGTTGGTTTTAGGCACCAGGTCTGAAAGTAAATATTGCTTCCACCCACATTCTATTGACCAGCACTCAGAGCCGTGGCCTCACCCCATGGCAGGGAGATGTACTTCAGCTGTGCGCTCAGTTGGAAAAGGAAACGGAAACAAGCGAGCACATGCAATTGTCTTGGCGGCAGTGACCATGAGAACATACCTAATTATCTTCCTTTGGTACTTACATAGACACTTGACTGTGAGAATATAGGTTTGAACTGTGGGGCTCACTTATAGGTGGATTTTTTTCAATGTTGCCGGCCCTCGATATCTGCAGGTTTCGCATCCACAGCTCAACTAACCTGGACTGGAAAACAGTATTTCCGCTTTCCCCAATGGCAATTTACTAACCACGGTTTCCCAACAGCAGACTCCCAACAACTGCAGATGGAAAAATCCTGTTTCCATCTGTGGTTGGTTGAATCTGCTGATGAGAAGTTTTCCACTGTGAGACGATTAGCTTTCTTCAAGGGTCTACTGCAGTTTATTTAGTTGCTTTAAGTGTTTTGGAGCAAGATGAGATATAAATTATTCAATGTTCCTTGTCATTAAGTCATAACCCAATTTAATAATAGTTATTTTCTAGAATGAAAACTTTCTGTAGTACCGATTATAATTATGGGAGGACCTCATTTTACTGTGATAATCAAAAAATACTATATAAATGGCTCGATGAATGAAATGAAATCCATATTTGCATCCATGTATATAAATAAACTCAGCTATCTGTATCCATGTTTCTAAATAAATTCAAAAAGAAATGCGTGTAGTATGTACAAGTCATCATTTTTTACTTTATTTACATTTCTTACTGGGGACAAAAAGAAGTACATGTTAACTACCTCATTTTATCATAAAGTTGTGGAAAGAGAAGTGGATTAGGAGGTAGGAATCCCAGGTTCTATCTCTGGCTCCACCAGTATCTATGGTCTTGACAGGTCCATTCATCTCTCTGGATCTTAGTAAAGTGAAAGATAGAGACCAGATTATCTCCAAAGTACTTTCCATTTCTAATACTCTCAGAGTCTTTATACGGCCATCAACTCAAATGGGTTTATCATTCAAGGACTGAATGCTTTGCTAGCAGAACCACAACAGGAATGGAAAAAAGAAAAAAAAAAGAAGGAAGGAAGGGAGACAGAGAGAAATCAAACTGAACCAAAATGCCTCTTTACCTTAGGAATTTGTAATGTATAATTAATTCAATCCCAGGGAGAATTGCAATTATTTCTGTTCTTCCCACCAAAGGTTAATCTGGGCTCAGAAAGTCAGTAATCACTGCCACAGTTATAATCTAATCAATGAGCACTTTTTTAAAAAAAATTATGGAACAGGTTCTAATAATCTAATAGCTAAGACAATAAAATAAATATTAAAAATACTGAAATTTCTTGATTTGCATTTAATTTGTGAGGAGTAACCACAAATAAGATGATTTAAACCTCAAAAGTGGCCACGTAAAGTATAGAAATAGCAGAGAAGTAGAAGCTTGAAAATCTGTATTCTATCTTAACCCTGCCCCAAATTATTTCTATAATGATGTTGGCAAGCCACTTATAATCTTTAGATTCCATTTTTTTTTTTATTAAAGAAAGAAATGTTTGGGTTTGTTGGTCTGTAAGATATTTTACAATCACAGAATTCCTTGAGTCTATGAAAAATGAAGTCCAAATTGAGAAATACAAATAATCATATAGTACTGAAAGGCTGTCCCAGACAAATGCAGTAGAAAAACTCATAAGCAACATTTTCCTCCAGGAATGCTTACATTGGACCTACCACTATTGTTTTAAGAGAAAGCAAACAGGTAAGTTTCAGATTCTTCTTCGAAGATAAAAGGATGAGGTAAGCTCATATGTCACAGATCTCAAAATTTAAGGGCAGAATAATAGAAAAATTAGCAAATATGTAACTTAGGTCAATGGAAAGGAATTTGTCACATTTTTCTTGTGACTGAATCAATGAAATGAGAGATGCAAATGGTTTATGGGAGAAATAAGTTTTGGTTTCAACTTTTAGCTTAAAATTGACCTAGTTTCAGATAATTAATTTCTTCCAAAGAAAGCAGGAGAAGAATATATACTGAATAATGAATCAAAATAAAGTAATCTTTTTTCTAGCAAAATTTAATGCTGCTTTTAGAAATTAAAGTACAGGAAAAATTTTAAAAATAGAGATTTCACTTGCAGAAATATTCTCATAGCAGGAAACTTTTCTAGAACTACATTAAAATATCTCCTTATATTAATTTTGCTTTAAATTTATTTTGCTGATGAGTCTGTCACAGCAAACATCTTACTAGTCAAAGTGGTTCAATTGTATAATTGTGGTACTTTTCTTTTGATTATTACCTTGGATTATCTCTTTAGAACCATTGGATAATTTAGTGTTTAAACTTGAGGGAACAATTCTGCTGTTAGGAAAACAAAGACATGTTTAACCACTCAGGTCTTAGGACAATCATAAGAATTTAGATTCATAAAACCAAATAAACAGAAGTGGGTTTTGCCTTACTGACCACATTATGAGCACCAAGCTTCTTTTGCTTTAAATCAGCATAGACTATTGTTTTACATTTCCTCCCATATGTAACAAGTAAAACAAGATATTTCACAAATAGCCAGAAAGGAAATCAGTCTCTTGTGATGATTCTTACTGTGAGTGTTTGCACACACAGCCTGTCTTGGAAATAAGCAAAAATGTGGTCTAATACTTTCTACAAAAAATACATTATTAATCTCTGGGCATATCATCCTAGGAACATGTGGAAGTTGAAATCTTGAACAGGATAGACCCTTTAAACCATTCATTATTCTTATATTAGAAACGTATATTGTTTAAAGTAACAGAAGTTCTGGGTACATAAACAAGGTAGGAATATTTCAAAAATAATGACTCATGTCATTTTACAATCCCCATTCACAGTAAATATCTTAAAAAAATTTTTTTTCATTTTTTGCTTTGCTTTCTCTGTTTTGTTTTGTTTTTGTAACTTTCCATGAACTTGTGTATCTCTAAATCATCAGTACCACTGTTTTCAATTAACTTCTTCAATAAATGTAAAAAATTAAAATAATTTAAAAAGAAAAGCTAAAAGGGAAGATAGAAGAAGTGAAAGAAAAGAGAAATTTAACATTTTTAAATAATGATAAAACACATCCCTTCTAGACTTTGTAGTTCAAGGTTTTCAACATTGAGGGTGGCGCAAAAACTTATAAGACTTGGGTAAGTATTTTGAAAAGCTTCACACACTCTTTAATTCACTAACTATACCCAGAGGGTAGTAAAAGTCAAAAGGAATTTTGAAGTTCTCTTGGATGTCATAGACACCCTGCACATTATATGTGTTCCAGGAGGAAGGAAGTTTTCTAAAAATTAGCAACATGGAATGTTAGTCTGTTGTCATTTAGAAGACTTTTAAAGATGTCATGATATAGTCTACCAGTAGGTTTTGTTGGACTTGCTTTTATTCAACTAATTATGCTAATACTTTAATTCGCAATGTCAAAGAACAATCTTCAGCCTTATAAGGGCATATAGTAACATAACAATTCACGGAGAATAAACTGGAATCTAAATAAAGCTTGCATGTGAATGGTATGCTGGTACATGTTTAACAACAGGCTCCCTAGAAGAAAAAAATGTGTGTGTATGTTTATCGTTTATTATAAATTTTACTGATCTAAAAAATGTGTAGCACAAAAATTACAATTAGTAATAACATTGAAAACTTTTTTAATCAAATATTATATAGTCAATTTATTCTCACAGAAGGCTTTTCTTGATTTTTGCCAAACTCCTAAATTCATAATCAATCTCTAGTTACAATTGATGAATAAATGTAGTTCCAACATGAGCTTTGGTTAATATTTTTATTTACTTTGACAAACAAGATGAAAGGAAAAACACTGAAGAAATATGTTGGAACTTCACTCATTATCAATGACATGAATGTTTCCTTTACTGAATCTCAAAACGGTTGCAAATACTAGAAAGATAGGTTATTTATTTTGCACTCATCACAATGTAACAGCTACAGGTATAACACACTTATTTTGATCTGTAGTATTAACATCTCCACCATTTTTTAAAGTCTAGACATCAATAAATTTAAAAAGCCTTGATTCTCAGCATTTACTAATTTGTGTGGTTGTACTTCCACTATGCTGGAATTCAAGCTACTAACATGCATCCCTGAAGGTGGGTGGAGTTGGGAAGAAATGCACGAAAAGCACACTGTTATATGGTGTTTCCACAATACACTATATAATACAGTAATATATACTACAATAGATAAATTATCTACAGCATAGATGATAGGACAATGTAGTAGATTAATGAAAAAGCAATGAATTTGAGTATTCATTACCTTTGTTGTTAACATTTTATTTAATTCTAAATTTTTAATTCCAATTTTTAATAGTGACTATGGTTAACCAGCTCACAAAATTTCTCAATATCTCACAATCTGTTCTTGTAAGCCAGTGTGAACTGGCTCCAGCACACGGCTGCCTCCTGTTCATAATCCACCAGGGGCTTGAATCCTTGGCATTTTGTCATAACTTCATGAATATCAATTCTTGTCTAGGTGAAAGGTTGCTGGAATTAGCAGAAAAGAACTCCTTTTAATTTCATCTAAGAATATATCACTTAGTAAATAAGTTCTGAATGTGGCAAATGCTTTTGAAAGCCAATTTGTTAACCTTATAGACATCAAATACCAATGTGAATTTACCCACCACAGAAGAACAATAGAGGGTTTACATGGGTTCACATTTTATACAGGTTTAAAGATTTGTCTTTTTCTTTGTTTTCATAACAGTTCACAATGATCAGAATAGATGTAGCAGGCAAATAGTCTGTTTATCCTCCTTGAAACCATTCAGAACAAAATTTATTTATAGCATAAAAAAACGCAAGGCCTATATAGTTACCAAAGCCCCTCATGTTCAAGAATGTAATCAAGATACTTGGATTTGTAAATCAAAGTTTGGCCAAAATTCCACTAAGTGATCTTGAACACTGACAGAAAGCCAAGTTAAAAGATAATTACAAATACATTATGTATTTAGTTATGAACCAAACTGTATACCTGAAAAACAAAGGGACAATGTGACATAATAGAGAAGGAGCAAGAGGGTCAGAGTTGGAGTAAGAGGGTTCGGGTCTAAATTCCAGTCAAACCACCATGTTAACTTTGGAAACTTACTTAGCCAGTTTAATCCGCAACTTCAGAGATTACAATGCTTAGTTTACAATGCTATCAGGATTACTTAAGAGAATATATGTCCATTACCTGGCAAATAGCAGACTGTAAGTGATGGTATTATGAAGACATATTCCTTTTTGCCTAACCAGACTGGAAGAGACTAAGTTAGGAACCCACTAGAGAATAAATACTCATAATTCTCTCAAGATTTTTTTTTTTTTTCTGGGCAGCTTTATTCAAAGCAAAGTAAGCAGAGATTTGCATCAGCCCCAGAGGCTACCTCAGGCCCCTACTATCTTTTTAAAAATCTTGAAGAAGCATCATTGGACTTTTCCTTTGGGTTAAGGCAATGCAAATTAAATCTGACTTTGAAGTTATAGCTGGTCACCATCATGTGCAAGATCCTCAGATGTACTGCAAATCCTCTGCAGTCTCTTACACACAGTCCTCTAATAAAGACTATAAGAGACGGTAAATTTCTGCTATTTGCTACTGAAAGGGTCACTCTGCTTTCAAGACACACTTTCAGAATGTTAACAGCAGAAAATTCTAGTTCAAATTCATGTTTTACATAAAATTGATTTCCTTAGCCCTCAGTACCCACAGATTTGTTAAACAGTATTCATTTTTCATTTAGTTTTCCTGAGAGAAGATGAAGCCAAGAACAGTTAAATTATTTAGGGGAATTGGGGGAGATACTATGACCTGGACAGCCACTCCCTGGGAGAGCAGTCAGAGCAGCTAGAGGCCGTGACACGCTTGGGTATACCATTGCCACCAACTAGTGGTGTGGGGAAAGAAAAAATAAAATGGGGTGCTACGTAAACAAAATTATTTAGTACTGGTCATAGTCATAAAATCACTATTTTTCTTGAGCCACAAGAATATGTTCTTGGCTATTCTCATTAATGTAGAAATATCAACAACTTTGTAAATATTTTTCCTTGCACTCTTCTTTAACGGTTGAAAGCCACCTTCTGAGATAGCTAGCGACCAGGAAGAACTGCTTCGACTGAGTTAAAAGTATCTCTTTTTTGTACTTGCATATCTCTAGAAAAAAGTGCAAGAACCAGAATCTGTGAAATAGCAAATAAACAAACAGCAGCCAAATGAAAACTTTAAGTCCAAAAGCAAAGCTGTAGCAGTTCCAAATGTCTACACAGGAGAAGCTAAAGGATTTTTCTTGACACAGTATTTGCTTAGCAAGCAAATGGTTTTCACTTTAGAGAATATATTTATTTAGAACAACTTGGCACCACGAGTTGAAGGAAGCCCCAGTGGAGATTATGAGGGAGCGAAATACAAAACCCAAAAAGAAAAAAGAAAAAAAGAATCCCACACTTCTTTTTCCCTATGCCTGAAATCTCTAAATGAGAACAGAATAAAAATCTAAAATTATACACTTAGTTGAAAAACTTTACCTAATTTCTTTTATTATAAGAAGCTGATTTAATTAGGAATCAGTATGTATTGATTGCCTACCATGTGCCCAGCACTGGGTAAGAATAAAATATGTTTCCCGCCCTCTTATTGCATGGAATCAAGAGAGAAGATGGACACGGAGCAAGAAAGTGATGTGATTGGTCTTAGAAAAGTGGGACAGTGGAGAGTCCATCTGATCTGAGGGTCAGGGAAGGTTCCCTGAGGAAATCAGCTGGGCAAGAGCTGAGAGGTAAAGAGTGAGAGAAGGATGGAAGGAGAACAGGAACAGGAATGATTGCTAGCAGACAAAAACTGAACTGGGAAATAGGGAACAGAATTGTAAGTAGTCCAAGAATCTTAATAAATCCAATCTGCCTGGAGCAAAGAGGGTGTATCAGACCTGATCCATAAGGACTGGAAACCATACTGGTTATACTAACAAAAGGCATTGGGATTTGCTTCACAAGCAATAGGCAACAAGTGATTGTCACTGCAAGAAATAGAGACCCCCAAACCAGGAGAACAAAGGGAAAAGGTTGGAGTAACTAGAAGCTGGAAGTTTGAAGAGGGCCTGAGCAAAAATGCAGACCTCAGAGGAAGGGACTATGGCCAGCAGATCCCAGCTGTGAGGGGACATAATGAAACTGTTTCTGAGAGTGGAGGAAGAAATGCTAGAGGCTGGAACCCACTGCTTCAAGGGTCAAGAGCTATATTGGTGTACAATTGGGGGAAAAAAAACTGAAGGAGCAGGTCTTTTCTCCCTTCTGCAACTCTCCCTGAGCACCTCTTATTGTCCACTGTTACTATGGGTCTGACGTTCCCCATAAGAAAGTCTCCATGTGCTTATCCAACTGTACAGTATTTTGATGTGGAATTTAGCCCTCTTCTTATATTAATACTTAATTTAAATCTGAATCTTTACACTCAGCAAACTATTTTATTATAATATTGCCAAGATGTTGTATTCTCCATGAATTTACCTTTTATTTAATCCCTTCACTTTCCATCCTAAATTAAAAATATTTTACTATGACCAAAGACTATTGTAATGCTATGATAGGGGCACCACTCAGAGCACCTCAATCTTCATACTACTTTGAGGAGAAAAGGACAGCCTCTCCTCTCAAGGGAAGCAAGAAAAGAAAGTATGAAGCTGAATGTTTTGCTCTTCTGCTATTTTAAAATGTGGATACTAAGAAGAGCTTCAGTCTCTGTCTTTGATCTAAAAGCAACTTAAATTGGAAGAGTAAATACTGAGTGGGATCTACCCTTTTTTCTTAATTTCATTGACTGACATTTCTAACTATCCCTAAAGGAAGATAAGGTCAGATTTCTGCCAATAGCTAAACAAATATAATTTTATAACATTTTTAAGGATTGAAGTCTCTAAGTCAAACTAGAATAAAATTACAAACCTCAGGTAATTTACAAGAAGTTTTGCTTGCCTATTATACGTTTTCTCCCAAATCACCTTATAAAGTGTGAACTCCCAAAATTGGTTAAATAGTGACAACCTCCAGAATCTCTTGCTTTATTTTTCTTGGGTTCCTTTCTTAGATACTACAACAAAAGTTGGAAAAGGCAAGAAAAAAACCAAAAAAAAAAGCAAGCCCTGCTTCATCATTTTAAAACATCAGAGTTAAAATATATTATGTATATAAATACAAACCCAGAGTTTCCAAAATGGGTATAATTTGCCCAGCTCAATGGTTGATACCTAGATATACTTGTAACATCTCACAGCACTGTGTGCTGATTTTTTAAGACAGATTTTACAGAACCCAGCTTAAGTTAACAGAAGTTGTAAATTATGTCTAAGTGGACTTTATAAACAAAGTTAAAGTTGAGCATGCAAGGGAATATTGAAAAGTTTGCATAATGCTGTCAACATCTACAGTGCCAATGTTCATCCTTTCTTTTATTATTAGCTGAACTTTTTTCTATATACATGGATATATGTCTAACTAAGTATGTGTGTACAGATTTATGTTTTCAAATGAAACAAAGCTGTGCAGTTCTCATTGCTGGGGTCGACTAGTCTTTGCAAGCACGTGCTTCCTCGAACCTATTAAAGTACAGTACCAACATTTCCCTCTTGTAGCTTTGTGAGTGTGATCCGACCTGAGCTTGTGTTTCTGGGAAAGTGCCTGGAGAATACCAATTTAATTTAGAAACTGCTCAGCTTAAGTGTTTGGTAGGGTTTGACAGCGTGGCATCAGGTGGTCAGATATATTTTCAGAGATACCACAAAGAAAGTGGGAAACGTCAGCAAAAAGTTTACGTTAAATGTATTTTTCCTACAAAGGAATCGAAACATCATTTAAATTTATAACATGTGCCAGATTTCAGTGTTTTGTTACATTACAGAATCTAGATGCTAGTTCTCTGCTTTCAAATTATTTTAGTGCCTGGTATGGGCTTCTTCTTGAATTGCAAACGTTGTGATTCTGTTGCACACTATTAAACTAATAGCCAAACTGGAAATTCTTAGGTAATAGAGTTGAACAACCATTTCTCCTGCTGCTTGAAATACTGTAATGTTATTAAAACAGTATTTTTGGACAGTTCTTTCTCTTCTATAAATGTTTTTATTCCTCTTACATGGAGCTTTTTTAAAAAATGTACAAAATTTTATAGTTAGATTTGCCCTGCAATGTCTGTACAAAAAAAAAAATTATAAAAATGTATCATATCCCACTTAACACCCCCATCCAAAAAGCACAAATTTACCTCAAATTTTACTGAATATACATAGTGCATCTTAAAAAGTATTATATATTGTCCTTAAAATTTCACCCAGTCTAGGTGAAACCTGTTCAACAGTAACAAGCATAAAAAGAGTATATTTCTAAGGAAAATAAACTTTTTTTTTTTGATGATACTCTGAGGGGAAAAAAAGGAGGCTAATTAAAATGCTGAACTGTTTATTCTAAACTGGCCTATCACCTTGCTTCTCTGCTCACCTTTTTATTGAATCCCAACTTGGTATTTCAGTGGCCCATTAAATTCTTCCTTCTTTTTTGAGTTTTTAAAAAATATCTTGTGAATACCTAAGGAGAAAAATTTAACTAAACAGTCTTGAAAATCTCCTGTATTCTCTAAGCAAGAACAAAGATGTTCTCAAGTTCTGTTTTGTTTTGTTTTGTTTTTAAAGGAAGGGTACAACATTAACACATGACAGCAGTGAGATTACACAGATAAATTTTTGAGCTCTTTTATCTAGTAAACATTCTAATGATCGACTTCAAAGGCAGGCAGGGAAGAAGCTTCCTTGTCCTCTGTGCCAGAGTGAGAATGAGAAGCTCTTTACCACTCATATGGGAGATATGAGGAGCCTTTGAATGGATCATTGCTTTTTATGGGTAGTAATGAGGTGAGAAGTATTCTAGTGTGTGGCACAGGGCTTCATTAAAAAGCGTGAAACAGAATGGCTTATGGTTAAAGGGGATAATTTGTTCTAACATACTTGCTAAACTGTGCTGTAACAATGCCAGTTAACAGCACTATATTTTCCATTGGATTTCTGAATGCATTTGTGTGCAATTATTCTGCCCATACCAAGTTAAGGGGTTTTTCCAATAGTTTATGTGAACTACTTGATGATACTCCTTCAGTGGAAAGTACATTGAGCCCCACAGTTAAAGAGGGGTAAGAGGATCCAGAGATGTTCTCATTCCCCTCCTGAAGCCAAAAGATTCTTGTAAAACCAGAAATTCACAGAACCCAAATTTAAATGAATTCCGTTTGGCTAAAAGGTAACATCAGAAATAATGATTAGCCAGGTTAATAACTACAAAGCTTAAAGTTTTAAAAGATGTATTATAATATATACAGTCCATATGAAAGAAGGTCAGACTTGGTAGTTTCAAGTTCACCATTTAAAAAAGAAAGAAAAACTGAAAAGTAAGAGCAATAATATTGCTACATTTGTGAGGAAATTCTGCCATAAGGGAACTTGAAGTTCTACAACACACCTAGAAGATTACTTGTTCAATCTCTTACTGGGAACATTGGACTAAGAGTTTATTCACTAGAAAAATTGTCTACTTAGAGAAACATAACATGTGTTCATTTGGTTTTCTGTTTCTGTTTTTGTTTTTCACACATGACCAGCTATCAAAAGAGAAAATGTTGTAAGACAGAAATGTTAAATTTTGGACAAAACCTAGAATTTGGGTACATCATATGAGAAAACTGTTTTATAAGTGACAATTTTTTAAGAAAGATTTACTATTACACTAAAAATGCCATAACGTTATAGCTTGAGGAAAAAATATCCTTTGGATTTTGTAGAGTTTTCTTAAAAGGCAATAATACAAATAATCGTTTCATAAAATGTGTCCCAGTTTTATAACTGATGACCCAATTTTATTGGAACAGCCATATATTAATTGAATACAATTGATATGCCACCATTGACTAAAAATTGAGACAAATTCAAGCACCAAAGAACTTAACAGTGAGACAGAAAGGTCAGTGTTTGTCCACTCAGTGGAATTTCCGAGGCTTAGCGGTGGGAAGAATCTCAGTTTTGCCACTTTCCACCCTTTTCCTAATTATTTAGTTTTTGCATATTAGATATTTGATATTTGGGGGAACCACAGTTTAGTACATAATACTAGCTTCAAAAATAAATACTGTCAAACTTAATAGAAACCAGACAGTGGGCCTACAATAAATGTAATAAGCTCAGCCTCGCCTTTCTATTTCTTTTTATTGGGTTTTCAGGAAAGTCTATGAAGGAAATTCTAATTGCAATTGCTTCTAGCATACACTCAGTAAGTTTCTTTAAGCTTTTGAGAAAAAAGTGGTGGCCCTGACCTATGGGATTGAATCAATGGTATTTTTCTGAGCGAAACTGAATATGTGAACATAGTGAGTGATGAAAATTATATTTCACAATGCTTAATCCTTATCGTTGTACCACAAAAAGTCAAATCAGATAAGGGCTGTTAGTGAATACAAAATATCATCTTATTCTATGCTAGATTAATTAACCTTGAATATTGTCCAAATAAAAGAACCAATTTTTTTTACTGCTGTCAGAAATTACTCTCAGTAATCAGAACCTCAGTTTCTCAATTGAACACACTCAGTTCATTGATAACAACTAGAATAGGGAACCTCAAAACTAATGTTGTAGGAATGTGCATTAAAGGGACAATTACTATTTTTAAGCTTTCTTTTGTACTGTGCTGTACTTATATCTAACTGGAGAAATTTAAACTTTTCAGATAATGAAAAGAAGGAATACAAGAGTTAGGTGAATACAGTGAGAAATAAATATGTTTCGTGGAAACTGTTCTGAGCTAAGCTTTTCTGGTTCCCTATGACATCATGGCTCCCCATGATTGACAATTCCAGGGGCCTCATGATGTCAAATGTCTCCATTGGCTTGAATCTATTCTCAAAGTTCCTCTGAAACTTAAAAAAGTTTTAAAGAAAAGAAACAAGTATAAGGAGACTAAGAAGAAAATAAGTATTGGACAGAAAATACTTATCTGAATATGTTGAGACAAAATGTTGTATGATAAAAACATGAGTCTGGTGAGAAAAAATAGTTACAATATTCTAAAAAATACATAAACTTACACTTGAGAAGAGTTTTATTGGGAAACTACTAGTGGTTGCATGTTTGTTTGTTTTTTAAAGTTGAATTCATTTAACAAAACTGCCACATGCTCTAAACATCTGGCTGGTGTGGAGACTGACAGGTACAAAGGAATTCACAGAGGAAGTTCACGGTTGGTGAGTAAGAACTACCAGGCAGTTGAAAAGATGTTATAGCTCCATTCTCTCTACATGAGAGCATCTCCACTGAAGTACAATTAACACAGTAGAATGCATAGAAAGATTTAGAAAAAATTTTAGCTCAGATATAGTGTCTGAAAATTGGGAAGTAGAAAGAAGGAGAGATGAATATACTTGGACCCACACTAGAAGAAGCTAAAAGTTTTAAGCAGTCAATGTTGATCTTTTGATTATCTTGCTTTGGCTATATTCATAAACCTTTCCAAATCCTCCTATGTGAGCCTCTGATGGATACTAAGTAAATTTAGCAATTTATTTTATGACTTGGCATGCTCAAGATGATACCTTGGTTTCTCCAAGTTGCTCTCTGCTATATTAGAGGCTACCACACTTGGAAATGTTCCTCTGTTACATCCATTCAATGACCATCTCCGGACTCCCACTCTTCCTTTATAAAATTAGACTCATAAACTCCTACCCATAAGATCCCCCTTGTCCTGACTACTGTCTGTATCACACATACTTGAAATAATTATATTTAATTTCTCAGCTTCTTATTAGTTTTCCTGAATTACTTGTAGATTGTTTTAGGTGTATTAACTTTTATGATAAGCTCCTTTAGGATACAAATAATGTATATTATAGTAATTTCATTTCATCAATAGCAATATACAAATAAAAAATAATATAAAAGTAGAAAGACTAAAGAAAAACACCAGGTTGAATATATTATATCTTTTCAGGTAATTCTTCTTCCCTATTGACTAATTTCTAATGCATCTAGTAGTAGAAATCATTATTCAAATAAGAAGAAAAGAGATCAAATTGGCAAACAACAGAAGAGTCTTTAGGTGAGCATTGTTTCTGATCCTCCTTCAAAAAGTCTCCCTGTATTACCCTCTTTGCTTGGGATTGTCTAGAAAAGAAAAAAGAAAAAAAATGAAAGTAAATGACTAAAATTTAGATCATTTGGAAAAAAATGGGAGACTAGTTTGAGGGAATAAAGGGAGACAAAGACACATTTGTATTTTTGAAAGCCATTTTTCATAATTTTTTCAAATGCTGAATATGCTAATTTAGTACACTGAACCAATGATTTGGTTTATTCTGTTCAGAGGGACTGCATAAAAATAGCAAAGTATAACCAATCATGTTTTTTATTCATTGAAAAACACTAAATGTACATAACATGTGTTTGTCCTATTCATGATATTGAAATGGGTAGAGTTATAATAATTTCATACCTCACTGAACAAAAAATCTTTTATTCATTTAATCATAACAGCACCTTTCCAAATTACTTTACATATCATAAAATTATCTCATACTACGATTTGCCATATTTTAGGTTACTTGTCAAAACCTCCTCTGAATGACCAGTCATATATATGAACCCCAGATATTTATAATTAGGATATCAGTGGTAAGACTAATTTATTTAGTTATCTTACTTATGCTACCCATAACTGGAGGAATTTAAAAAAACAAATAAATATTTACCTCAATATTCTCTTTGCTCAATTTCTGTGTACAAGTGATTGAGTGTTCACAGAAAAGTGCCATATTTTGGAACATTTAGCAAGACATTCTAAAGCTATAAATAAAATTCCAACTTAATTTCAAACACCATTCTACATACCTCGGTAAGTAGGAGCATAGAAAATAGCTGGCTGGCTGGCTGCCAAAACTTAAGGAGCAGCACAGAAAGTCTTTTTTATATAGAAGGTAGTAAAATGAGAAAATTAAAATGAATGCTTCTTCTGATTTGGCGAAATCTCCATTATCTTTGGGCTAGCTCAAATCATTTCAGTTTCTAGGTTAATATCTCTAGTTAAAACAGGTAACTACGAAATGGTTTAAATTTGTCTAAATGCTTTCTGGCATGTGGAGAGGGTCATGCAAAAGAGTTCCCCTGCTCTATTCTCTCCGCAGCCTAAAATTAGAGTGAAAGTGTTAATTTCCCTTGTAATTTTTCTTTCTCAATAATAGCATGCTAAAACCCCAGAATTTCTCATTGTATTATTACAATTTTTAAAAATTATTGGCTTATCCAGTTCTGATCTGAAATACCTTTCTCTAATTAGTGTCTTTGAAAAATTGAACACAGACAGATTTTAATCCTTCATTTACTGATTTTATTTTAATGCTGTTACTCAGCATATGTTGGCTACATTAAACCATTACAGTAAAAATTAAAATGAAAGTCATATGATTTATCCCCCTTTAAAAGTGCTCAATCAGTCTAATAAAAGTTGAGTACCAAATACCAGATGTCTGATTTAAAAGAAATTCTGAACCAAAAGAAAAACCCTGCCATTATTCTCTTAAGATATTTAGTTGAAATTAATGCCATCCAAGGAAAAATAACACAAATACAGTTGGATATATTGAACTTAAGTAAGAAAATGAAGGGAATAAAAATAAAAATATACTAATATTGATCTTCCTTGTTTTAAACCCCCATTTTGATAAATACACTTGCATGGTTTTTATACACAATCATCAAGCCAACCTGACATTTTAAAAAGAAAATAAGGGTGGTTGTTTCAATTTAGAATGCAGAAAGCCAGAATGAGAAAACAAGATATAATCAAGATAGATATGTAAAATCAAGTTTTGGTCATTTTCCTTCAAACTTTAGTTCCTCCTCACTACTTAAGTATTAGCATAATTTCTTACCAAAATTCATCATCTGGGAAAATAAATGGGGGTTCTAAGGTGAATAGAACAACTTTTTCAAAAGAAAGAAACAAATAAAAATATCTCTCTTTAAATGTTTTATTACACTTTAACTCAACTACTCCCCCTATTCAGCACTCTCCAAACACGGTTATTTTCCCCAGCTCCAAATTTTTGCCCATATTACTTTTGTTCTTCCAAGAACAGCCTTTCTCTTTCCAAGAGTTAAGATCTGTGCCTCAAAGATGATCTCACATAGCATTCCTTTCATACTTTTATTGCTGTTATTCCTCCCTCCCACTGTTGTGGTGGTCACTGGCTAGCAGTTCCCAAAACACATTTGCCTTTTCTTCTTCACACAGTGAGAGTCCATTTCCCAGACTCCTTTTCAATGATGTAAGGCCATATCATGGTAGATGGACCAATGGGTTGACCGCAGTAGTTGTAATGTCCTTCTGTGCAAGCCACTCTCCTCCTCCTGATGGCTGGATTTGATTATTGTATTATGACTGTGGCAGGAGCCATATGCTGGAAGTGGCAGAGATGGAGCTCCTGGAAACCCTGTTAGAGCCCACCTTCTGCTGCTGACTGAACTTTATTTATGTAGCAAGAAATTAACTTCTGTTGTGTGTATCTACTGAGATTTCTGGGTTTTTCAAGCAGCTCATGTATTCTTAACTAACATAACCAAATTTATGATCTCCCCATTGGCTAAATATCCATAATTCTCTGTGTTTCTCTTATCATTGTCTACATTTTCCTTATATAACAATGATTCTTCTTGCCTTTCTCCTTAAGGTCAGAAATTTTTTCTTTTTTCTTTCAATTTTTATTAGTGGCAGTATTAAGCACAGTCTCTGGTACAAAGTAGGTCCTTAATAAATTGCCCAGTAGCCATCAATTTGAGTTTATTGGGCAACACCAAACTAACAGAGGTCCTTGGTTGACTCATTCATTCTTTTATTTATTATCTATACAAAATATTTATTTCATCCCTATTACATGTTAATGCAGTAGACACTTTTGAAGTATCTGCCCTGCTCACATTGATTCTTCTTTTTTGAAAACCTCCATTCGTAAGGGGTAGACCCTCTTGTAGCCAAAGTCACACTGCATTAGCTTGTAGCTAACTTGACTGGAGTTTATGATGTCAGCTAAGTGGAACCAATTAGACTCTGTCCTCAAGAAGGTTGCTAGGAAATAGTCAATTAATCTTTTATCATGACTAGAATTGCATCATATGTACTTGGAAGCAGAGGGCAGCTATATTATAACACATCAGCCTAAGAAGCCTAAAAAGCTAGTCAGTGGAGCAAAGAAGGCTCTCCAAGGCTTGTTTGTAATTCTTTCCGAATGCCGGAACAATTCTACCACTGTGCTCTGTAGCCTTGTATTACCTTACCTGTTTTTTATAAGCTATCTCAGGATGGGTCTTGTTACTTGAAACTAATATAACTGTAATTAACAAAACAAGATATTTTGCTCCCCCCACCTCACCCAGGGATACAAGGACAAGCAAAAGTTACATAGCTCTGACCCTCTTGGTAAGGCCAGTAGGTGGTATTTCAGTAATATCCCTGGGGGGTGCGGGCGAGGGCTTACCTTTGTAATGTTCTTGGATGCTAATTTTTATCTCTTGAAGAATGACATTTGGAAGTAATTTTCTTTTATGTTTCACATTTAACAAGAGGTCTTTTTCAATTCCTTTTTAAATTTAAACTTTATTGTACTTTTTTCCATTACCATTTAGTCCCCTTATACGCCCTCTGCCCTGCCATCACCACACTGCTGTCCATGTCCGTGTGTCCTTTTTCCTTTTTGCTCCCTCCCTCCACCCCATCATTGCCCCCCCATAGCTCTCATCAACAAGAGATTTTTTAACATCCATGAGACTATTGCTTGCTCCTATCCTGATTACTTTCCTCTTGTTATTTGCTATTCAAAGAGTGCTACAAAAATTGTAAACTCGAACATCAACAAAAGAGAATGGGGGGACTTTGGATTTGGATGATGGAATTGATGATGATACAGTGGATACAAGCCATTAGTGAGATGGAAGATGCAGAATTTAGGGACTAATTACACACAGGTACGGCAAAGGGAAGCACCAATGATGGCTAAGTTTCCAGGATAAGTCACTAGGAAAGCAGTGCAAAATCAGGATGTTGGTTTCAAGGAAAGATGATTTGTGGCATATCACTGCATTTCCGAGTCTCAATTCTCAATGTGTATCAGGATGTTCTGAAAAGTTTTAAAAGACACAAATGACCCACCTTCAGCTCCAGAAGTTGTGCCTCAGTTGGTCAGAAGTGAATTCTGTCATTAGTGTTTATTAAAAACCTGCAGCTCCCAGTGATTTTAATGTATTGATGGGGTTGAGAACAAACATCATTTTAAGGGTCTGGACCTTCCACAAAAATGCTTGTTTATTTCTAAAAGATATTTTTGTTGAAAATAGTAAGACATAGTACAGAAAACTTGAAAACTATAGCATTTATTGACATGGAGTTGAAAATGAAGGCAGAGGATGAGGGGAGGAATAAAAAATTAAAAAGAGCTAAAGCAAATATCTATTAAGCAATACATGGGGCAAAAAGCAAAACTTTAACAAGAGACTCTCTAAGTTCTGCTCTGCAGTTTCTTTTCTTCATCTCACATACTGAAGCCTCTGATGATTCAGAAAATTAAGCAGATGGCAAGGCTGACTCTGAAGTAGCTGAAGGTTCACTTCAATCCCTTTTTCCTGCTGAATCCTGTCTTTCCAGTGCCTCTCAGACCACGCTCAGTGATTGCCTGTTCCTTTCTCTTAAACAGATAGCTGCTCCTCATGACTCAGATCTCAACTTTCCAGCATTCTCTGCGATGGTTGAAATTATATAAATGTGTATATATGCATATATACACACACATATATATGAGCTAGGTAATTATCTAATACATTATTAATAAGTAACGCATTTCTGTGGATAAGCACCCACTGCTCCGCTCTACATGGATATGATATCCTCCCTCCCCTATCTGTCTGTGTCCCTTCTCCTGGTCCCCACTAAGCCCCAGCACTTCTAATGGTCTTGCTTGAAGGCAAAAGGGAGGAGGCAGAGGCCCTGTCACACCCCGCTGCCTCCCTGGTCTCTAGAGATACTGATACAGTGCTTACGGGAAGGAAGGGGACCCTTGGGGGGCCATCCCTGAGACCTGGACCTAAGCAGGGAGGCCATGCCCCACCCCACCTCTTGTTTCTGGATTCCTGCTTTCCTTCGGGCGCGTGTGTGTGTGTGTGTGTGTGTTTTAATTTTCTTTATGAAAAAATGGACAAAAAATAGAGAGAGAGGTATTTATTTGCAATAAACTGGCCCCATGTGGCTAATGATAATAATAATAATAAGCTGCTCATAGATATTGAATTAATGAATAAGTGGCCACTTAAGAATCAGCTAGAACTTCGTCTTTTTTTTCCCAAAAGGCAAAAAGAGAAGAGACTTTGCCCACCATTTATTAAACTGAATATAAACAAGAACTGAAACCAAACCTTGATTCTCCTCCCATACAGAGTAGACCAAACAGGAACGTATCATTAAAGCAGAAACCATGCAATGGAAAAGTGGGAAGTATGGGTTTGATCTTGCTATCATTTTGCAAAAAGATACTCCAAGCAAAATTTCATAGCAGTTAACATAATGGAAGTTCACAAAGAATGGATGAAGTGTGTGTGTGTGTGTGTGTGTGTGTGTGTGTGTGTGTGTGTGTGTGTGAGTGGTGCGTGTATAGAAAAGGACAAATTCCTTTTCAAAGGAAAGTTCAGAGGAAAAAAGTATATCATGCCACCTAGTGGTAGAAACCAAGCCGATTTCCTTCTAATCCTACAAAGCAACTATACCTTTCCTTCAGAAAATCAAATGAATTCATTCGCAGGGTGGAATCTTGATTTCTTGAATTACACAGTAATTGAAACTTAAATGTCATGGCTGTGTTTTGATTTTTTCACCTATCAGTGGTATTAAGATATATGGTGAAGTTTAAAGAACTCTGGAGTCAAAGGCAGGATAATTCCCTTTTCTCTTTCTAACTGGGTCACTCAACCATCTGGAGATCAGTTTCTTCCACAAAGGGACAGGATACTCTAAGCTGCTATCAGGCTCTTAAATCCCATGTTTCAGAGTAAGCAATAGACCACCTAATAAGGACACTCGTATCTAATGCAGTCCCTTGTGACAAAATCTAGCCCCCATCTTTACTAACCTAATACTTGATTACAGAGCATGCTTTCCACACCCTCAGTCCCATTCCGGTCACATTTGACAGACTCCACTCTTCATTCCAAGCCCTTCTTTAGAGCTACTTTGCAGTATTGGGTACCTACTGCAAATAGCCCCTTGATCGCCATTCTTCACTTCTGTGAACCTCAGTGGTACATATTTGTAATATATTTTTCCGATTTATACATAAATGTCCACATAGTCCCCTTTCTCCTTTGAAATCAGGTAAACTATTCCACAAAGAAGAAAATAAGTTTGGGATTACGTAGCAATATTACTCAGATATTGTAAAGTATCATTTTTCCTTTCCCCTACTCATATATACCCAAGGGTAACCCTGTTGATCAGAATTAGGAAAGGCATTAAAAATGAGCAATTGATATGAGCTGTTTGGAACAACTCTTATAAGCAGTCTATTCTTGTAACCAAGAACTGAGAATGATACTATTTTTTATTATTCCAAAAGACAAATTTTAAATATCATATTTTAACCATTCCAAATGTGATGGAAAGCCAGCAACATTTCTCTGAAGCAACTGTTTAAAACATGTCAGTCATCTGCAGAAAGTGTTTTCATTTAAAAATCTGACTTTCTCTACACCAGAGGCTTGTCCCTCGGTCTAGCTCCAACCAACAACAGGATTAGTAAATAGGTTTCAAAAGAACATGAACAGTTAAGGCAAGAACCTGTTTATTTGCCCTAATAAGTCTGTCTTGAGATTACACTTTACCTTTTTGTGTCATCACTATTTACAAGACAGCGTGTTATAGATGAAATTATGTAAAGAGGAAAATCAATATTTCTTTCTCCTGGCAAATTCATGGTGAATATTGCTGAGATGCTCCTGATGCACTCATAAGTATAAGATAGGAATAATTTTCTTGAATTTACTAATTACTGTATTTATTTATTTACTCAACTCCCTTTATCTCTTCCAGACATCCTTCCAGCCTCCAGCCTCCTCCACAGACATGCATACAAATGTATCCAAGCACTTCACTTCCTCCGCCCCAGCACTGTATAATACCTTTATTTAAGCCTTCAGCCTCTTATATTATATGTTTACTTATATAGTAAACGAGACCATTAATTATAGGAGGCAGAGACCTTATCTTTGTTAAACTTTGGATCTACTGCTATGACTGGCATGTAATAGCCACTTAAAAAACCTTTATGGAATTGAATAGACTGTTAATTTAAACAGAGTGTGTTGTTCATACTGGGACCAGATGATTCTATCCCACTCCCTGCTTTTCATTGCGAAGGGATGTATATTCTCAATAGCAGAGTTTCATAAATGGAACACTCTCCTGTTTCATTTGGAACTAGCAGAAAATACTGCTTTCCTATGTGCTCTTTTCAGAGCCTAGACAGCAAAGTGCTCTACTGAGTGTTATTAAACACTTCTGATCGCGGGAAGGACTAGGAAGTCTCCTTCAATGAGCTGGGAGGCAACAATCAGAGGAAGTTCTTCCCTCCATTTCTAGAATATTATGAGGTAGGATAAAATTTTAATTTTCCTTCAAACACTTCATTCTTTCCTATTCTCACCCATAGTACGATCTTTTAGCATAATAATGCGTTACTGTTAAACCATTAGACATGGCAAAATTTAGCCCGAGGAAAACAGTGTTTTGTTGTTGATGTTTTGCTGTGCTAGCAGTTCACTCGAGGAAACTCTCAAAGGACACCCTGAGCTTGTTCTATCAGTCTTATCAATGGAGCCAAGGATGCAAGTTTCAGACACTTTGATCTTGGTGTGCCACTGAAGGGAAGCCAGAAGTTTGGAGCAAGGGATAGGGAAGGGCAGATGAGTAGGAAAATAGAAGAGACGACCCATAGACTTCTATTTGAAGCTAACTCCGTCTGGACTACAGGTGCCTTGATCAAAAAACACTTGGCAGCATCCTGCAGATTATATGCATCTTCATGACAGGCTGACATTAAGATTATTTTCCCATAAAATCATCTTCCTGGTACTGGTCTATAGCCACATATTTCCAGACATAGGAGGAAATAGTGGAGTGGCTACAGTCACAATGTTCTTGGATGTCTACATGTGAATGAAGACCCTGGCTGGTTTAGCTCAGTGGATTGAGCGTCGGCCTGCGAGCTAAGTGTCGCTGGTTCGATCTTCCAGTCAGGGTACATCAGAGAAGGAAAACTCTGACTCCAAAAAACCTCCGCTGCCTTGCGGCATACCTCTTCAGGGGAAAGGCTAAGGGAGTAAACCCCGACAGAAAATCCGGAGCCGGAGTCCCTAAGGCGGTTTGACGTTGTAGTCAACACCGGCAACTCCTGCGGCGCACCTGAACCCAAGCTGTATCGACTCCGTCTTTCCCTTGGACCCTTCAGCTGCGAAGAGAGGGGGGGTCTGCTGCATGGGCAACAGCGGACCCTCCATATTACCCTGCCCAGGCTCTGTAGCTTCAGCGTCATCGCATGATGTCGATTCAACACGGGAGGAGACAGATACCATGTCACTCCCGGGTCGGACTGCACAGCCATTCTCGGCGGTGCAGATAGACTCTTGAGAAGCTACACCATCGTCTCTCGAGACGGATGGCTGCCGACGACGACATGTGAATGAAGAAACAGTAATCCAGTGTGTGATTTTTAAGGCATAGACGAGTTTATTCCAGAGGGCCGGGCAGGGGGAGAAGCACCTCACTCTTTTCTATGTAGCTACCTCCGTGTGTCTGAGATTTGTTTTCTCTCAGGGATGCTTTGCTTTCTAAAATCTTTTTTGTTGTTAGTAGTAAGAGCACTTTTTGAGTCCCCAACTGGACTGCCCACACCTTAAAGGCAAAGGTACTATTTGCTGTTTCCTCCTATCTTTTCCCTTATCTTATCCTTCTCACTGCCACTCAAAACAAATCATACATGTGACAAAATCTTGAGTTTATTGTGCATGGAATGTTGCTAATACTAGAAGGAGTTTAAAGAGTGTCTAAGTAAGGAGAAAAAGTAGATGTTATCATGAAACTTGGAGAAAATTAAGGTAAGTGTGAGGAGTTAAATTTTTTGTGCCTGATAATTTTAAATAATTATAATACTCACTATTTATAGGGCTTTGATTAGATGCAAATTACCATACTAGATTATTTTCATGTCATCTATTTCATTCACATAAACATCTTACAATATTAAATATTACTAACTCAATTTTTCAAATGAAAAATATATGTGACTAGAGATGTAAGACTTGCCCAAGATCACACTGCAGGGAGTGTCAGAGCCAGTAATCACACCCAGATTGTCACACCCTAAATTCCTGATTTCAGCTCTGTCACCAAAAACACACAGGGGTGTGTTTTGCTTGTTTGCTGTATGTTTGTTTGTTCATTTGGTTTCTTATGGAAGAAGGATAGTAATTTTACTCAAGGTGATTTAAGAAATCTTATATTCCAGACAATGTGAGGAATGTTATAGTAAGGTTCCAACAAAATGTTTTGTGATCAAGGATATATTTTGCCTTATTTCTCACTAAAGGACCAAAATTCCTTTTTCTGATGATTCAAATATCCAATGGCTCACTACACAGCTCAGCCTGGATGTCTTACAAACCTGAAGGTCAACAAAGCATGAATTTTCCCCATCCCCATCAAATGCTCTCTTTCTTCCTCCTTCATTCTTCATTTTGGTTGAAGGAACCAATGTACAACTTTCCACATCAGAAACTGGAGAAACATCTTTAACTCTCCCTTGTTGTGGAGACCTCACGAGCTTGACTACTTTTCCTCCTGTTTCTCTGGCCCCTCTTTCTCAACTGCATTTTAGGCTTCTTCATCTGTACTCATCTCTTCCATGTTAATGTGCCTTAGTTTTCACGTCCTCTGTTCTCTTTGTATACTCTCCTCACGTCATTTTGTTGCTGGTTAATGCCTATGTACCATTTTAAGATGCTAATAAATTCTACATCTATGTCTCCACCCCAGCACTAACTGTGTCTCTCATTCATATCCTTTCTCATGTTCCAAAACAGCATCTAAAACTTCACATCTTTAAAACAGCATATTATCTTTCTTCCCAGAACCCCCCCTTCCTCCATGTTTAAGTGGCACTACCATTCACAGAATTGATCAAGCCAGAGATGTGGAGTCATTTTTAACTCTTCACTCTCCCCATCCCTACCTCAACATCAACATCAATCCATTTGCCAGTCTTGTTTCCTCCATTTCCTAAACACTTTCTAAGTCACTCCTGTGCCACTTCCCTGGTTCAACATCCCCCCCCCCTACAACTTCTTTCATGCCTGTTGCTACTCAGCACCTCAGATGGTTTTCCTGTTGGTTTGCACTCTGTCAGGCTATTCTCCATGCTGTCCCTAGAGTAAATTTTCTGAAAGAATCCTATCTTCATTTATTCACTTGAAACATTTCCATGTTTTGCCTTTGTTCTCAGGATAAAGACTGAACTCTGTGATGTAACTAAGCTGGCAACGGGGTGGGGGTGGGGGCGGGGAGTGCACTCTGGGTGGATGTAGGAAAAGGGGGAGATATGGACAACTGTAATAGTGTAAACAATAAAAATAAAATTTTTTAAAAGTAGAGAAAAAAGACTTTGTGATCTTGATTTTATCTTTCCCTTTAGCCTCATTTCTATCCGCTCACTCCTAGAACTCTAAACTTCAGCTGTCTGGCTTTTGGAAAACTGCTCCCTCTCACCTCTGAGCCTATTTATGTGTCCTATCAAGACAGTTTTCTTTCCCCAAACCACTTTTCACCTTGGGAACATCACTTCATCACTTAAATTTAAGTACTACCCTCTAACAAACTTTCTTGAGAGTCCTCTCCATCAAGCCCAGGATAATTGTCCTTTTCATGAATTTCCCTGTACACAGTACTTCCCTTAAAACAGCTGTTTTTATACTCTATTATATTCTTCAAATGTGTATGCTCAATATGTACCAAATTGCTAAGCATACAGAAGATTCTCAGTAAATATGTTCTGAATATATGAGTAGGAATGAAAAAAATGAATGAAGACTGAAACTAGATTATGTTCAGGGCTTTTAAATCTGTCCTCTCCTCTCCATTCCCATAAGGGATTTTCATTATCTCCTGCCTCAATGAATGAAATACTCTCTTAATTGCCCTTCCTAACTCAAGTTTCATTGTCCATGTGGTGTGCCCTGGTCCCCAGCCAGGAACTAAATAAAGGTGCTGAAGCAGCAAGCAATCAGGAAACATTCATGTAAGACAGGTCACACAGTTACAGGAAATAAAGGCCAAATCAGTAAGAAAATATGCAGAAACAAATGAGGTGCTAATGGCAGTCTCAGTGTAGGGTTTCTTGGATTTACTAGACGGCAAGTCCAGGTAAGTATAGGCTATTTCCAGCTACCATGACCTCTTTTCTGATGTATACTCTCCTCATTGGTCAAATAATAGGTGTTGTTAGGCAGTCTACTATCTACTTCTGGTTTTCATTGTTTTAATTCATTTGTGTTTCTATAACAGAAAACCATAGACTGGTGGTTAATAAACAACAGAAATTTACTTCCCACAGTTCTGAAACCTGGGAAGTGCAAGATCAAGGCCCCAGAAGATTTGGTGTCTCATGGGGATATACTTTCTAGTTCATAGATGACCATCTTTTCCCCGTGTCCTCACTTGGCGGAAGGGGTTAGAGAGCTCTCAGAGGTCTCTTTTATAAGAACAGTAATCCCATTTATGAGGGCTCCCCACCATGACCTAATCGCCTCTCAAAGCCCCACCTCCAAATACCATTGCATTGGGAATTAGGTTTCAATATATTAATTTTAGTGGGGCACAGACATTCCATGGTGAATTTGAGGGGATGTGGGAAAGATATCTGCAGCTGGTAGAGGTGGAGAGAAGAGTGTATCTCCACGGATGAGCCACCTGGAGCCATTCTATGCTGGGCTAGCAGGGTTATGATCTACCACCTCAAATGGCCATTTGAATGAATCGTCCTGCTTACATATGATTTTCAGCCTAGGGATTTTATGTTAATAAACTTAATTAATTTTCTAATTTTTCTTCAAATAAAACATGTCTGCACAAAGAATGTGACCTTTGAGGTGATTCTGGAAGGAATGAATAGGATGGTGTTAAGAAGTTCAGGTGGTGTGGAAAGGTAGGGAAAACAGAGCACAAAAGTGGGACAGTGTGGAGTGCCAAAAGAAGTACAGATAGTTCTATGGGTCTGACATTTGTAGTATATTGATCATGTATCAGGAGCCACTATGTGCAATCAGCTTGGTTCAGGAGATATAAAGAAGAATCAGTTAAGTCATTCACACATTAATGAGACAGATATGTATATAATGTGTACTGTGTCAGACCATACAGTAAAGAATGGATAGATATGGTTCCAGTCCTCTTACTTATTGTTGGAAAATTAAGGTGCATTGTTTATTCATTAGGCTACTGCTTGAGGACAGGACATCCAAGCTCAGTGTTATATCTTCACATAGTATCGATAAGAGAGTTACTTTTATATCTCTTGCTGCATCTTTTCCAACACCTAGAAAATTGAATATAAGAAGTGCTCCAAAAATAATTGTCACATTAAAAAAATAAAATATCATGTGTTTAATGAAAGAGTTCATTTTAATACATATAAACTTCATATGAGAGGTAATTGGTATTCAAAAATGAAAGAAAGGTTGTTGCTGATAAGACACATAAATAGAAATAGAAATTAGCTAAAAGTGTAATTTCTAAGTTTATTTTGACAAAATTAAATTATGGTAACTCAACATTGAAAGATTGGCTAGAATTAACAAATACTTGTAAGGTGCTAACAGTGAGTCATTTCTAGCATTTAAATTTACATCTTGAAGTCAGGATACAGGTCGTCGTCGTCGTCGGCAGCCGTCCGTCTCGAGAGACGATGGTGTAGCTTCTTAAGAGCTGAAGCTACAGAGCCTGGGCAGGGTGATATGGAGGGTCTGCTGTTGCCCATGCAGCAGACCCCCCCTCTCTTCGCAGCTGAAGGGTCCAAGGGAAAGACGGAGTCAATACAGCTTGGCTTCAGGTGCGCCGCAGGAGTTGCCGGTGTTGACTACAACGTCAAACCGCCTTAGGGACTCTGGCTCCGGATTTTCTGTCGGGGTTTACTCCCTTAGCCTTTCCCCTGAAGAGGTATGCCGCAAGGCAGCGGAGGTTTTTTGGAGTCAGAGTTTTCCTTCTCTGATGTGCCCTGACTGGAAGATCGAACCAGCGACACTTAGCTCGCAGGCCGACGCTCAATCCACTGAGCCAAACCAGCCAGGGTCCAGGATACAGGTAATCTGTGCATAATTTCTTTATTATAGAATTCTTCCCACTTCAACTGAACCCAAATTTTTCTTGCAACACACTTGAAAGTGGCATTATAGTCATTAAAATTTTCTTTCTCTTCCTATTGCTTCTCAAATCACGAAGACTGCTACTTCAGGAATTAGGGTCCGAAACTGGATGCATTGAGGAGTGTTACAGTGGACGTAAACAATAGCTATTAAATGTGCATGGAGAAGGGGGTTGGGGAGTAGTAAAATAAATTCTTGCAGGTTGAGGTCAAAAAATCAAAACTCCCACAACTCTGCTTGATCTTAATGTCACTACTGGAAGATGTTTCCTTTAAATGAACGTAGGGCACTAATGTCTTTAATTTCAAAGGGATATTTTCAGGTGGATTATTAGTAAATGTGTTATTATAATAAACTTCTGAATAAATGATGGGTGGTAACTGAGTTGTTAATGGAAAAGCAGGAGATCCTTGTCGCCCGAGGTACTAGGATATTGCCTTTGGTTAAAAATAGCACAAAGACCAAAGACATGATTAAAAAAAAAAAGTTTAAAAGTACTTCCAAGAATATGATAGCCAGAGTGTGTGGGCCATACTTCCATCTTAAAGACTTTCACATCAAAAAGTTTTTAACTCAATCTGTTGGAAATTGCATTTCCAAAGGTAATATTCTTAATGGAAACCAAATAGAAAACGGGTTCACATTTCCAGTATTTGCTTTATAATCATCTTTGCTTAAACACATGTATTATTTGAAGCAAGGGCTACCCTACTTCTTACAATTGTGATTATTTCAATCAGATGTTTTCGAGGTACCATCAAAACAAATTATTCATTCAATTTCCATTTTGTTTATATATTTTTAAAAATAAACTAAATCTTAAAGTCCAAGATAGAAAAAAGAAATAGGTGACCATTTGGCTATTGTAAATATATCTAAATCCCAATTTTGGGAGGCTGAGTGAAAATGGTGAAGATATTAAACAAAGAAAGAAAATCTCATAGGCACAGAAAACAGTATGATGATTAGCAGAGAGGAAAGGGTGGGGGTGGATAGAAGAGGATAAGTGGGAGGTAAATGGTGATGGAAGGAGACTTGACTTGGGGTGGTGAACGCACAGTACAATATACAGATGATGTGTTATAGAACTGTACACCTGAGACCTACATGATTTTATTAACCAATGTTACCCCAATAAATTCAATAAACTTTTCAAAAAGTGTTTAAATAAATAAAACAATATAAATAAATAAATAATTTATTAATATGTGACAGAAATTAATAAAAGTACTTCAATTATATGACTATCTGTGGTTGAAATGTTTCAATTTTTAGAGCTAAGAATTAGAATGTTATATTTATTTGGAGTATGTAATGAAAACCCACTACTCAAAGCCTGTTCTGCAGATATCATCTTACTGACTAAACACTACCTTAAGGATAACTACTTACAATAACTACAAGAACTTTTTTAAAATTACAAATAGGTTATATGAGGCATCAGATAGATAAATGATCGATTTATTTTTAAAAAGTTAATCCAATTAAGGAAGATAACTCAAACCAAGTGTTTTACTGTGGGGAAAACTTTGTTTATACATTCCCCTGGAATGTGTAGACACAGCTCTATTTCAACAACAGAAAAAGCTTAACAATACTCTAAAAATATATGCAGATTATGCCAATTATTTATTTTCCTCTTTTGGATAAAATTCTTACATGAATATATAACTTTATTTATTTATTTACTTACTTATAGAATTTCTCTATCAAAAATAAAACTAAAAAAAATAATTATGACAACTAAAATAACCATATTCAATCTAAAATTCAAAGATACAGAAACATCCTTTTGTGCAAATATTCAATAATTTAAAGAGAATGAATGATAATTTGCATGGAATTTTGTGGATCTTTATTGCTTACCAAAAAGTGTCTCTTCATTACTTTCATTAATCACTGTTAAGATGGCAAGTGATCTAAATAATTATTTTAAAAACATTTTAAAATGAGATTTCCCCCAAAATGTTTCATTGTGAGAAAAAAGTAAATATAATAAGAGAGAGCTTTATATATATAATAAAAATGAATATATTCTGTGTTAGTATGTTTCTTAAAAATCAAATGTCATGAAGAAATGTCCAAATGTATTTTATTTTCAAATCCTCTGTGTGTTTGCTTTTTAATATTCAAAGATCTCACTATAACTTTAATTCTAGTATAATATTTTGGGGATTTTTTTTGTTATTTAGTTAAAGAAACAGCTCATATCTTTAAAGCTCTGGAATGGTGTAAATCATTACAGTGGTTTCACATTTTCATGGGATCAAGGAAACAACAGTAAGCTCATAAAACAGATACCACTAATTATGCAGAGGAGAAGTCATAAAGTTACTGGGGAAAGCATGTTTTATATTCATGGACACATCATTAAAAGTTTAAGACATGCTATCAAATTCTACATTTTAATACTATACCCAACAGCATTAAACCCTCCCAACAAGAAAATCAGATTGTTTAATGATCCTTTTTTGTCACACTGGTTTTATATGTCTGCAGTTGAAGCAGATGTGGAATTTGTATTGCTGAACTTTTTTTTTTTTTAAATCACTGGACAATTAAAAAATCATTTTATCCTTTATATCTTTTTTTATAAAAAAGATCTGATTCATCTTCCAACATGTAGATCTTAAATAAAGTGTATCGATTGAGGTAATAAGCCTTAATTCTAGATCAAAATACGGATTTTTAAAATAATGACTTGGATTTTCTTCAAAACATATAAAAACATAAGAGGAGTTATTAATGATATAATAACTTCTATTTTAAATTATTTCTAAGGTGCAAATTAAAACTAAGAAATAAAATAAAATTTCTTGGGGCTCATATGAAAATACAAAATTATGTCCTGTCAGTAAGAGAAATCACTGAAAAATCCAAGAATTGTACAAAATGTTAATATTACACAGACAGCAATTTAAATAGATATTCATAGCTAGAACATTGCAAACATACTTAAGCTACAGACTTTTTTCCACTTGCCACAAAAGTACTGAAGATGCTCTAATATCTCAATTTGTGTACAATTCTAACATGTTTCCATTTCTACATAAGTAAAGGCTTTGCATTCCACAATTCAAGCACATCCTCTAGGCAGTTCTAGAATATACCCTTTGTTGAGTATTTTAATAAAAATTTTACATGCTGATAGCTTCAAGATTAATCTCAAAGTGAAAGTAAAATATATTCCTGGCAAATTCCGAAATGAGACCGAAAAGGCTACAAATGGAAGAAAATGGAGTGAGCAGCTGTTAAGGATAAGAAAAAAAAACATGGGAAAAGCAAAGTCATCGAAAATACTTAAAATTTACAGGAGAAATTTATGCACCAGATCAGAGACTGAACTAAAGGAACCAATCACTTCAAGGAATTTAGTGAGGGTTTATCCCTGGGACTTGAAGCCAGCGAGTCAATGGACGTCCGTGGGAAGAAGACAGAGAGCCTGGGGATGCTGTCCTGCTGTCCAGTCCAGTAGTCTTATTTTGCTATAATTTCACCATCATTCAATGATTTCATTTTTATATTTTTTTCATGCATTACAGTGAACTTCAAATGGTGAGAATATATGGAGAATATATATTTTTTATTATCTAGCTTTGATTTCTGGACTCACCAGATTAGGACAGTTTCAAAGCTGCGATATGTGTATACATCGAAATGCATAGTAGCATAAGCACAAATGGGCCAACATCGTGAACTACAATGTAAACAACATTTCTTCAAAACGAATTGTACTGAACTGAAGTAGAGAGGAGAAGGCAGATAGATAATTATTATATGCCTACTTACCTTTTGATAATTTACTAAATTTATTTAATCCTCTGACAACTTAAGAGGCATACACTATTCTTGTCCCCATTTTATAGTAAGGATGTAAAGACTGCCCAAGCTCCCAGATCTTGTAAATGGAGGAGCTATGATTAAACACCCAGAAATTTATGAAAATTTCTCAGAATATGATGTAATCTTGGTCTATTTCACAAATCAGATAATATATATACAAATTACAGTCTTTTAATTATTTATAGATATTCTTATTATACGTTCGTTTATTTTATTAACACATACAAACTGGTAGGTTTTATAGTATCAGAATCTCCACTTGTGAACAAATCTTCAGTGTTTGGCACAAAGGACGTGATGACTTTGGCACTAAACCCATTTAACCTGTAAACATGAAGAAATGCTGATTTGGCTCTTTAAGGTTAACTGATATGTAAATATTTTTAATGAAACAATATCCAGACAAACACAGAACTTTTAAGAGCTTTCAGGAATCAGCTTTTACAAATGTTGAGCTGGTTTTAATTTAAGCACTACAAGTGAAATACAACAAACTTAGAGAAAATATACTTATTTGCATCTCCAATTTAATAACGCCTCTAATTGCTCAGTTACCAAAGTTAGATCCAAATGCTTCTCCTCTGCCAAAGGCAGCTGCTCCACAAACGAACAGTGATTTGATTTTTCTGCAGGGTACATGTGCACTCGCTGCTCTCATGACGAATAAATAATGCCATGATGCCGTGGAGTTGCGGACCTTGCCCTTCTTGTGAAAAGGGCTGTATCTGCTTATTCTCAGACATTCATGATCCTAAAGGAATAAGACACCAGAGGCCTGTGAATGAGGAGGCCTTTTCAGACGTACAAAGCCTTCGCTTCTGAATCCACCTTAACCAGTTTGGAGAAAAGGGCTTTTGGCACCAAGGCATCCTTCAGGGAAGACTGATAATGATCACTAAAGACATACTAGGGGCTGCTGCCTCACTCACTTCAAAGGCTTTCTCTCTTAATCAACATTAAATCATCATTTTGCCAGGGATATGGGGACAGCTGTACACAATCTATTTGTTTTAAAACAGATTACAGCCAGGTCTCTCTGCCAAAGCATAAACTTCTTAATGTTGCATGTGCTTTAGTATTTTTTTAACTTAGAACTTTAATTTCTAATTTACTGTTCCAAATTGGCATTTCTATCTTAGCTGATGGATTACATCTTCCCATAAAATCTGAGCTAATAGTTTTATCAATTATGTAGATTATTTAAACAACCAAACAAAATAGACCAAAACAAAACTTAAAAAAATAAATCATCTAAAATATTTCAGGCTGAAAAATATGAAGTCTCAACCCACTACCTCATTTTGTTCATTTTGTGTGGAATGTACAGCTATCACACCAATGTGATTGTCTTACTAGTTGGTGTTAATCATCTGATATATATAATCTGGCCTCTTCCTTTTTCTTCTCTAAAATGTATATCCACATGCCCTTCATCTTTTATTTTTGTTTTGATCCCATGACATTGGCAATCCTAAATCTTCTTATCTCCTTGTGATCCTGATAAGTCGAAGATAATTACAAAGGCATTTTATTATCCATTTTTTTAAAAAAGGTCATTTTTTTAAAAAAAAGATAATGATCCAGATTGAACTTTCACCCATAGTCAATATCTTCAGTTTTATACAAAAAAATATTAACCTATAATATCTAAAGTCAATCAACACTTTGTTGCTTCAAAATTGTATGCATTAAAGAGATACAATTTCTGCTACATTGAATTATAATCAATTAATACAAAGTCCTTACTTAGCTAAATTGGTTCAAAACAATATCATTGACACTATAGATGATTAAGTAATTAGGAATGTTCATGTTATATAATATTTTATTGATTTTTGAGCAGTTTATTATTGTGGATCATTTATTATAAGTCACTACCTCCATTTTGATTATTACTGAATTGAATTACAGAGACTTTTTATAAATTACTTTGCTACATTATTAGATAAAAATCAATAAATATTTCTTTGGGTCCTATAATTCTGGCATTTCTAGCAACACCTTTTAAAATCTTTTAAAAGATTTTTGTTAGAAATGTAGAAAGGAAAAAAACAAATACAGATTAGAATTTTCTTAAGCCTTGGCTGGGTAGTTCAGTTGGTTAGAGCATTGTCCTCTTATGCGGGTTAAAATATCTGGTCAGGGCACATACAAGAATCAACCAATGAATGCATAACAAAGAAAACAACAAATTGATGTCTCTCCCTCTCTCTCTCTCCCTCTTTGTTTCTCAAATTAATAAGAAAAATCTTTTAAAGTATTTTCTTTCTTAAGACATATACCAGAAGATGTTTTAAGACTAGATACACAGAATCTTAAATTAATAAAAGCTCTTTCTACTAAGTTAATTTTTTAATTATCATTTACACTAGTCTCTCTTATCTTAGTAGATATGTTCCATGACCACCAGTGGATGCCTGAAACTGAGTATAGATGCCTGATACTGAACCATACATACACTATATTTTCACTCAGTTATACATAGGAGGTTTGTCTAGAAGGTATCCAGCCATGTAGTATGAAAAATCGAGACATTTATTGAAGAAGATACGGGATACAAGAAGTATTATACATAGGACAATGATGCCTAAGTCCTCTTCAAAGTAGGCACCTTGGGACCTCATACAGTTCTCCCAGTTACCATCAGCTGCCCTGTCATATTTTCCTGAATCTCATCAACAATCTTAAATCTCTTTCCTTTCAAAGGTGATTTTACTTTTGGGAAAAGCCAGAAGTCACAGGGCACCAAATATGGGCATCAAGTCACCTGGGCGATTTGATGTTTTGCTCAAAAACTCTGCTCAAGGAATGACTCATGAGCAGACATGGTGTCGTGATGAAGCTACCAATCACCAATGGGCCATAGCTGTGGCCTCCTGAATCACCCAAATAGTTTGCATGGAGGAATGTTCAAGCTAACATAAAATTTGATACAGATTCATTGCTCTACTCACACAATCATTTTGACTGCATTGGCCACACAGTACACATTCTCACTCAAAGGCATCTACCACTCCCACTGACTAGTACAGTGAAGTCATCATTGTTCACACATACACATTCCAGTCCACTCTCCTTGGTGCTCAGGTTACATGGACGCCATGCAAACTGTTCTCTATATTAACAATGGCTGGAGTTTTTCCAGACAGACCTCATATCTTTTCATTTAAAGGAAGTATTTTATGGCTTCTCTTTGGCATATCCAATTTGCCAGCATCACCCTTATGCTTTGGGCCATTATTAAGTAAAATAAGGGTGACTTGAACAAAGCACTATGATACTATGACACTCTGATATCTGAGATGGCTACTAAGTGACTAACCATGAGAAAACATATATACAACATGCATACACTGGATAAAGAGATGTCATGTCCTGGGCAGAACTGAGCAAGATGGGGTAAGATTTCATCACACTACTCAGAACAGCATTCAATTTAAAAGTTAACAAATTGTTTGGTTATGGAATTTTTAATTTAATCTTTTCAGACCACAGTTGACCACAGGTCACTGAAACCATAGAAAGTGACACTGTGAATAAGGGGAGTCTACTATATATCATGCAGTCACTAGTGGAGGCTTTGAATGTTTATTAGAGAGATTCATTTAATTTCTATTGTTTTCCATCATGGAGAAGAGCTTTAATAATGCAAAACTCAAAGAAGTGAAGGCCCACAGAATAGAAGAAGCTAAAGACCTCAGAGGGATGAGCACCTCTTTTCTTCTGTTCACAGTAGAAAGAGTGCCACTTGCCAGTAAAGGGGGGTGTCATTGAGACTTTCTCCAAGAGTATACACTCCCTGGAACACTGACCTCCACTGACCACGTGTCACAAGCATGGAGAGATCCAGGAATGGAAAAACATAGTCATAGCTATGCCACCTCAACACCTTCCAAGGCAAAAGGAAATTCTGCCTCAGTTTATATTCAGAGTCCTGGCATATTTTATAAATGATTTAGGGTAAGTCCAAAAGAACTCCTGCATCAAGACCATTCTAGCTCAACTCAGCAATAAATGAATAAAAGTCACTAACATAGCTCAAGAAATCTGGAAACTACTTCTCATTTTCCCTTCTGTGTTTTCTCCTTTCCTTCTCCCCAAGCCTTTAGCCCTCTTGATAAAACTTTTTACCCTTCCTATTTAAACCTGGGGTCCTCAGTCAGCCAAAAATGGTAGTTATGAAGCAGTATAATTTGGTGACTAAAAACATAGGTGCAAGAATAAAATGCACTACCTCAGTTCAAATCCTGGTGTACCATTGAGATATTACTTCAATTCTTTGATAGATAAAATTACCTACTGTAAGACTGCTGTGAGAATTAAATGAGGAAATGTATATAAAGTTCTTAGTACAGTACTTCATACATAGTAAATGCTCAATAAATAGTAAACATTATCATTATCATCTCATCATAAATAATATGTAAATATGTTAGGGCATAGTATAAAAGCTAAAAATAGATATCATGATTAATTATAGAGTGATATTATCATTCCATTATCATAATGGCATAATACCATAAAAAGACACCAAGTACAGTTTTTCTTGCTCACTTAAACAGAAATAAATATGATTCCAAAGTCACAGATAACTATTAACAGCCACAATTGGGAAAGAGGAGGAATTCATTTTTAGGTTGATTTATATGATGGCCATGAGTGGCTGTCTTTAGAATTCCTGAAAAGACACCCAACTGCCCAGTGAACCAATGAAAATCCTTTGATTGCCGCATTCCACAAACCATTCTCAAAGCTTTTATTTAGTCTAAATGCCTAACTGGCTCATCATCCCTGCAAATTTTATAGCTAACCATTTGTTCTTAAGTCCAAGTATTCATATCACCAGTGGAATTTTTTCCATTAGGGTAAAATATCTATGTTTCAACACTGAAGAAACACATCTAAGCATTTTACGACTGGACTTTTTAGAACGTCATAGAACTAAAGGAAGACTTCTACTTTACATGTTACATGTTGCAAACATCTATTCTTTTTTCCATCTTTCCTTCGGATGCTGAATCAAAACATTTCCCTTAGTTATTTGTCCTTGCAATCAAATCTCATTAGCACCTTGTAATTTTTATTTATTTTTTTTACAAATGAAGTTCTATCATTTTGTATATTTTCATTGCCTAAGTGGCACAAAATTAAAGGCATTGTTCTGAAATATTGAAATCTTAGTGTCTGAATATTGAATGGGGGATATAATGAATACTACCAAAGAACTAGTTAGAGCCCCTGAAACTCAAAAACTTCGTATATACTATGGCAGGAAAATAATTGAGCAAAAAGTGTATTTAAAAGAAACCTAATGACTCAGATATGTTTATGAAACTAAGAAAGAAAGAACCCAATGAAATAAACAGAAGAGGAAAATGTCCCTCCAGTGTAAGAGTATGTTAGAGCTGATTTGAAAAAATTAAACATAAAATGAATCATACCTTGTCTTTTAAAGGGGAGTATTGATTAAAGGTATTCATAAAGGTTGTGTTTATGCCCCCCAAATTTTTCAGGCAATATAACCAATATATATACTGCAGTGAAAAAGGTAGGTTTATAATTGTGAGTATATAAAACACAGAGATTATTTTTGTATTATTATTTATTAATTATCGTATTATTTATTTGTATTACAACTGTAAACATACTTTGCCCACTCTTGCATTATAACAACATGTAATTATATAAAAAATGTATTAGGAGGCATTATCACTGAGACAGTTTATTTTGGATGGTTGAATTTATTAAAGTAAGGTTGAGTTGTCATCTTTTGAGGCCAGAGCCACTTAAGAAGTTGACACGTCTAGTAACCCCTACTTCCTCTAATCCTTCCCTCTTTACTTTAAGTTATGCTTCCCATGGTGTGTGGCACCCCAATGTTGCCCCCTGCCATTCTGCAGAACACTACCCTCCACTACTCCAAGTCTCTCTACACTCCCCTGCCTTTCCAGAGCCTCCCCCCATCTAAATGTATCCCTGGTGAGTCTTACCAACTGGGAAAAGATCTCATAGTCCCATTCATGATTGATGTCACTAGATGATTAAAATGGTCAAGCTAACATCTAATTTAAATATTTTATAAGTCTGTTTTAATATGTTACCATTTCTAAGAGTTAGAGTGATTCCTTAATAACTAATCATTCTAAATGAATAATAAATGCTGAGATTTCTTGCATGTGAAAGCTTTCTGAAACTTCATACAAGAAACCACCTCCTTCACCCTTATGTACTGCTATGCATTTGATCACCTGAGATATAGTATTTGCTATACTACATCCTTTTATTCACAGCGGTATATAGACAATCCCTTATAGCATTCTTAGTATGTAAAGGAAGCTATATAAAATCACTCCATCTAAAAGAAAGAAACAAATTAAAGGTTGATTACCTTCTCAAAACTAAAAAGGAGATTTTCCAACATTTTAAATGTTGTAGATGAAGTAGAATGCAATTAAATAGAAAAATGGTTTATTATTCAAGGTTTTCCAAGTTTTTAATATATTGTCTTTTTAGCCTAGATGAAAGAAATTATAATTAAAAATATATTAAACAATTTGATCAGCAACACAAATTGTGTCCATGCAAAGTGAAGAATTAGAGCAATTATCACAAAAGCTTTCCTCCCAAAATGCTGTTTCATGAAATATATATATAATTAAGACAAAACCACATTCTAGGTTGAACTATGTGGATTTTTGGCTCACTTCTCCCATTTATTTTGCAAATGTAGTCACCATCAGTATGATAAAAATATATCTATTATAAAGAGACCTCAAAAGGCTGAGCCATCCAGGTCAGAAAATTGAAAACAAAGCCAAATGTTTACTCAAAATCAAACCCAGAACTCCTTTTGAAATTCACTGAGAGAGCAATCATTCCCAATGTCTTTTCACCTTTTGGTATGGGATGGAAGTCAAACTGGAAATACTGAAACACTTTAAGGAAGGCAGTAAAACAAAAACAAGCCTTCTTGTAAGACTTCTAGATGAAAGAGTTTTGAATAAGCATTTAATCATGTGGATCCTGATTCAAGCCAAGCTGAACCTCAAAGGTTTACCTGTGCTCATTATTTAGAATTCACAAAGAAATGGAAACGCATTGCATCTGTTGGGAACATTGAGGATGAAATGATTTTTGCAAGGAAACGGAATATTTACATTAAGCCCATAGTTGTGGTCCATCTGGCACAAGAGAACAACAGAATGCAGCATTGCTGCCAGAATGTTTCGAGGTAGTTTTGTTTTCAAATTTTCAATCTGAGTCTATTTAAGCTTGCAGAGGATTTTAAAGTCTAATTCAATGTGCAGGCTAATTTTCTGACTTTAAGTTTCTGTAGATTTGTGTAGTAGGTGACTGTTTTGGTTTCAAAAAATGTTTTTGGAGACATAGTTGTTTAGAATATGACAAAGAATAGTAATAAAATTAAGTATTATTAGCTACCTACAAATTGTTCACAAAGCACAAATTTGATAAATCAGAATTTATTTAGTGCAGTGACTCAATTAAGCATTCCAATCTCCAGAGATGTTTTTGAACGTGTAGTGTTTCGCAATTAATTGCATGTTTGACGGTTGCCGCATTGGCAAATCAACCTGTAAAACCTCTGTTTTCTGTTGTTCCGTGGAGATGCAACCAATAATCAAAGAGGGAGAAAAATCAGGATTTTTTTTTGTAAGCAGAATTATCTTTCAGAACATTAGGGTCAGCTTTCCTGACATGTTGTCTTAAGAATCACTGGAGATTGTAAACTGAATAAACTGGCACTACTAAGAGGTGGCCCTAGCATAATTTGGCATAATTCCAGAGCTGATTTTATTTCTTCTTCCTTTTAGAAGGTGACAGCACCTCTTCCTTGAGACAGGATATCCAAGCACACTGTATACACACTCTGAAAAATCATGCTTACAACTGTCACATGAAAGAATTTACAAAGTTACATTTCCACACTGTTTTGGCTTCCTCCACATCCTGACAATAACCAGACTATATGCTTCACTTGTTCTGAAGCCATATATAAATAATAGAATGATATAAAGAATAAAACAAACTGCTTTCCAAAAACGGAGTCTGTAAATCAAACAGTGGAGCAAGTTTTGCTTCCAAAACATCTAAACTCTTTCTGGGTGCCAGTAATAGCTATCATGGAAGAGTCACTGAACTACTTTTGATAAGGACTAGCCAATCTTACAAGAGGTAATTACTAAAAGAAAAAAAAAGAGATCATAGGATTATTGCCTTAAGAAGTTTATTATAGATGGAGTTAATAGCACCACACACACACACACACACACACACACAAAGCACTTTTAAACAAGCAATAGAAAAATTACTCTTCTTGAGAGCCTAAACAATGGAGTTAATGGAATTAATGTTGGTACAGTATCTACTGACCGCCGTGTAGTGAGTCATCATTAGTGATGCTGCCTGGCAGAATTTGAAGGGCATGTAGTTTAGGTTAATGTTGTTTAGGATTTTTAAAAAATTAAACCCTTACAGAAGTATTATGTACATGCATAAAGTGCACAGATCTTAAGGGTGCAGCTCACTGAATATTTACAAAATAAATACTCCTAAGTTATCACATCCAAGTCAAGAAATAAATCATCACCTGCATCTTAGAAGACCCTTTTGTGGCCCCTCTAAGTCACTACGTCATCTTCTTCAAACACCTTAAACTCTGCTTTGGAAGCTTATACAATATAAATGGACTCATGAAGTATATACTCTTTTATTTCTATCTTCTTTTGCTTAACATTACTTCTGTGAGATTTATATGGATTGTTGCACATCTCCAATCCTTATTCTTTTTTTATTGTTATATAGCGTTCAAATGTGTGAATACACCATAGGGTATTTATCCATTCTTCTACTAATGGGTAACTTTCAGTTTTGTACTATTATAAATAATGCTGTTCTAAATATAATCATGTTTGTCTTTTGCAGGTATACTTAGAAGTAGAGTATCTGGGTCATAAGGGGGGTGCACATTTTCAACTTCCATAGATAACGCTGAAGAGTTTTCAAAGTGATCTTGCCAAATGACACCCCCACCACAGTTCATGAGCATTCCAGTTGCTTTACAGCTTTACAAAAACCTGAAACTGTCCTTTTCACTTCAATCATTTTAATTGGTATATAATGGTTTTTCTGATGATTAATGAGGCTGTGTAGCTATTCATATGGATACTGTCCATTTAAATATCTTCCTCGGGGAAGTACCTATTCAAGTCTTTGCATGGTTTTGTTTTGCTTAAGTTATTTCACTTTTCTTTCCTTTCAGGTAGATCATTTTTATTTGTGGAAGCCAAATCACATATTGTGCACTCACATTTCTGTCAGGGAGGTCTCACGTACCCGCCTGCTTTTTTTTATCAATAAGAATACTGAGTTTCAGAGAGGAAAAGTAACCAATCAAGGCAACACAGCTCATGATTACAGAGCGAGGACTTAAACTTGGGTTTTTTTTTTTTTTAATCTTTCCATTTGGAGTACTGAATCCAGGCAAAGTTGTCATAACCAAAGAAATAAACTAATATAAAAAATACTTAAGGGAGTATTTGAAAAGTATATCTGCATTTATTTTCACATGTCTTTCTAAAAAGTAATACCCTACTGAGGAGAAAAGTTATTCATGATAGTAAAGTCTCAGCCAAGCAGCTCTTATAGAACCACAGAATAGAATTACAGTCAGAAGCAAGGAGTCCTTAGTCATATAGAGTAGAGACTATAGTGAGTAATTAGTATATTTTACATTTTTTATAAATTGCTAAGTTAAAATCAGGAACAGTAAACTTCAACTTCACATTTTACCTACAAAATACATTTTACTAAAGCATTCAGTTGACTAGAGTTAACTTGTTCATCTAGGTTTCCAGGGCCTTACAGTGAATTTCAAATGCAGAAGACTTTATTTCAACTTAAATGATGCTTAATTGAGAAACAGAGAAAAGGCAGAAAGAAAATCTGTCATGCCATATGAATGGAAACAGTTGATAGGCCAAATATATGATAGTCTATTAAGAGATTACCTAGTTATAGAAATTTATTATGCACATTATTGTAATCATCATGCTATCTGTCTACTTCTAACATGGTTCAAACTGGTCTCACAGTTTCCCGTCAAGATAGATCAAAACAGTTCCATTTGTTGAGCCAATAGGGAAATCTGAATTATGTAGAAAGAGACGTGGTCTGTACTCTAGAGACAAATTACAAAACTTGGAGGCTAGAATTTTAAGTTACATAATGCCTTTTCTGGCTTTTAAAAATATACACAGATTCATGTAGTATACATTCTATGAGGTTTGTATTACATAATCAGAACATTTTACAATTTATTTTACTATAAATTAATCCAAAGCTCACAGCAATGCAGAACTAATTGCCCTGAACCTGAGAAGGAGAAATGGTTTCTAGTCCTTGCAAGATTTTACCTCTCAGCTTCTTCATTCTTTCCCCATCAAGGAGGAAGACAGACACTGTGTCTCTAATGTTCTTCCAGTTGACATGCCACAACCTTCTGCAGTCCTATTACTTCCAACAGTAGGAAAACATGCCAGGATAGATACCTGGGGTGGGAGAGGGGGGAAGAGAGCCCCAAAGCAACACATCAAGTGCTGGAGGAGAGGGACTTGCTTGGTTTGCTCTTTAATTATTGGGGTACAAAATCCTGGCTCTGTCCCTTTCTAGTTGGGTGATTATAGACAATGAACCACTAAAGGATCTTCATTGAAGATGGAATCATCTTTTGGGAATTAGGAAAAATCCTGGAGAGAGAAATAAGAAAGATTCAAGTGGAAAGGGGGAAGAGCCTCCACACTGATACATCTTTGCCAGATTTCCTGAGCATCATCTTTTGGAAAATCAAGACACACAGATAACAAAATAATATTGAATACTATATATAAAGTATTTATCATGTGACTTACATATTGAAAAACTTCACGCACACACACACACACACCACACAGGAACGTGCAATCTGCCACCCAGTCTCAATTCTTCCTCTCCATAGACATATTTAATGCCTCAGTTTTTTCATAATTTGACACTCATATTCAAATTGTAGCCAGTATTTATGTGCTACTAAACTTGATGCTTGCTTGCTTTTTTAAATAACAATAACAATTGTTATTTCCTAGTGTTTTCTACAATAACAATTTTCTAGCAGCATCCTTTGTACTGTCTCATACAAATGGTGGTCATCAGTTTCCTCGTCTGTAAAATGAGAATAATAGCAATAATATCCTTCTGCATAGGATTGTTAGAGTTAACTTTTTTTTTTGGAAATTACTTAGAACATTGCCTAGTACATAATAAGAACTACATAAATATTTGTTAAAACAAATCTCTTTGGTTGCAGTTTAATTTTTTAATTTTTTTTTTCTCACCAAGTTTTCCTTAGGGGAAAACACAGTGCCATGGATATTTGTGTTTCCTATAGGAAGGCAAGAGACCAATCCAGAAAGGAGAAAAAAAAGAAAATGGCCTTTTATTGAGTAGTTCCCATTTAATAATAATAAAAATAAAAGATATCCTATAAATTGGGTCAGTTTTCCTTGTTTTAAAATGGGAACATAGACCCCAGCTTAATGAGTGGATTAAGTGCTGGCCTGTGAACCAAAGGGTCACCGGCTCAATTCCCAGTCAGGGCACATGCCTGGGTTGCAGGCCAGGTCCCCAGTTGAGTTTGCACAAGATGGAACCAAACATTGATGGTTCTCTCCCTCTCTTTCTCCTTCCCTTCCCCTCTCTATAAAAATAAATAAATAAAATCTTTTAAAAAATAAAAATAAAAGATAAAGCTTTTATTAAATAAAACAAAATAGGAAAACAGGGTCAAAGAAGATAAATTTCTTGCCAACTAGGCATCTTATTAGCTCAAAACGTAATTTTATAAGATTTTGTCTTTCACATGCTTTTGTTCAGTTTTAAATCTGGCTTTTTGGCATGGACCTCCAGCTAAGATGGAGGCCTAGAGTGACATGCTCCATCTCCCTCCACAACTAAGAAGGAATACAACTACTGCAAAACCAGAAATAACCAGAAGTTTCAGAAACTAAAGCTACATGGAAGTCCAACATATGAAGTTATAAAGAAGTGGTGCTCATCTGGATGGGTAGGAGAGGTCAAGCTGTACTGGCAGTGGCAGCTGTGGAGAAGGCAGTGGGACAGCGGTAAACACAGACACCCATATTTAAAAACAGGTGAGTCAGGGAAGGCAGACCCCCATTACCTCAGACTTTGAGGGCCAGAGGGTGTGGGGATGGAGGAGGAGGTTCCCGGTCTCTCAGCGGAGAGCGAATGGCAGGAATACATCTTGGACCACCGCCCCCCACACAAAACGCCACAGCAGGATGAGAAGGGTCGCCCAACTGTGACAAGTGCATGGGGCTCTGCCCCCTACAACATAGAAGGTGTGACAGACCCGCCCAGGAAGTAAAGGTAAACACAAAACTGTCAGGATGACACAGATCATGATAGAGATCCTGGTGACACAGCTGACCAGACAGCAAATATCTAATCTAATGGATCAACAGATAGGAAATCTTTCTGAGGCACAGTTCAGAGCTTTGGTTATACAAATGCTTATAGACCTAACAGCAGATCTTAAACAAGACAGGGAGGGAATGAAGGGTAGTCCTGCTGAAATGAATGAAAACACATATGAAACTAGTGGTGAGGGAAAGAAAACCAGGGAACAAATCAACAAATCGGAACATAGGAAAGGAACAGTCAACCAGTGCAGAAAGAGGAAACAAAAAGTGAGAAATATGAGGAGAGGCTCATAAACCTCTGGGACTGCTATAAGTGGGCCAACATCCAAATCATAGGGTTGCCAGAAGGTGAAGAAGAAGAACAGAAATTGAAAAATTATGTGAAAAAATAATGAAGCCGAACTTCCCTAACTTGAGGAAGGAAATAGACTTACAGGTCCAGGAAGCACAGAGAGTTCCAAAACAACTGGATGCAGGGAGAGCCAACCAAGACACATTAGAATCAAAATGTCAAAAATTAAGGATAAAGAGAGAATCTTAAAAGCAGCAAGAGAGAAGGAGAGAATTATGTACAAAGAGGTCCCAATAAGACTACCAGCTGATTTCTCAAAAGGAACTCTGCAGGCAAGAAGGGACTGTCTAGAAATATTCAAAGTAATGAAAAGCAAAAACCTACAACCACAATTACTCTATCCAGTGAAGCTGTCATTCAGAATAGAAGGGCAGAGAAAGTGCTTCCAGGACAAAGTAAAACTGAAGAAGTTCATCAGATCCAAACCACTGTTATAAGAAATGTTAAAAGGACTTGTTTAGGATAAAAAGGATCAAAGCTATGAACATTAAAGTTAAAACTGTATCACAACAACCAACAACAGAAGCTAGGGAACCAAAACAAAGGCAAACTAAGTAGGCAATGAGAGTGGGAAAAGAATTATAGGTATGGGGAACATTATGGGGGGAGGTCAGTGGAGAGGGGGAAGGGTGGAAAGGGAGGGAGATAGTACATGAATTAAGAAGCATAGTAGGAGGGAGGGGGGTAGATAGGGAGATGTTGAGAAGAACTATATGCACAACCAATGGGCATGGACTAAGGAGAGGGACAACTGGAGGGAGGGGGGTCACTGGGTGGAGGGGAACAAAGGTAAAAGAAATTGGAACAACTGTAACAGCATAATCAATAAAGCACATTAAAAAAATAAATCTGGCTTTTTGGGATTTCTAAGGCTAAAATTAGTGATAACAATACCACTCTCAACTTAGTGTGTGTGATCTATCTACTCACGTACTCTCTAACTACATCTTCTGATCATAATTGTCATACATTATGTCATGCTTACAGTGACCCCACTGGCACTTGTTAACCAGAACATAACCATAGATGTGCTCAGTCTGCAATAAAAAATAAAAAATGTGAGGACACTAGATTAGATAAAGTTAAATTGGTTGCTTGGCTGCACAGCTTCTCAGAACTTTTGAGTATCTCAATATTGCTCTATATCTCCAAGGGGGTTATAGAGTACATAAGCATGCCAAAATGTATTTTAGTCTAGGATTTTTAAAAATTGCCCATTAACATCTCACAAGATACTGATGTTCGACAGACCATGGTTTAGAAAATTCTGCCTTAAAAAAAAGACCAGAAACAATGAGGAAGCACATAAAATTTGATAACAAGTTAACACATATATCAATCTGTTAAGAGAACCTACAAATCAAAAAAAAACATTTTAATAGAGACATGTATAAATAGTTTTCACAAGCCAGTGGGTAGAACCATGCCCATTTCCTTACATAAACTCAGTGACCTGTACTGAATAATGAATAGTGACTATGAGCCAGTTATTTTGTTTAAAGAAAATGCATCACTATTTTTTTCCCTCATTTTGTGTGGAAACAAAGTCAGAGAAAGAAAAGAGGAAGAAGTGGTGAACTACTTCAAAGTGTTGGTGTTATTATTGAAACTAAGTTACTTATGAAAAAAAAAATTTGACTACCCATTTACTCAATAAATATTTGATGAAGGAATAAATAAAGAGAAACTCAGGACAATAAGAAGAAAGACTGTGTAAGGGACATTAGTGCAGAGTCAAGGAACCATATACTTGAGAATGAAGACTGCACATCCATGAGCATGCGTGCAAACACACCCATGCACACACCAATTGCAAGCATCCTTTAAAAAAATGTCCTTACTCTATCAAGGCAAACATTGGAATATTTCCACTATCTCTGTGAAACAGAAATTGCTGAAGGCAAGAGAATATATGTCCTGTGGGGAGATTTTGATATGGTTTCTAATTATTCAATCATAAGTATGTATCACCTTTACTTTGGACAACAAGATTGATAGAAGATAAATGGAAACGGGAAAAGGCAGGTGGTCATTTGGCTTGTGAATTACTTATTTTCTAACACGTTTCTTTTTCTTCATTCCTCTACAAACCTTTTATTCTCCACTTTCTACCCTATTTTTCTTCATGACCTATTTTGGTTATTTCTAAACTTGGCCTTCCTTTTTTTACTAAAAAAAAAAAGGGTGGGAAAGGGCGAGGAAGAAAAGAAAAAGAGAGAAAAGAAAAGAAGGAAAAGAGGGAAATGGATCAAAGTTATTACTGGTGAAAGAAATTTCCAGATGAACATTAGATGTGAAAAACTACATGGAGCATAAAGTCACAATATCCTCAAGCTGTAGAACTTTAAGAACTAGTAGCAATAAATGTTGCCTTCTTCCTAATTTCATAGGGTCATACATCTGCATGTGGCCTGGAATAGACTCTTGGTGGAGTATACCAATTAAAATCAATTTATTTGTTCATATTTCTTATGCACGTTTCCCCTTTTGCATCATATACAACAAGGACCCACTATGCCAGCAATTTCTAATTTGAACCACAACTCCTTGGGCTCTTTCAAGCAGGATGCCGGCGCTGGTTAGAACCATTACAGAGAGAAAAGAGGTTAAGAGGGTGTAAGAACGTGAGAGTAAATGCATGGACAAAATATAAAAGACTTTCCCAGCCACCTTGAGCTGCTCCATATGTTTCTGTTGTTTAGTGACAGCCCTCAATAGGAACACGGTATCTTGTAGTCCTGTGTATAAATTTGCCCCGTAAATTAAAATGTTGGCTTGTGCTCCCCTGGTGTTTAAGAAGGTGAGTGATGACCTTGGTGGGAGTGTGTTTGTGTAGAAATGTGTCATAAAAGATGATGTCTTGGCCCAAGAAATGCAGGGTTCAGGTTTAGTCATTTGTTAAAAAAAAAAAAAAAAAAAAAAAAAACACCAGAGTTAAACATAACTAACACATCATGAGAGTAAGTCTCTTGCCAAATGTGACTTTCTTTTAAATCTGAAATGTCAGCTTTCACCCTGTGTTTTTAAGGAATATTTTTAGCATTTTCCTTTAGAGCATTTCCCTGCTGATTTTGATAATTTTTAAGTTACAAAACAAAGCAAGAAATGGTGCACATTTTTCACTGATTAAGACATTAAAATACTATCAATTGATTGTTATCCTGTTGCACAATTATTGGATAATTATAGAATCAATTCAATGTGGCATTTATTTTCTGAAATGATTAGGTCTTGGCAGGTTTTATGGGTTCATTTATACTCTCATTTTGACTCTTAAACATTAAAATATTGGTAGTAGTGAAAAATTGGTTTTTTAACCATCTTCTTCCTCTATTTTGTGTTGCTGTTTTTCATTTTACATGTTAAGTTAAACAAGTAAGTTAGTGCCACCCGTCCATAGAGCTCTTCGGCAAATCACATTTCAGGGATAGCCCTCAAAACAAATATCAAAAACAGGTTGGTTTCATCCATCTGCATTGCTTCCTAGAAAGTGGTTCTCATAATGTTCTGATATTCCCAAGCAAGTTAATCTATTTTTTAAGGCAGAAATAAAATCCATATTTCAAGTTGACAAATATTGCCACTTAGGATGATTAATATATATTAAGATGTCACATATGCTGATAATGTGCTATTTCAGAAGTAGCTATCTTACTAAAGCATGCTATAGATGCATGTTTTATAAACCTGAAAGAAAAAGTATTAATGATAATTAAGAAAGTGATGGAAAGCTTTTTATGCACTTGAATGCAAGCTTTTTGTTCACGTAAGGGCTTATCTATGATTTAACATATCCAGCAAATTTCTAGATTGACAACAATTTCACAGGAAAGGAGATGAAATATTATTTTTTATACAGACAATTGAAAATTACTACTAAATTATTTACTAAATGCCACGCCATCTATGCTTGTAAAGACTAAGTAAAATTTCTCATGATTTGAGCTGTGTATGCTAACAGTGTAACATTGTACATTAGCTTAGTCTAGTGGAACATGAACATTAATGCAAAACTCAAATAAGTATTTCTGCTCAGGTCAAAATTCATGTTCATGGATTCAAAGTAACAGCTGGAAAGTGCACTGCATTAAAGTCCAGCAAGCTTGTTCCTAACTTCATGACTACTTAAATAAACACTTCCTTCCTTCTCTAGACCACTTTATCTATTAAGTAGGGCTGCTTTTTCATTTACATTTAAATAATACATTTTAGCTGATTTTGTTCATTGTATCTGACAATAAACTGAGGCATCATTTGCTTTATTTAGTCATAAATGTAGCTGTAAACTACAGCCACAATGACAAAGTCATCATCTAATGACATATGATGCCCTCTCGCTACAAAATTTTCTTATAAATTTTTATCCCATTTTATAGTAGACTTATATCAACATAAATTTCAGTCATCCTCTCTGTTAAGAGTCTCCTCTTTGGGTAATCATTTAATTTCCTTTCCCTTTTTCCTTTTTAAGGATGTCAACTTTTTGTAAAGCTTGATTGTTTTTCAACTTTTCTTGATACTTTGGCCATTGGTAAAATTTAAGCTCTTAGAAGTGGAAAAAAAAACACCAAAATAGGTTTATTCCTCAAACACTAGAGTAGGCAGACACCCAACTAATGCAAATCTCTCCATGCTCACAAAAGAACAAATACTAGATCACTCATGGCAGTTATTTTTCAAAAGAATTTCTCATGTTGCACATTATGCAAACGAGCTCCATTCGTATTGTTACTCCGGATGGTAAAGATACCCCAGTGACTACTAGCAGCCTCTGGACCCAAAACATAGGCAATATTCTCAATTACAGAGAAGGAAATTCTTCTGGGAAAAATACAAACACAAACAAAACCATTGCTTTTCTTTACCATAAGGATGAACAAACTAGAATTCAGTTTTTTCCGATGAACTGGAATGATGTGCATGAAGGACAAAATCCCAGAAAAATCAGAAGACACTATAAAAAATGATAAAGTGAACCCACTAGGCTGAAAAGCATGTGAAAAGTAAATCTGTGTTCAACCACGATACATATTAGATTTTACTCTTCTACTTAATTCCATTTTCACTTAAAATTACATATTGGATTTTTTCCAATTATAAATGCTTACAATGTGGAACTACAGAAGATTAGTAATAAAATTAAAAGGGAAAATATGGCAAAAATATGAATGATAGCTTTCACTTTCAAAAGCTGATATAATGATTAATAAGGTAAGGCAAAGCATTAAAGGGCATAAAAGTTTAAATTTTTTTTAGTCATTTCCTCCTTTACTCTGCCACCTCCATCTATTCTACTTTTATTGTCTTTTAAAGTTCATTTTTTAAACTTTTTTTGAATTTTTTTTGATTACGGCTCATTACACTGGCAATAGCCCAGCTACTGCTTTCAATAGAACTTCTGCAAATAGGCACTGTGGACTTTTTGCATTTTGTTTGAAGCCTAAACTGGTCCCTCAATGGACTCAGTATTTCCTGAGTAGAAGGTGAGAGCTAGAAATTGAGCTTGGCCATTCATTGAAAACATCAGGATTTTTAAATTCAGTTTTACTAAAACATTCATCTTTCCCCATTTAAAATGGTAAAAAATGATTATTGATTATGGGGCAGAGGAACAGAAACCTGATGTCAGAGAATTAGATCAGATGTTGTACAGTATAATTTTTTTAATGAGACTAGTTTGGGGTACCTGGTCACATTTGAGCCAGGGTGGAGTGGATTACAGGGATGATATTGGGTAACAAACAATTATACAAAATGAAATGTAAAATAAATGCAGAGAAGAATATAGATCAGAATTGAAAGTTAATGAATAATAATAGACAATTTTTCCTAACCCATATCTGAAGCACATTGCTGTTCATTTTATTTCATTTATCATCTTTTGAAAATGTGATCTTTCATGTCTTCAATGTGAGGCATCAGAGTAAAACCTAAAACAAATTTTTTAAATTAAAATAAAAAGATAAGAAATGTGATAGGAAAGGAAATTACTGATTTTCTCCACTGCAAAAAAAAAATATGTATCTTCAAAATAATTAATGTAAAGAAAAACAAGAATCAAGATATATTCTGAAGGATCACAGAGCTGTCCCCTCTGTTGTAGTCACATCTGTTTCTTCCCCATGTTTTAACAACCATCCAAGTGAGTAATTCTCCAGAAAGCCACTGAAGGACACTGGCATCCCATAGGGGACACAGGTTTCCTACTGGTAAGATGCCTGCAGTCTATTACCATTTCTCAAAAAAGGTGTATTGTTCACAGATAATATGTTTTCAATTTCAAATTTTATTCACAGAAATTTTTCCTATATTTTCTGTACATACAACTGTCTGCTAGCAATTGCCAGCAAAGGACCAAAAAAATAACCAGCAAATACACACACACACAAAATACTAGCTTAAAGGCTTAACATGAGAATATTTGTTTCAATGGACTCATAAGTCAAGGCTATAATTGTATAGTTCATATACAGTTAGAATTTCTGCTAGGAAAGAAATTCTGACTTTGGATGATGTAATATTTTCTGGTGTTCTATAAAGAGCATCACAACTTTGGGGTAGCTTTTCACTTCAAGGAGCTGGAGAGGCACTAGCATGAGGATAGTATAAATTTAAAGACATGCTCATTTTTAAAAATTGCCATTCTATTTGATAGCAAGTTTTCTGAGAATTTCAACTGAAAAACACTGTAATTTCTATCTGGCTAAAAATAATTATCACCCTGCTATAACGTCTTAAATTTATACCTTTTAGGTTCTGTTGGATTATGGTAGCGTGTTCCTAACTAAAATGGTTATCAAAATATTTTTGTCACTGGAGAGGAATCCACCCTAGGCATGCATTTCATATGGAAAATCTTTGGTTGAGTAGAGGATTAAGAAAAAGTCAGACAAATTGTTGCTTACAAAACATACGCCATATAAATGTGCACATAGTAAATGCACGATGTTGACTGACAGATGGGAGAAGCCTAGAAACCAGGTGAGCACCAAAATGAAGCGCTAAAATGGGCGTAGCCATACCCCGACCACAATCCTCAAAACTGCCCCTCAAACCTCAGTTTCCCTAAGAGCCCCTTCCAGTCTTCTTATTTGCAATTATTGCCTTCCCACCTGAAAAGCAATTCAAAATGAAAGTCTGGAAAGAATTTGGACTTCTAACAAGCAAGTCAAACCGTTTTCAACGTTTTCCTTTTCTTTCATTTTTCACTCTGAATGTAGGAAAGTTTGCTTTTGCCGCCCTAGGAGGGACGCTGGAGCCCAGGGGGAGGGATGGTGTGGGCTGTATGGAGACCCTTAGGCCACGGCTACACGGAAAAGAATGATTTTACCAGAGAATCCAGCCTTTACCTGCATAACTGCACGCTCTCTATTGAACTGGATTTTGAAGTTCGGAAACTGTATTTTGTGTCATCAAAACAGAGGGCAGATCTAAGTCTCCTGACTTAACTAAAATCGACCATCTTCTACACGAAGTCTCTAAGGAGCAAGTGTCTCAGCCCCATACCCAGAGGACCCCGTGAGGATTTCAATGCGCTGCCCACCCTGCCGTGGGCTGTTGGTAAGAGCCGACACTTGTTCGCACGCTCCGTTTTGCAGAGAACCTGGCAAGAAGCAGCAGCAATAGCACCATGAAAATGATGGCGGGAACTGGGGTGGGGACGTGGGGGCGGTTACTTTTTGACCACTGGTGACTGTGCAGCCGGCCTAAAACTGGCAAAAAGCATACAGGTAGTTTCAAGATCCGATATTGATTAAGGATAAAAGAATTTTTAAAGAGTCAAGCTGTTCTCCCTTAGAATTTTGTCTTTTAAAAGATATAATCTCTTCTCAGCTAACTGTAAAATAAGAAGGTTTTACCTCCTTAGAGGTCATATGATACTTTTTCCCTTTTCTCACCCTCCCTGCTCATTGTGGAACTATCTCAAAAACTAAGCAGTATGATATAAGATATATACTCTGGGTTGTAACATGCTGAAGGTTTTTTTTTTACCCAAGTCCTTTTTATGCCAGTTTTTAAATATGATTGAAAGCATGTTCTTAAAATTATTGCAAGTTTTATCCTAAAGTCTTGTTCTCTTTTTTAACTTAATCACTTGTATATGTAACATGATAAACTGTATATCTGATATGTAAAATAGATGTGTTTAGCTCTTTAAAAATGTTTGCTTCTGATAAGTTCAACCGCGGGTAAGTAGACACACCTTGTTCACACTCAGAAACAGATTTAGAGACACAGAAGACACAGGAAACCCATTGATTTAGCAGCACTTTGAAACGGGGCTATCTTCACTTTTTAAGAAATCTAATAAAAATAATAAAGACATGAAAAAAATACATTTAAGAATACCAGGATTTGAGAAAGGCAGCTTAACAAGGTAATTCTGGAAAAAGGGTTATTTATCTGAGATAAAGTCCCTTATTCTTTAAATGGCTCTAGAGGTAAGTGTATTTATAAGCCCAGTTAGTTAAAATATGGCTACACTTGTGGATGTATGCTAAGCAAATGTGTAATGAAAATAAAATATAATATTTAAGTATATACTTCTAACCCTACCATTTCAACAATGATGCTTAAAATACCTGTCTATTATTATTAAATTCAGAAGACAGGTAATAGATACTGAAACTAGATTTCTATTCATTTGTAAAAAGCCTGATATATAAATTTATATTTTTAAAATTTCTCCCCAGTATGAACTAAGGTAACAAATGTATATAATTTTCTTTTTCAAGCTATTCATGTCTTGAGTATTCTGCTTTAGTGTGTTTGCCTCAAGCTCTTTTTTTGGATAAGGCAGAGTACATAAAAACAAATGACATTTATTTGTTATTTTGCCAATGTTTTGTAACTGAGTTATAAAAATGTAACAGAGTTAACAGCTTTATTTGAGTGATCTCCCAAAGCCAGTTTAAATTTTCAATAGAAAAATATGGTCTTCAATATTCCATATTCCCAAATTCTTTTTCTTTTAAATTGTTTCTTGACAGTGAGATTATTATAAGCATATATTCTGTGAGGAAATTTTTTGGACTGATAACACCATAAAAACTACATCACTTAGGAGGCTGAGGCTCTTAATTGGATTATGAAACTCTTCTTTAGAACCATGGTTTTGGCAATGGGTGGGGGGTGGGGGGGGTGGGACAACTGTAATAGAACAACAATAAAAAAAAAACTTTTTTTAATTTTTAAAAAGAACCACAGTTTTGATTTGCAGGAGGAATGACTCAACCTCTGGTGGTATATTGTGTATCGAATGCCTAGCAGTTCAGCCTGGGGCAGCTGGGGATATGATAGAGGGGGGTAGATTTTCTTATAAAATTTTCAGGAAGTTTTATGTTCATTCCTACCATCTACTCAAGAAACAAGTATCATTACTATCTTATTCGTGAGACAAAAAACTTTTTCAGTTACAAGAAATCAAGTAAATATTAACCTTAAGATGTCTGGATTACAGTTCATCTAAAGAAAATGGCATATTTGTTCTGGACAAGTTGGAAAGAAAAAAACAGAAATATTATTTATTTTCTATTGTATATTTCCAGAGATGAAGTTGATCATTTTCCAGCTTTTTATTTTGAAAAATTTCAAGCTCACTGACATAGTTAAAAGAGTGGAGTGAATACAAATGCCTTAGATTCACCCTTTTCTAATGTTTGCTTCAATTGCTTTTGTGTTCCTTCTATATATATTTACATATACTTATGCTTATTCATTTGAAAGTTCATTACAGTCAACATAACACTTCAAATCTAATTACTTCAGCTATATTACCTAAGAACAAGAAAATATTCTTTAATAAAACTGTAATTGAATTAGTCACCCAATAAATTAATTATCTAATATATAGTTCTCAATGTTTTATTTTTTTCTACTCCAGGACCCAATCAAGAATTAAACATTGTATTTAGTTACTGTATCTCTAGATATCTTTTATCTGGAGTTTTTACTTTGAAACAATAAAAATGCATATTTTAAAAATTACTCTGTCTCTAGAATATCATCAATTAATACTGACAGCAAATAATCATGAACTCCACCTTAAAAACACAGCCTTGTACCAAATTTTCAAAAAAAAAAGTATAATCACCTACCAAAAAAAAATTTTTTTCCCAAGTTCTCCTCAACTTAGTTGTTATGAAGTAAAGAATAAGAGAAGCAAATTTGAAAGTAACTGGGTGTTTGAACCATTCTGACCCCATACATTAAGTTCAGCATGTTGAATTAAAAACAAAATTGAATTGGTAGTCAGCCCAGTTTGTGCAGAACAAAGTCAGTGTGCTAGTGAAGATAGATACAGCAGAGTTAGCCAACAAAATAAAAATTATTTTAATTGGTAGCTCACTGTGCGAACACGTGGCCCTTCCTTCTCACTGAAATCCTTAATGTCATTTTACACAAGAATTTGAACATATTTTTAGAGCAGCTTTGTGACTATAACTGCTGAATACTATTAAGTTCCTTATCTGAATACTTCTCTTTCTCAGTTAATGTATTTTAAGAAAATCTTTTTTATTGACAATAAGAATACTGTCTATTATTCCCTTTAGAAGAAAAATCTTCACTGTATTAGAAATCCAGTGCTAAAAATGTATTTAAATTATAAAGATTTTTATAACTAAATTTTATATCTAATACACAGATGTGTGAATAAAAGCACCTATCTTATATTTTTAGCATTTTTGAACAACTGTGCTGTCTTCAATGCTTCTTCATAGCTAAATACATATATGATAACCATGTTCTCAAGTTGTTTTCCAAATCCTGTGTCATATACATAAAAAATATTTTGGTTTACTTGAAATATAATTCTTCATCAAAAGGAGAGAACCATTATGGTGATAGACAAGTAATGGAAATATTGCTGTTTTTTTGTTTCTAACTTTCATATAAAACTCAAAATCAATCAGAGATAGACTGGATTTCAAAGTTAAGGGCAATGAACAAAGGCAACAATGCATCCAGTTTGGGGGGTTTGTATTGCCACCTAGTGTCTAACTTTATAATGGACCTGTGTTTGAACTTAATGATAACAGTTGTATAACTGGGAATAGACTCCAAAAAAAAAAAAGAAAGCGATTATAACACTTTTCAATCAAAAAATCTTTTAATGTCTTTTATTTTAAGTCAATCAATTATCTTTATATAAACTGGTCTATCCATAAATACATCAAAAAATTACATCTTAAAGATTAATGCTTAAGACAATGATTTGTGTATATATAATGACATGCATTTAGATTCAAAATTGATTTTATTGTTCTTTTGGAAAAGCAAAAATACTTACAAGGTATAATCCCTGATAAGACAAAAATATTAGTATCTGTGAAGCTTATTCTATTGATGCTTATATTTAAAATTACTACTGATTTTTTCACATTTTAAATTATTTTATATAAAACAACATAGTTTGGGCAGCACATTTACGTGCTCAAGGCTTTTTCCACTTTATAATTAGATTTTAATTTTAGAAATTGGGCAGTTTGTTGTATCACTGTAGAAACTACTTCAGTTTTCCCCCTTAAATGTCCAGCAGTTTGCTGAAATAAGAAACCAATGGAACAGATTTAACTAGCTTCCATAGTGCAATGAAAATGTTCCAGTGAAAAGTTACTAGAGATATGCACCAACATCACTGAAATCTGATGATCCAACCTGACACACATTTGAATATCACATATTTCTCATCCTTTTCATGTTTTGGACATAATGCAGTAACACAGATTACATTATCTGAGGAGTGGTTTAAATTGGGGTTTTATTGGTCTGCAGTGTGATTGTACAAGTACAACCCCTTTATTTTATGCATAGATATCAGCAGCTGGCAGAGAAATGTTATTTTTTGTTATAATGGCCTGATAAAGATCAGGTATTAGTATCTAAGGTTTTGTTTTAAAGTCAAGTTGAATTTTTTAGCCATTAATTTTATCTGGTATGGGGCAAGCCGGGGTGGTGTATTCAGTGATAACTGCTCCTTCTTCGAACATAAACTGTACAGCTTGTCCTTGGCAGGGTTTCAACAGTGGAAGACTTATCTGCTTGTAAAGTTCTCCTTTGCATACATGGCTGCTCCATTTATATATTTTTTCTTTAGTGTAGAGAGTACTGTGGAATAGAAAAAAATAGCAAGAGTAAAGTTTAGGAGATCACATAAATTTGTATAATTTTGCCTTATTTTCAAATAATAACCTTACTCTCTAAATTGCACCTCATAAGAATCCAAGGCTTTAAAAATGTAGAATATGGAGATTTACTTGCTTGAGACTAGCCTAAAATAATATAAGCTGTATATTTTATCACTTCCTATTTTTATAAGGAGGACTTGTTCTTCAGGGCTTACCATTTTCCAAAATTACCAAATGTTCACAAACTTAGGTATGACTCATTATTCCTTTGGCCATGAATATCCATAATACCAATGTACTAATTAAAATATGAAAATTAGATAAACTGCATAATTTTTTTCTAAATGTGCATGTGTGGAAATAACAGCAGAGAAATTAAAAAAATAAAAGTTTTACTGAAAGATGAAAAAAGAAGAAAATGGAACCAATGCTAATTTTTCATACAAAAAGGGGGAGAGAAAATGCAAATAAATATACTTCTAGAAACCCATTTGAATACGATATTGTAGTTAGGATTTTCTGGTAACAACTGCTTCATAATTATATCTAAAACTGTGACAAAGTGACTCCTTTCCCAGTTTCTTTAATCTTCTGCCAGTGCCCCCAGCACTCAAACCCTTGCGATCACTGACTTGTAAAACCACTTACATGTTCCCAATTTCCCAAACCATACAGAAGGACATTTCCTTTTCATCATTTCTTTCAAAGTCAGTGCTTTTGGTCTTAAAAACCCATAAGGGGGCAAACTCCTGGAAGGAGAACTTCTGGGTCAAATATATCAAAACGTGGGATAAAGGTGACCATGGAAAGCTGTCTGCTCCTTTATAACTCCAGTTATCCTGCTGATAGAAGAGGACAAAGACTCAGAGAGGATTTAGAATCAGGTGGGGAGGTCCACACCCGTTTTCATGATAAATTGTTTATGATTCTAGAAAGGCCATAGTTATGAAACATTACTAAGAGTGGATCCCTGGCAATGGTAATTTACATTTATTTCTCCTATTAGTGGGTTTACATGACTCATTTTGTAACTGACATATGTAAGGGGTTCAACAAATGCTGAGGAATGAATTTGAAATGAAGGCAAAATTATGAAGTAGCTGTGGGGAGCTTTAATAACTATTTCAGGGGAACAGAATATAAGCAAGATATCTAAGAATAATTGGTTATGCATCAATAGGCACAAGAGCATTATAAAAGTATTCTAAATTAACTAATTTTGACTAATTTCATCTGTGAAAATGTATTGAGAAGTACAAAAAGTATAAGGCAGGTCTCATGCCCTGAATTTGGGGAGACTGGGCAAATAAAATTTTTCTGAAAACAGAAGCAATGTAGAAATAAATATCAGTTTGCTAAAACATTCCATGGGCTCTGATAGAGTTCAGAGGAAAGGGAAATGACAGTAGGACTAGCCATATGGATGGGAAGAAGTCAGGATCTATGCTTATCTTGAAGAGCCAGCAGGACATGGACCAGTGGGAGTGATTAGGGAAGTCAAGGCAGGGAGTGGGGACAGCGAAGCCAGAGGCTGGATCCAGAGGTGTGCTTGGTTCCAGAGGATGGCTGACCACATTCACTCATTAAAAAAAAAAAAATCTGAGTTCTTTCTGTCCAAAAGAAATTTTAAAAGCACACCCATAACCATGGCACAAGGTAAAAATGAGAGTTGTTATATGAGAGTTATAATGTTAGAGAATTCCCAAGTATAGAGACATTACTCTCACTGGGGGAAATCAAGAAAGCCTTTATGTTTGTCAGGTCTTGAAAGTTGTATACATTGAAAATATAAATAAATAAATAAATAAATAAATAAATAAATAAATAAATAAGGAAAGCTATCTCAACAGAGAAAGATAGAGTCAGGCTCTGTGGGCTTTAAATACAGTGTATTTAAGTGTTACTCTGTGGGCAGTGAGAGGCATCAGAGATACAAAGCAGTGGAGTAGAGGTATTTAGGTTTTGAGGAAAGTAGTTGGTACTGAGGTAACAGAATTAAATTTTGAGAGAGCCTTTCTTCAGGCAAGGTAAGGAGGCAACTTAACAGAGGGAGAGAAAAGAGCTGAAGCAGGGTGGTGGCGAGGAAAGAGCTCCTGCGAATATCACGTGTGAAGAGAAGAATTTGGGTTCAGGCTCCATCTAAGGGTCAATAACTGCCTTCTAAATTTGGGGAAAATCTTTGCTCCTCTTTGACACTCAATTCTTTCATTTATAAAGAGAAAAAATTAGATAAAATAATTTTTAGGTCTTTAGGTCTGTCATTTTAATCTAATTATTATTCTAATCAACAATAACTAGATTATGTGTTTCTTGATATTTCTGGCCAGAAAATAAAATATTTTTGATATTGTAACAGTTTCTTTATTAATACAAAATACCCCTATGTAATCCCTTTAGTAAGTGATGGAGATTTCTAAGTAGTGAATTCTCTAGAAAATTGATCCTGGGTAGCCTCTTTGCCTTTCATTTCTTGCTAGTGTTTTTGATGTAAGTCCACGAACATAAACACTTCTCTCTTTAATTAACTAGTTTGAGAAAAAAGTGTGGGCACAGATATAATTTACTAACCAAACTTTAAATTATTGAACTTTATTAATAATTTGATAATCTGAGTGGATCTATCCCAAAAATTTCTCAAAAAAAATGTGAAAATCCTCTAACTCAACTCCAGTTATACCATAGATTGTAAAATTAAAGCCCCCAGAGGTTCCATTACTTATCAAAGTCACATTGTCAATGACAAAACTTGAACTTGATTTCAGGTACCTTGATTATTAGACCACTATACTTTGCTCCTGCCATTCTATATCTTCCTAATATACCTAATATAGACATTATTATATATATAAATTATTTTTATATTTTATATTACATATGTATAATAATATGTGTACAGTTAATAAAACTAGGCAGAGTTTTTACCTGGCTTTCTCATTTAAGTAAACCTAAATTTATGTAACCATGGGGAGGCAACCAAGAATCCTGGGATTTAGAACTCCAGGTGGTTGGATTAGCATCCTGGTCTTGCCACACACAGCCTTAACCATGTTACTTAACTTCCATTAAACTCAATGTACTCATTAATAAATGATGAAAATAATGTTGACCTCCCAAAGTTATTTTAAGACCAAAAGAGAAAATGTAGGTAAGATACCTAATGAAGTGTCTGGTAGCTTGTAGGTGTTCACTGGGTTTTCTCCCTTTCCTTCTATCTCATTTCCTAATGAAGGCTATTTATTTAGTTCTATTCCAAAACTGTGACACTTTAAGTTTCTTTGACAAAGTGTATGGCATATAGGAAATGCTGTTACTGAATGAATGACTTCTTCTGAACATGCTCTGCCCTACTACAGTACTTTTCACAGTGTTGTTTCTCATCTAACTTACAGAATAAATGAATGAACAAATAAATAGTGAACAGATAAATGAATGATTGAAGAGAGGGTGACTAAGAGTTATTCCAGGACAGTGAAATTTCTTGTGGCTCTTCAGAAACATTCTCCAAAATGTGGAGGTAAACGCTAGATTGGCTCAAGCCCTATCAAATCCCAAGGACCCCTCAGAGTACTCCAAAAAGAGCTTCATAGGGTCCCAAAATTCTAAGTGAATATTTATAAATGTGTGTGCAAGTAGGTATTTCTAAGGTAAAAAATTCATATCTTTCATTAGATTCTTAAAAAGTTCTGTGATCCCCAAAATATTAAGAACCACTCTGTGGAAAAGGCATCAGGAGAAACAAGATGGCAGAAGAGTAAGTGGAAGCTACACTAACCTCCTCCCAGAAATAGTCTGGATTCACAACTTAATTTTGGAGAAATCATCTGGAATAACCAACCGAACACTAGCTGGAGAGAAGTCTTATAACCACGGAGAGACAGAAAAGGTCGCTACATCACAACGTGACCGGTAGGGAGTGCGGAGATGTGGAAGGGCTGGCTGGGCTCACACGGGTGGCAGCTGAAGGGACTGAGAAACAGCTCAGCAGCCGGGGGTTCCCTCTGAGAAGGGCAGGGTCTAAACCCCCAGCTGAGCTTCCCAGCCTACAGCAACAGAGTGGAAAGTAAAATAGTATCCAGCTGAGAAAAGTGAAAAGCCACAGGGTTTCTTGCTAGCCGGAGAGAAACATCTGGAGAAAAAGAGCTCTTAAGTGAATCACATACAAAAATATTTTGGCCCCCACTTACCCTGGGCTCGAGCAGAGGGAAGGCAGAGAGGACTAGAGACACTTGGGGAGAGTTTGGTGTGGTGGCTTTGAGGGGAGAGCTGGGGAAGTGGCCAGCCTGGTCCCAGTGCTGACTCATCCCCATACTGCAGGTAGACCATTCCCTTCCAAGTGGCATCAGCCTGAGGGGAAACAAAAGCCCTGCCTATAGGAATTAAGCTGCCACACCCTCGGTCCTTAAGCCTGACAGCTAATCACAGATTGAATAGATTAACAACTAAAGAAGTCAGACAGACAGTAGATCCCTGGTAGTCTCCAACAGGCTGCCTAGGCCCAGACTGGTACAGGATCTGACGCCACCATGGGCAGATCCAGGAAGTGCAGATCAACCTAAGAAGTGGCAACAAACAATAAAAGTTACAAAAATGGGGAGACAGAGAAACAACCCCCCATCCAAAGGAAAGGAAGAGTCCCCAGAAAGAGTGCTAAATGAAATAGAGGGGAGCAAACTATCAGATATGGAATTGAAAGCATGGATTATGGAGAAGCTCAATGAGCTCAGTGGAAACTACAAAGAACTCCAAGGAAACTACAAGGAACTCCAGAAAAAGTACAAGGAGCTTACTGAGAATTACACTAGCATGAAAAAGGACATAAAAGCTATCAATAAGAGCCAGGAAGAAATGAAGAATATGATCTCTGAATTAAAGAACACAATAGAAGAAATTAAAAGCAGGCTAGAGGAAGCAGAAGATTGGATCAGTGAGCTGGAAGACAATGTAAACAAAAACTCCCAGACAGTGCAACAAAATGAAAAAAGACTGAACAAGACTGAAGAGGCTCTAAGACAGCTGCAGGACAACATGAAATGTAATAATATTCGTATCATAGGAATTCCAGAAGGAGAAGAAGAAGAGCAAGGGATAGAAAACCTCTTTGAGAAACTAATGACAGAAAACTTCCCTAACATGAGGAGAGAAAGAGTCACGCAAGTCCAGGAAGCACAAAGGGTCCCAATGAAGATGAACCCCAACAGGCCCACTTCAAGACACATCATAATTAAAATGCCAACATTCAAAGACAAAGAGAGAATCCTAAAAGCAGCAAGAGAGAAACAACTAATAACATACAAGGGAGCTCTAATAAGGCTATCATCAGATTTCTCAGCAGAAACACTACAAGCCAGAAGGGAATGGCAAAAAATATTCCAAGTAATGAAAAACAAAGGCCTACAACCGAGACTACTCTACCCAGCAAGACTCTCATTCAAAATGGAAGGTGAAATAAGGAGTTTCCAAGACAAAAGAAGGTTAAAAGAATACATCTCCACCAAACCAGCATTGCAAGAGATGCTAAAGGGTCTGCTTTAAGAACATGAAGAAAACAGAGAGAGACAGAGAGGAACACGGGTACAAAGGGGGAAAATGACAATGAATAAGTACTGAAAGAAAGAAGGAACTTCTACCATTTGCAACAACATAGATGGAACTAGAGACAATTACACTTAGCGAAATAAGCCAGGCAACAAAAGAAAAATATCTTATGCTATCACCTATTACAGGAAACTAATGAACAACACAAACAAATAAGCAAAATTGAACCAGAGATATGTAAACAAGGAATAAACAAACAGTAGCAAAGGGGGATATGGGAGGGAGAGAAGGGGGTAAGAAGAGGAAGGGTCTAGTCAAAAAACATGTATAAATGACCCATGGACATGGACAACTGGGTGGGGACTGAATGTGGGAGAAGGGGGGGCAGGGTGCAGGGAAGCAAGAGGGAGAAAAAGTGGGACAACTGTAATGAAAAAACAAACAAACAAAAATTTTAGTTGGGGGAAGAAATTAAAATATAAAGAATGGAAGTGCAAGTTAAGTGAATATTAGAAGGACAAGGATTTTCCTTCACACTGTATATTTTTCTCCCTATCTGATCCCTCCAGAATTTGGCATTCTAAAGAAGCAAGTAATGACATAAGGTTCTTTGCATAAAACTAATAAGACCAGTTGTTAATAGAGGTTTTTTTTGACTAAGACTTTGACTGGAATGTCATGCCTAAAGGAGACATGCTTGGACTTTGGTAATTACCAAAAAGCCCTGAGGAACTGGGATTGACTTTCAAAGGTAATAAAAGCCCACGAGATAAAAGGCCTGGTACCTTGGTTGGTTGTACGGTCCACAGCAATCTTTCCAGGGAAGGAATGAAGGTTGTTTTCCTGAAAGATGGCTAGAAGGGACCTTAAGGCACGATGGAAAACCAGAAGGACTTGGAAAAGACAGGTGTTTACAGGCAAGGCTGAATGTCAGGTATGTGGTTCTGCTTCTGTGCCTTGAAGGGCAGACTGAAGGACACCCTAAATGTTCCTTGCGTAAGTTCCAGCAAAGCAGAACTAAAGATCATAAGTGATCATTTTCTGCTCTTGTTGTGTTTATGCAAATGAGCAGGATAAATTAAAAATGAACTTAATGCAGTTCCTTTAATGACAAGAAGGGTAATCTTAGGGAGAAAAATTGTGATTCAAGGAAAATCACAATGCTCAGTGTTAGACTAAAAAGTAGTGCAGCTAACCATCTTTAAAGTTTATCTTCATTTAAAGTTTGTTTTGATTTGAAAATTAAACTATGTCTGTGGCATTATGAAAGATGTTTAATTTACAGGCAAGAAGAATGTCAAATGCCTTGCAACTGGATGTCTTTCCCAATAAGACAGTCCTATGAATTTAGAGACTTGTATGTGGGTTATGTTACATAAATTAACACGTGTTTTCTGTTTTCAAAGGGCATAAGACTATGATCTCATTACCTGAATGATTTTCTGTAAGTATAGGCCTCACTTAATCCTGTCTGCATCACTGCCTCCTGAGACTCAATGGTTTGGCTGAACTAAGTGGCTGGGTTGGTGAAGAATGGGGTGGTCTGTGGGCTTCACTTTAAAACCGGTTTCTCTTTTCTGTCCTAATGGCTTGGACAGAAAGAGCCCAGAGGTCTGAGAGGGGAGAAACCTAAACTATTTCCCTCAGCCCAAACTAAGTATAATGGGCAAAAGGGTTTTGGACAGGTGAGATGTGTCTGGCACACAGTCCTCCAAAGAAGCCTTCTTTTCCTTAATGTGGGACATTGAAAAATTAATACCTGCCTGTTGTCATCTAGTGGTTATGGATTGAATGATGTCTTTTAACCCTGTTGCCAAATCTGTTGCCTCCAGAATACAACAAGGATGCCAGCCTGTTAAATCAAGCATGCCATTGTCCGGGGACAGCCAACCGACCTGGAGCCTGCATGATCCTTCCCCATGTGGGAAGACCACCTCTGCCTCCACACCCCCATTCTTATTAGGCATTTCTGGACCCAAGGGTAGGTAGGACGACAACCATGTCCAGCTTGAAGCAGCTAGAGGAGCTTGAGACCTTCGCCCATTGTCCTTTATAAGATTATAAAGGGTCTTAAGTCTGAGAGGGAGGGATTATTATATTTTATTGTTAAAATAATTAATTAAATTTTTTTTTAAAAGAAGAAGAATATATGAAAGCGTGAGGCAGGAGAGCTTGTATGTATGACCCATGGGCATAGACTTAGGGAGGGGGGATTGTTGGGGGAAGGGTGGTGCTGGGCAAAGGGGAGCAAAGGGGAAAAATTGAAACTATTGTAACAATATAATCAATAAAATATACTTACAATAAAATAAAATAAAATATGAAAGAAAAAACAAAACCACTCTGGTAGGCCTGGCCCACACCTCCTAAGACACGGCCTTGCCAGCAAACAACACCACAGCTCTCACACTTAAATGGAGGCCATGTTTGGTGCCAATACAGAGAAGGAGCTTCCATGTCAGGGAAATAAAATATTGATGTTTTTAAAAGTTATTGTTAGCCTTGGCCAGGTGGCTCAGTTGGTTAAAGCATCATCCCATACACCAAATGGTAAGTGTTCAATCCCTGGTCAGCAGGGCACATATCTAGGTTGCTGATTTGATCGCAGTGGTGCATACGGTAGATGACCAATTGGTGTTTCTTTCTCACATCTCTCTCTCTCTCTCTCTCTCTCTCTCTCTCTCTCTCTCTCTCTCTCTCTCTCTCTCTCTCTCTCTTCAATAAACATATCCTTGGGTGAGGATTTTTTTTAAATGTTGTATTTAAAATAAATGTACCTAATAGAGAGAGTGCTCTTGGGGAAAGAGTAAGGGAGCTGTAAATTCAAGACACTATGTTAAAATTCAATGTGCATATTTAGCTGAAATTAAATATATAAAATGGGTCATTCCATCTATTGGGGATATATGGAAAGCAAGGTAAATAATAGGAGTGTAATTTGTATACATGTAATCATCCTATGGATTGATAAAGTAATAGCATTGGGAAAAAGGAACAAGACAGGAGCCAACAAATATTTATCAAATTTCTACTGTGATTGAAGGTCTCTGCATAAAATATTTTGCACTTAACTAGTTTTTTGACCCCAAAATTGGAACATATTGTGTATGTGTTAAGAAATTCTTGTTTTAGCAATAAGATTTTTTCATTAATTAGAAACTGTATCTTTTCATATAATTATAAATTTTAGTTCTCATATACTTCACTAGCAACTCTTAATATGTCAGTTTTCTTAATATACTTATTCAGTTCCTGAACAGTAATTTTCATATCTGGAAAGCTTTTATCATTATCAGTTTTTCAATAAATAAAATCATTAATGTGACAAGTGGGCTTGAAAAATCTGAATGCAGGTCTACACTGTTTCACAGGATAAGGAAGACTATTTGCAGATGTTTTGCTTTTGAAGCCACTAACTGTGGACACAGAGGACTCTCTATGAGATGGGAGGCTTCTTTGGTGGAGTCCTTCCTGAAGCTTTCATTTCTCCTTTATTCAGTAAGAGCACCCCAAGTGGAAATTCATTATTTTTAAAATTTATTTGAGAGAGAGAGAGAGAGATTTGTTGTTCCACTCATATATACATTCATCAGTTGATTCTTGTATATGTCCTAACTGGGGGCCAAACCCACAATCTTGGCATATTGAGACGATGTTCTCACCAACTGAGTTACCCAGCCAAGGCTCATTGCTCTTCCGATCTCAATCTATGTAGTTCTGGCAGAGCTGATCCCACCACCTATTCTGAGAATCAGTATTTGATCCAGTTCTGTGAACATAGCAGAACAGAATTGGTGTGAGTCAGATTTCTGTCATTTGCAACCAAAAGCAAGGGTTTGACACATTGGCCAAAGTTTATTTTGCCACCTCTATTCTGACATTGCCAGTCCACCTATCATCTATATCAGTGCCACACTTCATCATGTATGCTTCAAGATGCACTATTACCATGACCTTCTGGTAAGAAAATGTATTCTCATGGTTATAATATTTATATAGTGCTTTATGGTTTACAAAGCACTTCCACATGTACGCTGTTGTACATTTACTCCTACTACCTATTACAATTATTGGAAAGAGCTAAAGAGGCCACAAATAAAGAGAAACATGGTCATCATGGATTAAAAACAGGAAAGTAGTCATTATAGATAATATTTGTTTCATGCTTATTAAGCACCACATTCTTTTTAAATATTTATTCCAGCTTTATTGGGATCTAATTGAAATTCAACACTGTGCAAGTTTAAGGTGTAGAGCATAATGTTTTGTCTTACATATGTTGTAAAATGATTAACACAGTAAGTTTAGTTAGTATTTATCATCTTATTTTAGACACAATAAAAGGAAAAAAAGAAAACAATATTTCCCTTGAGATGAGAACTCTTAGGATCTACTCTCTTAACAACTTTCATATATATCACACACAAGTATTAAATATAGTTATCATTTTGTACATTATATCCCTAGAACTTATTTACCTTATAACTGGAAATTTGTACCTTTTGATTATCTTCTTTCAATTCTTCTTCCTCCAGCCCCAAGCCCACCTTTGATAATGACAAACCTGATCTCCTTCTCTATTAGCTTCTTTTTTGTTGTTTTGTTTGTTTGTTTTGTTTTTATATTCCACATATAAATGACATTATACAATGTTTGTCTTTCTCTGATTGATTTACTTTACTTAGCATACTGCTCTCAAGTTCCATCCATATTGTCACTTGTTTCATTGGTTTCTTTGTTTTTTAAACTCCCCTGAGGATTTTATTTTATTTTATTTATTTATTACAAGGTAGAGTCCTTATGATGGGATGAATACTCTTTATTTATTTATTTATTTCCCCCCTTCCCCCTCCCTGCTGACCTCCCCCCAAAATATTCCCCATACCTGTAGTTCTTTACCCACTCTCATTGCCTACTTAGTTTGCCTTTGTTTCGGTTCCCTAGCTTCTGTTGTTGGTTGTTGTGAGACAGTTTTCATTTTAATGTTCATAGTTTTCATCCTCTTTCTCCTAAACAAGTCCCTTTAACATCTCATATAACAGTGGCTTGGATCTGATGAACTCCTTCAGTTTTACTTTGTCCTGGAAGCACTTTCTCTGCCCTTCTATTCTGAATGACAGCTTCACTGGATAGAGTAATCTTGGCTGTAGGTTTTGCTTTTCATTACTTTGAATATTTCTTGATAGTCCCTTCTTGCCTGCAGAGTCTCCTTTGAGAAATCAACTGATAGTCTAATTGGGTCACCTTTGTATGTAATTCTCTTCTCTCTTGCTGCTTTTAAGAGTCTCTCTTTATCCTTAATTTTTGACATTTTGATTACAATGTGTCTTGGAGTGGTTCTCCCTGCGTCCAGTTTTTTTGGAACTCTCTGTGCTTCCTGGACCTGTAAGTCTATTTCCTTCTCCAAGTTAAAGAAGTTCTGCTTCATTATTTTTTCACATAATTTTTCCATTTCTAGTTTTTCTTCTTCACCTTCTGGCAACCCTATGATTCGGATGTTGGCCCACTTATAGTTGTCCGATAAGTTTCTGAGCCTCTCCTTATTTTCCTCACTTCTTGTTTCCTCTTTCTGCACTGGTTGACTGTTCCTTCCCTATGTTCTGATTTGTTGATTTGATCCCTGGTTTTCTTTCCCTCACCACTAGTTTTTTATGTGTTTTTGTTCATTTCAGCAGGACTAACCTTCATTCCTTCCCTGTCTTGTTTAAGATCTGCTTAAACAAGTCTGTTTAAACTTAGGTATGTAAGTACTTTTATAAGCAAAGCTCTGAACTGTGCCTCGGAAAAATTTCCTGTCTGCTGCTTCGTTAGATTAGAAATTTGCTCTCTGGTCAGCTGCGTCACTGGGATCTCTAACATGATCTGTGCCATCCTGAAGAGTTTTATGTTTACCTTTGCTTCCTGGGCAGGGCTGTCACACCTCCTACACTATAGGGGGCAGAGCCCCGTGCACTTGTCACAACTGGGCATTTTCTGCGGGGGTGGGGGTCCAAAATGGATTCCTGCCGATCGCTCTCAGCTGAGAGACCAGGAGCCTCCTCCTCCATCCCCAACCCCACCAGGCCTCACAGTCCAAGGCAATGGGGATCTGCCTTCCCTGGCTTTGAAATCGTAAGCTGAGGGGTCTGGTCTGCAGCTAGGGGTGCTTCCCAGGCACTTCTCGCCTCCCCTTAAATACAGGTGTCTGTGCTTACCACTGTCCCGCCTCCATCGCTGCTTCTGCCATGGACAGTACAGCCTGACCTCTCCTCCCTGGCTTCACCTCTCCTACCTGTCTGGACGAGCACCACTTTTTTATAACTTCATACATTGGACTTTAATTTATTTTCTGGAACTTCTGGTTATTGCTGGTTTTGAGTAGTTGTGTTCCTTCTTAGTTGTGGAGGGAGATGCAGCATGTCTGTCTATACCTCCATCTTGGCCGGAAGTCCTATTTATTTATTTTTTAAAGATTTTATTTATTTATTTTTAGATAGGGCAAGGGAGGGAGAAAAAGAAGGAAAGAAACATCAATGTGTAGTTGCCTTTCACACGCCCCCAATTGGGGACCTGGCCTACAACCCAGGCATGTGCCTTGACTGGGAATCGAACCATCAACTCTTTGGTTCACAGGCCTGTGCTCAGTCCACTGAGCCAAACCAGCCAGGGCAGATTTATTTTTTATGGCTGAATAATATTCCATTGAATATATACCACAATTTCTTTATTCATTCACCCATTGATGGACACTTACATTATCTCCATATGTTGGCTATTATAAATTATGCTGCTGCTATAAACATGGGGGTGCAGATATCTGTCGACATAGTGTTTTCATTTTTTTTAGCTCTACTAGTTTACAATCCCACCAGCAGTGCACGAAGATTCTCTTTACTCCACATCCTTGCCAGCATTTATCATCTCTTGTCTTGATGTCAGCCATTCTAACAGGAGCCACCTAGTTCTTTGGATTTATTATTCTCACAGTCCAAGCATTTGTTCAAGGTTAGTGTTATTAATCCCATCCTATAAATATGCATTAGAGATGTTAAGCAACTCAACCAAGACCAAATATTAGAGATGAAAACCCAGTTCTGCCTGAGTCTAGATTCAAATTGTCTAACCACTATGTTAAACTGTTACCCTACTCACCACAAGAAGTGCCTGTACTTCACAGAGCAGCTGGAGTAAAACATCAAGAACAGTAAGTTCCAAAGTGGATGGATGGATGTATTATCACAGAAGATATGTTTAATTAGTATTTACTTTACCCTCTCCAGCTTCTGTTCCAACAACCAGAATCAACTAGAGTTTGGGATACTAAGAACTAAAAATAAGAAAAGCATTGTTCCATGATCTCAATCTTTAAAAATAGTTTTAAAAACTCAGCTTGAGAAAAATGTATGCTTTGGGAGATGTAATCTTTGATGAAATAGCTAAAGGCATTAGAGTGAAAAATGAAATTGTTAGGTTGACATGAAGGGAATTGAAAAGGGTCAGAGATGAATGGAAATGGAAATGAACGAGATCTATCTGTTAGGCTACTATTTTGTTCATTTGGGGCTTCTGGTGCAGATTTTGAAGTCAAAGGTGAACTATGAATTCCATACAGACAACTTAGTCCCACATGTGGTAATAAAATTCCAAGAAGGACACAAAAAAGTTGCTTTGAAAGATTCTAAAGGATATTAGCCAGGCATCCTAACTATAGAGAAAAGAAGATTGTTAAAAGAGTTGCATATCTGTCACACTCCTTAGGATTCTTCCTGAGGAGCAATAGGTCACACTGGGGAAAGAAGGAAGAACACCAGAAAAGATCATCTTCCCAACAAAACCCTGTTACTCTTTTGCTGTGAATAGTTTATTCCTTGACCTACAAAATACCACAATTATTTTTAACTTTTAAAACATGAACTTGGAATTAAAGGAGAAGAAATGTGTGCAAACTGGTTGAAAATAAATGAATTTGAATTTTACAGCAAAGAGCTCTATCCTAATTGTTCCCTGAAGAGAATGTTCATCAATTCACTCTCTTTCGGAGATAGTCACTGTCTGCTCCATTAAGTTATCATCCTAAAGCAGGGAATTTATCATAATTTATTCTAGGATATTCTAAATTTACCCTGTTGATTACCACTGTGTAAACAATGTCTGCTGCGAGCTGGGGTTGGATGATGGAGGGTTGGAACTGGTGCTGGCTTGGAGTTGCCGTTTGCTGAAGAGCTTCATGGTTGTTACATCAGTACAAACTCCAGAGATGTCTAACAAGGGGTCCAGTGGTTATGGGGAAAAAAATGAGGCTCTTTCTCTATGTAATGGTAATGGACCACTTACTGAAATATGAAATATCTCTCTTTAGAGAAGCAAGTCCAAATGGCATAAGGTTAAAGAGCATTAGAAAGTGGTTTGTGCATGTGTAACAACATGGCTTTTATCATTTAAAAAAAAAAAAACACTGTGTTATTGTAGAGGTCAACATGAAAAAGTCTTCTTAAGAAAAGTATCTTCAATGACAATACACAAAACTAAGTCTGGTTAAGTTTTCTCATAATTATAGTAGAAGCTGTCCAACTTGGAAGGAAGGACTTTTTAATTTGCTGTATTTCTCTTAACAAAAATATTTAGGAATTATCTGATGCGAACTGAAGACACTGAGTACTTATTAAAATTAGTGACATCTGGCTATTTTTTCAGATATTGCTCATAACTCTTCTTCCCTTTTTTCCCCCCAAACCTTCTCTTGCTCCATTTCCAACCATATGTTTGTGGTAACCTAGCTATTCTCAAGCCCCCAACCTACGGCAGACTTGGCTTTCACCATTCAATTTTACCTTTAAGTTTTTTCTTTCTTGTCTTTCTAAGAAAATTAAAGTAAAATCATTTTTTAATATTTTTGCCCCTTCTACAAAATTTCTTGCTTCCCTTTCCTCCTCTCTTCACCTAAGAAAGTTGCTGTTATTTGTTTCCTGCAGATTTTTGTGTCAGACTAAAAGTCCAATGTCCTGAACTTTTTTTCTAGATGACACTAATAGAAAGTTGGAAGAAAATGTCACAAAACAAAGTTTACCTTATATTTTCCTCAGCACAGCTCTCTGCTTTCACTTTGGCTTAGCTCAAATCAAACCCAGGATTCATTCTGATGTCTCTGTTAATGTTATTACATTTCTTTTTTTTTTTAGTAACACAGTTGCCTCATTGAATCTCTTTTTACTTAAATTGATAGTTAGCAAGTGTCTCTGAGTAACACTTCTGCATGTTCTAGCTAATCCATGAAATTGTAAGTATCTTATTCACAGCCCCATTCTTTGGTTAATGGCCATATAAAGATGTCATTCCTCTTGCTGTGTTACCTCTACCAGGTGATTTGGCCAAAGCACTGGCTTATCCAAAGGGCAGCTCTGAGGAAACTAGACACAAGAAAGGTCACCTTCCTTTGTGACATCTTCAGGAGATAATCTGCCTAATTTGATAAGACAGGCTAACCCAATCATATGCCTTTACGACATCTAACTATTCCTCTCCTTCAGACATTGCTCACGGTTCTCCCACCTTTTTTTCTCTACAATTTATTTTTGTTACATCCTCAACCATATCTTCATGGTGACAGTTATTTTTAGTTTGTTCAGGCTTTAGCATTCATGGGGACTTGATTTTTGCCACACAATTTCATTTTCAAGTTTATTTTTCCCTTTCGAGGTTTCTCCTTCATCTTCATGTTTTAGAGTGGGGAAATATAATTTAAAATCTTATTTGAAGAATTTTGTCTCTGCTACTCAGTTTACTTGATTCTCTTTGTTTTTCAATCTCCCTCTATGGAAGGCCACATAGAAGAGGCTAAAAGGACAGCAGCAGAAATCTATAGGTACCCTGTTTGGCAAAAAAAGACAAATGACCAAATCAGGAAAGCTGCTCTTGCTTGCTAAATTAGAACTATTCCAGTTTCACAATGTCTAAGATTTGGAGTCACTCTACAGCTTCTGACACGTTTCTACCTTTCCCTGCTCCCATGTATCTTTACCAAAAAATCCTATTTCTTTGAAACTTTAAAGAACCTCGGGATTGTCTTTGAGTTTCATTGAAAGATTTGTCCTTGAGTAAGTTTATGTCCTTCTTTTTTTTCTGACCTTAACAGTTTCACCCTTTTACAGATGACACATGAGTTATGCTTCAGAGGAGAAGCTATAAATTCATATGGCATAAAGTAAAATTGGGGAAGAGCTTCATACCTGCTCCTGTGAGATCAGCAAGCATGATATTATTGCCTTACCTATAAAATACTCAAGATGAATGAAGGTTAATAGTGAGTGTATCCCCTTAATTAGTATTTAAGAATATATTCCTTCCTTCCTGTGTATTTTACAGAAATCAGTCCAATATTATATTTTTTGTGGAATAGTTTTACTCAATTCATTAAATGAGCTGGTGTCAGAAAGAGCAAACAAACATGAATTTACTTTTCTCCTTTCGACCCCACTTTATTCTCAGCAGTTGCATGTAAATTTTCTGTCTAATTCAGCTATTAAGAAGTCTAGCCATGGCCGCCCCCACCGTGTTTTCTAGGGAGCCTGTGTCTGGGAGCTTTGCCCCTGCTCATGGTGGCTGCCTTGCTTTCCGGTAGAGGCGTAGAGTTGGTGGTTGTGGCACCCGGGCTGGGATGAACTGCACTCTCGGTGGAGGCAGCGGAGGCAAGCTGGAGCCATGGCCAGTACAGCGGTAGCAGTTGGACTGACGGTCGCTGCTGCAGGGTTTGCAGGCCGTTATGTTTTGTAAGCCTTGAAGCATATGGAGCCTCAAGTCAAACAAGTTTTCAAAGCCTACCAAAATCTGCCTTCAGTGGTGGCTATTACAGAGGTGGGTTTGAACCCAAAATGACAAAACAGGAAACAACATTAATACTAGGTGGAAGCCCTACCGCCAATAAAGGAAAAATAAGAGATGCTCATACACGAATTGTGCTTTTAAATCACCCAGACAAGGGAGAAACTCTTTATAGAGCAGCCAAAATCAATGAAGCTAAAGATTTACTAGAAGGTCAAACTAAAAAATAAAGTAAATGTATTATGAATTTTAAGTTCTTATTAGTTATTTGTACAAGTGCCAGCTTTTTATAAAATGTCTCAAAGCTACCCATTTTAAAAATGATTTAGGGCAAACCAAAAAAAAATGTCCAGCCATTTTGGACTTTTGCCTGTTCTCTTCAAAAAGTCAATATCATGATTAGTAATTCAAATAATATACTTAATAGAGAAAATATGACTAATAGAGATACTGGGTTTCTAATGTTTAAAAATATTAAAATGTACATATGACATTTATAAGTATTTCACATTAAATAAGCATCTAGTGCAAGCATATAAGAATATACACAAGTCTTTCAGATCCTAATATTTACAACAAAGCTGGAAACTATAATACTACTACTATCTTTCATTTTTTTCCATCAATTATATGGCAATTCTGGTTCTGTTAAATTATTTATATATTAATTTATTTAATCTTCCTAAAGACCCTAAAAGTCACTATTGCCATCATTTTAGACAATAGAAAATTGATATTCAGAGGAGGTAAGTAATCATTTCTAAAACAACACAAAATAAGTAATTACCTCAAGCTCTTAATCTGGCTAGCAATTAGACCAAAGCTGGCCACTAGGATAATGACTAATTATATTTATTATGTAAATGATAGCAAAATAAATAAGAATTACACTTATTATTTTCTGATATTTTTCTATATATTCAGTAGTGGTGCTGAGGTGTGAATTCTGGTTGTCTGCCTCCAAGTATGTAAATAACAACCTGGAGAGTCAGAAATATATACATGGAGGCATTGCTTATAACATACAGCTTTCACATAAGAAATTATTGGAACAGCGATGCTGATGTACCATTTTCTTTCCAGATGAAAAAATAAAATTAAAGTATCTCATACCACAGACAAAAGTAATTGCTAAATTATGAATTTATAAGTGTGAAAATGCAAAGCTAAAATTTTAAAGATAATAGAAAAGTATCTTTATGACACAGATAGGAAAGAATTTTTAAGGCACACGTACAAAGGAAAGATTGATAATTTTTTAAATGTAAATTTAAAAGTCTTGAAATCTATCATCTACTGCCTTCTAAAAATTTTTCCTGCCCTGACTAATATGTCTCAGTTATGTCCTCCCATAAGCCAGAAAGAAGGTCACGGGTTCGACTCCCAGTCAGAGCACATGCCTAGGCTGTGGCTTCAGTGCTGGTTGGAGCGTATTGTTTCTCTCTTGCATCGGTGTTTCTCTCCCTCTCTCTCTTACTCCCTTCCCCTCTCTTTAAAAATCAATGAGTATGTCCTTGGGTGAGAATTTTTTTTAATCATTAAAAATCTTTCCCTAAACAATTGCCTAAAATTAAGTTTTTTATAAACTTTCCAGAGACATTCTCAGTAGTATACTAAATAAATATCATTATGCAATACTGTCTATTAAAATTTTGATGCATTAGTTTCTGATAAAGTTCAGTGATTTCATAAACTAAATACCTGTACCATGAATATACATTAATATCTTTCAGAGAGTGCATGTTTACTCTTAAATCCCAACAATCAAAACAGAGGGACAGAGAGGGAAGAGGAAAGATGGTTGGAATAAAAATCATCAATTACTATTTTTGCCTTCCTTTCTTTTTCCATGTCTGTGTTGTCTCCTTGAGTAACCCAGGATGAGATCACTCCTCACATACGTTCCTACTTACTGGTTGGCTTTCGGTGGGTTTAACTGTTTCTGAGTAATTAGCCATAATCCTGTGAGAATCCTGAGGGATGTCAGACCTGTCAGTCAGAGTGCTATGTGGGAGGTCTTAAAGGACCACTACAATATGGTGGAACCTTTTTTTTTTTTTTTAGCTTTTTATACAAAAGGATTTTTGATCCTCTTTAGAAATCAGTCAGTCAAAGTACAGCCTGACTGTGCAACTTTGGGTCCTGTCTGGAACTGCCATTGCGGGAGGGGATTTCACCCTGTGAAATATCTTGATGTCTGCAAGCTGCAAGGTCTTATGGTAAGGTGCACACATAGGTCAAACAATGTATTTGACAACACACACACACACACACACACACACACACACACACACATACCTAGAAGTGTGCCTCTGTCCATATTAATCATTTTGGACCTTTAGGTTTTAAAGGGTGTGTGTCATGAGGCTAATTGAGATCTTGCTCCTTGGCATGTGTTATCAATTTGACTCAAATAAACTCATAAAAGTTTTAGAAAATAAAATTAAATTTCTTGTGCTTTTCTAAGTTACAAAATAAGTATAAATTGCATGACTATTGCCTGTCTGGTGAATGACTTGCAGTGAATTACTTCCATCTAGTTAATCTAGAAGAGGTATTTCAACTATAGAATTTTATCTCATTTTCTTCAGTCAGAAGGATAAGATGTGAGTTTATAAGAGAAGTATTGAAAATTATTCCCCTACACCCTTGCTTTCTGATTGATTCTACTTTTAAAAGTTTAAGGGTTAAAACTAATTAAAGACAAGTCAGTGATTCTTTTTTTCTTTTCAAGTTCTACTCCAGAAAAGAAGCAGTCTCTGCTGGACCTCCACTGTGCTGTCATCAAGACCCGTTTGCAACCTATCAAACTAGCCAGTCACCAAGGTGCTGGGCAGGCTGGGGTCCCAGGGACAGTGCATTCAGATGCATGTGAACTTAAGGCCAATACAAGTGCTCCATCATCTGCTACATGAAAGGCCCCATAAGTGAGGGTGATGTGCTCTTATTGGGAGTCAGAGGGAGAGGCTTCCAGGCTGCACTATATTTCTGTCTGGGTGGAGCACATGGCCCATGGGGATGCTATTCAACGGTTAATAAAGGGTTAATTTATATAAGAAAGAAAGAAAGAAAGAAAGAAAGAAAGAAAGAAAGAAAGAAAGAAAGAAAGAAAGAAAGAAAGAAAGAAAGAAAGAAAGAAAAAGAAAGAGAGGAGGGTGGGAGAGAGGGAGGGGAGGAAGGAAGGGAGAAAGAAAATGAAATGAAAATGCTTCATTCTATATGAATGAGAAAAACAATTTGGTAGGTTTTTTCTGTAAATATAAACAAAAATGTCCCTATGTTGACATACATGTAGTGGTATTAAGATTGTGGTTTTATGTGTGTGTGTACAAGTCAAAGTTCTGCAAGTTGAATCAAGTACAAAGAATGAAAGACTGAATGGTGACTAGATTAAAAAAAAAAATTTGTAAATCCAGGGTAATGTCTTCTCTACACATTGTAGCACAATTAGATATATACAAAATGACTCTTAACGTTTTTAAGTTACATTGTGTCTTTAACCCAAACATCATGTTCCCTTCAATTTCTAAAAATATAGTTACTCTATATCAGCTTTATAAATTCTTCTATTAAAAAATTTAAAATCCATATAAAATAAGTTGAGCTTTGAGAAAGAGTGCATATGAGAAATCACAATACTATGCCAACTACTCAAGTAGCTGAATTTAATTAAATATAACAATTTTAAAGAGCAAATTAATGTTGACAGTCTCATGCATCATTTTGTCAAGGAGAAGATAAGTCACACAAATTGCTCATATAAACAACATAATCAGTGTCAACATAATTAAAATTTTAGAATTATGTTATTTAGTACATTATCAAAACCTGAAATATTACCTTTGCACTAACTTTTCAACTATCACTACATTATCAAAAACTAGCATTCAAACCCTGGCTGCTGTGGCTTAGTGAATTGAGCATCAGCCTATAAGCCAAGTGTCACTGGTTCGATTCCCAGTCAGGGCACATGACTAGGTTGCACGTCAGGTCCCCAGCTGGGGGCATGAGTGAGAGGCAACCACACAGTGATGTTTCTCTCCCATTATCAATTTACTCATATATTGTTAGATTAAAAGATATTGATGTTTCCTAAGGTAGAGAACAATTCCCTTACAATATGCTACTATTAGTGTTTTCTAGATGTGTATAAAGTAATGCCAGATCAAGTAAAATATGTTTATATATCTTACAAAGAAATCCATTCTTTTCTTCAATTTTGAACAGCTACCAAAAAATGATGTGTTCACTTTAAAACACAATCTATGTATAATTTTTTAGAAACACTAAGTGTGTATTAATCACCTCAGGATGACAGTAAGTATCAAAATATGAACAGTAAGTAAATCCCCAATTGACTTCCCAATAATGGCTTTGATTTTTAAAGTTCTGTTCAATATTTTTGACCAAAATTGTACTGGATAGTAAAATGAGCATTAAATAAAGTACATATTCAAAATACAAGGTTTAGCAGAAAACATTTTTAGTGCATATGAGTTGTATCAGTACAAAAATTAGTTACCTAATAATTTAGGCAAAAACACATGGGGAAAGCTTTTTTAAATGTTGGTAGAAATCTAGAATTTGGGTGGCTAATTTTTTTGTCATGGGAAGAAGGTCAGAGTAGGGTGAGAAAAATAATCTTCAATGTTCCCAATTTACATTTTGGGGCAAAATAATCTGTGTTTTAATAAAAATTTAAAAGAAAGTAATTATTTGAACTCAGAGTGTTATTTTCCTGCTTAAATTGTTTTCACTTAAATGTTAAGATTTTCCTCTTCTAAGAAGTCAAATGAAGAGCAAATACAGCTGTTTTTCCTTTGAACATGGGAATGGCTTTTACAGTAGTTATAAGTTTGATTATATCCAGAGACAGACTCTCCCAAGGGAAGATTTATCAACCAAGTCAGCATCAAGTACAAATATTCACAAACAGTGGTTGAAACAGTTGTTTATCAATAATATTGGATGACATCTGCTCTCCCCTTGCAACAGGAGGAGAAGGAGCAGGAAATCTTAAGTCTCATCTCTTTCCCTGCATACTTAGCATATTTAGCTCTAGGGCTCATTTATTATGCTAATCAAAAGAGAACTGGAGAAGATACAGACAACAAATTGATTACACTGGAAATGGCTGATAGTCACTAAAGGAAGAAAATAGGGCAGGGCAACAGGATCAGCTAGGGAAGTGAGAAAAAGGAGAAAAATAGTATGGGTTGTGTTGGGATAGAGGTAGAGAAAATTTGCAAAAAGGAGAGAGAATATGGAGGGAAACTACCCTGCATGCAGGAGGTTGAGAGTGGGAAAGAAGAGTTTAAACTATGTTGTCATGTTTTGTACATACAACCCACATTGACAATTTCTTGAGACGCTTAGCTTTTCACTTATTTGCATACAAGACTATGACTTTTCTGGCTGAGACACCTGCAGAGACTGTCCTCAGGTTAAGTTTGTTTGATCAGCCTTTCATTTCTTCAAAATGGCCCTGATCCATTCTCTTCCCCCATGTTATCCCTCCTGTTCTGAGCTGAATTTTATCCTCCCAAAATTCATATGTTGGCTGAAGTCCTAACACCAGCACCTTAGAATGTGACTCTATTTGGTAATGAGATCTTTAAAAATTAATTGAGGTTAAATGAGGTGATTATGGTGGCCCAAATCCAATACGACTGGTGTCATTATAAGAAGAGGACACCAGGACACAGATATAAAGGGAAGACCATGTAAAGACACTGGAAAAAGACAACTAACTATATAAGCCAAGGACCAAAGCTTCAGGCCCTGCCAACACCTTGATTTTGGACTTCTAGCCTCTAGCACTTAAGGAAATAAATTTCTGTAGTTTAAGCCACCTGTTCTGTGACTTTGCTGTGGCAGCTTTAGTAGACTAATATGCCCCATTGAAGTCGATTCTCCTTTGCTCCAGTCAAGGCCAGTTACTGAGACGAGGCAGAATGTGATGTAGGACTGTGAAGTTGTCTGGAAGGGGCAGGCTACTAGACAGACATAAGGAGGTACTAGACATTGGGTTCACTCAGGACAATCACTTCTGGGCCTGAGGAAGAAGATATGGTACTTATGAAATGAAATGATGTTTCAGCTCTGAGGTGAGAAAAAGAGAAACAGTGTCATTAAAGTGAGCAATATTTTGTGCCAGACTATTAAAGTGAACACCCTATATGTTCTGTGGCAGGTAACCACTCTTAATGACCCTAGGGTATAGGTATTAGTCTTATCCTCAATTTAATAATGAGGAACTTAGGTTCAGAGAGGTTAGGCATCTTGCACAAGGTCTTCTGAGAAAAGAGTGGTCAGACCATACATCAACGCTGAGCCCTCTTCCTCCAGATTCTGGGATCATTCTTATTACACTCTACCCCAAGGTACAAAGACAGATCAATTAAGGACAGTTAAATTTCTGGCTAATAAAGATGGGAAACCAAGACCCCATGCCAGTGTGGTCACTCATCCAGGACAGAATGGAGACAAGTGGAAAGTGCAAAGAGTCAAAGAGGCAGAGGAAAGTACATGGAAGAGCTAACCTACCATCTAGAAATTGGTCATACTAACTCCTATCAAACTCCTTTTATTCCTCCTATCTTTCTTCTGTTTTCCACCCAAATAAAGGACTTAGGTTTGATTCCACACACATGCAAATATCCTTATTTGATTCTCAGCTACTAAATGAATCCCATTCTTACAACCCTGGATGTCCCATCCCCACCCAACTTTATATTTAACACGTCCTACAAATATTCCCATAAGAAGTCACCAGCTGACCACATGGTTGCCTTCATCCATAAAAATACTTCCATCTTGCACAAATGTGTTTGTTTACCTGCTAGCTCATAACATCTGATGACACCTAGATATGTGTGAGGCATCAGATGGCAGTGGTACTTTTTACCAGGAAAATGTGCCTTCATAAAACACAAAAATCATATTGAGTTAAGCTATGGAATTTATTTAAAAGTTACTAGGACCATGAGATGTCATATCCCAAGAAACTCTTCAGCAAAATTATAATAGATGCTTGCCTTTATGGCTAAAATTAATGCAAATTCAAACAAAGGAGAGCTCAGACAAGAAAACACTCACAGTAGATCACAACTCCATAACATTGCCCAATTTTGAGTATTTGAGCCCTAATTATGCAATAATTGTTTTTGTTCTGCTCCCCTTCCTGTAAACCAGTGTTGATTAAATATGTTTTCTGTATATGTGAATAGGATTTTGCAAGATGTTTATAAATGATTCAAAGATTTTACTGGGGATTAAAAGCCCCTGCCCTAGACAGTCCACTTGTAGGTTTCATAAATCAAGTGGCTGAACCTTCCCTACATCTTCCAGATGCAGCTACAAATATTTTCAGTTGGCACAAGAGCAAAAGTGAAACACCCACATCCAGATTTTAAATGCCATCATTAAAGTTATTGTGCACATGAGTTTGAAGTATGTTTAAAAACTAGAACTTTAGTCTCTCCCTCTTTTGTAATGTCATTTAAAGCCATGACAGTCTTAGGTTAAACAATCGAGAAAATATCTTCCTTACAAGTTTATTGCATTTTGTAGAATTTAAGGTATGAATTTTATTTTTCATCATCACTTAGCTAATCTATGTAAGTAAGATGTCATATAAGTGAGTTTCAATCATATTGCTGAATTGAGTGTTTCAGTTTTTTAAAAATATATTATTTTGGGCACATCCAGTAAATGTGAGAAAAAAATATCTCTGTCAACAACTCAGAATTATTATCTGGCTACAACTATCTTCTATGATTAATAAATATTAAAATAAAAAAATAAACTAGGAGAGTGAGTACAAGTGTAACAAGTATATTTAAAGAATTGAGAGATGTAAATATTTTCTTCTATGAATAGCCCTTTGATTTTTGTTTACTTTCCTAATTATGACTTATGAACATTAGTGCAGCTAAGTTTTTATATCTTTATATGAAATATGTTGATAGTGATTTACTAAGAAATAAAAATATTTCAGAATGGCCAAATTAATTTAAAATTATCAGAACAAATTTTATTCCTATAGAAAGGTTAAAACCCCTTTAAAAACACCTAAATTTACATCATATGACATATAGTCATCTCAGAATGAAACACACAACTATAGTTAAATTATAAATAATGTTTTTGGTTTCCCCCATTTTATTATAATTACCCAGTGCTGTGCCTACAAATGTCACAATGAATCATCAAATTGCTTTAAAAGTTAATTGAAAAATCTAGTCAAACCAAATGTCAGTCAAAATCAACTCTCATTTCAATTATGTTAGTTCACTGAAATCTCAAATACATTAAAATATATGTTTTTGCTCTTATACAGAATCATGTATTTATTTTTTAGTAAGGTATGTTGGCTTGATATCAGTGAATAGAGTAATACTTGGGGGATGTGTTATATAATCTGCAAAGTTCTAAATCTTACCCAGTAATCTCATTTTTAGATGCTGCTTCTTAGGTCTTTCATTAGTCACACTGTTTTACATTTTTTAAATGAATTGGATATACAAAGAAAACAAAAGGAAGAAAAGAAATTATCAAGAAAAAGTACCATATTTTTCACACTACAAGGCGTACCTGACCATAAAATGCACCTAGGTTTAGAGAAGGAAAACAAGAAAAAAAATTCTGAACCAAATGGTGTACTAAAATATTTAATAAAATATAACAGAATAATATTTCAACCATGTAAAGTGAACAGCAGTCAACAACAGTATTAAGAACCATCATCACTGTCATTAACAAATGAGGATAGACTTTAAGATTCAAGTATGCTTCTAGTTTTCTGGGAACCCCAAGAACTCATCATCGCTAGTGTCGGAATTTATGGGGGCCTTTAATAACAGGCATTGAGGGAGTTAAGAGATATCACTAGTTGTAACAGTCTCTGAGAGTATCACTATCCTAGTTACAGCTCCTGGCAGACTACCCCCAGTGCCTGTTAGGGCTAGTGATACCCCTTAACCCCCTCAGCGCCTGTGTTACTACTAGAATAGTGACCCCACCATAACTCCCTTTATATACTACAAACTTCAGCACTTATGGCTGCTCACCCAGTTACTGCTGGCCACCTCACTCAGAAATCTGGTGTGCACTGGAAACAGCATGGAGGTAGATGAGACAGCTGTAGCATCTAATGGAACCAGTAGCCAGCAGAGAACATGTTACTTCAGCTCCACCCATCTGCCTCTCGTGACTGGCAGAGCTTAAGACACAGTGATTGGTGATCGGAGGCAGTTCTACTGACACAGACCTCACCCAGTGTCAAAGACAATTGGCAATTGGCACTGTGCCTCATACCTATTATTAGCCTCGGCTGATTCGACAGGTCAGTGGTTGTAGCTGGGAGTGTCAGGCAGCTCTCTGTATTCTCCCAAGTCCTGGGTGATGGGCAGAGGTGGATGGCAACTGACCAGACACCCTGAGATTCAGCAGTAAAGTGGGACATTTAAGCATCCCCAGGGGTTTCTCACGGGCCCACCACTTCCTCTTCTAACAGCTGTCACCACTGCTGACAGGTCAGGTAATGCACATCAAGGTCTGCGATGCAATATTTGCTCCATAAGACGCACAGACATTTCCCCCCACTTTGGGGGGAAAAAAAGTGCGTCTTATGGAGCAAAAAGTACAGTATTTTTATACAGTTTCTGCATTGGGTAATCAAAATTAATCATTGTTATATCTTTTATTTTTAAAGTCTGTCCCTCTCTTCTTCTACACCTCTCCATAAAATGGCTTCTAAAACTTTGAAAGAAGGCATGACAGGGAGAGTCTAGGATTCCAGAAAGGGATATTCCAAAATGCTGACAAACCACACACACACACACACACACACAAAAGTTGATAAGAATATTTATCATGCTAGAACATTAAAATGTTTACTAAAAATGTAATTGTTTGCTTGTAGGATATGTTAAATGTCTCAGCGCTAAGAAGTAGTCCAGAGCAGATATAACTCCCTATGTAATAAGGAAGCTTCCATGGGAAGTCTGGCTTAATTCTCACTTAAATGTGTTAAACGCTGTAATTAAATGTTTCCAAAAATGTCCTTTAAGTCCCAAGAAAATTTAGTTATTATTTTTGTTATAGATTATTGATCCTTTTATAATTTTTTGACAGAGACCAGGATCATCTCTCTGTTCTCAAAGTACATTAACCATGATCGATCTCTCTCTCTCTCTCTCTCTCTCTCTCTCTCTCTCTCTCTCTCTCTCTGCTATATCTGGACAACAAATATGTGTCAATCACCCACTAAAGTAACAATCAGTTCTGTAGGAAGATATAATAATGTATAGCCATCAGGAAGCATAAAGAAAATAACATATGAATGACTACTATAGGGGAGAAACTGAATAAAGACAAAGTTTTTGAGGAGCCCAAAAGTGGAACAAATAAATTTTTCCTCTAAGACAAATTCATAATGAAAGTGTCAGCTAAATGCTGAGCTTCCAGGATGGTCAAGGTGTGATCAAGCAGAGCAAAGCAGGCTGCTGCTTGCACAGACGACTGAAAAGTTGGGAGAGTAAATGTGAAATGATTCATCTAAAAAATACAAAAGGCCCTCAATCACAGAATCCTCAAGTGATGGCAAATTCTGCAAGTCATGTGGCAAGGGAAGTCCTTTTAAAAATAGAAATTAAATGTGTGAGCATCCATCATGAATCATTTAAAATAAAATCAATAAAACATAAACTTCTACATTTCTGGCTTAACTGCCAAGCACAAGAAGTAATTACTGTTTATTTTAATGTGAACAACAGTAAAACAGACTAAAGTCAGTAGACAATTCCAATATGAACCCTGCCATCTGTTTGTATGCACGCACACAAAACACACACATGTACACAACACACACACACACAGGTGCTTGATCCTTTTTCTTTTTCAATTTGATCTTCCATCAAAATGGAGTTGTACCCTGGCTGGTGTGGCTCAGTGGATTGAGCACCGGCCTGTGAACCAAGAGGTTGATGGTTCGATTCCCAGTCAGGGCACATGCCTGGGTTGCAGGCCAGGTCCCCAGTTGGGGGCGTTCAAGAGGCAACCATTTGATGTATCTCTTGCACATTGATGTTTCTCTCCCTCACTTTCTCTTTCCATTCCCCTCTCTCTAAAAAGTAAATAAACAAAAACTTTTTAAAAAATGGAGTTGTATCCACCTTCCATCAACCATCTGAAGGTCCATCATGAACTTCTTCCATTGCTCTGAATTGGCTACTTTAGTCCAAGTTTTGATACCCTCCAGAACAGTGGCCAGCAGGTCCCCAAACCACACAAGGAAACTTCTTATCTAGATGTCAAGAACTACATGTGTTCCTTCTTCTTTGCAGTCTCAAGAAAACACAAGATTCTTTTCGTTTCATTTCAACCATCATGACTCAGGAACGAGAGCGCAGGATTGATGTGTGCTATGTGACCTGAGGGGCAAATATGGAATGCTTCCTTACTCTGTATCACATTTTTAAAAATATTTTAAAAATGATCTTATAACAGTGTGCATGAAATTATTTGAATAATGTGCAGCATGTCTATTTGTACATTACTATCTGAGCTGTATAATTATTCAAAGAATAAAAAACTTCTTTAAAGAATTAAAAAACAAATATAAAATGTTATCTCATAAGCTCCACAATGAAAATAAAATAATTTGATAATGAGAAGAAATGTGTACAGTATGGTACATATTACTCCTTATTAAACTAATGGCAGAATTGTTTCTTATTTAAAATTACTTTCTGTGTGATTGTGGATATTGACAAAGGGAGTTTTCTAAACACTCACTGTCTAATTCTTACTTTGTTTTATTTTGTATCAAAGTTTTAATTATATAAACTTTAAAAGAAAAAATATAGCCCCACGTCATTTGGATGCCTATACCCTACATTTCACTACAAGATCATGCAATAACAGGGATGTTCATTTTCTTCCTCCCAACAACCACCTTTGCTAACTTCTCTAAATGACACTATCACAGGCAAGTTCTCCATCAGCTGTACATTGTGACATGAGACAATGTGCAGCATAATCTGTTCTGCCACATGTGCTTGGTCTCTCACATATTTAACTGAGCTTTCATCTCTGAAGTGCAAAGATAATTATTTCCAGAAGTCACTGAAAGGGGCAGGACCACTGGAGGACATGGGTGTCAGAGATTTGCTTGGCTTTCAGACAGTGAGAAAAAGTGAAAATCTCCGAAAAGGATTTGTGAGATTCTACAAGAGGTATGTGTTTTACAGGTCGGTTTTTGTCTTAAAGGAAAAAAAACCTACATGACAGGAAATCCCATGAGGGCATGGGAACATGCAGTTCATTGGTCATTTTGGGGATTTGAAGAGCTCTTATGGATATCCAGAGAGGGAGAGGAAAGGTGGCCCTGCAATATTGAAGTCTCGGGAGGTAGCAAGATTCTGGGTTGGGCACAGAGCTGCACGCAGCCCCATAAGAACAAGAAGAGATTGATTTTAACAAATGAACATTAGATATTTCTGCTAACAGTGTTAAGAACGCAATATTGTTATGCTTATTATATCACATAATTGTTTAATTTCTTTTTCCTAAGTAAGCAAGCAAAAATAGTTCTTAATTCACATAGAATTTTGCAGGTGCTCTTAATTTTGTTACTATAATACCATAACATTCTGAAATTGCTTAGTTTTTTTTTTTTCTTTTTATCCATGCTAGATGACTTGGTCATATCAAGATGAAAAAAATATTCCTTGTAGGTCCTTTATTGGTTTGTGATAACAAAAGACTTCTATCTAAATCAATTAAAATAGCAAAGAAATATTTGATTGTTATCCTGTTTTAAAAATAAATCTTGTAGATGTTAGAACCATTCATTTTAAAGATAACATACATCAATCTTTATTTCACCATTTCCATGATGCTAACCATTACTTTGTGAATATGACCATTACAATAATTAATTTAACACATATGATATGCCAAACACTGTGCTAAAAGCTTTACTTTCATTAGCTTTTATCTTTTTAAACTCTTTTATTATGGAAATGTTCAATAATATATTAAAATAAAACAGTATCATGAACTCCCATGTACCTCATGACCCATCCTTTATAATTACAAACTCATGGCCAATAATAAATGTGTATCTATATTCCCACCCGTTTCTTCTTATCTATACTATTTTGAAGTAAATCCTAATCTTCTTATCATTTCATCTATACATATTTCCATGTATAATGTCTAGAAGATAAGGATTTTTAAAGCAGCATCATTTTAGATAATACTCAAAACAACTTTATAAAGTTGGTCCTATTAATAGCCCATTTCCCAGATGAGAACACTAGAGCTTAGAGAAATGAAGCATCTTGTCCAAAGTACCTGTTAGTGTAGAGCCAGCCCACCGGGGACTCAAATACAGCTGTGTCTGAATCCAAAGTCAAAGCTCCTAAACACTACATTGGCCCTCTAATATCAGATAATGTCACTTTCTAGAAATTTTCTTAATTTTTTAATATCTCAATACTGACTGGCGCTTCATGGTGACAACCCTAAAGAAATAAAAATTGTTCTCAATCAAGTCAAGACTTGAGAATTTTACTCAGGACACAAGATGACATGAATTTCTAAAAACCAAGGTGGTTGCAGAAATCATTACATGCTTCTTTCCCTATTTTCTTAAGTTCACCAAATTTGTGGCTTAGATATATAGATTCCCAAGATTCTGGCTCTAAAGTAAGAAAAACCTCTGGCCATTGGTACACTGATGGTACAGAGAGCTATAGCCAACCCTGACATATACCCAGGCAGGCCAGGAATGAGGCTAACCCCAGGTTAATACTTCAGCACACTTGACACTTCTCCCCAGCACTGTGCATGGTCTAGTAGGGGGGAGGGGCAGGGTGACACATGGGTGCTGCTGGATACTGACAGTTTTAGTTGTTTGTTTTTAACATTGCTATTCTACACATATCCTTATGCAAATAAAATATACCTTTTAAATTACTTATGCCTAAGTACTTTCCTCTAAGATGAGTCCCTTATGTCACTGCTATCACTTGTAAAGCCAGCATGGAATTACTTTCATGTTCAGCTACTATGAATAATGACCACTATTACATGACATGGAATTTCTCAGTTGAAATAGAGCTATATAATCACAGCAGTTTCCATGCAAATTATCCTAGACATCAGTCTGGCCTAGAGAAACCTAACCTGTAATTTACAATTGCCAGATTGCCCTTGGAATAGCCAAGAATTCAGCAACAAGAGGTTTCCTTGGGTAAGTAGTGATGGAATGTCTAAAGAGGCTGAACCAAAAGAAGAGAAAATTTTAAAATCTTTGCTTGGGGTTCCTAATATTAAATTTATACCCTTGTCTACATTGTGTAACATTCCTCCCTTCTGAGTACATTTGGATCTCTGTACACATAAGTCAAAAATACATGCTAATTTTTTATTTTCCATTTGATTCATTAGCCTAATTCTTTGTAGGATTTGAATCCATAAACAAGCACTGTTTGTGTACAGGATGGCTAAGTCATAGACTTGCTTTAACAATCTAATAGAAAAGTATATTGATGACTATAATACATTGTAGTATAAGATGCCACTCCAAGAAATGAAAGAAAATATAAGTGCTATTAAGTTGGAGATGAGGGTCAAAGAAAAAAATTATTATTCAACTGAGATGGGATTTTGAAAGTCATGGCTTTGGGATAGACCCTATGGCACCTCCTACTAAGTCTCAAATGAAGTGCCACCCTCACCAGGAATCTTTCCATGACTCCCTCGCTAAGACTGCGTTCCATGGCCATTCTCAGTACTCCCATATTTCTATCAATGCCCTTCCTGGTGAGTCTAAAATGATGCTGCTAATTCACAGAATCTCCCATTACATGAGTTCATTAAATTGCAGGGAATTAATTTGTTCATCTTGGGATTGCTTTTACAATCCTGGCACAGGTGCTCAAAACTCTGTTGAATCAATAAATGATGCTAAGATTTAACAGGGCCACACCTCAGAGGACAAGTAGCATTAGAGGTATAGATTGAGAAATCACCCACAGAGAGATGCTAATTACAGAATTTAAAGTGGATAACCTCCCTAGCAATTATAGTAAAAAAAAAAAAAAAAAAAGAGAGAGAGGGGCCCCTGAGCCCTTGGTGAACTATCTTCCCAGTGAGGCCTAATCTTATTGATAATACATGCTTCCTGCTTCCAACCTTCTGTATCTCCATCCACACTCAAGATGCCCTTATTCTGCTTGAATTTTCTTTTTTAACTGAATTTTACAATAATATGTAATTTTTAAATTAATCTATTATACTTATTGTGGTCCAACTCTCTTTGTTAGAATGTAAGTTCATAATATTTGACTATTCTGTTCACTAATGCAGCCTAATTCTTAGGACATCTAAGCACTCAGTAAATATTTACTGAATTAATAAATAATTATCTGTATTTAGGATATGAAATAAGGGAAAAAATACCAAAAACAGCAAGTATTATATAGGAAAATAAACACAAGATCATCCTAAATGGTAGAAACAAAAGGATAAAGGAATTTTAATAAGTAGTGAGAAGGTAGGAATTGAGATAGCTATGAAGTGTTTTAAGAAAAAAGAATATGAGAAGGGATTTCTGAGTTTAGTAAATTCAGAACATTAATAATTACAGGACAGCTCTGCCTGGTGTCTTTCAATGGATTGAGTGCTGGCCCATGAACCAAAGGGTTGCCGGTTCGATTCCCAGTCAGGGCACATGCCTAGGTTGTGGGCCAGGTCCCCAGTTGGGGGTATGCAAGAGGCAACCACACATTGATATTTCTATTCTTCTTTTTCTTTCTTCCCTTTATTTAAAAATAAAAAGATAATTACAGAACACTTTCTATGAGGGTGAATAAAGAAATCAAATACCTAAGGTTTGAAATGATGTCAATGTTAAGAGAGAAAATGGCATTTAACATAAACCACCTTTTTGAGAAATTAGTGGCAAGTAGCAAGAGCAATTAAAAGAAGTTCAAGGTGGAAACAGAGATGAGAAGGTTATAGATGGTTTTAAAGCAAGTGACAAGAGACAAATGGTTATTCAGTAGGATGCAGGGCAAAAATGCTAAAAAGAAAGAGAGAAGAGATGAAATGTAATATTGAGTGGAGGGACCCAGAGGAGGCAGACAGTGATGATAACAAGAACACAGATAAGTTTAGCCTTTCCAAGTAGTCGGCCAACTTTTTCCTTCAAAACATAATAAAAAAGATAAGACAAGAGCTATAGAGGCAAATTAGTTGGCAGGAATAAAGAGAATACAAGAGTTCATGCTGTATGGTATAGTTTTCTGTGCATAGTTGAAGCTATATCAGCTTATGTCTATATATAATATTCTGTTTACCCATAAATATTATCAACAATATTAATCATGAGATTGGATCACAACATCTTTATCTGACTACTTTCTGCTTGTATGGATGCTGAAGAGGCAATGCAGCAAATTCATCTCTTCAAAAGTATTTGTGAGCTATCAACTATAGACCCACCCTGTTCGAGGCACTGGGGCCACAACAGTGGACAAAACAGACAAAACTCCCTGCTAGAGGACAGAAACAATAAACAGAATAAATAAATCAAATATAAGTAAGGTATATTAGATGATGATGTTTGCTAAGAAGAAAAATAAAACAGAAAAGTCGTAGGGAGGGCACTGTCAAGAACTGTGAAGGGTCTGAGAATGGACCCTATTTGCAAGCTAAAAAAGTAACCTGGAATAGAAGACACAGGATTCCTAGGTCAAAGACAAAGGACTCTATTACTCACAACAAGAAGTCGACAGAGTATCAGACTGCACCATTTCCTCAAGACTGAATGACCACAGGGTGATGAGAAGGCAGCCACATGATGCTACATATGCAGTGGGTTACATTAAAGGAAAGGAACTCTCATCTTAGGGAAGAACAGACAGCGAGCCCTCCTGACCTTTCTTCCAGAGGGAATGTTACGTTTTTTATATTGGAAGTAATTGTGCCTCTCTTTGCTTTATGGGTTGAAGCTATTCTCATTTTCCAGGGATGTTAGCTATACAAACATCCTTAAGAAGATAGTCCAAAATGAAAAGCTATCAGTGTTTCATTCATAGGATGTACAGAAATATGAGACACACATGTAGAATTATCCTGTAAATATCAACCCCTCCTTTTATCAAATCTGTTCAATTTGTCCCATAGAGCATTTGATTAAGGCTACTACCAACAGAATGGCAAGAACATGCCACCCAATGCCTAAGACTCAATCATAGGAACAAATTCCGTAAACCATAAGGGTCTACCCAAGAAAGTCAGGTGGCTTTCTGCTAAAGTTTCTTTGTTGATCTCTCTACTTTGCCCAAGGCATTAAACCAGGTACAAAAGGAAAGTCTAGGGCAATTCCACCATGCATAACCACCTAACCAGTTAGTTGAGGTTAATCTGAATGATTTCCAGGATGAAGATAGTGTCATTAATCACTTTAGCTAAAGTTAGGCACCAATTTCATACCACCTTTTCTAAATGATGATTTCCAAGGAAGGAACAACTTTCCCAGGATGTACATAATAAGTCAGTTACCCCTCTACTATACTGCCCTATAAAGGGTAGTGTTATTCTGAGAAACCTTCACTGTCATCTGAAAGCTATGTAATCTACCAGTACTGTACTGTTTCTTTTAAATCCTTGAAGGTCAGCTACAATCACCCTGATGATGCAACTTACCATCTGGGGAGAGAAAAGCAAGTTAGTATCATCAAAGAACAGGCTCTTACCGTGGCCACCTAGACCAGTGACCCAGACAGTTCAATCAGGACTTGTTTCCAGAGTTTTTGACCCCAAAGACTAATCAACCAGCCCCTGCTTGCCTGTAGTTTTCCAAGTATATAGCATACCAAACACATCAGCTACTGGCAACAACCCAAGTGTTGGTAAAAATACAACTGCATCAAGGTATTGACCAGAGCTGTGAGAGCAAACTTAGGCTTCCAGAAGGACTGAGCTGTGTGAACCACCCACAGTATATCAAGAACCTTTACTTGGTGAAAATTCAAGTCCCTGAACTTTGTTGAGATTTATTAGCTACCCCTGCTAGTGAAGGTGTTTTAACACTATAATTTGGGCCATTAAGAGTCAGGCTTCTACCCTCTGCACCAAATAAATGGACAGCACCTGGATAGTGAGAACTTTGGACATCAGGGAGCAGAGGTAGTCATATTAAATCCTGACCCACCCAGGAAACAAACAGCAGAGGAGGCTCTCGAAGACTACTCTACATGCAGCTCGGATTGTGTTACAGGAAAGGAATCTTGAGCTTAGGGACCTGACCACAAACACTTTGAATGAAAGAATGACATTATTACTATCTTCCAAAGCTTTAAGCAAACCTGTCCTTTGCTCTGGAAGTGACACAGTTTTAATCTTTCAAGGACATCCTTGATAGAATATTTTGGAACAAAAAGCAGTGACTTGCACAATGTTCTGAAATGAAAGCAATTTGTGGAGAATTATCTCCCAGAGTGTAAGGGTTGCAATTTTAAATAAAGCAATGGGGAAAGACTGAGAAGTTGAAATAAAGACCTGAAGACTATAAGATTAGAAGAAGTTTTGTGGATATATGGAGTGGAACCATATTCTTTTATTCATACAGAAACAGAGTAAATGAAAGATTGCTAAAGAATACTTGACTAAGAACTAGGAAGCCTGGGTTAGAGGGCCAGCCTTGCTCCTGATCATTTTTGTGAACTAGGATAAAATCAACTGGAATTCCCATTCTCAGTGTTATCCCACATGAAGGAATTAGACAAGTGAGTTATAAAAACCTTTTCATCTTTGTGACTCCAGGTAGATCCATAACTGCAGAAGTTCGTGGCAGTTAAGAGTAAATCTTCAGATCCTCATCATCAGTAACATTTTATAATTTAGAATCTGGACTCTGTAAAATGACGAATTTGGCTAAAATGGCTGATTTCCACCACCACTACCTCATCAAGGACTGTTATCCCAAACTGGTTTATTATTTCTCATAGTACTTAGCTCAATCTAAAAATATATTTTGTTTTTTTATTATTTCTCTCAGTAGAACATAGGCTGCATGAGGACAGGAGGTTTGTCTTTTTCACTTCCATATTTCTAGCACCTAAAATTGTGCCTAGTAGGTATTAGGCACAGATAGATACTTGTTGGATGTTTTTGTTTAATTATGAGCATACTTGATTTGTCAGATTTCCTACTGAGATGTATGCTACTCAGTTTTCCAACTTAGAATCCATTTTTGGTCAAATAGAGTTCAAAAATATTTCTTACTTGCAATTTAAATATCATCCATTTCCTCATTTAGATGCATTTTGTTGAAGATAGTGTCATTTTAAATCATGTTTCTAAATAAAAATAATTTTAAAATTAATTAAAGTCAATATGACTGTACTACTTCCATTTCTTCAAACAAACAAAGACATTTTTTAAAAATCTGTTCATTTTTCTGCCTTTAGGAAAACATCGTTTATTGATTTTGGTAATTAACCCGAATTAACAGATGTCTTATTTATTAGTTGTAATAACAACATTTATCAATTTTGATATTTTCTCAGATATTTAATATATGAAATAGAATAGCTTTTTAAGACTTGCCCTACTTTCTTAGTATAAGGGCCAGTGAATACGCATATCTTGAAATTTATGACTCAAATTTCAGTACTGCACAATTTTTTAAAAACGCTGGCTTATTCCTCTTGTCTCTTCATTCCTCAAAGAAACAACTGCAGACTCTATTTTACTTTGACTTTGAGAATGAGGATAACAATGTTAGCACTTTGAGAAAAGTAATGCTAAATGGGTACAGAGACCTACTCGAAGTGTCCCCAAAAGAAACTTTTTGTTAGCGAAAAGTGTAGTTAGATGAAAATACTGAAAAGTGTACCTTCCTCAGGTGCTCTTCTTAGAAGTTACCACAGTAAGAAGTAATAGCATCACCTACCTAACTAAATAAAATAAACATATAAAAACAAAAATAACAGTTTGGACATGCAGTCCAGTTTCCAGTCAAGAATATACGTTCTGAAACTGTATAATTTGGATCCAGTTTTGACACTAACTCATGATTCTAGATGGGCTATTTAACTACCAAAAGATTCTCCATATGTAAAAATTGGGTAAATAGTAAAACCAACCAATTGGACTATTGAGAATACTAAAGAGATTATATTTGCACTTACCACAGTGTCTGGCAGAGTACAAATTCTCACTAAATCTTTGTTTTTATTACCATCTTAAACTTTAATTGGCTAAACACCTTTATCAAAATACCTTCTGGTAAATGTAAGCATTTAATCAATATTCCACATGTGTTTACTAAGAGTCTTCTAAACTAGCAACATCATAGTCATAAATATTCCTTATATTGCTGATACTGCCTATCTTAGTCTAGTTCCCTAGAAAGAGAACCCCAGGCAAAAACAGATGTGCTAACACTTGGTTTAGGAATAGATCCAGAAACTCAGGCATGAGGAGGGAAAAGGTGAGGGAGATCAAATTTGGATAATGCTGGACACAGCTTCATGGTGAGCAGATTGCTCATTTTTAGAAGATAGATATACCCAGTGTGCATTTTTAAAGCTACTGAGTCTCTAAACAATTTATTTAGAGATTTATCTACCAGCACTCCCATTGTTCAAAACTTGCCCCAAGGTTATTAGTACTTATGAGTTGTGCCTACATTAGCTCCCAATAGATGTCCTGGTATCTCCCTTCTCAGTTACAAGGAAGCCATGGGGCCAGAGGAAGAGTTGCTCTATGAGGAGGGTCAGCTGACCCTTTAAAGGCATGGCCATGAGCAACGTGAAGAAATAGGGAGCAGCTGCCACAGTGAGCCTATTCTTCTATAGAAGCAGGCAGACCTCCTCAGAAAGTGTGGAGTGGTGTGTAAGCTGCCTCTGACACACACATTAGCTAAGGGAGTTCAGAGTAAAGGGAAATGTGAGTGGGAATTCCTAGACAAATCAAATCTCTTTTATGTCTAAATTAGCTAAGACCGGGATCAAGTTTCTCTGACTACCTCAAGCACTTGCCAATGGACTCTATACGAGCATCTCCATTAGACTCCAAGAAATGTACTACTGTAATTCATCTTCAGTTTTTTCAAATAACCAAAGTCAAACACACACACACACACACACAAATCAGCTGAAACAATCTCTAACAGTGCAGTTAGAAACAAGCATACATGAAGAAAAGAACATTGTCAATTACTGTTTTCAAAAACCATGCTAAAAATCCCTCATATTGAATAATATTTAGAAAAAGTATCTTCAGGACTTCTGTACAAGTTAATATTTGACATATATTTTATGGAATACCATGATCCCAAGATGTAAACCAGAGCTATTTTGGGGTATTTCATATACCTGAAAAATGTCTACTTTTTCTCAAACAAAAGGTAAAATAATGGGCAAATGATTGAAGTGTATCTAGTTAAATTTAAGTGGAAAAAGAAATTTTAGGAAAAAAATATGAAAATTTTAAAAATAATGTTTAGCTTACAGAGATTCTGCTTCAGTTCGTTAGGTCAGCTTTAACCAAGGGCATGTAAATTGCCACTGAGGTAAGTTTGACCATAAAGTAAACAACAATAACATTAGTTTTAAAAATTAGAAAGAATAATAGGGAGAATGGTAGACCAAATAACTTGGAATACTCCTCTGTTTTGTACTAGAAAAGCTGGACAAAATCTCTGCTTTAAGATATGAGAGAGCTCTCCCTCTCTGATGTGGCTCAGTGGATTGAGTGCCGGCCTCTGAACCAAAGGGTCACCAATTTGATTCTCAGTCAGGGCACATGCCTGGGATGTGAGCTAGATCCCTAGTTCACTAGGGTGTGTGAGAGACAACCACACATTGATATTTTGTTCTTTTTCTCTCTTCCTTCCCCTCTTTCTAAAAATAAGTAAATAAAATCTTTATTACAAAAAGATATGGGAGAGCTAATGTGTTGGTGAAAAGCTACTGGCTCAGGATATTGAGGTACAAAAGAAAATGAGAAAAATGAGTCAAGCTCTGTGACCACTTTTCATCCTTCTTTTTCCTTAATTTGCAATAGGAAGACCAAGAGAATAAGTGGGGCCTTTAACTGAGAAAATTAACAGTCAAAAGCCTGCCAAAGGAGGTAGAATCTCAGTTGACTCCCCTTACTTTCAGCTGGAACTGTGAAGAAACGCACATTCAGATGATACGAGTAAAGGACAGGGATAAGTGTGAAGTGTAGTGCTCAGCATTGACAGGAACCATAGTTCAGCTTAAAATCTTCTCAATACATGAAACTGGATTAAGATTATCCCCAATTTGCCAATGTTCTCAGGAAAAAGTAAGTCCTCTCTAGAAATTTAGCATTATCCTCTTTTCCAGATATTTTAAGGGCAATCTGTAAACATACTGGTGAGGGCTGGTGAAGCCAAAGGGAGAGAAGCAGGCACAGAAAAGAAACACTGCTGAGACTTCCAGCCAAGATGGAGGCGTAGACAGACACGCTGTATCTCCCTTCAGAACTAAGGAGTAATACAACTACCTCAAAACTAGAGACAACCAGAAGTTCCAGAAAATCAAACTGCATGGAAGTCCAGCAAACAAAGACATAAACAAGAAATACACATCCAGACAGGTAGGAGGGGCGGAGAGGACGTGGTGTGATGGCAGCAGCAGCAGGCCAACAGAAAGCGCAGTCTCACATTTTAAAAAGTCAGGAGGGACGCCTGGGGAGCATTCTCAGCTCCTCACTGGACCTCACAGCCCATCATCCCAGCACCAGGGAAAATCAAGCCTCATTGCTTCTGACTGTGCAGACCAGTGAGGGTTGGGGTGGAGGCAGAAACAGCTGATCTCTCAGCAGAGTCCACTTGTTTAAAGGGCCCCCACAGTCCTAGAACATCCACAGACCCACCCACTCTGGGAACGATGGCCAGGGCAGCAACTAGAGGGGCACCAGTCTGGTGCGGAAGTGGGAGAGGTGCCTGGAAAAGGGACGAGTGCTAGGCAGGTGGCATTGTGTCCTCTCGGACCCCTCTCCCACATACAGCGCCACAATGTGGTGAAACAGGTCGCCCTGTACTGATGAATTCCTAAGGTTCTACCCCTTACAATGTAACAGGAGCAACAGCTCTACCTGGGATGCGAAGGCAAACAAACACAGAAGCCTGTCAGAATGAGGAAACAGAGAAGTATGGCCCAAAAGGAGAAACAGATCAAGGTTCCAGTGGGAGAACTAAATGATGAGGAGATAGCCAACCTCACAGATGGGGAGATAGACAACCTAACAATGCAGAATTCAAAACACTGGTGATAAAGATGCTCACAGGCTTGACAGATATGCTTGAATATGGCAAACGCATAAGAGAAGAAGTGAAGGCTATGCTAAATGAAACGAAGGAAAATCTACACAAAACCAATGGTGAAGGGAAGGAAACTGGGGTTCAAATCAATGATTTGGAAAATAAGGAAGTAAAAAACAATCAACCTGTACAGAATGAGGAAGCAAGAACTGAAAGAAAATGAGGGAAACTTCCCAAATTTTGTGAAAGAGATGGACATACAGGTTCAGGAAGCACAGAAGGTCCCGGGTGAGCTGGACCCAGAGGGGATCACAGCAGGACGCATCATGACTGAGATGCTTAAGGTGAAAGATAAAGACAGAGTCCTGGGGGCAGCAAGAGAGAAGTGGAGAGTTGCCTACAGGGGGGTGCCTATAGGACTATCAGCTGATTTCTAAAAGGACACTTTGCAGGGAGGAAGGGAGTGGTAAGCAGTGTTCAATGTGATGAAAGGCAACCTACAACCAAGATTACTCTATCCAGCAAAGCTATCATTTGGAGTGAAAGGGCAGATGAAGTGCTTTCCAGACAAGGTAAAGCTAAAGGAGTTCATCATCACCAAGCCATTATTATATGAAATGTCAAAGGGACTTACTTAAGAAAAAGAAAATCAAAACTATGAACACTAAAATGACAACAAACTCACAACTTTCAACAGGTGAATCTAAAAACAAAATCCAACTAAGCAAACCAGAATAGGACCAGAATCATAGGTATGGGGATCATTTGGAGGGTTATCAGCTGCGAGGGGGGAGGGGATGAAGTGGGGAAATGGTGCAGGGACTAAGCAGCATAATCGGTTGGTACAAAATAGATAGGGGGATGTTAAGAATAATATAGGAAAGGGGGTGGGATTGCTGGAGGGAAGGGAGGTACTGGGAAGACGGGAGCAAAGGGGAAAAAACTTGGAACCACTGTAACAACATAATTAATAAAATATACTTTAAAAAAAAGAAAAGAAAAGCAACACTGCTGAAAAATAGCAAAAATAAACAAAAGAAACAGATCCACAGGAACTCTAAATTTGGAGTTAAGCTTATTCTGTTCAAAGACACAAAAGATAAGGCTTCAAATTTTAGCGAGAACTGAAATCAATTTTTTAAGTTGAAATTCCAGAATAACTAAACAATGACCAAAGTTAAAATTTCAGTGAACGGGTTTTACAGTAAATTGAAGATGATTAAAGAGAGAATTAGTAAACTGAGATGTCAGTCAAAAGAAAATTTAGAATGAAGCATGGAGAGACTAAAAAGTGAAAAATACAGAAAAGAAAATAAGAATTAAAAAGGGATATTGTTTAAAAACTTAACATAATTGTAATAGATTTCCCAGAAGAAGAACAGGAAGAGATGGAATAGCAGTTATATTTAAAGAGAAAATGGCTGAGAATGTTCCCAAGCAAATGGAATAAATCAAGCCACATATTCAAGAAGCCATTGGAAGCACAAGTAGAAAAAAACAACTAAAAGAAAATAATAATATCCTATTCACATTGTATTAAAACTGATGTTGAGAATCACACAGAAAACCAATCCAAAAAGAGAAAAAAGCAATTAAGAGAGAGAGAAGGAAAAAAAGATGATCTTAAAAGAGCAACAATTGGCCTGATGACTGACAACTAACTCCTCAACAAAAACAACACAAGCAAAAACAAAAATAGAAAAATACTATACTCAAGTGTTTAAGTAAAATAACAATTTAAATTTAAATTATATGCATAGCAAAAAATACCCTCCAAAAATAAAGATGAAATTAAGACATTTCTCAGATGAACAAAAACTGAGAAAATTCATCTCTAGCAGAGTTGCATTTAGAATATTTTCCAGACTGTATAAAATTTATCACTGAAGGAAACTCAGAAATTCAAGAAGAAATCAAGAATAAAAAGCATGATAAGCATGTAGATAAATCTAAATGAATTAAGTATCTGAACAAAGTCATCTGTGGGGAATGTCATGGTGTGTTGCTCTCCAAGGACTAAACACAGAGGTGCACAACAATTTCAAATGTGCTTCCAAGCTAGCATACCATAATCATGAGTTCAGCTCTCTCACTTTAGTGCTCTGCTCTATAATATGGTAGCCAATAGCCAATGTGGCTATCGGACCCTTGAAATATGGGTAGTCTAAATTGAGATATGTTGTAAACATCAAATACACACTGGACTTAGAAAATTTAATTTTTTAAATATATATTTTATTAATATATTTAGCTGATTAAATATTGGAATAATATTATGGATATACTGGGTTAAATAAAACATCATTTAAACAAATTTCATCTGTTTCTTTTTACTTCTTCTAATGTGGCTATTAAACCACTACAAATTTCAAAATGACATATATGGCTCTTACTCCATTTTTATTGGACAGTGCTGCCTTGGAGCATAAATTCCATTACCTCAAAAGAGAAATTTCCATATTTATATCCACTCTGAAACCACTGGATAGAGCTTATTAATAGCAGAGTCAATAGTAAGTCATGAACACTATCTTCCTACTTAAGATAGTAATTTCTTAAATGTATTTGTCACTTAAAGAGTTACACTCCTCCTTTAAACAAGAGTTCTTTACCGACTAGATTGACTTGTAAGGATATAGTTAGACATAAAAATACAGATTTGAAATTGTAGCAGCAGCTTTGTCCCTCCACATTATCTCTTCATTGAATCACTCTGCCATGGAGGGGCTAACTGTATCAGCACTAGTGAAGGCTCAAGTCACTATTGGGATGATAAGACATTCAGTCACTAAAAAAGAAAAGCAGTTATATCTTGGAGATGGTTTGTGTTTGTTATTTATTACAGTATCTTGGTAAATAGTTCAAGGTTCTGACCCACAAACAGCACTGTGAACAGCACATGGGAAATGAAATGAGACCTGAAGACCAGCCCATCAACTGTAGATGTGAATGTCCACACACAAACATGCATGATGATACAACAGAGTAAGAGAGAAACTAAGCAGAAAGCATTATGTACTCATAAGCAGCTGTTTGTATATCATGTGTATGCATAATTCTTTCCTCTTCTTCCAGAATGCTCTCTAACCAACTATTTGGAAGACAAAATTTGTTTCATGATACTATCCTTTATTTTCCTTCCAGGCTCTGTTCCCTCTGAGGTCAATGTATGCCTGAGATAAAAAATTGATGTTACAGTAATTTTGCCAACTATTTGTGGAAACAAAGCAGTTATACCCTTCTTTCTATTCATATCAATCATGAAGCCAGGAATATGATCCAATGAACATGCTGCCATCTAAACCTGGTACAGAAAAAAGTTGAAAGGAGAAAAGTCATTGAGAAACTATTTTCATGCATTTATAAATTTGCAGTATTTCTTCAACTTATCAGTCCTAATATCTATGCATCTATTTTGCATACTAAGGTCATTCCACAACTTGTCTCATATGAGCCATTACAACCTCATCTCACATTACTCTCCCACATGCCCTTGGCACCCCAAAGACCAACTTTCTTACAGTTTCCTGACAATGCCATTTTCTTTCACACTTAGCTACTTCCCGCACATGTTCCCTTCCAACTGGAGTGTTTTCCTCACTTCTTCTGGTGGCTTAAATCTATTTATTTTTCATAACTAAGCTCAAATTTCACATACTCAGTGAACTTTTACCACATAAAAGTGATTTTTGAAATCCATTTTAAAACATTATTAGATGGGTCTGTGCAAATATGAGAAATAATGTAAATTAATCTAGAATAATTTTAAGGATTTCATTAATGTAATAAGCTCATGTAAAAACCTTGACTATATATGCACATACATAAACACATACATGCTTTTGTAATTTCTCTCTGAAGATGATTTGAAGAATTCTATATACACATATGTACATAAATATATGCAATACAACATTTATGTTAACAAAAAAAAAAATCTCCACTATATTTGTTTGTGTTAGAGAAACAAAATCATCTTTAGTATTAACTGGAGATATATTCAGCGTTATTTTGCTGTTAGACTATTTCCTCATTGAAATGATTAAAAATGTTAGCTTGTAATAAAAAAAATAAACTACACAATATGCAAAGGATACCAAATTAAAATTTCAACTTCAGTCATGACAACAAAAACATGTTTCTCTTCAAATTTAATTTCCATGAGAAACTATTCCAAATTAAAACCTTCCAGTGCAGTGTCCTTCCATTTTTTGCATTTTTACTACCTAGAGATCAAACAGTTTGACACAGCAAAAATTCTAGTGAGTTAGGAAGAAATGCTGATTGGTTTGTTGGCTGGTGGCCGGGGGAATGTTATGACCGAGTAATTATGTGTTCTGGACAGATGCATTAACCAGGCTTGGGGCTGGAGCCACTGGATATTATTTTAGTCATAAGGCTAGAGGAACTGAATCATTTTCAAAGCATTGGCTGGCTGACATTGCCTTACTGATGCCTGTTCCAATGACTCTTTGGCAGTAACTTCCAACGCTGCACTTATGACATGGTAAACAAAAACTACATTAAAGGTTTGCTTTTTAATCATGAAGGAGTTCAACATTTCCACTAAGCTCTCTTGCTATTCATCAAGTCACATTGAAGGCTATTGCAGATTTTCACAGTCCTGTCTTCGAACGGAAGAATTGTAGCAATGTAACAGGCAAAAAGACTTAGTCTTTTTACAGCAATAAAAAGGCACATGATCAAAATTCAAAACAAGAAGACATTTTTACAACTGTTTTCAACTATTAGACACAGTTGACAATGTCTTTTATCTTCTACCAATGACTTATTTTAATTCATAAGATGCCATCCTTTGTAAAGCATCTATGTTTAAGGATCAGAAAAATATACATGATAATAAAATAATACAGTCAGCATGATGGCTTTGGCTTCTGGGAAAAGATAATAAGTCCTATAATAAATTGGTTAGTTTCAGGTAACTTTTCCTCTTGTGCATTTAAATTTGAAGTTTTACTTTGTCATCAAGCACTAACTATAAACCTAATAATAATTTGAAATCATGCCTCATTATTGCAAATACTGTATTTGTAATACGATTTAAAATAGAACTATTTTTACTTTTTTATAGTTTTTGAATTATCGAGATATAATGACATTTCTCTCAAATGTAGCACTCCTGAAGTGAAATGCAAATAAAGTCAGGTTTCAGGACATCTGGAAGACTTGAATTGTTTTTTTATATTAGCAAATGATTGATTGACAGATAGCAAGGTAGGTGATGGATGGATGAATGGATAGACTTGAATGACAGTCATAAATAAAGATGTGAGTGTTTCATTGTTTTTATTTTTAGAACATAATGACTACAAACTTTAAAACTATTAAATTGAAGAAGTATTGGAGGATATTCCCAGAATTAAATGGGCTTAAAAACGCCCATTGAAGATTCATCATTTTGGTTCAGTTTCACAATATTATTGTGATTTTTTTCTTTCAATTAATCACAAAGCATCTATCAGGAGAACATGGGAAATCACTTTTATTGATGGAATTGTTTTCTTTAATTATGAAAACCCTCAGAAGTAAGTCTATCAGAGTAATTATAGTAACAGTGCATGTGCTATAACTAAACTATATGTCTCAGGTAACCACAACTGAAATTTTTAAGAAAAATACTTTGTAAGATGATTAGTAAGTAGTAATGAAATATATTAATGTGATCATTAAAATCATTATAACCATCTTATTATTTATATAAACAAATTTCCCTTTTTAAAATGTTTGTTTGCTGTAAATGAGCTCATCCAGGAAATGGTATTCCCTTATACTAAGGAATTATCAAAAGTCTAGAGGGCTCAGTTAATCAGAAAGTCCTTAATAAACTTGTCAAGAAATTTTAGAAAAAAACTTTCTTTAAACTATCCAGCAGCTCCAAAAGCAGAATATAAACTGACACTTTATTTAACATACAATAAGTATTTACTGAGAGAAAACTTTAAAATATGTCTGAAAAGCAAAAGCCTTATAAATGAAATCACAAAGATAAAAATGTCTTTCCTAGAAAATGGAAAATGCAGAAATGGAAAGGAAAAAATTGGGTTGGTGAAGGAGGCAGAGCAAAAAGCACCAGTTGAACTGTCTTAAGTCACATATGTATCATATTTTAAAAAGTGGTTGTTTATGATTCCAAAATACAATATATGTTAAAATTTACAATGAAAAGAATTAATAAAACTAACTAGATTGAAATATTAATATATATGAAGAAACATTATAATGATACAATATTATAATTATATGATAATGAAATGTTTTATTCCATTAGAATTTAACACATAACCAATATAATTAACAGAAAAACTTTTACAGGAAATGAACATGTGCTATGTTCCAACTGTAGAAACCTTATTTTAAAATTTCTATTCTTTTATCTGCACTAGGAATCCAAACATTTACACAAAATAAGTTTTTTTTACTATTATAAGTATATTAATAAACTTACTTTGCTCTGAATTGTTACTAACTTCACTAATAGTGTTAATTAGTAAAACATTGATTTCACTGAAACCAGTGATTGGATGAGTGGAATCAGAATTAGTGCTATTTTATCTATGTGGTACATTCAATCTCTTTCTGAAAGACAAGAAATCACAATAGCTCATAGTGTAGTTTAGGTTGTAAAACTTAAATATTTAATGCAACATCTGCCACATAACAGATATTTACAAAATAGCATGAGTAAATAAACTTGGATTTTTTTTGTATATGAAATCTAGTATTCAGTATTTATTTTCCTATGTATTCTATCCTCATGCATTGTTTTTACTTGGTATGTATGTTGGATATATATATGTTACAGTAATTCTCTGTTTAAATGTCAGAAATTCTGGGACCAACTTTTTTCAAAAGTTTTCCTAAGATGCATTTTGGTTTTTAAAAACTCTATTCAATCAGATATTCACCTTGCTAAAGTACAAAAAAGAAAAAGGCAAAGAGACTTTGAAAAAAGTCTTTGAAAGAGCAAAGTATAAAATATGGTGAAAATGTTGAAAGGTATTTTATTACCATAAGCTGTAGTAAATGTGAATTTAGCCTACAGTGACCTAAATTAAATACAGAAACTTATTCAATATTTTCTCTGATGGGCCTAATGAAAATACAGTTTTTAAGCAAGCTTAATAAAAAGAATCAAACAAAAGAATGCATGTTAATGTGAAATGATCCTCCACTAATGATTTTCTTTAAGAAAGAAAGAAAGAAACTTCCTATAAAACCTAAACAAGGTAGAAAGGACACACAGACACACATCTGTCATATGTTTGCTGCTTTACAGTTACTGCTTTAAGAAAGGATGTGAGTTATGAAGTGAGTCCTTTTGTAAACATTCTAATAAAGTCGGGGTAAGATATACAAGGCATCAGAACCCTTTAAGCTGCTGTTCTCTAAATAATGCTAAGAATTATATGCAAGTCTCCAGCTTCTATATATAAATTGTTGCACCAGCTCAAGAAACTAGACTGCTTCTTTTCCTTTTTTGCTTCATATTTTAAAAATCCTTTTAAGAAATCCTGTTTTATTCTTCCATTTTACAGGGGTGAAAACATTGCAGTGAAAAATCTATATTTTATAAGATGCTCATGCTTTTTGGAGAAAGGGGTTGATTCCTTTAATTTCTGAGCCCTAATTCTTTCCCCCTCAGTAAAACCTTGAATCTTTAGTTCGGTGGAGGTTACCAAAGATAACATGTGCAGGAGCACATCCTAGGCATTTATTCTCAGGAAAAAGGGTGGTAAAGGGGACCCAGAGCAGCCAATTAACCTGATTCCTTTTTTAACTGTAGTCTTTAAAAACGAAAAAGACAGTAGACTTTAAAAGAGTAGGACACACAGTAGAATATCTCCTCTCGTTCTCTCTTTTCTACTTAATATTTTTGGATCAAATAATTTTAGCTCTTTGGGATTAATTTCCACAGACTAAAGAATTTACATTCTTTCCTGTCTCCAGACTGTAGCATTGCTAGTTCAACCCTATTTCTTCTAACGCTAATGACTTTTTAATAGTTTATTTTTATAATTTAATTCTAATCTAATATTGACTCCTGAAAAAGAAAGTTTTAAAAATTATAAAAATCTTATCCACTGGTTAAAGAAAAAAGAATATTCTTCTTTGTTTCTTAAAGTATTTAATAGGAAAAAAATGTTAAAGCAGGAGAAAATCTGAAATTAAGGTTAAAAAAATTGAAGTAAAATGAACAAGTTATTACCAAAATATTGATTGCTAACAAGCTTTGTTTCATGACTACCTAGTTTTACTAGTTGAAAGCAACAAAGAAATATAAACATGACAAAAATTAATTAAAAAAACAAAAACGAATACTACAGATTAAGTATGTTGGTTTGTGTAGGGTGTGGAACTCTAATCAACCTCCTAAAGACACTCTAATTAATGTTTACTATTATTTCATAAGGATTTACGTTCCTTAAATTCACTGTTTAGTTTAGTCTGTGAATCTAGCATCATGAACTTTTTTCTCTTTTCTACAATAGGAATTGCCTATGGATGAGAATGGCTATTGCAAGATTAGATGTTAAAAAAGAAAAATCGAGCAAAGAATTTGAGATTACAGATGTTATAAGAATATTTTAATTTTTACTTGTCTTTCTATTAACAACACCCAATGACTATGGGACCATCCCCCTTTTTAACTATATATATTTATGCATGTGTGACAACAAAATATGTCCCAATAAAATATTTTTTAACTAGTGAAGCAAAATTGCTTTAAGCTTTTGATCTGTCTCATAGCTCCCATCTCTGAAAGTCTTCCCCTCTCAAGAGCTACATTCAAAAAGTCTAAGATATACAGCTGATGATTCAAGCTGAAGGACATGACGATAAACTATGGTTTCTCCTGAAGATAAAATACATCATAAATCGGTGCAACACTTACCTCATTTTAAATATTACTGTCTCCTTTTATCAGGTAACACTATATGACCTCCTCTTACCTTCCCTCTTCCCATATTTTACATGAGATTTTAATTCTATACAATGATCACAACCAGAATTTTTTTAAATTAAAATAGGATATATGGCTTTAAAGGCTTAGGTTATCTGATAGACAGATTTAATTTAAAAAAAAAATAATGAAGACAGACTAACTTCTGATGCCCTATAAAACATGGCAATAACAGAACTATATCAATTTATAAATTGCAATAACTCTTTACACTTAGCTGCAATTTATCACATGATATAAGATGATAGGCAACACGGTTTCATAAAATGGAAATGCATTCACAGCTACATGGTAAAGAGATATTTTTGCAGAGAGTGTATGACAATATAATATGTCATTTTTCCTCATTAAAATATTTATTTGTGAATTTCAGTGGCCTTATCAACACTGTATTTCCAGTGGACTGCATGATTTATACTGCCCAGTCTCTAGCCAGAAGTTAGCCTTTTCCTGGATACTCACATCTGGATTACACTCCCAAAGCTATTAAATGTGTTAAATGTACTAATATAAATCCTGATTATCATCTGCACAACTTTGGACTCGTATCATCCACCCTCCCAGGCCTGTTGAGAGGCAGGCTTTCTCCCTTGGCTAAGATAAAGGGGAAGGAAGCTCTCTTGGTCAGGAGAAAGCAGCTGGGCGAGGTGTGCCAGAGGGTAGCAGACAGTGGGGTAACCTGGCCTCTTTGCCCCTTTCCTTTCCCAGTGCCCCAGAGCAGACCCTGTGTGGCCCCTCTGGATACATCAGTCTTGTTTATCTTTGGGAACATCAGTCACAAAGCCTTCTTCCCATTTTCCAGTTGCTTATATTTGACACTGGAAATAAGAAGAGAAACCTGCGGACTCAGTCCCCTGACTCTTGCCTCCAAATGACTCCATCTTCTGAGTTCTTCATCTCCCAAAATACCTCAGACAGAAGCCACTTAATGAACTCTGAACTATATCCTTTTTTCAGAAGCTCTGTGGCCTCTGTAATCTCATGATCCTATCACCCCCTAAAATTCAGAGAGATTCCCAATGTAGCTGAAAATTCTTTATTGACTCAACCAATCCTACTTAAATTATTGTGGACTCTTTACTATTTGAGAGCTTTACATACATAGAAGTAAATGACATATCCTATTTTCATATAATATGGAAAAGAAGTATCCAATAAAATGCTTTTTATGCACTCCTATTGATTTTAAAGGTTTCCACTCAGGGCATGCTTTGTGAGAGTCTTCAAATCAGGCTGTTCGGTTTGTGCATATCAGACTCTTTCACCACCCCGGGCTCTGTGGAACCAGGCCATGCCTTTGCAACATGCTGCCCTGAGTAGACATGGGGTTAACAATGCGATCTCTAACCTTGAAACAGAATGAACTCAATTAGTTTTGACACACTCTCCCAATGGTTTTCCAACCCCATAATCCTAAAACCTCAACTTTACTCTAAGTCCTGAATATTGCCAGCTTTCCTTCTCTCAAACCCTGAAGAATATTCTTCCTACCCTATAGGGTTCCCTTCTTTCTTATTGCCTCCCACAATCAACGTCCTTCCCTTCCACATGTAAACCCTTCCACCTGGGCTTAACCCCCTCTGCACTTGCTTCCCCAGGCACTTCGCAGCATCTATTATCTGTTTGTGTCCTTGCCATGGACTCCTTATAATGTCTTCAAAGACACATTAAAAAGTTTTCCCAGCTGGGAAAAAAGTTACTTTATGTCTCCCTACCACATTCTCCCAGCTATTTTTCTCTTTCTGTCCTTCTTTTCCTTGCTATAAACTTCCCAAGCACTCATTCTTTTTCTAGCACACATAATTCACACATCACTAATTACCTGTTTCATGTCTACCTTCTCAAAATAGCTATAAACTCCATGAAAGCAGAGACTAAGTTGTCTTGATCCAGGCTATAAGCTCAATGCCTAATACAGTTTCTGGTACATAGCAAGCATTCAAAAAATATTGACGATATTGGATTACTTTATTTTAATAAGTGCTGTTTAATAAGTGCTCGTACACCATAATTTCTGAAAATATGGTTTCCACCCTCCACTCTCATGAAAATAAACACTCATCAAAAATTTTATGGTTTTTGAGGTGCCAGAAGCAAAGTGGAGTAGATGGCTAATCCATTGGACAGAGAAGATGAGTAAAGGCATAGGGTGGCAGGGGAGGAGGGAGAGAAAGAAAGAGATGAAACCATCAAAATTTAGCAAGAAAATTTAAATTTCTAAATACATGAGGAAATCTAATAAAAGATATATGGTTTTACTATATCAACAATTACTTCTATACAAACCACTACATAAAATAACATTGTTCTAGTCTTCACTTTTTTTGGCCTTTAAGAATCTGATGCTGACTTCTGGCCAAGATGGAGGCATAGACAGACACACTGTGTCTCCCTCCACAACTAAGAAGGACTACAACTACCTCAAAACTAGAAACAACCAGAAGTTCCAGAAAATCAAACTACATGGAAGTCCAGCAAACAAAGATATAAAGAAGAAATACTCATCCAGACAGGTAAGAGGGGCAGAGCCAGAGCAGAGAGGTCGAGATGTGGTGGCGGCAGCAATGGCTGCGGCAGGCCAGCAGAAAGCGCAGTTGTACGTTTTAAAAAGTCAGGAGGGACACCTGGGGAGTGTTTCCAGCTCCTCACCAAACCTCACAGCCCATGGTCCCAGCACCAAGGAAAATCAAGCCTCATTGCTTCTGACTGTGCAGACCAGTGGGGGTTGGGGTGGAAGCAGAAACTGCCGGTCTCAGCAGAGTCCGATTGTTTAAAGGGCCCTTATGGTCCTAGAACATCCACAGACCTATCCACTCTGAGGACCATGGTGAGGGCAGCAACTAGAGGGGCATCAGTCCAGTGCGGAAGTGGGAGAGGTGCCTGGAAAAGGGGCGAGTGCTGGGCAGGTGGCATTGTGCCCTCTCAGACCCCTCCCCCACATACAGCGCCACAATGTGGTGAAACACGTCGCCCTGTACTGATGAATCCCTAAGGTCCCACCCCTTACAATGTAACAAGAGTGACACCTCTACCTGGGATGCGGGGGCAAACAAACACAGAAGCCTGTCAGAATGAAGAGACAGAGAAGTAGGGCCCAAAAGGAGAAACAGATCAAGGTTCCAGTGGGAGAACTAAGTGATGAGGAGATAGCCAACCTAATAGATGAGGAGATAGACAACCTAACAGGCACAGAATTCAAAACACTGGTGATAAAGATGCTCACAGGCTTGACAGATATGCTTGAATGTGGCAAACGCATAAGAGAAGAAGTGAAGGCTATGCTAAATGAAACGAAGGAAAATCCACCCAAAACCAATGGTGAAGGGAAGGAAACTGGGGTTCAAATCAATTATTTGGAACATAAGAAAGAAAAAAATAGTCAACAAGGGCAGAATGAGAAAGCAAGAACTGAAAAAAATGAGAAAAACTTCCCAAATTCTGCAGAGATGGACATACAGGTCCAGGAAGTACGGAGGGTACCGGGCGAGCTGAATCCAGAGGGAACCACACCAGGACGCATCATGACTGAGATGCTGAAGGTGAAAGATAAAGACATAGTCCTGGGGGCAGCAAGAGAGAGGTGGAGAGTTGCCTACAGGGGGATTCCTATAGGACTATCAGCTGATTTCTAAAAGGACCAAGATTACTCTATCCAGCAAAGCTATCATTTGGAATGGAAGGGCAAATGAAGTACTTCCCAGACAAGGTGAAGCTAAAAGAGTTCATCATCACCAAGCCATTATTATATAAAATGTCAAAGGGACTTACTTAAGAAAAAGAAGCTAAAAACTATGAACACTAAAATGACAACAAACTCACAACTATCAACAACTGAATCTAAAAAATAAAAACAAAATCCAACTAAGCAAATCAGAATAGGAACAGAATCATAGGTATGGGGATCATTTGGAGGGTTATCAGCTGCGAGGTGGGAGGGGGAGAAAAGGGGAAATGGTGCAGGGACTAAGAAGCATCATTGGTTGGTAGAAAATAGACAGGGGGAAGTTAAGAATAATATAAGGAAAGGGTGAAGCCAAAGATCTTATATGCATGACCCATGGACATGAACTAAGGGGGTGGGATTGCTGGAGGTAAAGGGGGAACTGGGCAGAAGGGAGCAAAGGGGGAAAAATTAGAACTACTGTAACAACATAATCAATAAAATATACTTAAAAAAAATAATCTGATGCTGATGAGGCCACTTTGAGGGGGAGGGGGCTCCTGAAAACTGTTCTCCTCACAGCCCAGTTTGCTGAGACTTTTTCTCAGTCTCATTCCTCGAACCCCTGCAATCCACCTACACCCCAACCTCCTTACCTGGAATGTTGTAGTAGACTCCAATCTCTCCCACCTCAATTCACACAGAACATTATAAGGACGCTAATTTCCCCAGTTTAAATATTTCCAAAGCTTCTCACTGCTTGTATTATTAAATCTTAACTCCTTATCTTGATATTCAAGGACTTTTATAATCTGTACCTTAATCTCTCCAACCATACCTCCCAAATTACTTATAGTCAAACTGATCTACTTACTACGACCATGAATGTCTTACATTTTTTCCCCTAGGACTTCTGCTTAATGTCAGTTGCCTCTCCTTTCAGTATATACAAATATTGTTCATCTTTTTTTTTCTTTTTTCCAAAAATTGCATCAAGGTAAAGCACAGCTCTAGTTGATGTGGGTGTGTTGTTTAGGCATTAACAGTACTGCCCTCACTACACACTCATTGGACAATAGTGCAACCCAGAGGAAAGGATGGTGACGATTCATCTTTTAATATTCAGTCCAGGTTACTTTTTTTTCATTATTGATCTACCAATAAATTCCAAGTATAACTGTGTCCATTTGAACCATTATTTTGGAAACCAATCATGACTTAATCATCTATTTTCTTTTATTTTGTTAGGTTGGGAATAGCTTTGGGATACATTCTCAGTGTTCAAAATCTAAGGGGTACAAAAGTATACACAAAACAATGTCTTTCTCCTAACCTCATTCTTCAATCATCCAGGTTCCTGTTTGAATGCAACCAATGTTATCAGCTTCTTGTGTGTCCTTCTAGAGATATTTTATTAGAAGCAAATAAAATGTATTGCTTTTTAATGTTTAGCATTTTGTATCAAACAAAATGTATTTACCCCCTTCATAAATATCTAACACTATGTACTTAAACATTATCATCCTATTTATGGAGATTGTGTGCCTTGGCTACTTTATAGAAATATCTGTCATAAATATTCCTTGACTGATTTTGCAATTTTTTCTTTCAAGTTTGGAACAGACTATTCAATAGTAACAATGAATCTCCACCACCTTCCCCCTCAATTAAGAAAGATTAAAAAGTGAGCCATAGTGTTTTTTAAACACTTCCTCCCCATACACAGACTTTAAAGTAAAATTAAAGCACAACTAATCACTTATGCAGATGTGCATTGTTTTACTGCCATAGTTTAATGTGTTCCAGATAAGGCACATACCCTATTTCCTTTGGTTCTGATACATATGTTGATACAAAGATTAACAGAATCACTGATTTGTAATGGACAATTCTGTTTCATTTTAGAAATCTCCCATTTCTGCAGCATTCCAAGTTTGCTGAATGTATGTTTGCACTGAAATCTTGTTTCATAATTACGTCCATCTCCACTTCACCTTGCACATATTAGAAATGACATGGGAGCCCACCCACCTTGTTACTGCTTCCTAAGTGCCCTATGGTTTCCTATAATTATTTTAAACATATATACCAAACTCTGAAATGATAAGGCCCCAAGATGGTTTTCTTATTTAAAGTTATAAAATAACACCTAAGAGTCAAGCATGGTAATCAGTGTAAGCTTCATTCATAGTTAACATTGGACCTATAAGTACTAACCTAAAATATTATCCAGTACATAGTAAAGTACATGTTTGTAATCAAATGGTTTATTTGGTCAATAGCCAAAGCAGATAAACTAGAATCCCTCAAAATTAGTTAAAGAGTCTTTAACTATAAGATTGGCTATTTTTAATGTATCAAACTTACTGGAAAGATGCCAGATGTTTCCTTAATGTCACACTAAGCAAAACAAAATCTTAATGTATGCCCCATGCATGCCCCTTGAATTAGATTATTCTTTCTGATTAAACTTGTATTTAAATCAATGCTGATAGTTTAATTATTAATTACAAAGACCCAATTTTCTTAGTAAAAAATATCTTCTACTAATAAATACAATTTGATTTTCAAAAAGTTAGTCTAGATTATTTTTATCTATACCAACACTGATACTTTTAAAAATTAGAATTATTACTTTTCTTGTAACTCAATGAAAAATGTCAGTATTTAGGTATAAGAATTTTAGTAACTCATTAAATCAGAATTGTAACATAGTTCTGGTTTGTGCTATTTTTATTAATGGCATATTTCTTTCCAACTAAACGCACACACAAATAATAGTTTTACAAGTTTAAGGGCATTTCACCTAGAATAGCCTCATAAATACAACATTCATAGAAAATTATGGAATATTCAGGTGTGAGTGAGATTAAGTAGGCTTCAATAATTCTGATACATCACAAAGACAGGATTATTTTTAACCCTCAGTTTTGATAAATTTTGTTTGGGGTCATATTTCACTCTTTGGATATACGTTATCCTCAGTGGTTTGAATATGCCAGCTAAGAAATTAAGTAACATTTAACAGCTAAATATATTGCTCAGGTGAGATGTTAAGACACTGTTGAGGTAGGTTGGAAGCACTTAGTTTTGAAAGGCATGATATATAGCTAGGGAAGTAAGCGTACCCAAATAATTATGCTATGTTTGAAAGAGTGGCTTATTTATAAGTAGAATAGCCAATGAGACTGAGGTAGGAGTTGTCAAATTTACAGGAAATAATTAAAGAAGCCAAGAGTCTTTTCTTTTACTGGTTTTTTCTGGATTACATAGAGATTATGAAGAGAGACAAGAAAAATGACAGACCAGCCCGAACAGCCCATCAAATTTTCTACTAAGAAAATTGTTTTCCTCCACAGATAAACTTTGCAGTTAACAAACACTTACTGCTTTTATTTTACATTGATTGTGATTTTGCACACAAAAATATTTGATTTCTACATTTTAACAGAAACACAGGGATGCTATTCCCCAGGAGACTTGTTCCCTATTTCACCAGCATTTTGCAATCCTCTCCATCTTCAATTCCTTTGGTTTGCTGCCATCTGGCATTCTGCCTTTGATTTTATGAATAAGGTCCCCAATTGTTTCTGCAGCTGTTATCAGTGCAGTCTGACCTGTTGCAAATGAGGAAAACAGAAAACAATATCTCCACCACTTACACAACATTTCATTCCTGTGGCTCTCTTCTCCCAGGCCTTGCATTGTGATTATCTAGTGTACATTCCTCAGCACAGATGCTGACATTACTAGACCCTTGGTTCGGGAAGATATTAAAGTGAAGCCCTTCCAGTAATCATTGTTTATAAATATATTGATGAATCTACGAATAGGGGCTCTATTAATCCTATTAACATAACATATGATTGTTCTCATTCATGATCACAATAATACTGCTAATTATATAATTTCTCTCTCCTTCCAATCGATTGTTTCCTATGTCTGCAACAATGTCTGTATCTTCCATATTGACTTCATGTAAAATCACAATTTTCAAATTGTATTCCCAACAGCAGAGGGAAGACATGAACATCCTCAGGGTGGTGAACTGCTACTGGCCTGATTCTCCATTACAGACCCGTTACCCTCCTTTCAACCAGAGCAGTTTAAAAAAAAACAAAAATTCATTTCATGTATTGGGCTTCTCAGTAAAATTCCATTTGAAATAGCGGTTTCACTACAAATTGGGAAGTTAACTGAGTTCACTCACTATTAGGGGAGGCCCAGGCCCCTTCAGGCCATAGTTAGATGAGATATTAGTGTAGTTGAAAGGGCCTTTATTAACAACCTCCCCCCAAATATCTGCCCTTGTGGCAAAGCTGCCTAGAATTTCCACTTCCACATTATGCCATCCGTTTAGCACTTGTATATGAATAAGTTTATCTATTATCTCTTGGGCCTGAAAGAAAAAAACCTAGTAAGTTTTATTGCGGGTGGGAGGTGGGGATAGAAAAATGTTTTCCAGGTCACCACTTCAGGGAACTGTAAGTTAGTTACTCTGTAACTGGGGAGTGAAGGGGACAGAAATAAAAGCTACAGAACCCTGAGCAGCAGAGGGCAGTGATAAGAAACCTAGGCTCTGAAAGTTGAGCCCTGAGAGTGAAGGGTTGATGCCAAAGAAATGGTGGGGGGCAGTTGTCACCTGATCCTCTTCTTGAGCAGCAGAGTTCCTACCTCCAAATCGGAAGAGATTTTCTTTTCTGATATGAGTACTTAATTCTCCTGATCATGTCAACTATAAATACTTTTGTTTTAATTGAACTTTACTCTAAAGGGATTCTATTACCACCAATACCAAAAATAATGCCTAACATATATTCATTCTGAGTTCTCTTTCATAAAACATGCCAACCACTCTTCCCCAAATTCAGGCAAGAATGTTCTCAAATCTATGCACAAAATTTGTTACACCCATTGATGTCTAGTACCCCTATTTTTTACATTGGAAGTTATTCATCTAGGGTACAAAGGTAAAATGTAATACCATAAATTCCCTAATTATATTTCCCTGCAGCAAGGTATACGCAGAGTACTTAACTCCCACAATTTGTAAAACAAATGAGGAAAAGGCCTACTGGGTCTAGTTTTTACATTACATTAAAGTGATAAGTAAAATTGAGTTATAGCTATGACTCACTATGTGTAAATTATTATTCCACATCTCCAGGCCTGCACTGGAGGAATTTTCCTTTAAGCATACCTCTGAACACACAGTGAGTTTGTGCTTCTGAACTGAGAGTGATCCCTGGTTAATTCTAAAGCCAAGTTTGCAGGCAGCTTAACTTTACAAAGGAAGAAGGCAACAAGACTGGATTTGAGAAATACTGTGTAAAGTTCCAGTAAATGTCAACTTCAAATGAGAGTGGGAGCTAAAGGAGAGGTGGCAGAGAAGTTTAGTGAAATGAAACCAGAACTTTCCCAAGAATATTCTTACCAGTTGTCCTCACATTTGCCTATGAAATTTTCAGATAAACATCGTAGTATTGCCACCTAATCTTTTATCGTTGAAAAGCTGCTTTCACGGGCATTTTCTCTTTTCTGCAGGCTGTGATTCCTGAACACTCTTGGACTCAACGGAAAGGTATCCAGGATGCTACTTAAGGCTGAAGAATAGCCCTCTGGACCCCAACACTCTTCAGGCACCACTTCTCTGGGAAGGGATCCCGCCAGCGCCCCCAGGTGCGCAGGTCCCACAACGGTGCCGTGTTTGCGCGCACACTACGTCTAGTGCAGGTAGCATAGTTGAGACACAAGGAAGAGCTGTACCTTCCTGCAGGTAAGAACTTTCTCTTCTGCAGTCTACTGTCCGCCTCCTGGCTGGTTCCATAGCAGCCAGTCCGAAGCGCAAACACCTTTCTAAAAGTTCTCAGCGCTGCTCAGGATGCAGACATGGATGCCTTGCTGATTTAGCCATTCCTTTGATGATGAAATAAAATCAAGCCTGCTCTCCGCTCTTTGATGTGCTGCTGCGTTCATGTTTTTAGGGCTGCCAGGAGCCCGCGGCGTCCGCCAGGACTCCCTGCCGGCGTCCCAGTCCCCGCGCGCTCCGCCAAGGTACCAGTGGTCGCCGCAACCTTTTTTCTGCGGTTCTGCGTTTCTTTTTCTAAAGCTCTATTTACACAAATTACTTCTTCCTTTCATTAAGTAACCAGGATTTATTTTCTTTTCTCTCTGCATCAACCATGCACACATTCAGTGCTGTAGAACCAGCCAACGTTTTGTGTTCTTATTTGTTTTTATTTCTGACGAGGCAGGTTCAAATCAAATAGCCAAGTCAGAGAAAATAATCAAACAGCTCGCGGTAGGCTCTTTGCCTTTGTTTTGATTCCAGTTTTCCTTTGCGGATCTTCTTAATTCCCTTCTTTATCAGGAGCCAATTAAATCAGTATCCTTGAGAGCGAGGCGAGTGCAGGCAGTAGGTGGCAGGGAGGCCTGGGAGAAACCTCCTTGGCTCTGAAGGCTTCCTTGCCTGGCTGTGAAATGAACAACTTCCCTTGCTACTGAGGATGGGAGTCTGTCTGGTGAGTAATAGAGCGATTGAGAGACCTTCCAGCAAAATTAATCAATGCCTCCAGAAACCTAGCCAGCCCTGGTGGCCATTGAGAAGCTGCTAATTCTTCCCCTGGCAACACCTAGGTCCCCTGAGAACAGGAGCAAAGTGAGATCCCAGGTAGGTAGAAGATCGAAGCATGGGCGTAGTGGAGGAAGAAAAAACCCTTTCTCACTGAGGAACATGACCTGCTTTTTGTTTTGAAGTTGGCCTGGTGTCACTGAAGATCTGTGGGGCCTGGGTCCCTTGTAGGACATTTAAAATATTGAATTGTTAACTCCACGAGTTGAATAATGACCAACACTAGTTAGAGTGGCATGAAGCACCCTTCTCCCCAGGACCACCCAGATGAAAATGGGCTGGTAAAGGGAAAGAGCAGGAGGACGGTGTTGTTACCTGTTATTTAGTGCCTAAGGCACACTGTGAAAAGCCTCGAGAGAGGAAGACAGTGTGATTTAAACTACACAAGATGAAGAAACCTCTTAGGTGACAAAGAGAGATTTCAACCAAGTGGCTGGGACTGTGCCTAATGCCTCTCTTAAAATCACATCTTCAACCTGGCCAGGGAGCTCAGTTGGGTGGATCATTTGTAGCTTCAATCTCTGGTCAAGGCACATACAGAAATCAATCAATGAATGCATAAATAAGTGGAACAACAAATCTCCCCCCCACTCTCTCCCATCAATAAATTAAAATATATATTGAAACCCACATCCTCTCTGTGGCCAGCCTAAGGTAAGTCCAAATATCACCCTGATCCTCCCCTCTGGAGTGAAAGCTCTAGGAAAGGTTTTTGGTTTGTTTAATTGCTGTGTCCCCAACCCCTAGACCAGTGGGCATTAAAGAAATATTTATTAATTGAATGGTAGGGCATTAGACCCCTCTCCCCCATGAAACAATGGGACTTAAAAACCAAGACCAGTGAAAGCTGGTAGAAACAGGGATTGGAGTGCTCTCTACCCACACTTTTGGGAAGATCAGGCCACCCAGGAAAATTAATTCAGACTTAACAGCATCTTTGGCAACTCTTTACAATAAGGGAAAGCAAAATCACACATGGATTGGGGGCCATGGGTGGAGCAGGGGAGTGAGTGCTCCTAAGGACCCTTCCTTGGTTTCTTGGACAGAAGAGATCTTCAGGACTGTGGACTCAGATGGAAGGCAACATAAACATTAATTTTGTAAAATTTATACGTGCAAAACTGCAGAACCTTCAAACTATCATTTAAGTAAGGGAAGTGTATTTATGCAAAATAAAGCTGTTAAATTGATTTTTTGGGGGGGATGGGGATGCTCTATCTGATAAGAAAATTGTTGATCTGGGGCCTTAGGGTTGAGACTCTTAATAGGCTTCCCTGCTCTGGGTCCTTATGGAAAGAGACTGCCCCATGGTGAACACCAACCCAGAGGGCGGACTCCCTCAATGCAACACCTAGAGGATCCTGGTGTTCAGTTCCGGAGGGCCCCTCCTGGTTCCCAGTCACATCCATCACACCCCTTGCCTCCTGCAACTGCGGGAGGCCACGTGCCGCTGCTGCCACCAGGTGTATAAAAGAACCTCTCCCAGACTTTGGTTTCCCAGCGTGCGCCCTTGAAAAAGTCAGGCTTTTAGATCTTCCGCAGGCAGAACTTCCTTCAGAAACAGGACGATTCAAACTTCTCTTAGGTTCTGTGATGTCGAGGGCTGAAGAAGCTTGTCCGGCCAAGTTAGGAGTTGCTACCAACACAGGCTTTGGCCTGTCACCGGGGAGTGCCGGGTCCGTGTGGGTGTGCCAATCTCGAAGCGCAGCGGACCCAGGCTCCGGGATCGCCCTTTCGCTTTATTAGATGCCAAGAAAAGCACCATTGGAATTCCTCCTTCAACCAGGGAAGAGAAGAGCGTGCGGAGAAAGCCTGAGTTCAGGGCGGAGGGGAGGTAATGCGGAGGAAAGGACCTGGAAAACGGGAATGAGCGTCTGCTGAACTGGGGTGATTCGACTTTGATATTAAACGGCTGCGAAGCTGGGTGGTTTCGGTCCCTCCATTCACTGGCTCAGATTGATCCTGGAGCTAGTTATTGGTGTTAAACTGGTATGCGGGTGGGGCAATTCATTAGGCAAGAAATGGATTAGTTGTTTATTATCTATAAACATTCCAACCACAGCAACCAATCATAAAACCGAGGAAGGGCCTATAAAATAAAGCAGCAGTGAAGCCTCCATGTGGGCAGTGCGGGCTTAGCAATTGTTCTCGCGATCAAGGGTCCATTAGAGAGAGAAAGGGAAAGGGGAGGGAGTCAACAATAAAGCCATTTGTCGGAAAATAACTTCCTAGATTGGGAGTCAAGATTTCTCTAACTTGAAGCGGGCAGGAGAAAATTTGAGGTGAGTTAGAAAGGGATGATGAGAGAAAGGAAGAAATGAGTGAGTCATTAGTGGGGTTGGTACCAGCAATAAAAGCTATCGATTAGACAGGAGGAGCAATTTAGTCTTTGCTTCTTGGTAAAATACTTAGTCACTAACCGGGAAAGGAGCCTAATAATATTTTATGGAGGGAAAACAAGTTTAAAACTGGAATCTTTCTAGTAACAGAAATTCACTTTTAAGTATGGCTGAGATTCTCTTTAAACTTCTCATTTGGGATAAAACATTTTCTAACAGGAACTAGTATCAAACAATTAAATACTGTTTTAAAGTATGAAGCCTGCTGTTTTTTGTTTGTTTGTTTGTTTGTTTTTGAACCAAATAGCAACTTTGCTTCTTTGGGTATTACTTAAGACAAGTTTTTAATTTTCATTGCTTATTTGATATTTCAATGTACTACAGACAGTGGTCTAATATTTATGCTGGTTTCCTAATAACTAATTCAAGAATATTGTCAATTTAATTCAGAACCTATTATTTAAAAATCAAGCTATTGGTAAACTTCTTATAGTTTAACAAATGTATTGGTTTGGAAATTTATTATGAATAAGTTTTAGAATCTCTAGTTACATACACACACGAGATATTTCCTGTTTCTTAGATTTTTAAAACTTTTTATTAAAGTATAACAATCTAAAAAGGAACACAAATCAGAAGTGAAAGCTTGATAAATAATTTTAAATAATACTTTTCATGTAACTACCTAGATCAAGAAAAGAGCATTACCAGCACCCCAGAATGTCCCTTTATTTTAAAAAGAAAGAAAACATTTATTAGATTTTTGTTTGGGAGTATTTTGTTAATAGTTATCATCAATTGCTCAGATTTCTTTTTAATGTCAGTATCATGGGTCCTCCCCCCACCCCCTTCTGAGGGGATTACCTTCAAGAAAATAAAAATAAAATGCTTTGAGCTTTCCTGTGTTGAGGAGGGAACAAAAAACAGTCTCCCAATCTTTTTTCCCCCCACCCTCTGGCAACATGCATCCCTTCCCCCAGCTTTCTTTACTCGTATGGAGAGACATAACAAACAAACGATTACATGTTGAAAAACACATCTGAAAACAGAAAGGTCACATTACTACCGAGTCCTGGGAAACATTAATCTGGTGTTTGGAAAACAGTTGACAGTTGAAGGTTGGGTTTTGTTTTGTTTTTTTTTTCTATTCTTGGAGAGGACAGGAGAGAGAGCGAGAGACTGAGAGAGAGAGAGAGAGAGAGAGAGAGAGAGAGAGAGAGAGAGAGAGAGAGAGAGAATCTGAATGAGAATAAAAAAGTAAAGATCAATACTTTGTGGCCTCTTCAGAAATAAATGCTTGGGATGGGGGTAGGGAACTATTAACTTTCTAACCCAGACTTCAAAAAAACCTGAGATGGCTCGAGTTTTCCAAAGTGTAGAGGTGTGTGTGTCTTTTTCTAAAGTAATGAATGTGAATAGTGAGAAATAATCACGATAACATCAAGACCTGAACGCCTGAGGGGAGAGTTTGCTGGACGAAAACCAGTCCCTTTTCTAATAGCAGCGTATGAGAAGGTGAAAGTTGATTGCCTGACCACTTGCCTCACTGTGGCATTTCTCTAAGCCTGCGCCCACACTCCCCCTCCCCCACCCCCCGTGTCCCCCAGTCTCTGGCTCTGCGCGGAATTCCTTTCTCTGACTTGGATGGGCGCCGGGAAGCGTCGCCCAGCGGCCCAAGCGGCCGGGAGGTGAGCTGGGTGTCTAGCACCCTGACATGTGTCTGAGAGTGCCTGAGATTCCCTTTATCTGAATGTGTGATGTAAGATGAGAAAGAAGATCTGAAGTACATTCCTGGGCCAGTAACTGGAAACATCACCTTGAAAATCATACCGAGTCGTTGCTATGAAAGCAGATAGTGAACCCTTCTTTACAGGCATCCTTAGATCCAACCTCTCTAAAAACAGAACGAATCTGCTAGGCAGGACGGTGGAGCGGGCAGGCAGTGAGAGCGGGAATTCAGAGACTAGGACCAAGCAGCAGTTTCCCTAGTGTTTTCTGTGATCTTAAGAATGCCACTTTAATTTTGATGCGCCCAGGGTTCCCTATGCACCAACTGAAGTATGATGATGAGCTCTTGCATTCTTCAACCCTTGGACTATAATCAGGCCACCGAGACCAGACGTGGTCGGTTGCTAGAACCTTCTCCCCCAGCACCCTTTGCATGTCTGTTAAAGTGCAAGTGCGCATTTTTGGAGCCAAGGAGACTGGTGCAAAGATTCGGGACAAATACTCCGTCTGGGTCGGGAAATTTCGCGCCGAACGGGGACAGTTATCCTGCCTAGGGCCAGTGCGGCCAGGGCGCGCGGGATCGCTCTGCCCCTGCAAGCCAGGCTGACAGTGATTTATGCTCTGGTGACACAAGTCGGCCGTAAACCTGGGTTGTTAGACTGTATTTGGGAGCTGCGGCGGAGTTAACGCAGGACTGCTCAGCCCAGAGGATCGATCCTACATCCTGCACGTCTGTCCCTAGCCTCCCAACTAGGTGCTCCGGGGCTTGGAGGTTTCAGCTTTTCCTGCTTTGTTGAATTCGATTTCAAACCCCTGGATTAACTGAAAGCATGACCACTCTTGGCCCCGTCTGCCCGAGTCTGGTGCGGGTCCTGGCGTCCGCGGGCTGCGCGAGCCCTGGGTGCAAGCTGCTGCTAGGCCGCCGCGCGCCAAGGCCTGGCGAGCTGAAGGTGGGAACGACCCGCCCTAGAGAGTTCAGCGCGAATAGCCCTGGTGGTGGAGGGAGGGAGGACGGGCCCTTTGCCTCGGGAATGAATTATCCTTGATCGTTCATTTTAAGACGTGAACTCCTCCAGAACGTAGCAGCTGCTGTGGCCATAGCCCCAGCTCCAGGCAAGCGGCCAAGCTGTGCTCTCTATGAAGGAGTGAGACTGATTCCACCAGGTTAAAAATATACTTCCCCCCCCATCTCCCCAAATAGCAGATCCTGAAGCGCTTCTCTCGCCATTCACAATTCACAATTTTCAGCAGGCTGTTTCACCGAAGCTAGCGGCAGCCTGTCCCGGCGTCGCGAAGCACACGTTTCCTCCGGGGGGGCCACGCGTGGGGACCGCGGTCTCCTAATGCGGTTGGTGGGTGCCGACTTGACCCTTCCAGGTTCCTTTCTCAGTGCAGCAGTTCGAAAATGCATTTTTAAAACTATTTCCAAACAAAATCAGACGACTGAGAAAGATTGCAAAGAATTTAACTGAAGTCAGGTAGCAATGTTTTGGGAAGATTGTCTCTTGAGACTGAGGCAGGGAGGGGGCCATGCCCCCACCCTTTGCAATTCACGCTATTTCTTTCAACTTTGTGGTCGACTTGATTCTAGAGAGCAACGCGGACACGGTCTTGAAACCGAATGGGGCGTAACGTACTGCTCCTCTCCCGCTCTCCATTGTGAAGTCGCGGAACCCCCTCCCCACCGCCAGCCCCGCCACTGAAGCACAGCCGCGGGTCCCTGGGCACCAGGGCGCGCAGTAGAGAGACCGTGAGATAAAGGATGCGATGGTGGGGCCTGAAGTACTCCGCGGAGATAAGGTCTTGCAAATCTAAGGGGAATTTAGCCTGCTTCCCTATTTTGCCCCTGTTTTGGTCACTCCGTCCCGCCCCCAGACCCCCTCCCAACACACACCTGGAGGGAGAGGAAGTGCACGCGGGAGATAGTTGGAGAAGACACTCCATCCCCTCCAGCCCCCAGGCTATCAGAATCTCTTAAAGCTAAGCGATTTTGCTCAGTTCTGGTGGAAGTCACAGAAGATGCTAATGAGACATATCAACGGTCCGGCGCAACAGAGCTCAGAAGGACACAACCCTCATTCATAAACATTACTCCAAACATATTCAAGACTTTAAGTGACTTTTATTCCCTTTGGAATCTCCGGTGATACACCTAAGATGCTGAAGGAGGTCGGGCATGGTTTATGCTAGTCACGTGCCAAAACACTGTTAAAGTGAAAGGAAAAAAGAAACTAAGAGTTTTTAAAAGAACACAACACAACGCTCACATAATTTTATGAGAACAGTTACAATGAAGAAATTACATTTCCAATTTAATAAAATTCAGTTCTTTTAGTTGTTTGCACAGCTTTCCTAACTGACGTTTGATTGTAAAACTTAACTTTGCAGAAAAAATATTGCTCTCCTATCAAATTATAACGCCAGGGCAGAAAATAGTGTACTTTGCTTTTAAACACACATAGTTTTCTTTTTTTTTAACAAAATGTTTTTAACTACCTGGAACTTACACAAAACACTAACCACAAGGCTGTATTTTAGAAATTACCATAATACATTCTCCTCTCTGAAATCGGAATTTACCCCATTTAAACCAAGAAAGAACAATTAACTCTTTGGGATAAATTTTTTTTTCTGAATTTCTAATATGAATTGGAAAGTGACAAATGAATATTTGTAGGAAATCATTAAATATCAGGATTAAAATGCTATATAACTTTCCTAATAAAACATAACTTACATAGCTGATTTATATGAAACTCCTTTATAAACTTTGTAATTTTATGAAACATAATTCACTTGTCATATATATTTTTGTAGAAAATGAAAGTGTTTGGTTTAAGCACATATTGTAATATCAATTATTTTGATTTATTTTGTATCTTTTAAAAGTCCCTCCCCCAAATGAGAGATCTTTTTGTTTAGACAACATATTACGTCAAAATACAAAATTTGAAGGAATTAGTTCTTTTAAAGTGTTTTCAACAACTTCAGAGATTGTATTTATTGTTTTCCTCTTTCTAATGTCCATAATTTACATGTCTGAATATATATTTGTGTGACCTTCACTATCATTTTCTACATGTCATGCATCTTAGGCAGACAGGAAAAAATAATTTTGAAGCTCTTATTTATTTTTAAAATGTTACACGTAGTTTGAGGTGAGTAACTAAATTTAGAATTTTTGTCACAACGATAGAGCAAATATAAGTAGTACTATATTGTTGATTTTATAAGACAAAACCTTTTAGCCTATGAAAATCATCTATCTACTTTCACTTTATTTAAAAAAGAAAAAGTATGTAGAATTCTTTGGTCAGATTCTACATAATTTGTGTCCTCAATAGTTTTTATTAAAAATATTAATATTCAGATTATAGGACTAGCTTTATTCTATTTAGAGAGAACTTTTGAAAAACACAAGTATAAAGGTGAAAAGACAATTTCCCCACATATTCACCTTCCAAACTTCCTGTCCAAATGCAGAAGAAATAATCCTTTTATTCCATTAAAATGGTCACTAACCTTATAAAGATAAAAGAATGTTTTAATCTCTCACCTGAAGGAGTCTTGTCAATGTAGCAGGAACAAAACTGGGGCTGTTCTGTGTTGTCCATTACAGTACAGGGCTCTGTACTGTTTTGTCTTTGTGAAGGCTGAAGTAACAATGTATGACTATTGCCTCCTGGGACCTTTATAAAATGAGATAGATAGCGGGTTCAAATAAATGCTGTAGACCTTGACCCAAGGATATAGTGGAGAAAAAGAAGTGATTTCACATACACTAAAAAACATAATTAAAATGTTATTCTAAAATTTGTTATTCTTGTGCATGTTATTTTGTATGCACATATGAATGTTATATTCAATCAATAGATATGTAAGAAGTGATTATAAAAACATTATTTAAACCTAATTTTTTTCCACACCAACAAAAAAAATTACCTTAGAAGCAATTTCTATTTTTTAAGTCTTTGAAATGTGAATATTTCTCATTCTGAAAACAATTTAAGCCTCTTAAAAGCTGCCATTAAAAATTTTTTTAAAATAATTGCTGAATAAATATTGCAGGATATGTGGTTGGATTATTAAAAAATAATTTTGTTGTTGTTGTTTGGTAATTTACATCTGTAGGTTACATTTCCTGTAGATTCTGTCAAAATAAAGTCATTGTTTGCTTGGGATTTAATATTTACTTAGATGTGTGTACCTATTTGTTCAAAACTAAGAACTCTGAAGAAAGTTTTAATTCTATGCAACATAAATGAGCTTTAGGTAACAAATATATATAGTTTCGGCTTAAAAGAACAAAGATTGTATCTCAACAAAGTATTATCCAAACATATTAGGATATTGCCAATCTAAGATCAGCTTGATTTGAAAACAAAATGATTAAGTTCTTTCAATTAACTACTAGTATACTGCTGTATGTTATATGTATATATAATTTGCTGATTTTAGAATGGAAAATAATCCTCCCGAGAAAGGAATTTGAGGTAAAATACCTAATTATCTTTCCAGCCCAAATTTGAAGGTGCTAAAACATTAGCACCTGTTGTGTTTTTAAAAATATTTCCAAAAGAAATTCTCAGAAATCAAAGAGGAATGCCCGATCTAAAAATTATGATCAATCTGCTTTATGAAATCACCAATCATTATTCCAGGAGAAATATGTGTAGAAGTCACTAACACTTTTGGTTCATTGAATAGAAAGAAGCATGGACTGTTATTTTGAAAAAGAATGATATATATTCATACATATGCATACACACTCATTTTAAAAAGAGGGCTAACAGGGCTTCATAATTTTTGGCAGCAGAAAAAGGGAATAGAAAGTATCAAAGGCCAAAGCAAGAAGAAAGTTATTTATGGTTTTTAGGCAAAGAAGAGAAGATCTTTTCCAGAGTATGTTTAATTTTATTTGGAGCAATTGAGGTGAAGGGGCATTAGGCTCTCACTAAACTATTTGCACTATCTGCCTATACAGAGCAATGATAACAACTCCTGTTTTTAATGAGTGATGTAGATCTATTTCTAACCTGATAATAAAAACCCCACCACTAACTTTTGAAATAATTTGTAGCTTTCATTTCAGTTAAAAAATACATTTCCCCAACACCCTACCATGATTATGTTTTCAATTACATTCTCCAAATAGAATATAGTTCCAGTGACAACTCACCATTCATTTAACAACTATTTTTAATCTGCTAAGTGCCAGGCACTATTCTAGGAGCACCAATAAACAAAACAAACAAAATCCTTGCCCTAGCTAGAATTAGGGCAATTCTTTCTGAGAGTATGGAAATTAATCATTAGGAATGGAAAATAAAAAAGTTCTGTATTTTTCAGACTATCCACCAGGTGGCAAAATGTGCAAAAACTGACAGCTTAATATGGACTGAAATGTCTCTTTTTGAGCACTGCAGTTAATAGCTAATGGTCATAATGCATCTTGTGTTCAGTTCCATACATCACTCCTTATGAGGGGCTCATCCCTTCAAGGCAAGCAGAGAGTCGGCCACATTTCCTGGTGGCCTATCTACAAGATCCCAAGCTTATCTTAAGAAATTTTGCTGTTTTCCTCCCATATTTCCCTATGCCCCAGGTGTATGGATTATAGAAATCTGCCTACAAGTCTGAATATCTGGCTTTGCAAGGGGCTCCACAAAGCCTTGGGTTGATTGTATTCAAGTATACATAGGTAAACTTAGGTATCACACTCTGATTTGCTCATACCGTCCCAAACACTAACATCTTAGAGTGACATCCATGCTGAGAAATAGTCAAACACATCCGCCAATATATACATACATGCAACCATGCATATATGTTGTTCCAGACACCCCTGAAGTGCAACCTCACACTTACATTGAAGAAATAAAATTACTTCATTTATTCAGATTTCTTCTTTGGAATAGAAGATATTTGCAAAGATTAGACCTTTATTCATCTTTAGATCTCTTCTTAGAAAATGGTTTATACAGGATGTAGAGATACTTTAACTGTGGTTTAAATGTAGTTTATGATTTTTCCTAATTTATTACCACCACCACCAAGCCCTGCAAGATATGACCTCTGCCTTCTTCTCTAAGTCCACCTCCTTCTATGGGTTTTCTTATTCATTCATTTATGCATTCGTCAAATATTTACTGATTGTTTCTTGTTTCAGTGGCTCTTTTAAGGTACTTGGAATAGAAAAGCAAAGAGAATAGTATATTCCTTCACGAAGCCTACATCCTGTCATATATGGATCAGCTTTGTTTTTGCTTCATGGATTTTCATTTGCTGTTTCCCTTGCTTTGAAACATTCTTATCCAGATCTTCTCAGAAATGGATATGTTTAGATACATATACATATATGTATACACATACATATTCATATACATATATATATAATCGCTATGGCTGGTATATCCAAGGCTCACTAGCTTGGGACCCTTAAATAAAGTCAAGTGTATCTCCTCAGAGTGTTCTTGTGAAGACTAAATGAATTAAGGAATACAAAGCCCTTAGCAGAGTAAGCTTAGTAGCAGAGTAGGATAAATGTTATTTATTATTTTGATTTGATTATCATTATTGTCAATTAACTATCTCCACCATCTTTCCAGAGATTTCTGGGACTCAGGTCCTTATGGTGTTGAGCAAACTACGAAATGAACTCCTCTGCAGGAATCCTAACCTACAAAATCTATCTCCAAGATGCTGAAAGATTATTTCCTGTTGTGCTGTGCAGTATGACACAAACATCCCTGGTTTAACAGTATGGTTTTTATCATGGATGCCAATTGGAAAATAATTTAGAGATGTTTTTGATTGGAAACAAATTTTGACCCTTTGGTGCATTTACATTCAAAATGTTTCCATTGCAAAATGTTTAAACTTTTATTATTCCATTTATCACATTGTATTATAGTCATGGGTAGGATGACCATACTTCCTAGCTTATGCCTGTTGTCTTGAAGTACCATCTGGTTTAGCATTTTAGCACTCTCACAGGCATCCTGGTGTAGACAATAAACTCTGTAGTCCTCCGAGTTATGGGAAAGGTGCCCAGCTAGAGAGGCTGACAAGCACTGGGTGGTCTAAGAGTCAAGTGTGGGCCTTTGTGAGAAATTGTTGAGTCTGGTGATGCAGAACTATCTGACTGATTTGCATGCAGAGGAGGGTTTTGAGAGGAAACTAAGGCACTGCAGGCTGAAGGCAAAATCAGTGTAGGAAAGTTGGGAGGCCATCCAAGATGATGGCTAGGACCCATAAGAGAGGGCTTCTCTTCCCATTTCTGCTAAGAAAGCATTATATTCTTGGATTGTGAGGACTGCAGAGAAGAGCACCATTTTGGCTCTTTTAGAGCTTGTAGTTGTAATAAGTATATTACGGGACAGCATCCTAGTCAGGGAATTGAGGGCAATGGGATATAACCCAGAAGATACTTTGCAACCCTAAACCTCAGTGAGGTGTGAAAATAACAAAGGACTCAGTTGGGGGCTGGCTTGCATGTGTCTTTATTATTTGAGATTTCATTGGGTTTGGTATCATTTTAGTTTGGATACTCCAATTATAGAGTCAATTACAGTCTATTCATTAAAAAAAAAAGAATACTTAGTAAGTAGGATGCCTCATGTCCTGGCAAGGACATGGGACTGGTAAGAGGATACTTTTCTAAACAGAGAGTACCTTGGTTTAGTTTTAAAACTGTAGCCCTGGCCAGGTAGCTCAGTTGGTTAGAGTGTTGTCCCAATATGCCATGTCTGCAGGTTCCCTGGTATGGGCACATACAGAATCAACCAATGAATGCATGAATTAGTAGAACAAAATCAATGTCTCTCTCTAAAAATCAATAAATAAAAACTTAAAAAACTGTATTGTGAAAGATTTTTTAAATTGAAACATGGTATATTTTTATATCCATGGAATGTTATTAAAGCACTTTGGAGATTTTTGAATATTTGGTTTGAGAACTCTTGTCAGTCAATCTGTTCATTCAACAAGTACTAACTTAGACTTCACTATTAGACATGCACTGTGCTAAGTGATCATGACATTGTCAATATACATATCTATTCCTGTGGTTTATTCTACCATTTTTATACTGAGGACTCTTCTAAAATGTTATCTTAGTATTCAATCTCTGCTCTATATTACATTTCCAAGCTAACTGCTGAATATCTTCACGTGATTGTCCTATCTGTAGTTTCAATCTAACGGAACAAAGGGGAACTCATTCTCACACTCATATTCTCTCTCTCATCACTTTACTCCCAAACCAAGCAAACTTGTCCTCAGTGCTTGTGTTTCTCCTTTCTATAATGGCAACACCTTCTTCAGACTATTTGGAGTAATTTTTAACTCTCATCTTTACATCCAACTGCCAGTAAATTATCAAGATGGTTTACCTCTAAAATGTCTCTCAAGTCTTCCCTCTATCATCTCCACTCCCAATAATAATACTAAAGTTCATATTTCACTTACATAATTATAGTAGCTCCTTCATCGATTTCCTTATAACTATGTTCTATTGCATTTGTACTTCATATTTTAGATTGGTTTTAGAAAGGTCTTCCTAAATCACAGACCAGAAACGACCCCTCTTTTCATGAAAGTCTCTAATTGCCTACAAAAACAAAGTACCAGATCTCTATTTTAGCATAATCTTTCTCCAACCTATACTTTCCAGTCCTTTTCTCCACTAAGTGATTGCTCAGACCTTATCCTTGAATTCCAGCAGATTATTCACTATTCTATGACGCCCATACACTTTTGTCGCCACGCCTCTGATCAGGCTATTCTCCCACAAAGTAAAACACCAATTGAAGTAACATTCATCCTTTCACACTTAGCTAGCCACTATTAATTGCTCACTCTTCTCTTTCTAAAACACTTTTTTAAAAAGATCTTTTAACACATTTTCTTCTGCTGTTCATTAAAGTTAGTAACGTATAAAATGTAGTTGAGACCTGCCTCTCAATCCCTTAAGTGGTCATGTGAACCTTCAAAAGTCACATCACTTCTCCAGACCTATGCTAAGTTGTGTGATATACAGGAAGCATTATAGAACTGTATGTGATTATGGTTACCTTCCTCCCCCTGAAGCCCTTGATGACAGGGAGCAGTTTGCTTTATTTTTGTCTCCTTCACAGCACCTAATTTCTTTCTTGCACAAAACTGGCCATCTTTAAATGCTCGTTTGAATATTTTAATTAAAACTTCAGCGTAATATAAAATAATGCCCTAAATTTAGGTCATATGATAGGTACTTGGGAGCTATCATGCACTTGATTATGTGAGAAATGAGATTTTCCTTAAATGGTGAGAAAATTCATCAGAATGACTTTAGGAGAGCAGGCCATGCTCATAATGTGACTAGCTATATTAAAGTTTTAAATAAGTCAATGTAGTAATACTTAAAAACATTAGAAACATTCTGAGTCAATGAAGATGGGAAACTGGTGAGGGGAAGGGCAAATACTGTTTAACTTAACAATCTAAGATAAAGAGGAGCACAGAAGCAAATACAAGCAGTACTTACTAAAAGTGACTATCAAATTTCAAATATGCAAAATCATCTCTATTGAGACAGAGATGCATTTGGTTCTTTCAGTTTGATACAAAACACAAAGCGTTTGATTCAAATGACTTCCTTTCATCTGATTTCATAATCATGGGCCTACTTTCTGTAGGCTGTTGTAGAGAGAGAATATACCAAACACATTGCTAAATTATCACTGTCACATTTCCTTTAGTTTGGATTTTTTTAAAAAATCAATGTTATGAAAAATACATTTGCTTGAGGTGTGTTGACAAAACAAGATTTCTGAGGCTGATAAGCAGACTCAGAATCAACACAACTTCATCAGGGTAATAAATGCTACCCTAAGAGAGTTACTGCTACAGGGCCTCAGATTTCACCTACTCCAACACCAGCTTGGCCCCATCCAAGAGCCTTTTCTCTGGTTTATTATTGACAGTGGCCATAATCTTTCCTGGATGGCATTTTGGAAAATACTATGTATTATTTTCTTTGTTCCCAGATTAATTAAGCGAAGGAGACAGACAGACACACACACACACACACACACACACACACACACACACACACTCACATATATATTACTTATGTAATAAAAACAAAAATCTCCAAAGTGAAATAAAATGAATGACTGTGAATTCCCCCATAAACACACCTTCTTACATTAGACTTTTAGGGAGAAAAAATATGTAATGCAGCACTTAGATTGTAATCTCACTAAAATTCACACATGTTGAAAATAGTCTATATAATTTCTCTGAATTTTAGAAATACAATAAACTATTTGATGGCTTCAAGATTGAAAATGACCTTCGCATGGGAAGAAACTCACTGCAGGGCAATATCATGGACGACAGTTGTACTGGTATACACACACAGCTACTTTATTTTCCTCCTTTTATTTTCTTCTCAGTAATGCTCCTGATAAACTTTTCTAGGACACTCCACTTCTGTGTGCTTTCTCAGACTGCCTACTCCAGAGGCACAAGCACATATTCACTGGGAATCTGGTTCTGGCAGACAGTCTCTCTCCTTAGGCTGCATATATTCACGCAGCTCAGAAGGGGCAACTACCCCTGAAATCGTTTAATATAAAAGAACCCTTTGTCCCTTTTTTGCTTTGATAAAAATTGGCAAATATACATTATGTTAAATTTCTACAAAGCAGTCTTTGGATGTCTATCAGATCCTTAGGACCTTCTCTATGCATTTGTTCAGAGAAACTCTTTCTGCCTGAACTCTTTGGACAGGTTTTTAAAATAAGATGATAAACATTGGTTTCTTACAGTTAAACGCCAAAGCAAACCTATGTATTGCATTCACCACATAATAACTAGCCATGATCAGTAATTTTGTTTTGGCTAATCATGACATTGATCATTTTTAAACATAAGTGCATAAGTAAGTAAAAAGGAGGTATGTATATTAAGTCACATCACAGCTTTATAGCTTAATCTGAAACTTGATTATAAAATCAGGTCATGCAGTTGGTTCAAAAAATGGGTTTTCAAAAATGAAAAGTGATTTCACTTTTTAAGAAAAGCTTAATCTTAATTATCTACGTAAAAAAAAAAGAAAAAAAAACAAAAAGTAACTTGAGATCCTAGAGTTACTTTGTCTAATTTTTTAAAATAAATTGGGGAGGAGGAACTTTGTCAAGATTTTGTCTTTAAGAAGTTTCCTTTGGGAAAAACACCAACAACTTAAATATTTCGGAAGTGGTTAACCACTTGTAAAGAGACAGAAAACAATAGGCTAGGTATGTGTGTCCCCCCAACACACATATTTCTGATTCAGACCTTTAAGCTGTCAATACCCGAGAGACAGTGCCACTGACGGGAACCTGGCACTAGGCCTGCCAGTTAATTTTTTCCCTGGAGAGTGGTTTTGGGCGACAGAGTGGCGTCCGGGTTTCCCAGGTTGTTGCACTGACAAACTGCAGTGGTGGTCAAGTCAAGGAGCCTGACAAAATCTCATTAATCATTCTAAATTAAATCCAACCTTCCTATCCAACCATGCCAGGAAGAAAGCCTTTTTTTCTTTTTTAACAAATGAAAATTTCCCCAGTAAAGATTTGGTATCTTTCTTTTGTTGGTCTTTAATTCAGTTAGACAAAAACAAAATAAAGCAATCCGCTTTTCTAAACCTGCAAACAAAACATTTGTCCAGATATGATTTAACAGATCAACCAAGTGTCTTTTAAAAATAAAACAAATTTTGAATAAAAATACATGGAAACATTCTGAGGGGAAATTATACTAGTTAAATCAAGGACATCATTTATCTTTCAATGAATTTATTTCATTGTACCTAAAATATATAACCTTTAGTAATATTTTTAAAAATAAGAAAAAAACTCATTATCTGTAATATTTAGGTATATTTTATTCCAATCTTTTTCCCAGTCATAGGTTTTTGCTTTGTTTTATGTGGTAATTGTAATATGTGTGTATGTGTATAATTTAACATCCTTTAAAATATTTATAGGTTTTGCAACTGTTTTTCCATATTATTTATTATATAAATATCATGGCTTCATGGTAATACATTATGAGGATGTATTTTGGTATACATCACCAGTACTTAGCATAGTGCCTGGTACATAGTACGTTCTCAAATATTTGTTGGTTATTTTCTAGAAAAGAACCAAGTTCTGGGGCTTTCTAGTTGTTTCTTTTATTTTTTAAACTTAAAAACAATGATGTAACTAAGGTGTATGTACTGCCTTTTGTCTATTTTGGACTATTTCCATAGGATGGCTTCCCAGAGAGGACATATTCACTTACAAATGCTTGAAAAGAAACTGTAGGCAGCTGTGTTATTAAAAGTGATCTTTAAGAAAAAGTTTACTTTAAACTCAGAAAAAGACTTCAACTGGTATAAACAGGGTATTATTTTAAGTATTAAGACTTCTGAACAAGCTTACTGTCATTGAACACTATATCAAAAATATTGTTGAAAATATAAAAGATCAATTTAGAGAAGTAACAAGGTCAATGATTTACACTCTTGAAGTTAAAAAATATATAGATCAAAGCCAAAAGTCATCCAAAGTCTTAAAGTTAGAAGTCCTAGAGAGATGAATTTACATCTAGAATAATAGACAGGTTAAATCTGTATTAATATTTTAAAATATTAACTAATATATTCTGACTTGTAACTTCTGTACATCTAAAAGACCTGGGCATATTTTTTTTTAAATGCAAATAGTAAAGCATCTTTCTATATGCTTATGTAGAAACTGAACCAGGGCTAAAATAATTCAGCTGGGTTTATTGAGAAACTGCTCTGGGCCAAGGTCTGTGTTAGGTACTGAGGGAGACACAATAACAAAATTTTCACCTGCAAGAATTGAAAGTTTCTCTGGAGGAAAAAGAGTCTGAGAAGACTTTGAAGGACAAATTACATTTCAACAGGTAAATCTGAGGTAGGGGTTACAAGCTTTCCAGAGGGGAAAGCAGAACAAATGAGACTAGAGAGTGTTAGTTTTAACAATGTAATAGGGAAAATCTTGTTGATAAATTTGGAAAACTGAAAGTTTTTAAGCATTTTTTCCACTTTTCATTCCTTTCCTTAAGAAAAAATCTGTATGTTAGAAAACATAGGTGTTGATTGTGTATAGTAGGGATGTACTAGCAGTACCCAGTTGGTATAGCGTTCTGAGCTTGAAACAGCACAGCGTTCAGTAGGGACGGAAGCTGAAGACAGGTCTGAGTTGCAGTGGATCGTAAGTACTCTTGTGAGTTTCAAGAGAGCTCATATTACACACCGAGTAAAGGAATATTTAGTCAGAGACAATATAAAAGCCATTAGCACTACTGTGATTTCTCTAGCCTCAAAGAACTTAGCCCCAAGTGGAAAGCAGATTCAAAAACGCTGAGTGTAGACGAAGATAAACTTTTCTTGGGCTGCGCCACATGCAAAGCTCAACATCCTTCCTAAATCTCTTCTTCCCTAGTTCTTGGGATACCCTTCTTTGGCCCTTCTCCAGTTTTAACAAAACCTCTTTTTCTGACTTATTTTCTCTACCAAGACTTAAAGTGCTATGTTTTCCAAGTATTTCTTTTTACTCAACATATTCCCTAGAAGAGTTGTCTTTTTCCATGCTTCACTTCATATAAGAAACTTCATAAACTAATACGATCCCCCCAACTTACATATTCAGCCCCAATTGTTTTTGAACTCTAGTCTTATTCTCCAGTTGAAGTTAATCAATGTTCTATTGATAATTTCAAATTCAAAAATTGGGATCCTTATCTTCCCATTTTTCTCCATTACCCTACTGGTTGCTCCTCCTAGTAGCTACCTTTGTTAATAAGGCAACTAGATACTCATGTTAGAAGACTCTGTCCAAACATCACTAAATTTTATCAATTACCAGTGTTAGTAAAACTTTTTTTGAAATTCATTCCTCCTCTCTAAATCCTCTGCCATTTTCCTAGTTTAGTCCTTATAATAAAATCTGACAGGCTGGGAGCAATCCATGACCTTAATAAGATCACATTCTAATAATAAAAATATTCACTAAGTGCTATGGTTTACAAAGAAAGAAGCAATTAACACCAGCGGTGGTAGGATAGAGACAGTCTTTGATAGCTTTGATGAAGAAAATATACTTAGAGTGGATATTTGATGAGGGGAACTTTAGACACAGAAGGCAGAGAAGGATATCAGAAAGAACAGCTTATAAAAGGCAAAGACAGACCAGACTACATTTGGGATGAGACTTCAATAAAAGCTGAGGCCAGATGATGAAGGATCTTTTATGCCATGCTAAGGAAACTATAATTAATTTTGTAGAGGGAAAGGAGGCATTGAAAGACTTTAAATAGTTGGTATCATCGGAAGTTTGCATTTTAGAAAGATAAGTGTTATATCCAAGAGACGTTCCAATAGTTCCCAACTTTAAGGGATATGCCCCCCACCCACCCCCCACCCCGAGCAGGCACCTGGAAACACTGGGACATTATTTGTATGTCACAATTACTGAGGGATGCTACGGGCATCTAGTAGAGAAAAGCCATGCATGTTTATGTCCTATACTGCATGGAGCAGTCTCCCGTAATGAACATCCTCCCCAAAAGCCAGTGGGACCCCCACTGGGAAACAATAAATAGCTAATTTAGTAAGTCTTTAGTAAATATTTATTAAGGTTTTCATAGACAGAACATTTTAAAAATTCTACTCACCTGGTTTCAAAAATAACCAATAGCAAAACCTTACTCAGTAAACATAGGAAGTAGTAAAAGAATACTAATTGGGGAGGGTCCCCACTTCAAGTGATAGCCAGGTAGCTCTTTCAAACCAACCCACCAACAAATAAAAATCACAGACTCTGGACAGAACATATCAACTACCTGAAAGTAATGGAAAGCAACCTAAAATAGGCTGCTAAGCCCCCGACCGGTGGCTCAGTTGGTTGGGTGTAGCCAGTTCGATTCCCAGTCAGGGGACATGCCTGGGTTGTTGGTTTGGTCCAGGTTGGGGCACGTAGGAGAGGCAACTGATCGATGTTTCTCTCTTTCCCCCTTCCTTCCCCACTGTATAAAAATAAATTTAAAATCTTAAAAAAAAATAAATTGATATGACAGAGAAGAGAACACTTAGAAGAGGAAAATAGCATTGAGTGACATTCCCAATTTTTATAGCTCTTAGCCTGAAGGCAATTGCCTTTCTATATCATGGGAGTCTATAGTTTTACTGATTTGAAGAGCCATAGGACAGAGTTTGGGGCAATGGCAGTTGCTTAAAAATAAAGGAAGAAATAATGACAAAAAAAAAAAAAAAAAGTACCAGAGAAAAAGGCCTAAATTCCATGTATATACTCTGCCTCAAACTTTTATTTTACTAGTTTATTTTATTTTGTAAGTATATTTAATTGTTTATGCTATTACTGTTGTCGCAATATTTTCCCCTTTCCCCCCTCTGCCTGGTACCTCCCTTCCCTCCAGCAATCCCCTCCACTTAGTTCATGTCCATGGGTCATGTATATAAGATTCTTTGGCTTCTTCATTTTCATTTCCTATACTATTCTTAACATCCCACTGTTTATTTTGTACCTACCAGTTATGTTTCTTGATCCTTTCACCTTTTCCCCCATTCACTCCCTCCCTCCACCCCACTGACAACCCTCCATATGATCTCCATATCAATGGTACTGTTCTATTCTAGCTGTTTGCTTAGCTTTTAAAAAAATTTACTTGTTGATAGTTATGAGTTTGCTATCAATTTGTTGTTCATAGTTTTGATTTTCTTTTTCTTAAATGTGTCCCTTTAACATTTCATATAAGGGCTTGGTGAGAATGAACTCTTGTCTGGGAAGCACTTTATCTGCCCTTCCATTCTAAAAGATAGCTTTGCTGGATAGAGAAATCTTGGTTGTAGGCCTTTGCTTTTTATCACTTTGAATACTTCTTGCCAGTCCCTTCTTGCCTACAAAGTTTCTTTTGAGAAATCAGCTGATAGTTGTATGGGAACTCCTTTGTAGGTAATTCTCTTTTCTCTCGCTGCTTTTAGGATTCTCTCTTTATCTTGAACCTTTGGCATTTTAATTATGATGTGTCTTGGTGTGGTCCTCTTTGGGTCTAGCTTGTTTGGGACTCTCTGTGCTTCCTGGACTTGTATGTCTATTTCCTTCACCAAATTAGGGAAGTTTTCCTTCCTTATTTTTTCACATAAGTTTTCAATTTCTTGCTCTTCCTCTTCTCCTTCTGGCACCCGTATGATTTGGATGTTGGCACTTTTAAAGTTGTCCCAGAATTTCCTAAGCCTTGCCTCATTTTTTAAAATTCTTGTTCCTTCATTCTGTACTGGTTGACTGTTTATTTCTTCCTTGTGTTTCAAATTGTTGATTTAAACCCCGGCTTTCTTCCTTTCCCCATTGGTTTTGTATGGATTTTCCTTTGTTTCACTTAGTATAGCCTTCACTTCTTCCCTTATCAATTTGCCATACTCAAGCATGCCTGTCAAGTTTGTGAGCATTGTTAGCAGTGTTTTGAACTCTGCATCTGTTAGGTTGGCTATTTCCTCATCACTTAGTTCTCCCACTGGAGCCTTGATCCGCTCCCTCTTTTGGTCCATACTTCTCTGTCTCCTCAACTGGACAGCCTCCTGTGTTTGCCCCTGTGTCTTAGATAGAGTTGGTGCACCTGTCTGGATGAGTAGTACTTCTTTATACATTTGTTTGTTGGTCTTCTATGCAGCTCAGTTTTCTGGCAGTTCTGGTTGTCTTTTGTTTTGAAGTAGATATAATCCTTCTTATGATTGTGGAAGGAGCTGAAGCATATCTACCTATGCCTCCATCTTGGCCGGAAGTCCTGCCCCAAACTCTTGACTGGTCTCTGAAGCATGCATGCACAGGAAAGGTTCCAAGTAGAGAAACTAAGTTAAAGAACTAAACTGACATTTGAGCTGCCACCAATTTCAAGGAAGCAAAAGCTTGAAACAGAAATTCAGTCAAATTAACTACCAACATATTTTTAAAAAGTCTTTGGAGAAATGTATCAGAATCTTGGGTTTCTATATCTTATTCACGTCCAGGACAAAATATAAATTACTAACGTATGAAGAAACAGAACATGTAATCTATTCACAAAAGACAATCAAGGAAGACTGTCACTGAGATGATATTGATATTGAAATAAGCGGAAAAAGATTTTAAAGCAGCCATTATAACTATTAGACTGTAAGGGAAAATGTGCTTGTAATGAATTAAAAGATAGGAAATAGCAAAGAAATATAAATTATAAAAACTAAATGAAATTTCTATAACCAAAAAATACAGTAATTAAGAGAAGAAAGTTCATTGAATGGGCTTAAAAGAAGAATGATTACCAGAAAGTAAGTGAACTGGAATATAGATCAAGATAAACAATGCACTGAAAAAAAACAAAAAGAGTGAAAAAATCAACAGAACCTCACAAATCTGTGAGACATCAAAAAAGTCTAGCATTAGAAATAGGTGTGGATAAATATAAGTATTTTTCTTTATTTAAAATATATGACTGTTCAAAGGAAACTATGTCATTTTATTGTGGAGTTTATAACATATGCTATTTGTAAGCCATATGACAACTATAAGAAAACAGATAGGGTAATGAGGTAAACATGCCTACATGGTTACAAAGTTTTTATATTTTATGTGTAGTGGTTCAATATTAACTGTAAATAGGTTTTGTAGGGTTGTGTATCTTGATATGGATTTGGTTTACACAGGTGTATACATTTTTGAAGACTCATTAATTAGTATATTTAACATTTATGCCTTTATTAAATGTAAATTTACCTAAAAAAATTAAAAATTGATGTCTAGTTAATGTATGCAAATTGAATTCTTTAGGAATGAAGTGTACTGATGTCTGAAACTTATTGTGACCTGTATCAAAATAGTAAGATGAGTTGATTGATGGATAGAAGATGGATAAATACGTGGTAAAGTGAATGCAGTAAAATTTTAATTGTAGAATCTAGGTAGGAGTACATTGGCATTCCCTATAAAATATTTAACTTTTATATGTTTGAAATTTTTCAGAAATGTTAAAAAGTTATTACTGCCAATCTATATTTATATCAGGTCAGGATGAAAAAATAAAACAGGAAAAAGGAAAAGAAACTGAGTAAAGGAAGATACAAAAAAAGAAAAAAAGAGATAGTCAAGCTAAAACCAGATGAGAAAACCAAATGGTAGGGAGAGACAGGAATGGAAAAACAAAGAAATGATAAAAGAAGATAAATAGAGAAGGCAAGGTGTTATTCATTGGAAAATAGGAACAAGAATAAATATCACCACTACTTTTTGTTTTCAGAAAATTTCACAGTAGTTTTGAAGTCATTTCATCAGTTTTGAAGTTAAAGATAATAATTTTTTCATGGAATTCAAAATTATGTACCTGTGAATATTATATTTGCTTCAAAATTTTAGAAAGTGTTTACTACCAGTCTAAAAGTCCCTTCGATTTTCAAAAGTTGTTTATCTTAAGGTTTGTCCTTGAAAATTCGGTAGTACATCATTCAGTTGTAATACTGACTTAGGGCCAGATATGGAAGAAAGCTAGGATTCCACACCTCCAGCAACGAGAATCTACTCCTCTAATTCTCTCCCAATAAATGAGCAGCTCTATCCATCACCTAGTGTATCATTCCAAAGCTGATGCTTTTCACTTAGAAGTATTTCCAGGGAACTTTTGATTTACCATATAACTTATACTGTTCTCTATCATTCTGAGGTTAAGTTTTTAAATTACTAATTGTTAATTAAGATATGCTCTATGACTTCCGGCCAAGATGGAGGCCTAGACTGACATGCTTCATCTCCCTCCACAACTAAGAAGGAATACAACTACAGCAAAACCAGAAATAACCAGAAGTTCCTGAAAATAAATGAAAGTCCAATGTATGAAGTCAAAAAAAGTAGTGCTTGTCCGAATGGGTAGGAGGGACAAGCCAGGGTGGAGAGGTCAAGCTGTGCTGGCAGTGGCAACAGCAGCGATGGCGGTGGGATGGTGGTAAGCATAGACACCCGTATTTAAGGGGAGGTGAGAAGTGCCTGGGCAACACCCCTAGCTGTAGACCAGACCCGTCAGCTTGCGATTCCAATGCCGGGGAGGGCAGACCTCCATTGCCTTGGACTGTGTGGCCCAGAGGAGGTGGGGACAGAGGAGGAGGCTCCCAGTCTCTCAGCAGAGAGTGAGCAGCAGGAATCCATCTTGGACCCCTGCCCTCACAGAAAACAGCACAGTGTGGTGAGAAGGGTCACTCAGTTGTGATGAGTGCACAGGGCTCTGCCCCCTATAGTTCAGGAGGTGTGACAGCCCCGCCCAGGAAGCAGAGGTAAACACAAAACTGTTAGGATGGCACAGATCATGATAGAGATCCCAGTGATGCAGCTGACCAGACAGCAAATATCTGATCTAACGAAGCAGCAGACAGGAAATCTTTCTGAGGCACAGTTCAGAGCTTTGGTTATATGAATGCTTACAGACCTAACAGCAGATCTTAAACAAAACAGGGAAGGAATGATGGCTAGTCCTGCTGAAATGAACAAAAACACATACGAAACTAGTGGTGAGGGAAAGAAAACCAGGGATCTAATCAAAAAGTTGAAACATAGGGAAGGAACGAACAGTCAACCAGTGCAGAAAGAGGAAATGAGAAGTGAGGAAAAGGAGGAGAGGCTCAGAAAACTATGGGACAGCTATAAGCGGGCCAACATACAAATCATAGGGTTGCCAGAAGGTGAAGAAGAAGAACTAAAAGTTGAAAAATTATGTGAAAAAATAATGAAGCAGAACTTCCTTAACTTGGGGAAGGAAATAGACTTACAGGTCCAGGAAGCACAGAGAGTTCCAAAAAAAACTGGACCCAGGGAGAAACACACCAAAATGTCAAAAATTAAGGATAAAGAGAGAATCTTAAAAGCAGCAAGAGAGAAGAGAATTACTTACAAAGGCTATCAGCTGATTTCTCAAAAGAAACTCTGAGGGCAAGAAGGGACTGGCAAGAAATATTCAAAGTAATGAAAAGCAAACACTTACAACCATGAATACTCTATCCAGTGAAGCTGTCATTCAGAATAGAAGGGCAGAGAAAGTGCTTCCAGGACAAAGTAAAACTGAAGGAGTTCATCAGATCCAAACCACTGTTATATGAAATGTTAAAAGGACTTGTTTAGGAGAAAGAAGATCCAAACTATAAACATTAAAATGAAAACTGTATCACAACAACCAACAACAGAAGCTAGGGAATCAAAACAAAGGCAAACTAAGTAGGTAACGAGAGTGAAAAGAGAATTATGGGTATAGAGAACATATGGGGGGGTCAGTGGGGAGGGGGAAGGGGGGAAAGGGAGGGAGATGATGCAGGAATTAAGAAGCATAGTAGGAGGGAGTGGAGTAGACAGGAAGATGTTGAGAAGAACTATATGCACAACCAAAAGGCCTGGACTAAGGGTGGGGTACAACTGGAGGGAGGGGGGTCACTGGGTGGAAAGGAACAAAGGGAAAAGAAATTGGGAAAACTGTAACAGCATAATCAATAAAGCATATTAAAAATATTTTACAATTTTAAAAAAGATATACTCTATACATTTGATCTCCATTAAGTAGTATTTTTCCTCTCATTACCTAATCACATAACATCTGTGAAGGCAGAGCCCATGCCTAGGTTTTACAAGTACTTACCACAGTGCTTAGCAAGTAGAAAACCCTTGATAAATATTTACTGAATGAATAAATGTTTACTATCATTTACAAAATCCTTATATCAACTGATTCTGAACAGAAATCATCAATATTAGGTCAATAGTAAAGTTAGGCTACCCCTGGCTGGTTTGGCTCAGTGGATTGAGCGTCGGCCTGCGAGCTAAGTGTCGCTGGTTCGATCTTCCAGTCAGGGCACATCAGAGAAGGAAAACTCTGACTTCAAAAAACCTCCGCTGCCTTGCGGCATACCTCTTCAGGGGAAAGGCTAAGGGAGTAAACCCCGACAGAAAATCCGGAGCCGGAGTCCCTAAGGCAGTTTGACGTTGCAGTCATCACCGGCAACTCCTGCGGCGCACCTGAAGCCAAGCTGTATTGACTCCGTCTTTCCCTTGGACCCTTCAGCTGCGAAGAGAGGGGGGGTCTGCTGCATGGGCGACAGCAGACCCTCCATATCACCCTGCCCAGGCTCTGTAGCTTCAGCTTCACTGAAGAGGACACTCCAGCGTCATCACAAGATGTCGATTCAACACGGGAGGAGACAGATACCGTGTCACTCCCGAATTGGACTGCACAGCCATTCTCGGCGGTGCAGATAGACTCTTAAGAAGCTATACCATCGTCTCTCGAGACGGACGGCTGCCGACGAGTAAAGTTAGGCTAGTTACTTCAAATATAAGTTGTAATAATATTTTGTTTATTGTGACATGACTGACCCAGAAGTTTTAAAAATTAAAAATCAAGTGATAAATTTATATTATAAAAATAAGTGCCTATTTGGTACTAAGAAATCAATACTCTTCAAAGTTGAAAGGAAAGAGAAGCTGATATTGATTTCTACCAAAGTAAGAGTCAACTTTCATGAAAACTAATAATCTCAGATCAGAATCAAATAAATTTCAGGACTCAGTTTGAGAGGAAAACAAAAGGCTTTAGTTAAAATTTTTACAATAAAATAATTATGATTATAAATCTCTTCAGTTAAATATGTACACATTACATGGTATATTTTTAAAAAGAATGGAAATGAGTAGTTTTTCAGGAAAATCTAATGCACAAATATACTATCTTTTAGAGTATGTCAGTTTAACATTCTTAAACAGCTATGTCAGACGAGGACTCTGCTTTGTGCAAAACATAATAAGCAAAATTAAGAAAAATTCTGCAAAATTCTTCAGTTCTTCAAGGAAATTACTAAAAAATAAAATAGTAAAAGAAAATAAGGTTGCACACTCAAGCTTGATTGTATACAGAGGATAGAAGAACCAGGACTAATGTAACCCCCATATCTGCTACGTAAGTCCTTGGGTAGCTTTTAGTTTGAAGTTAATAAAGTTAAAGTCCTAGCAATTGTGCTGTTATGCAGCCACGTGGCCAATAAGGTAGATGTTGTCGTAAAGGTGCCCTACAAAATCTTCGCTAATATTTTGAGCAGCACGACGGGTATTTCGAATAAATTCTCGTTTTGACATTTTATTCTTCACATGAGGGCTAGTGAGGTCAATGGAAAGCAGAATCAGAGAGTAGCACAGGACATAGACTGCATCTGGAAGGAAAAAGAAACATTTCAAAATGTGGTTCTACAGGCATGAGACAATGCAAACATGTTCATGATTCCAAAACCTCAAGACTGGATTCTAACTACAGGATTACCAAGCCATCCAGGCTTGCCTGGGCCTTTCCCAGTTTCAGCACTGAAGGTCCTGTGTCCTGGGCAAACAGCGAGGGCTTATCAGCACAGCTGACTACCAATTCTGCACTCTCTTCAAATCAAAAGAACTTTAAAATAGTTAAAGAGTTTATAGTGAAAACTTACTCTAAATTTTAAAAATTCATAATTGGCTTTATTTTCATCTTGCTTTCAAATGTGATAGTCCCATTCAACTCCACATAAAATACTTCAGTACTGTCAGTATCTTTACCTTCCCATTAAAAAGAAGTCACATATTTATTTACATATGATTTTACACAACCCTAGTTTAATTTGAAAGCATCTTTAATGACAAGGAAATGCATTAACTTGCTACTAGAAAATAAAACGTAAACAACTCATAAGATGGTTAAGATAATATTATTTGAGATACGTATTTTAAAGGTCTATGGACTTTACATATTACTCTCAAAAGTAAATCTTCAGGGAAAAGAGTGCTAAAGCTGAGCACCATGCAACAAAAATATTTACACACACACACACACGGCAATAGTTGCTGTTTACTATTAAAATAGTAACAAACTTCATGATACTTGCTACTACTATAGTGTTTATATTTCAGAATCCAGTCTGAACAACGCTACTTAAATAGTATGTCTTATAAAATTGTGCTCAACGAATTTAGTATGATAACTATTTTGTAAAATCTTCTTAGTAAACACAATAAAACTTTATATGAATAGTTAAGTAAAGCTATATGACACGAAAAAATATGTAAGTGACTCAGGCTATATTATGCAAACACACATACAATTAATGCTAGTTACATTAAAAACACTTTTAAAGAAAAATTCTAGGTGTTACCCATGTAATATGTAAATTAAAAGCTTTAAAAATAATTTCTCAAGTATTTAATTAGAGTAGTAAAAATACCAATGCTCAAACAAGAATATATTTTTTAAAAATGTATATAGCTAAGTCTAACTTTCCTCCTAAAACAGTTTGTTGACTCGGCGGCAGCCGTCCGTCTCGAGAGACGATGGTGTAGCTTCTTAAGAGTCTATCTGCACCGCCGAGAATGGCTGTGCAGTCCAACTCCGGAGTGACACGGTATTTGCCTCCTCCCGTGTTGAATCGACATCTTACGATGACACTGGAGTGTCCTCTCCAGTGAAGCTGAAGCTACAGAGCCTGGGCAGAGTGATATGGAGGGTCTGCTGTTGCCCATGCAGCAGACCCCCCCTCTCTTCGCAGCTGAAGGGTCCAAGGGAAAGACGGAGTCAATACAGCTTGGCTTCAGGTGCGCCGCAGGAGTTGCCAGTGTTGACTACAACATCAAACCGCCTTAGGGACTCCGGCTCCGGATTTTCTGTCGGGGTTTACTCCCTTAGCCTTTCCCCTGAAGAGGTATGCCGCAAGGCAGCGGAGGTTTTTTGGAGTCAGAGTTTTCCTTCTCTGATGTGCCCTGACTGGAAGATCGAACCAGCGACACCTAGCTCGCAGGCCGACGCTCAATCCACTGAGCCAAACCAGCCAGGGCGTACAATGTTGAATAGACATAATGATAATGATTGTTGACTATATATAAATAAATGATATGGCAAACTAAAATAGTCACTGCTACAAGCAGTAAGACAAGTATTTGTAATTTTTCCCTACAGTGAGAAAAATGTCTCATAAACTACTGTTTTTACCTGGAGGTGGGAGTCGGGGAAAGGAGTAATTCACTATATATATATTCTTACCAGGACTAAGGCCAAGTTCTCTCATTAAGTCAGGGTTACAAGCACAGAATCTATGTGAGAACTTTGTTATAAGAGTTTCAAGATATTCCCCACGCTCTTCAGGGGCATGGATGTGACGAAAAAATTCTCTCAGTGCATTGGGCAAGAATTGATTTCTAAAATTATGCAGCGTTACAAGATCATCCAAGACATCTCTCCTAATAATAAAAAAAAAGATACAGCTTTAGTTAACATTTTTCTATTAATCATAATTTTTTGAATAAAAATACTTTATTATTGAGTACCAGATCAGCTAATCCTATAAAGTATATATAAATTTTTTTTTTCTGTTTTATAAATGCCCGTCTTGGCAACTGCAGCATTGTTTTTATTTTCTAGAGCAATATTTCCCAAAGTCTGAGCCAGTGACCACCTGCATAAACAACACCTGGAGACCTGGTTTTATTTTTTTAAGTGTTTTTTGTTTTAAGATTTTATTTATTCATTTTCAGAGAGAGGGGAAGAGAGGAAGAGAAAGGAACATCAATGTGCGAGAGAAACATTGATAGATCACCTACAACCCAGGCATGTGCCCTGACTCAGAGTCGAACCAGTGACCTTTTGGTTCACAGGTCAGCACTCAATCTACTGAGCCACACCAACCAGATCTATGAAATATTTTAAAATCATTTAATTACTTAAATAATCACACTCAGATTTAAAAAAAAAATTTAAATATATTTTATTGATTATGTTGTTACAGTAGTCCCAATTTTTTTCCCTTTGCTCCCCTCTGCCCAGCACCCTCCTTCCCTCCAGCAATCCCACCCCCCTTAGTTCATGTCCATGGATTGTGCATATAAGTTCCTTGGCTTCACTCTTTCCTATATTATTTTTAACTTCCCCCTGTCCATTTTGTACCAACCAATTATGCTTCTTAATAACTGCACCATTTCTCCATTTCTCTCCCTTCCCCCTCCCAGCTAATAAGCCTCCAAGTGATCCCATACCTATGATTCTGTTCCTATTCTGGTTTGCTTAGTTGGATTTTGTTTCTATTTTTTAGATTCGGTTGTTGATAGTTGTGAATTTGTTGTCATTTTAGTGTTCATAGTTTTGATCCTCTTTCTCCTCTGTCTCCTCATCTTGACAGGCTCCTGTGTTTGTTTGCCTCTGTGTCTTAGGTAGAGCTGTCATTCCTGTTACGTTGTAAGGGGTGGAGCCTTAGGTATTCGTCAGTACAGGGCAACCCATTTCATTACACTGTGGCACTGTGTGGGGGGGAGGGGTCTGAGAGGGAACAATGCCACCCGCTCAGCACTCACCCCTCTTCTAGGCACCTTTCCCACTTCCGTATGGGACTGGTGCCTCTCTAGCTGTTGCCCTGGCCATTGTTCCCAGAGTGGGTGTGTCTGCAGATGTTCTAGGACTGTGGGGGCCCTTCAAACAAGCGAACTCTGCTGAGAGACTGGCAGTTTCCACCTCCACCCCAACCCCCAGTGGTTTGCACAGTCAGAAGCAATGAGGCTCTTATTTTCCCTGGCACTGGGACTGTGAGCTGCGTGGCCTGGTCTAGGGCTGGGAACGCTCCCCAGGTTCCCTCTTGACTTTTTAAAACATGTAACTGCACTTTCTGCCAGTCTGCCACTGCCACTGCTGCCGCATTTGCTGCCACCACCACCCCAAGTCCTCTCTGTCCCGGCTCCGCCCCTCCTACCTGTCTGGATGAGTACTTCTTCTTTATATCTTTGTTTGTTGGACTTCCATGCAGCTTGATTTTCTGGAACTTCTGGTTTTCTCTAGTTTTGAAGTAGTTGTGTTCCTTTTTAGTTGTGGAGGGAGATGCAGTGTGTCTGTCTAGGCCTCTATCTTGGCCAGAAGTCCAGATTTTTTTTTAATTTTAAGAATTATATATAGCTGTGGCTGATGTGGCTCAGTGGATTGAGTGCCAACCTGTGAACCAAAAGGCCACTGGTTCGATTCCTAGTCAGGGCACATGCCTGGGCTGCAGGCCAGGTCCTCAATTGGGGGTGTGCGGGAGGCAACCAATCAATGTCTCTCTCGTATATCAATGTTCCTTTCTCTCCCTATCTTTCTCCCTGTCTTCACCTCTCTCCAAAAATAAAATAAAAGTTTAAAAATTTTTTCATAAACAGAATAAGAAAACAAGGTAAAAATAGTAATTCTAATAATAAAGTAAAATAAATAAAATTTTCAGTATTAAAAAGGGCCACTACTTTTCAAGTGTCTTCTTGGCTAAGTCCAAATGAGCAACATAATTTTAAATATTTTTAAATTATGAAAATAAGGAGTACTCACCTTTCATACCAATCCCCATCACCAGAGGTAACAACTCCTTACTACATATACCATATGTTGTTGTAGAACTTTCTTTTGTTTATTTACACAGTATATGAGGTCTGTCCAGAAAAAGTCCAACCATTGTTAAAAAATGAGAACAGTTTGCATGACATCAATGTAACCTGGCAACCAAGGAGAGTGAACTGGAATGCACATGACTGAACAATGACGACTTCACTGCACTTAAGTCAGTGAGAGTGGTAGGCACTGTTGAGTGAGGATGTGTACTGCGTGGCTATTGTTCAAGATGACTGAGTGAGTACAGCAACAAATCTGCATTACATTTTGCATTAAGCTTCAATATTACTCTGCAGAAACTATCCGGATAATGCAGAAGTCCACAGCTATGGGCAACTGGTGATTGGTAGCTTCATCACGACAACGTGCCCACTCATGCATTATGTTTTGGCAAAACATCAAATCACCTAGTGACTCACTCCCCCTACAGCCCAGGTCTGGTGCTCTGGAACTTTTGACTTTTCCCAAAACTAAAATCACCTTTGAAAGGGAAGAGATTTCAGACCTTCGATGAGATTCTGGAAAACACAACAGGCAACTGATGGCAGTTAGGAGAACTGTGTGAGGTCCCAGGGTGCCTACTTTGAAGGGGACTGAGGTGTCATTGTTCCTATGTACAATGTTTCTTGTATCCTGTATCTTCTTCATTGAATATATCTATTTTTCATAGTACTTTCTGGACAGACCCCATATTGTGAACGGCTTTCTATGTCTTTACACATAAGTCTAACTCATTCTTTTTAACAGCTCCACAGTATCCCATCTTATGAACATAACAATACTGATAAACATTTAGATTATTTACAATTATAGAAATATTTGCATATGTATATATGTATTTAATTTTTTATCAATAGTATTATAATAAAGTCATCTTTGTTATAAATCAATACTGAACTAAATCATGATTATATAATCACAATCTTTACTATCTACCAGTAGCTTACAGCAGGGACACGCAAACAACAGTTAGTGGACCAAATATGGCCACTGCCCATTTTTGTAAATACAGTCTTATTAGAACACAGCCAGACTCATTTGTTTGTGTACTACATGTGTGTGCTTTCATGACACAAAGGTAGAGTTATAAGTAGTTGTGGCAGAAATCATATGGTCTGTAAAACCTAAAACATTTACAAAAAGATCAGCTTCTTTAGAGGAAAAACTGCTGATTTGTAGGTACCTCACATTTAAAGATCAAAAGAGTTAATAACACCATCTTTATGTAAGAGATTTCTTTCAATGATCAGTATGCTGGACTGTAAACTCCTCAAAGACACGGATTATGTTTTAATCAACTGTATAACCCTACTCTCTAGCAAAGTTCCTAGAATATAATGAATGGAGATTGCTATTGAAAAATCCTGAGAAGTAAAAAGCACTGAAAATTACAATGAAAAGACAAATATTTTGAACCATTCATTAGATTACTATGAGATCTATAATTTAAAAAATGGTAGTTCAGTGATGTCACACCAAAATGTTATCCCAGTATTTTCGTGGACATTGATAACCATAATTAAAGAATACAAATGAGTGACTATCAAATCAGAACAGCTAGTAGGCATCATTTCTATCTGTACAAAACATACTGTTAAATGACACATTTGCAGGATTTTCAAAGCTGAACATGACACTTTTGTGTAGTACTGATATGAAAATATACACATATTTCATATCACTAGGATTTGTGAATTTATGATTACGATTTGCCTATTTAATTTTCATATGGGTGATTTCAGAATTTATAACTTTTAGTTACCCAAACACTTAAATTTTATAGCTAGTTATTAAGAAAAAGGACTGCAGTTTCCTCAAAAATACTTGGTCTTGGTTTGCTATTACAAAGATGTTGGGCTTCCATTTTGTGTGTTTGTGTTCTGTATATGTGTAATTTTTTTAACTTTTACTTTCCTTATCAGCAAGTTAAAGCTAGCAAAGAAATGACTTGTAAAATCTTTTCCCTGTCTTTACTCAATTTTGCAACTGGATAACTGCTATGTAGTATAGTTTTTAAAATAAAACATCTCATAAAAAGCATTACTAAACTCATTTCTGATGAAAATTTTAATATTTTTTTACCTTTCATCAAGATAGATTCTCAGTTTTTTCCAATTTAGTGTTCTTGTACAGAAGATAAACTTTGCTATTTCCTTTGGTGAATCGTCTAGGATACCCTTGGACATAAAGTAGTTCACTCCCTACAGCAGAAAGACAAATATCATAAATAAAATCAGTCTTTATTTATAAATTTAACAATTAGGCAATACCAGCACAATAGCTATAAATTCTTTCTAGCATTAAGACTTTTTAAAGCTTTAACATGCAAATACAAGCTAAAATTGAAACTGAAACTATTATTTGTGGCTGCTGGTTTACATGCAATGAAAACTAGGAAATTCAAAGTTAAGATTCCTGAAGAAATTCTAATTCAATTTTCTGGCTCATGTCAGTTAAAACTAATTATACCAAAATATAGCCTAAATAGCCTAAATTGTGTGTGTGTGTGGGGGCGGGGGTGCTGAAGAGGGGAAGGAGGAACTACTTATAGACTTCAAAATAAGCCTTATCACAAACATTCCCATTAACAAAACATAAACAAATAAACAAACACAATGTCTTAAAGCTCAGATACACATTCTTATGCACTTTTCAAAGAAACAGGTTCCTGAGAAAAAAAGATTCTCCGAATGAAAGGCTAACAACTTCATTCTCAAAAGAAAAATAATTAAATTATTTTACTTAAAGCAAAGCGGGCACAATTCCAGACCAGTTTACGGGTTGTACGCACTTTGGCTTTAAGCATTGCTATATTCTACAAGAGCTTAGCTTCAATACACACTGAAGCAAAACATAAAACAATTTACGGTCTTCATAGGATTTAGCTTTGAATTTCCTTTTCTCTGCATGCAGTTTTCCAGAGAACCATCACCTGTAGTTTGTACCTATTTCAGATTTAAACCAACAACAACAAAACATCAACAAAAAAATCAAACGCTAAAACCTATGTTCTGTCATGTATGTGGAGGTCACATTCAAATAATTGCCTTAAGTGGATTTGAATGTGCAATTATTGAAATAAAAGGCAGGTGTGTTTATTTCAACTCACAGTTATCCAGATACATGCATTACCATGAATGCTTATGTCTGGATAATAGCATATTGTGCGCAGTTAATCGGTAGAGAAAATCACATATTATATACACCCAACATACTGTTTTCACACATAAATTCCTTCAGCATTTCTTCCCTTTACAAACACTTACACAGTACCCAGATATATTAGCTACATTAAGAATTCAAAAGTTGTAAGATTTTTATAAAAGGCTCTTAAAACTCTCATAAAATTTTTATATTGAAAAATGTTAAAAAATAATTTGGTACCACAAGGTAATGCTTTTGAAACCTTATAACTATTTGTAAATTGTAATTCAAAGATAAGCTTTTAAAATATAAAACTAATCATATGAGCCATCAGAAAACATCCTAATGAGAATTAGGATTCCAAAGCAATCCTAAAACACTGATTTTAAAAATGTATATAAAGAATAGAATGGGATATCATGAAACTCCCTTGTCAACTCAATTGCAAGCCATATTCAGACTGCATCCCTGATACAAGGCTAGAGAATGTTAACATGATCAAGATGGAAAGCCAAAGAATTTGTCTGGAATGAGGCTTTCAGCAACTGTCTGAGGGGGCAGGAACCAGAGAAATGGTAATGCTTGTTCCATCCTTCCTCCATTAGTTTGAATAATCGAGAGTTGACTGTATATTTAATTGGTCTACTCAGCAAAACTTGTCAGGCGTTTCATAAAATTACTGAATTTAAAAGAATAACAATCAGAAGTGCTTAATTTTAACCTAAGTGGTTCAAAGACAAAGAAGTGTAAATCAAATATTATTTAATAGGTTCTTTATTCATACCTACTTATAAATCAATATTTAAGATATATAAAACAATTCTAATCTACTTTTTAAAAATTATATAAAGTATATGCTCTGGCCAGTATGGCTCAGTTGGTTGGAGCATTGTCCCATGAACTGGAAGGTTGTGAGTTCGATCTCCAGGCAGGGCACATATCTAGGTGGTGGGTTCTATTCCTCTGGTTGGGGCACGTATGAGAGGCAACCAATGTTTATATCTCACATCAATATTTCTCTCTTTCTCTCTCTCTCTCCCTCCCTCTCTCTAAAAAGCAACTAAAAAATGTGACCCCCCCGACCTTTATAAAAAGCAATTTAAAAATGTCCTCAGGGGAGGATAAGTGAAATTATATAAAATATTTTAAAACCACTAATGTGATTCATTAAATAGTATATAAATCTCTAATTGCATGATATATACCATTTTAATATCATTTGATGCTATTCAGTTATAAATTAACACTGATATTTGCCTCATATAAGTATCATAAAAGTATACTGTTGGTCATTCCCTTTTTTATGGATTACATGTCTTGAGACTTTTAATATCTTACCTAACTTGTTTAGGCTTGAACATGTGAAAAAACAATTAAAAATGCAAAGGATATCTTTTCTAAAAACATGAAAAAACAAACAAACCCTCGTATGCTACCAAGTCAGGGGATAATCAAAAGTGAAAGACAAAAAGCCCACGAGATAAAAGGCCTGATAGCTTGGTTGGTTGTGCGGTCCACAGCAATCTTTCCAGGGAAGGAATGAAGGTTGTTTTCCTGAAAGATGGCTAGAAGGGACCTTAAGGCACAATGGAAAACCATAAGGACTTGGAAAAGACAAGTGTGCACAGGCAAGGCTGAATGCCAGGTATGTGGCTCAGCTCCTGTGCCCGGAAGGGCAGACTGAAGGTCACCCTAAATGTTCCTTGCGTAAGTTCCAGCAAAGCAGAACTAAAGATCATAAGTGATCATTTGCTGCTCTTGTTGTGTTTATGCAAATGGACAGGATACATTAAAAATGAACTTAATAAGCCCTGGCTGCTGTGGCTCAGTGGATTGAGCATTGGCCTGTGAGCCAAGTGTGGCTGGTTCGATTCCCAGTCAGGGCACATTACTAGGTTGCACGTCAGGTCCCCAGTTGGGGGCGCGAGTGAGAGGCAACCACACAGTGAAAAAAAAAAAAAAATGGACTTAATGCAGTCCCTTTAATGACAAGGAGGGTAATCTTACGGAGAAAAATCGCGATTCAAGAAAAATCACAATGCTCAGTGGTAGACTATAAAGTAGTGCAGCTAACTGTCTTTAAAGTTTCTTTTCATTTAAAATTTGTTTTCATTTGAAAGTTAAACTATGTCTGTGGTATCATCAAAGATGCTTAATTTACAGGCAAGAAAAATGTCAAATTCCTTACAACTGGATGTCTTTCCAATAAGACAGTCCTACAGATTTAGAGACTTTTTTGTGGGTTATGTTACATAAATTAACATGTGTTATCTGTTTTCATAGAGCATAAGCCTATGATCTCATTACCTGAGTGATTGTCTGTACATATAGGCCTCACTTAATCCTGTCTGCATCACTGCCTCCTGAGACTCAGCGGTTTGGCTGAACTAAGTGGCTGGGTTGGTGAAGAATGGGGTGGTCTGTGGGCCTCACTTTACCTCTACCCTGGCACACCTTCCTCCAAAGAAGCCATTTTTTCCCTAATGTGGGACATTGAAAAATTAATACCTGCCTATTGTCATCTAGTGGTTATGGATTGAATGATGTCTTTTAACCCTGTTGCCAAACCTGTTGCCCCCAGAATACAACAAGGATGCCAACCTGTTAAACCAAGCATGCCATTGTCCGGGGACAGCCAACCGACCTGGAGCCTGCACGATCCTTCCCCATGTGGGAAGGCCACCATCCCCTCCACACCCCCACTCTTATTAGGGATTTCTGGACCCAGGGGTAGGTAGGACGATGACCATGCCCAGCTTGAAGCAGCTAGAGGAGCTCGAGACCTTCGTCCATTGTCCTCTATAAGATTATAAAAGGTCTTAAGTCTGAGAGGGAGGGATTGTTATTTTTTATTGTTAAAATAATTATTAATTAATTAATTATTTAAAAAGAAGAAGAAGAATATATGAAAGGGTGAAGCGGGAGAGCTTATTATGTACGACCCATGGGCATGGACTTTGGGGGGGGGGATTGCTGGGGGAGAGGGGGTGCTGGGCGGAGGGGAGCAAAGGGGAAAAAATTGGAACTATTGTAACAATATAATCAATAAAATATACTTAAAAAAGTGAAAGACAAAGATAACTGATATATCTGGCTTAGATGCAAAGAGAAATGACTCATAGTAAAAAAACCCCACAGGTTATAGACAGCATTAATTTGAAGGAAATAGTGATACGTTTGGTCTTAGAAATGCTGATAGGTACAACTGGAAAGGTACAGTAGGCAGTTGGCAATGTACTATAAAGAAAAAAGTGAGAATTGAGGGTACAGATTAAGGATCCTGAATAAGAAGAATCAGTAAGGAATAAGCCCCAAGGCTAAGAGTCTTTGAAATTAAAAGTAGACAATGCAATTACATAGTGGAGTTAAAGAAGCATAATTTTCGGAAGTGGGAGCAAATTATGGCTCTGCCCCTTAATGATTATGTTGACATAAACAATTGACTCAACCTTCTTGCAGCTTGGGTCCTAATAAGTAAAAAACAAAAGGCTATTGTGAGGATATTAAAGTGCCCAGCATAGAACACAGCTAGATCCCTTTATATTTTAGATAGCTCTGGGGACAAAAAAAGGAAAGGAGGGCACTAGATATGGTGACTGACAAAAAAGAAAGTGACTTTAAAGAGGTCTCTTTCCAAAGAGTAATGGGGACTCTCAAGTTCAAGTAGAAAGCTAAGGAAGGAACACAACGTAAGGAAACAGTAGAGACCGCTCACTTGAAAGATATATTAGTATCAAGGAGGAAAAACATGGCAAAGTTAAAGGACAAAAGATAAAATGAATTTTTTCCAAGATAATTTTGACCTGTACTTGTTAGAAAACATAAGAAAGAGCATCAATGGAGAAAGAAAAAGATTGAAGTGCAGGAGAAAGAGGAGATAATGAGAGCAGCAAGGTAGAGAGAGGAAGGGAGCAGGGGAAAGGTTTGAAAATACAGGGGACTTCACTGTGCTTCCTAAACCTAGTGGACAGGATAGCACTACCGGTCCAGAGACAAGGTATTAAGAAAGGAATAGGCTCTGGCTGGTGTAGCTCAGTGGATTGAGCACTGGCCTATGAACCAAAGGGTTGCCGGTTTGGCACATGACTGGATTGCCAGCCAGGAACCCATTTGGGGGTGCTCAAGAGGCAACTACACATTGATGTTTCTCTCCCTCTCTTTCTCCCTCCCTTCCCCTCTCTCTAAAAATAAAAGAAATATAAAAAAAAAAGGTACTACCTCCCACCTGTTAGAATGGCTGTTATCCACAAGAGAAGTAATCACAAGTATTGGAGAAGTTGTGAAGTAGCTAACAAATGTAAAAGCAAGAGAATTCACTCCAGTGAATCTGAAAATAACTTTGAAATAAATATTTTAAAAAGAAAGAAAAAAAAAAGAAAGTGATAGAAGTAGAAAGCAGAGTGCATGTTGATTTTCTTCTTAGGGAAGACAAATCATCTGGAGAGAATTAGAAAAGAGACATGATTAGGACCTTGAAGCAAAATGGTAAAGATTTCTATCAGTAATAGTGCAGGGTGTAACAAGAAATCCTTGAGGAATAAATAAAAGGAGAGCCAAGCAGCAATGAGAACCCAGGTAAATTTAACTCATCCCATCTGTTAAACTTTTCTGTAATAGAACAGATGTTTCCAGTAATTCAAGAAAAAAAAAAAAAAAACCACTAAAATTTGTTATGCAAATGATAGCACCAAGACTTATACAATCATATAAGAGTGGTGAGCTGTTCTGACATAATCTGTTTAGGTGGCAAAAACAAATAATTCAAGAAAACACAAACAGATCACTAAGACCAATAAGAAGTATAATAATTTAGAATGAAGAACAGATGTCCTGGAGCTTAGTCACCTGTATAATGCAGCTCTCCATTTAGTCATTACTGTAAGAATGACTCTTTCCACATAATAATTCATGTTTTAAGATATAGCTACTTTGCTTTCTTCTACTACATAAATACCTTTATTTTCTCTCATTAATAGAGTCTATTTTTAAAAAATTAAATCACCATTATCCACTGTGTGCTTCAAGAGCAAAATCTACCAAATATATATCTTTAGAACCAGAAAATATATACTTGGGAACAGAGTGAATTCTAGAAAACCAGACATGCAAAGCCAAATAAAAAATACCGACTTTTGCTGTGAACTTAAAACTACTCTTAAAAAAAAAGTCTTAATTAAAAATAAAAGTGTTAACTGTTGGTACTCAAAGTACTGGCTATTGGCATGAGTACTTGTCAGAAACATTGTGTAATAATTGGTCAATAAAGGAAATCATTAATGAAACAAAACTGTGGCATACTAGGGAGTACCCTTATTTTGTTTCCCTACAGAACAGCTTAGGAAACATATTTAGTGAAAATCTTGATTTAGCTAGTTTTGTTCAAATCTGCTGTTGTATACAATATAAAAATCTCGTACCGTGGCTACTACTTTTCAGGCAATAAACCTGTCCTTAGAGCATTATATAATAGAAAACAAACTGAATAGGGTATTTAATTTTCTTTATTTAAAAAAATTGAAGACTTTTAAAATAACAATCCTAAAATTTTAACAATAATTACTTATAAAACAACATAGTTCAATCTAAATTTCTAATTTTTCTTTCAACATGACACTAAATATTAATATTCAATATATTGAAAGTTAACATTTTCACACCAGAAGTAATGATGTAAAAATTAGATGATACAACATATGTTACGAAAACTTTTATTTTCTTAATTATTTCTAAAATATTATTAGCACATCTCTATAGGTCAAATAGGAATATTCCCATTGACTTGTTTGAAAAGAGCATCAATGGTTAAGATAACTGCTGATAGTATTTATTCTTGCGATACAGCCTTCAGAATTGCTAAGGAAAATGTTAAATCTATTAATTTTTATGTAGTCCAGTAGTTCTCATTCTCCTTATTTAATCATATAACATGTGCTCTATATTAAGTGAAATAAAAAAAAAAAAACCACATGGAACTTGAATAGGTCAAATTCACCAAAGGATATGTCGTTGGCAGCCGTCCGTCTCAAGAGACGATGGTGTAGCTTCTTAAGAGTCTATCTGCACCGCCGAGAATAGCTGTGCAGTCCGACTCGGGAGTGACACGGTATCTGTCTCCTCCCGTGTTGAATCGACATCTTGTGATGACGCTGGAGTGTCCTCTCCAGTGAAGCTGAAGCTACAGAGCCTGGGCAGGGTGATATGGAGGGTCTGCTGTTGCCCATGCAGCAGACCCCCCCTCTCTTCGCAGCTGAAGGGTCCAAGGGAAAGACGGAGTCAATACAGCTTGGCTTCAGGTGCGCCGCAGGAGTTGCCGGTGTTGACTACAACGTCAAACCGCCTTAGGGACTCCGGCTCCGGATTTTCTGTCGGGGTTTACTCCCTTAGCCCTTCCTCTGAAGAGGTATGCCGCAAGGCAGCGGAGGTTTTTTGGAGTCAGAGTTTTCCTTCTCTGATGTGCCCTGACTGGAAGATCGAACCAGCGACACTTAGCTCGCAGGCCGACGCTCAATCCACTGAGCCAAACCAGCCAGGGCTCAAAGGATATGTACTCTGTAAATAAAAATCAACACCTTGCTTTTTAGCAGAAGTAAAAAAAAAAATGCAGATTACAAAATGGGCAAGTTTAAGACTAGGTATCTATTTTTTATCCTGTCATTTCATTTCATTCTACCCAATAATATTTGCATTGTTTTCTCCCTTCTGCAAATTTCCATGCCACTCTCCTATGTGTAACATTGACCTTAGCAAATATTTCAGAAATGTCACACAATGCTTTTATTCATGGTAATTTAAACTACTCATACATATAATAATTATTATACTCAATTCAGTCACTAGATTCAAAGATGACAGCAAAAGCTATGCCCAGATTTTTTTAAAGTTGTCCTATGTGAAAAGATTGTTTTATAAGAGTAATGTTTTCCTCTTACTGAGGTATCCCTAATTAAGCTATTCACTGCAAGGCTCTGTGTGACATATAACTCAGAGGAAGGGAAGCAATGAAAATTGGAAAATAAATGTATAGATAATTTTAATGTTAGTTTGAAATCTGAGTGGCAGGTTTAAGTTTCATCTCTTCCCTAGGAAGAACAGAGAGCACACACCGCCCATACTCATGTGAGAGAAGAGACCGTTGTGAAGAGGAGAGAAACTGCCAATTCCTTCTGATACAGTTACTGAAATTGCTCAGAACATCACATTTTATCTGGAGTATAATGAAGAGTCATACTGTTCACTTTTGAGTATGGAATACAGAATGAAATCAGTTTATTTATGTACATTTTTAAACTGACAAGGACTTCAGCTTCCAAAAACAACCTATGAATGATTTTTTAGTACACTAACGTTCACAATGCTCAGGAATTGCTGAGAATGGTCACCTATACACCCTAAATTATATATAATCAGAAAAAGTCAATAGGAAGTTGCACATAAAAGAGGGATAGTTCAAAGAAAATTAAAAGAGACTTCCGGCCAAGATGGAGGCTTAGACGGACACGCTAGGTCTCCCTCTACAACTAGAGAGGAATACAACTACTTCAAAACAAAGGATAACTAGAAATTCCAGAAAATAAAACTACACGGAAGCCCAACATATGAAGTTATAAACCAGCGGTGCCATTTGGGCAGGTAAGAGTTAAAGAGGGCAGCGCTGTTTGCGGTCGCACCTGAGACCGCGGCGGGGCGGCAAGAAATCCCAGCTGCGGTCGGGCCCCTGGCAGTGCGCGACCCCAACGCTGGGGAGAGCGGCCGCCGCAACGCCTTGAACAGTGAGGCCCAGGGGGGCGGGAGGACGGATCCCGGTCTCCTAGCGGAATAACTGTGTGAATCCATCTTGGACCCCCGCCCCCAAAGAAAGCACCACAGGGCTGCGAAATAGGTCGCAGACAGGCGCCGGTCGCTCACTTGTGACGCGTACACAGGCACTGCCCCCTACAGCTGGCCCAAGAAAACAAAACGCATCTGTCAAAATGAGGCAGACAACTATAGAAATCCCGGTGGCACAGCTCACCAGGCAACAGATAGAGAACCTGACAGATGAACAGATAAGAAACCTGTCAGAGGCTCAGTTCTGGGCCATTGTTATCAGGTGGCTTACAGAATTCACAAAAGAGCAGGAAAAAGATAAGAAAGAAGCGAAAAACATTCATAACGAAAGGAACAAAACCGCATACGAGACAGATGGTGAGGAAAAAAAATCCAGAGTTCATTTCAACAAACTGGAATATGGAGAAGGAACAAGCAGTCAACCAATGCAGAGAGAGGAAATGGGAAGCAACAATGAGAGGATCAGAAACCTCTGGGACAGCTTTAAAAGGCCCAACATAAGAATCATTGGTTTGCCAGAGAGTGAGGAAGATGAACTAGAACTTGAAAAATTGAGTGAAAATATAATAAAGGAGAACTTCCCAGACTTGGGGAAGGGAATAGACTTGCAGGTCCAGGAAGCAAGGAGATTTCCCAAGAGGCTGGACCCAGGGAGAACCACTCCAAGACACATCATAATCAAAATGTCAAAAATTAAAGATAAAGAGAGAATCTTAAAAGCAGCAAGAGAGAAGAAAAGAATTATGTACAAAGGGGTCCCAATTAGACTATCAGCTGACTTCTCAAGAGAGACCCTACAGGCAAGAAGGGACTGGCAAGAAATATTCAAAGTAATGAAAATCCAAAACCTACAACCACGAATACTCTATCCAGCGAAATTGTCATTCAGAATAGAAGGACAGAGAAAGTGTTTCCAGGACAAAATAAAACTGAAAGAGTTCATTAGATCCAAACCACTGTTATATGAGATGTTAAAGGGACTGGTTTAAAAAACAGAAGCTAGGGAGATGAAACAAAGGCAAACTAAACAGGCAACGAGAGTGGAAAAGGAACTGTGGGTACGGGAAGCATATTGGGGGGAGGTCAACAGGGAGGGGGAGTGGGGAGAGGGAGGGAGATGATATAGGAATTGGGGATCAGGGTAGGAGGGAATGGAATAGACGGAGAGAGGTTGGGAGGAACTGTATGCACAACTAATGGACATAATCTAAAAGGGGGGGACAACTGGAGGGAGGGGGGCCACCGGGTGGAGGGGAGCAGAGGGAAGGGAAATTGGCACAAATGTAATATTTTAATCAATAAAACACATTAAATCTGAAAAAAAAAAAAAAGAAAATTAAAAGAAAAATGGGAAATCCCTCTGATGGAGTCCAGGGAAAATGGAAGAGAGGTGGACAGATCTTTCCAGTTCTTTTTCATATGAGAGAAAGCAATGACACTAGACAAAATAAGATAAACCTCAGTATCTAAGGCTTTACATAACAATATATAGTCCTTATTAATTAGTTCTAATAACCTCAAACAGAAAGAGCCACATCTGTGAGTTCTACTAGTCCCCAAAAGAGTCACACCATGACTAAGAGCAATAAGATGATGAACATGAAGATACTTCCTAAATGATATGTCACTATACAGCAATCATTATTCTAATTATTATTGACAGAGTTGCTGGTAGCGAAGCTAAGCTTCTTAAAAAAGTCTCTTCTACCTCTAATATGTCTGAAAATTCAAAAAAGAAAGCATTTTAATCAATAATAATTAATAACAATTCAAACTAATGGGAAAGCGGCACATTTGAATACCAATATTAGCTAATTTAAAAACTCATACACAAATATTGCACTTAAAATACGTGTGTGTATTGACTTAAATGACTAATTCTTCTTAAAGTTTTAAGATGTTCATTCATAAATATATTTTAACAGCTCTTAAACAATTTAAAAATAGCATTAAAACCCTGAAATCTTAATAGTAGAAAAGCAGAGAAGCAAGTTGAGACTTAAAGAGTAGTTTTACTGCTAGTACATGTGTTTACTTACTCATGTAATTAAAGTATCTGTTTATCCTACCATCATTTCAGTCAAGACACATGTTTAATTTGAACGTAATTTTGGGCCCTGAATTACTGTTTAAAATGTCCTCAGAGACTAAACTATGTAGTATGATTGAAACAAAATATCACTGTATGTGCAAAAGATTGCTCATCATATGTCGAGATGAAATGAAAGGCAAACAGTATCACCATCTAAAGCTAGGAGATGTTGGTGTGACCAATACATACTTCATGAAGAATCATCATCAGGTGCCAAATATTTATCTACTAGAATCCAGAAGTTCCAAAAGAGAAAAACCCTCAAAGCCTAGAGCAGTGCTAGCCTCTTGGTAATGTAAGTTGCAGTTGTAACTCTAGTATAAATTTAAAGCTACAATTTGGGTGAGTACTTAAGAGTACTAAACTCTAAGAAGCACTCAACATACATTATTTCATTTAATCTTCACAACACCACAATGATATAGGAATTATTACTTCCCCATTTTACAGATGGTAAAACTGAAGCACAGGGAGTTTAATTTGCCAAAGGTGAAAATCATAGAACAAGTAAGTGAAGAGATACTTAATAAATATTTGTTGAATGAACATATGAGTACAAAGATTCCAACTGACTTTCAAGAGAAGCTGTAAACTTTTATGAATTGTATAATTCAGCTAAGGGGAAAAATAGAAAAATAATTACAACAACAACAAAAACCGATAATTGGACCAAAACTCCAGTACACTATGAAATGCTTTAAATTATAAACTCTCAAAGTTCAGAGTCATTTGTCCAAATAATAAAAACCAACATGTCATCGTGATGATACAGTTAACTGCTAATGGGCAAAATTGGTTCACAAAAATCTTAAGACTTTGATTATAAATAAGGAATCTCTAAACTTTATAACATGGTAGAAAAGAATTATATAATCTTATGTGTAGATGTACAATACAATTAGTTGGTTAAAAACTGCATTTAATGTAGCATTTCCTTCATACTCCCATTTTCAAAAGTTACAATTAAATTGATGGATGTTGTATAATTGGTGACAACCAAGACTTGAGAAATACTTTGTTAGATTTCTGATAAAACACATATTTTGGAGTGACATCTACTGTAACACTGATAGCAGCAATTGATAAATTCAGGAAAGACATAGTAGAGACAACTACCCTGGACACAAGCTGAGAAGTTAAATCTAGAAAGTGATGTCAAGTTTCATTGAAACTGTGGTCACATGAGATAAAGAACATTTCAGAGGTGTCAAGGTGGTCAGATAGGGTATGAAAGGGAAAAAAAAGGCAAACAAATTTTTCTTTGAAATGTCCTTAAAATGGTAATACAATACTGCAAAGTATCCAGGTACATTAATCTAAATTGGTAACAAAATTCAAACAAAAGAAGAAATTCTGCTCCTTTTAGAATTTCACACTTAAAAAATTGTAGTCTGGGTGTTGTGATGCTAAAATATTCTAATTAAAATTTTCTAATTTTATTCTTTCCTCTTGTCCAAACTTCTACATCAGCGATTTTCAACCTTTTTTGTATCATGGCACACATGTAAGCTAATTACTAAAACTCTGGGGCACACCAAAAAATATATTTTTTGCCAATATGACCAAAATGAATAATTTGATTCATTCACACCAGATTACTATTGTTGTGTTGGCTGTTGTCATTTTTTATTTGACAGTCTAAGGGAAAGAGGTTGGTGCCCAAGACTAAATAGTCACATATTGCATGTTTTAAACATTCTTGTGGCACATGGTTGAAAATTGCTGTCCTATATCAATACATTGTCCACTAGTTTCAGTTTACTTTTAGCCCAGACAGTTCACCCTAAATGAGATAATGAATTAGTATTTCCCATAGCATACTGAGGAAAACCAAAGCAAAATCTATCAGGTGGCTTGACTGGAGAATAAACTATGGAATACTCTAGGCCTGAATCCCTTTTTCAATTAAACTAAGGCTAGAAAACAGCCTGGGAAATTGATTCTCTTTGAAGCTTCTAAAAGGATGAGTCCAGCAACATCCTTCAGTGGACTCAATCTAAATCACATGCTAGAATGATTCTTGGAGACAAGAGAAGGGGAGGGTGGCCATGGTATAATATGGTCAGGGCGGAGTGTAAAATAAAGTTAAATTAAAAAAAATAAAATAAATCTTTATCTTGGTACACACCGATAAAGTTGCCTTCTTAACCATAAAAATCAACATAGGAGAAATCAGACTGAAAAGAGGCAGATACCCATACGCAGATCATGTTGTGCTTGAAAAGGTGAACGTCCTCCAGTTTAGTATGACTTGAATAGTTGCAACCAGATTGAAGGTACTATTAAACTACCTTGACAGAGGATAATATTTAGTGTCTGAGAGGCACAGTTTTGCACTTTGACTCTAATGCTGATACAGGGAAAAGGACTGTGTCAATGAATTTAAGGATTTTAGCTCTTCAGGGTAAATAATTCTTACAGAAGAGAAAATATATTTGGTGAGGCGCTCCAACTCCTTTCATTGTCAACTAGCTGCTTTTGCTCTGATTAAATTCTCATCAGCAAATCTGGGGATAAAATTAATTTGCTAATGAGAAATAGCAATGTTTATTTTTTTAAAGATGTGTTTGAATGACATACCAAACTACTGTAAGTTTGGGTAACAGCAATAATAGTGATAAAAATGAGGATTATGCAGCATTAGGATGTTTTTGATGGAAAACAATAAACTTCAATTCAAAAAAAGTAATGGAATTTACTACCCTGCATAACAGGAAGTTCAAAACTAATATAACTCCAGGGTTGTTTAGTTCATGGCATCATGGGACCCAATACACCAATGTCCAGAAGTGTGCATGTATGTGTGTGTACACACACATGCACACACACACACACACACACACACACAGTACTACTTCTCTTTGTCTCTTTTGAAACCTAAAATTTTTTTCTCCACACCATCTTCTCCAATCTCACAGGTCAGAACTTTGTTAAATGGATGTCATGGAAGCTAAGGGGAATAGAATTAACATGATTAGTTTGGAATAACCTATATTCCACTTGAGGCTGGGACTGAAACCAGACTCTCAGCTGGTTTATAGTGAAGGGTCTAAGTGATGGGATTTAGCCGCTGCCTATATAGGGCTACAGTGATTGTCTTAGAAATTACTTTTACCATAGGATATAGTGGTGTTAGAGGGAACTCTGAAACATCTCCTGAATTCCACCTTTTGTTTTCCCCTACTGTGTGCCAGTAACTATTTCCTTCTGGTAATTAGGCTTAATTACCTCAACCACAGCATAATTACCTACCCTCATATTCTTTTGTTTGCTATTTGTCTGGTTTTGTTTGGGCCTCTCTGTTCAGTGGCAGAAGGACCTAATATGGCAAGAAGGTAGTCTCAGCAACCAATTTGAATTTTTGTGGTTCTGGTGGCAATACTACCCACTTTGGGTATCAAAGCCTCTATACCTGCAGAGCCCACAAATAAGGAAAGCAGAATTATGAATTTTCCAAGTGGCTTACTAGTAAAGAATAGTGTTTCAGATGCTTGGATGCCTGCCCAAAGGCCATTCACTCTATTCCTTGCTTCTAGCATGTCAGTCACAGTTACTAAATCTTATTAAGTTTAGTCAATCATGTAATCCCTTCTATTCTGTTCTCTGTTGGTCTAGGAGTGTTCATTTGATTCAGTTCTGTTCATAAGAAATGAGCACAGTATATTGTAGGCTCCTGAAAAAGACTTTTTTCCTCCCTAACAAGCATAAGGAATTTGAGGAGGGAGTTTGTCTGCCCTCTTTGTCCTGAGGGGACTTTCACAGGAGAATGAGATACTTCGAGCAGTGGTAGCCACCTTGTTATCAAGAAAGGGCAAAAGTCAACACACTGAGTGAGTGTCCATGAGGAGATCCTTGTGAAATAACTCTGGGATACCTACGTCTGGATGTCATTTGAAGTAAATAAATGTATATGTTTAAGCCATTACCAGTTACGTTCTCTGCTCCTCCAAGTCCAAACACCCTTGCTGATATATACAGGGTTAAAGTATGTACTACAGGTAGCAGATCATAAAATGTACTGGCTGAGTGGACGAGGAAAGTGAAGGACACTGAGGATGAATTATTCCTAGATATATATTAGTTTATAACATAAGCTAAAAATTAAAAAATTTTAGTTTAGCATTCTTTCTTTATGCTATCAGGCATACCTTCATCTTACTGCCAAAGAATACATTTGGGAAATGCTTATCTGTAAATTCTGCTGATACCAATCAGGGGTTTCTATCTCTTGTGATAAAAATAAAAGTTATTTTTCATCACTGTGCTATGCTATTAAGTAACAGTAATGAACACTTTGCGCTATATGTTGGAGCAAAAAAAATCAGTAATATTTAATTTCTGAGCTACTATTCATAAGAATTGAGCCTAAATACCTGTGCTCCTTTCTATAACAGAACTACAAATTTCCTGTTTATATTTTTGCTGGTCCAACAACAAAAAGAACTTGTTATCTTGAAAATAATTTACTTATGTGTTTCTATCTAAAACACATGCACAGGTCAAATTTAAAATGTTTCTCATAACAGATTCTAACCAGATCAGTCTAACAAAATTCATAAAACCATATGCATGTGCTTATATAGTTAAAAATAAAGAACTTCTTTTACCTGACCACAATGAGGATATTATGTTGAAAAACTTTTAAAACACAAATTTACACAAACAAAAATAAACTTATAATAAAGTTAAGAAACCATGTGCATTATCAAGTTTTCATACTCTAAATTTAAAAATAACTAGGTCATGAAAATGTTCAATACTAAATGAAGCACAGGGAATATAGCTTACTAACTAATAAGTAAAATTATTTTATTACAATACTGCTAATGGAATAAAATCAACACACGTCACTTGTACATGCAGGGGAAACACAGCCTAATGTAAACAGATGGTTTTCAGCACATTCCTTTACTAGAATGTGATCACCTGCCACAAAGTACACAAGCTCATGCACAGGATCAAGACTTTACATACAGCTGAGATCACAATGGCATGCATATAACAACAGCGTGCTAGAAAAATCGTACCACGAACTGTGCAGATCTTCTCCCCCACCCCTGAGCCACTGCCAGCAGTTGCTGTGGAGTTTGGTTACCCATATCCGTGACATGAACGATGTCCTTTGGAGAATCTTGTTCCCTGTGGCTGTAAGTATTCTTATTTTGATAATATTTTAATGGTGCTTGCTATCAAAATGTTAAGTAGAGAACTAGAAATTATGGGAAAGTACTTTTTTTTTTTTTATACAATACGGAACAATTATATACATCTTATCTCAGGTACTTAAATTAAACACCACTTACATTTAAACATAACATCAAAACTAATTTACTTCTTAGGCTTAAATTAAACGCAAAATAACACATCTGATGGTAGTGCTCCAGTGAGGAGAGAAAGGGAAAAAAAAAAAAAAACCTCCAAAAAGTACTAATTTCTAGCATTCAGAAAACATGGCAAGAGTCATTCTAAGATTTGGCTAAAAGTATGACTCATACAAAGAAGTTCTATATAAAAATATCTATTAGGATATCTCTTTTAATTACATGATTTCAATTTTGAAGGCATGACTTGAATAAACAACTAAATTGACATTGATTATTTCTATTAATCAATAAAGTATGGGATATAGTCATTAAAATACTTCCCCTCATTTCTCTGTACCTAGAGTGTATTTCAAAATCCGTCTTGGCCTATTTATATCCTAAGTACATTCTGGTAAAGGTAAAATTCTATTTTGCTATTAGGCAACACCTGCTAAATTACTAATGTTCATTAAAGCACAGAATCAAAATTCTGGAATTGCATGTCACTTTGAATGGTTCAGCTCTATGCCTCTTGGCAGCACTACGTGCCCCTTCCTGAACAGGGAATTCAATACCTCTGGAATGCTGCAAGATATCTTTAAATCAGGCCAGGGAGTGAAGAAAAAGAAAATACAGCCAACTCTCAATAACAATGGGAGGTAGGATGAATGAGTAATTCTGAAGATCTCAAAATATTATTTTAAATAATAACTTCAATCCCTTCTCTTAGCAAATATGTGACTTGAAGATTTTTAAATGTTTGTCAGATAAGAAAAGGACTTTAGTTTTAACTCTTTTCTCTGCCCCCCCTCCAAATACTCTAGAGGAGGTATAAAAAGAACTGTATAGTCTGACATGCATAGCTGCAAAGATGGAAACATATTTTGACATCTAGCTTTTCTAATTTGGATATTTAAAAATATTCATCACATTCTAGTATATGAGGGCCTATCCATATTTTCACCTTTCCATAAAAACAATGGCTTTATAATTTGTTTAAAAAATTGATATTCCTTTAGCAAGGAATGATGACTTACCATGATCAGTATCAGCAGTTACATCCCACTTTTCTGACTTTTGTAAATCTACAACTTGGTACTTACCAAGTTACATTTTCCTTAGAATGTAACGTTTGCAAGTGAGATGAATTGAAGATGACAGTTTTACTCAACATCTGCTTAATTATGGCCGGAGCCAGTGTGCCTCGATAAACCAGGCATAATACGACTGGGGCTCGTAAGAGCTGCCTTTCTGATTCTTATAGGTCTACAGTAAAACACTATTATTCTGCTTCAGTTCCCCTCTAGTAACCATTCAATTAACTCAAGAGACTGATGAGAAATATATCTTATTATAAAGTTCATCATATGAACTGTTTTAGTTAGCAACAAGTAATGCCTAATAAACATGAATAATGAAGACTCTGAAACCATGCCAGTCTTCAAATACATTGTGTAGTTAATTAAATCTCTTGTACAGAGCAGGTATGTCACAGTGCAAGATCAAAAACACCACATGCTTACTGTTGCTATATATTTAGATAGAAGAGAACTTGAATTTGACCAAAAACAAAGTAAAAACAATTGTATTTTATGATAAAAGCATCAGAAAAACATTGTAATCAAAGTGACAAGTTACAAAATCTAAATTTATGAGTTTACTCATTTGTCTTCTCAAGAACAAATAATTTCTATAAATAAATATCATACTGGTTTCAAATGTATAATTTAAACATTAACTTATTATAAATCATCCTACTTTGATACAAATTATCAGTTTTCTTTCACTGAGAGTAAAAACTCTAATCAGTGGTGAAAGAAGAGAATAAATACCTTAATTTAAATATGTATATCAGACTTAAGACTTAATATTTTATATATATACATAAAAGACATATATATATACATATATATATTTTGTTATATTTGTGGGCTAAGACTTAACTGAAAATGTGTATGTATCTTTGGTAGTGATGTTGTATTTTCTTTTTCATTCATATACAAAAAATTAACAGAAAAAGAAATCATATATAACAAGCAAAAATCAAATTAACTTTAAAAATATGGTGTTATTTGTATTATATGCATATTTATAAAATCGATATTTCTGTTTAATATTTAAATTTTTTATATCAGAGAAACATTTCTCTAATTATAAGAAAAGTTGAGATATTTTTAAAATATTTTGACTACATGATTTAAATAGCCTCTAGTACCTCCGCAACAAATGAAACAGGAAGTTGGGTTTCAAAAATTAAGTAATTTAAAATAACTGCCAGTTAAGTTTTTTCACAGAAAATAATACACCCAGAAACAGTAGTTCTGAGTGTTATAAAATTTCTATTAGATTTCTAAGAATAAATCTAGTAGGTATTTAAACATCTATCTGAAAATTTGAACCTTTCCAGGATAGAGCAAAAAGAGAATGGGGGGGATGACGGGGGAGTAGGTAAAAGAGTTGTCTTTTGATCATTCTTATGTATTATGTTAAGAAAAAATTAATTATTAAACAGTTATTGTTGCTTCTCCCACTCTCCCTTTTTTCTGTTTGTATTTATTTATTGTCTTTAAAAAAATTAAATAATGAATATAAAATTATTCAATTTTATAACAGAATCTAAAAGCAGTTTCTATGTCAACATGGCATCAGACTGTTAAAGGCATTATTTAAAGACAAGACTTTGATGTGTCACAAACGAGAACAATGCCTTTTGTGATTATCTTTTATAAAAGTAGTAGTATATAAATGCAGATATAAACAAAGCACAAAGAAAATGCTGCAGGTAAGATCTGATGAACATATTTTATGTTCTCCACTTATAATGTAGTAATATCTCAGTCAGGTCCAGGGGAGGACTGCATGTGTCACAGAAGTTGCCATACAAAGTGAGCAGGTAGAGAAATTAGGTGACATGGTAAGGTAAAAACAGCAGTAACTCAAATACTGGGCTTTCCAGTGACTGAAAAGTCATGTGTAGTGACTTGTTAGCTTACTTGCAAGTTTATAATACTGGAAAGTTGCAGCAAGAAGTAATCAAGTTCAACTGTTACAGACATTCAAGTTCTTCACTTACCTCCTCTGGATTGGCATTAAAGGTGAGGCTGCCTTCATCCAGCTGCATATATAATTTTCGAAAAGAAAATCCTATAGGTGGGTTCTTATTGTATATGGAACAGTGACCCCAAGTGGATTTACACAACCTAGAAAAGATAAAATCAGACAAGAAGACATTACCATATTTAATTTTCCAAGTAAAATGTGTATAAACATGAGAAAATAGTAACATGAAATATCAAATTAGATTTTATAGCTCTAAAGTTTAAAATGTTTAATTTTACACCTTTAAAACTTGTTTACCAGAGTATGATAGACAAATGCCTTCAATTTAGCAATTCTGATGACATTTAATTGAGTTACAAAGATTAATAATATTCATAAGTACTATCTGAAGCTAAATGTCGTCGTCGTCGGCAGCCGTCCGTCTCGAGAGACGATGGTGTAGCTTCTTAAGAGTCTATCTGCACTGCCGAGAATGGCTGTGCAGTCCGACTCGGGAGTGACACGGTATCTGTCTCCTCCCGTGTTGAGTCGACATTTTGTGATGACGCTGGAGTGTCCTCTCCAGTGAAGCTGAAGCTACAGAGCCTGGGCAGGGTGATATGGAGGGTCTGCTGTTGCCCATGCAGCAGACCCCCCCTCTCTTCGCAGCTGAAGGGTCCAAGGGAAAGACGGAGTCAATACAGCTTGGCTTCAGGTGCGCCGCAGGAGTTGCCGGTGTTGACTACAACGTCAAACCGCCTTAGGGACTCCGGCTCCGGATTTTCTGTCGGGGTTTACTCCCTTAGCCTTTCCCCTGAAGAGGTATGCCGCAAGGCAGCGGAGGTTTTTTGGAATCAGAGTTTTCCTTCTCTGTGAAGCTAAATGTAAACTTAACAATAATAATGATAGCTAACATTTACCAAGTAGTTACTAAATGCCAGGCACTAATTGAAGCACTATGACAGTATTAACTTGCTTAATTTTTACAACAATCCTATGATGTTGATGCTACAGGTAAAGAAACACAGGCACAATAAAAAAGATGCCCAAGGTTGCAGCAAATTTGTATAAAGGCAGGATTTGAACCCAAGGAGTCTTATTCCAGAGCTTACCATCTTAACCAAGAAGCAAAACAGCATTAAGTAAAATATGTGCTCAATTGTGACATAAAAATGAATGGAGGTGGGGGTGGAGATTGCTGGGCAGGGGGACAAATTTGTTTTTCTTTTTATAAACTATATAGATTAACAACAGGCAAACTACACATTGAAATTGTTTGTAATGTTATAACTTTAATACATATACATCAAAAGCTATGACATCAAGTATAGTTGTTTTTAAGATAAAGCTGCAAAACACTGGCTCTTTACTATCACAGTGATACATGATTGTTTAAAAATTCAATAAAACCCAAATTGCTAACAGCTTATATTTCAAAACACACTATTTCTGCAGAATAGGATAGTGGTTTCTAACTCTGTACAGAGCCATTAGCTACTGGTTATTATTTGAAAGCTAAAGTTTTATCTTATTACAATGCCAGAAATTCTAACTGTATATTATTGATCATAAAATGTAAACACATTACTCAAGACACATGAAAAATACTCAAATTATATTTTCAAACACGTTTTAATGGCTCTGTCTCAAAATCATCTGATTTTTGTGTGTGTTGACAAACACCTAGTTGTTTATAATATACAGATATTGTATTATAGAATTGTACACCTGAAATCTATATAATTGTTAACCAATGTCACCCCAATGAATTCAATTTAAAGAATCAGCAACAACAACAATAACAAACACCTACTTGTAGAGATAAACATTAAAGCAGTTTCATTTTGTGATATTCATTATTAATTTTTTCGCTCAAACTTCCTTCTTTTCACACATACAATGTGTGAAAAAAAAGTTACTTCCTCAGCCTACAATAGAAAAACTGTGAAAAACAGTGGGTAAGATATCTAATTTAATATGAGAATATCTTCTTAATAGTTAATTTATATCCTTGCATTATTATAACAAAAAAAATTTATTTTAAAATAGTAGGTTTGGATGGAAGGAGACTTGGCTTGGGGTGGTAAACACGCAATACAATATACAGATGATGTGTTGTAGAATCGTATCCCTGAAACCTGTACAATTTTATCAACCATTGTCACCCTGATAAATTCAATTAAAAAAAAAGGACAGAAAAAATAAAACAGTAGGTTTAGTAACCTGTTTAGAAAATTAATATTTCAGTAACCATACTTTTTTACTTTTATTACTAAGCAACAGAACCTTAATAAGTATTAGACACGTCCGAAGTTTAAATAAAAACTAAGCCAGCCTTTAATTTAAAATAGAAGCGATTTATCACTAAGAAAAAAAGATCCAAGTGTCATAAAAATAGGCATAATTACATGGTACACCAAAAGTAAGCATTTCTTTCAGAAATGAACAATCCAGATTTAAATCCTAAATGAAAAATACATTCTGGTTGAATTCATTCAGATGAGCTTAGATATAAACTTCTTTTCTCAAACATAAGAACATAAGTTTGCTGAATATACTAAATTGTAGAAAAGAAATTATAAATAAAATGAACCAGTTTTAAAGTATTTTCATTTTGTCTTATACTCATTCATTAAAAAATTAATAACCATAATTTATCTTAAACATTACTAATTAATAGGGTTTCCTCTCACTTTTGTAGTACCTTCACTATGGCAAGACAATGAGAGAATGACAAGATGATACTAATGATTTATATCTATTTAGAGGTTGAAAAATGAACTATATAATTAATACTATAATTCTGTTGCATCCGGAGCCTGAGGAATGTCATTGCTGGTAATACATTTTGACTAAAGATTGTTTAGATAAATTATTAATTCAATTAGATTTTCATTTAGAAATTAAAGTCTCAAAAAGACATGTTCTTATTTTTTTAATTAAATTTATCAGTAACATTGATTAATAGGATCATACAGGTTTCAAGTGTACATTTCTTTTTTACATTATTTTTTCCATTACCATTAATCTCCCCTATACCCTCTCCCACCTCTGCCACCCCTCACCCATAATCTCAAGTGTACATTTCTATGATACATGATCTGTATGTTGCATTGTGTGCTTTTTTAAAGGTATGTTTTATATTATTTTTAAAATAATGAGACTTAAATAAACTTTGGTAAAGAATGCTGGAAAACCAATGATTCTCCTATGTTTGGTACATTTTCACAACTCAAGTACATATGTTACTTATGGATTAATTTAGGTTCCACAAAATAGATTCTATTACACCAAACATTTTTAGACTTATAGCTTAAATTTAAACTGGTATAATAGCTGTTAAAATTTCTATACTCTACATTCAGTTTAGCAAGTAGACCATCTTTTTGCTTTCTAATACCTGTCTACTTCATTGATTACATGATGGTTAGAAAAAAATTAAAGGTAGATGAAATGAAATATTCACCCAAGTTTATGCTAATAAGCACCTCGGATAAAAAATATATATAAATGAGTAAACAAACATACACATACTCCATCTGTAATCAATAAAAACAGTAAGATTTGAAGGATACTTACTGATTTTTTGGTATGCCTATTCTTTATAAGGGAAGCACAAACTACAGCAGTTTTAGATGATAAATTCTCATTTAACAACTTGTATTTTTTAGACCAAACTGACAATTTTTGATTTATAATAAACTGACGCATCTTGATTGGTATCCTTTCTTCTGTTATTTATTATTTTCTTTTATACTGGCTTTCTTTTCCCAATATCAAATTTGACTGTTTTGGTAACTCTATCTTTGTATTTCCAGGTTTTAATCAAGAACAACTCAAATACAAGTCCTGGGTGAAAGAAATATTTCATGATACATGTATACCTTTATAAAAAGAACAGTTATGATGATTATGCTTAGAGATACCTGAATCAAACATGTGGATTAAACTTACCCTTGCCACAGAAGTTCATCATTAGCGAGGTCATGCCAAACACATGAAGCTAAGCAGAGGTCAGTTGCATTCAGGTAGGACAAGATGGTAAAACTTAGCTCGGGAGGCAGCATTTCCAAATTAATGAATCCTTCCTGTTCTTTAGATTTCCTTGCCTTCAAGAGGTGATATATATCGATGCCTCCTTGGACTTGTTTACGATGACTGGTGTTAGCAATGCTGCTGGCAGCCATCCTCCTGCTTTGCTCTCTGCTGAGGTAGCCTTGTTCACTATAGCCTTCCTGTTGTAGCTGCTGGTTTCTGACCACTCTCCACAGCCCCTGACCCATCTGCAAGCCTGGGAGAAAGCCAAATGTAAAAGGTTACACCAGAAAAGAAACTTGCCTTTCCCAGTGCTACAACTCTGACATGAAGCATTCGTTTATCAGAATTAACATTCCTCATTAAAACATATTAAGAAGTAATATATTACAAAGACTAGCTGGTATATCATGCATAGAAAAGTTGGGCAAAGAAAGTTTCAGAAATATTTGGTTTAATTATCACCTTTATCCCAGTTTGCTAACTACTTTTAAAGTCCACAGGTGACATAATAATTTTTCACATGGTGAGATTTAAAAGTTACTGGTGTCCTAAAGACTCTTACAAATTATAATCATGTGGACTTACGGGCTAGTATTAAATAGAGCTCTGATCAGAGCACAGGACTTGAGTTAAAAGGCCTCTAGACCCTGCTTTTTATCACAACTCAGGCTAAGCTAAGCTAGCCCCTTTTAACCAAACTCCCAGATGCCTAACAGCTGTGAAACAGGCTTTTAGTTTAATTCTTGCCAGTCTACATTTATGTTGTAGACTGTAATAAAACGTAACATAGGCCCTGAAGTCTAATTCAGAAGCCTTATAAATTAGACACCTAGAACTCCATGACAAATAGCTCAATAATGACTATTTGGTTTTGTTGTTGCTTTAAATAAAAATCATAATTTAGACTAATTTTCCAATTTTTCTCCATATAGGCCTATGGATTCCTCAGAGATAACTGGGAAAAGGCAAAAGAGACAGTGCTCCAGTCTCCTCCACCTCCATCTCCACCCAACTGACCTCCAACCACAGCAGCTCCACATTTATCTGTTACAAATATTGGACTTTATCACATACAAATATATAGAAAACAAATGGCCTAGACTTCCTATTTGATCTTGGCTTTAAATAAGTAACTTTCCCCAGGCAAATAAATACATTGAGAAAAGTGAAATCAGAAAGAGCTTTTAGCTAATATAAATAATTATTTCGTGATCTCTTTTCCAAACAAAATATTCTTGTTTTATAAACCCAAGTTGACTACTAATATGTCTATGAATTTCAAAAAGTTTGGGGAAAACTAATTTTTGTATAAAATCATTAAACTAAATTGAATAGCATAACCAGACCTTAAAATACAATTTTGTTTTAATTGGCTATTTACAATAAAGATTAACAAAAACACAAACACAACCAAGAAACAAAATCCTCAGATGACCAGAAATTTTGAAAGTTATTAGGAACAACTGGAGTAGAATTTCAAAGAATATCAAAGATATTATTTTTTTCAATATTTATAAAGGCATGATTCACATGTATATTTAGTGAGTTAGTGGCCATTATTTGGATAATGGTCACTATAACACATCACTTCTTGATGAACACAAACAAACACAAAGTGTCCAGGATAATTTTTTACTCTTTCTCCTTACAGGAGCTTAGACTTACAGGAGCTTAAGCTATAAAGGGATGGGAGATACCAAGAAAAGAAACATATTAATGATTTTTAAGTGTGGGGAAATTTGTTTTTACAAAGAAACCACAAAAGATAACCTTTCTTCCCTACAACACAAAGCACAATAATGGTACCAGATCCTCTATTAGTGGTTAAACTACAATAAGTAAATTCTTATTTTTATTATAGAATCTTAAGATAACACAAAGACAAGACACATACTGGGAGAAAATCTTTGCAAAGCACTATCTGATGAAGTACTGGAGTCCAAAATATGCAAAGAACTCTTAAAACTCAACAACAAAAGAATAATAATCCACTTAAAAATGCACAAAAGATCTCAAAAGATGCCTCATCAAAAAATATATACAGATAGCAGATATGCACATGAAAAGATGCTCAACATTACATGTTATTAGGCAATCACAAGTCAAAACAGCAATGAAATAGCTATTACCACACATCCACCAGAATGATTAAAATCTGAAACAGCAACAACACCAAATGCTGACAAGGATGGGGTAATGCAGAATGGTACAGTCACTTTGGAAGACAGTTTGGCAGTTTCTTAGAAAACTAAACGTGGTTTTATCATATAACCCAGCATTCATGCTCCTTGGTATTTACCTAAATAAGCTGAAAACTTATGTCCATGAATGTTTACAGCAGCTTTAGCCATAATTACCAAAACTTGTAAGAAACCAGGATGTCCCTTAGTAGATGGTGGATCAACTGCGGTACATCCTTACAATGGAATATTGAGCACTAAAAAAGAAATGACCCACAGACATGGACAACCGTGTGGGAACTGACTGTGGGAGCGGGGTTGGGGGCAAAGGGGCAAAAATGAACTGTAACAGAACAACAGTAAAAAATGATTTAAAAAATGAAAATGTAACTTTGATTAAAAAAAGCAGGAATGAGCTGTCAAGCTGTAAAAAGACATGCAGGAAACTTAAATGCATAATACTAAGTGAAAGAAACTGATCTGAAAGGCTACGTAATATGATTTTAAATATGTGACATCCTGGAACAGACAAAACAACAGAGAGAATAAAACAATTTACACACACAAAAATACAGATTATCAAAAAATTTATAAGGCATTTTAAGCTCCCTTAATGTTTAAATATGTCATATCATATTACAACATATGTACAGTTTAATTTTGATACAAATTTAACATTTTAAGGCTCACAATTATAAAGAAAAGTATTTTATTTTCATCATGGCTATTTCTGTTTTTATCTTAGCAAGAAAATATCTAAAAATCACATTGATTGCTAAGCTCATCTACCCTATCATTTCAGATTCTTAAACATATTCTTCTCCTTTGCTTTAGCACAACTAAAGGTAAAAAAATCAAACATGGTAACTATGATATTTGAAGTCTCAAGATTTAAGGTATATAGTATCAGTTTCTGTGTATTTCCCCTACAGCATCTTTCTAGTGGCATATGGTTAAGCAGCTGTTGTTACTCTCAGGGATGTTGCTAGGGAACACAGATTTAGGGTAATTTCCCTAGGCTTTGGACTTTAATGGGGATCACTAAAATTGAGCGCTAAACATGATTCAGAAAGCATCCGGCAGGTTGAAAGAGGTAACGCCAGCAGCTGGTTCTTCAATTAAAAAAAACTTGATGAGGAGAGTGGAAGTTTTAAGTTCATGTACATATAATTCAGACAAAGAAAATGGTATTTTCTATTCTCCTACTGTTAAATAATACTGTAAATTGATGTTTTGGGAGTCCATCTTTCTTTTAAAGTAGTTGTTGATCTGGGCAAGAACACAGTACAATAAACCGCTTGAGGAAGATTAATATCATAAGTTGATCCTATGGAGAAAGGCAATGGTGTTTATAGTGTTCCATCCCCACACCCAATCTTCCTTATGGTAACAGGAATGTGGAATGTGAGTGGAACTGTCAGAAAAGTGATAAGGCTCACAAAAGGACATCGTATCCAATTGCAGACATTGTAAAGCAAGACGAGTTGGGAGCAGTGTGGTGAACTCTGAAGATGAACAGAACGAGTTAAAATCTTCACTCCGCTGGTTATTACTTACAGGATCTTGGGGGATTTACTTGACTATTCTAAGTTTTAGTTTCTTCATATGTAATGTGGGAAATAATAATATTTATAGTTCAAAAGGCTGTTGTATTAAATAATACATAAAAAGTTTCATTCTACAGCAAATAATCACTAAGATGTTATCTATTAATTTGTTTTAGTAGGACTTTAATAAAGTGAAAATAATGAGCACTTTGGTAAAATATATTAAATGATATTTCAATTGTCCTGATGTTCTTCCCATCAGATAAACTCATTTGCTTGTGATGATACTTGCACAGCACAGGAAGGCTTATATACATAATTCTTTGTCTCCTTTGGTTATCCTATATTTTAGCCATGGTTATTTTTCCCTCATAAGTGCAGTTTTTTAAATATCAACCACCAAATTAAAAAATACCAAAACCTTAAAAAAAATCCTTCCTTATGTTTCACAAAATTGTTTTAAAACTCAGCATGCCTTACGACAGAGCCAACAGAAATGGCATGAAACAAGTCCTTCTGTTATCATTAGTAAGCTTCAACATTTGGCTCTAAAATAGATATAAAATATGATACAGTTTCATGCTGGGTTCTTACATGATTTCAAACTCTTAAAATCTGTCATTTCTGTCAATTATTTGGTCAAGATATTAAGCTGCATAGTCGTCGTCGTCGTCGGCAGCCGTTCGTCTCGAGAGACGATGGTGTAGCTTCTTAAGAGTCTATCTGCACTGCCGAGAATGGCTGTGCAGTCCGACTCGGGAGTGACACGGTATCTGTCTCCTCCCGTGTTGAATCGACATCTTGCGATGATGCTGGAGTGTCCTCTCCAGTGGAGCTGAAGCTACAGAGCCTGGGCAGGGTGATATGGAGGGTCTGCTGTTGCCCATGCAGCAGACCCCCCTCTCTTCGCAGCTGAAGGGTCCAAGGGAAAGACGGAGTCAATACAGCTTGGCTTCAGGTGCGCCGCAGGAGTTGCCGGTGTTGACTACAACGTCAAACCGCCTTAGGGACTCCGGCTCCGGATTTTCTGTCGGGGTTTACTCCCTTAGCCTTTCCCCTGAAGAGGTATGCCGCAAGGCAGCGGAGGTTTTTTGAAGTCAGAGTTTTCCTTCTCTGATGTGCCCTGACTGGAAGATCGAACCAGCGACACTTAGCTCGCAGGCCGACGCTCAATCCACTGAGCCAAATCAGCCAGGGTAAAGCTGCATAGTAGAATCACTGAATAGGCAAAGAGTTTCAAACTTAATAAAAATTAAACACAAAAGAAGTTTTTGTATATCAAATAAATAATTTTGGGGTAAATATGTGTTTTATGATGAAATCACTGCTGATTATTTGTTCACTCAAAACAGATTGAGGGTTCCAAACAAGATAGAAGCATAAATAGACTCACTTCACCTCCTTGTGCAACCACAAGGAGAATCACAACTAACCTCAAAACAAAAAAAAACCAGAACTGCCAGAAAATTGAACTGTATGGAAGTCCAATAACCAAGGCTTTAAAGAAGCCATAATTATCCAGACAGGTCGGGGGTGGTGGGGGGGGACAGGGACCTGGGGAGCAGAGGATGCAATGTGTGGTAAGGAGAGAGAGGTGGTTGTGGCAGCGGCAGAATGGTGGTCCCAATTCACATGTGATGAATAAACATCGGGAGGGATACCTTGAGAGCGAGCGATCCCAGCCCCAGACTGTGCAGCAGCCCAGCATTCCAGTGCTGGGAAGAGAAAGCTTTATAACTTCAGACTTTAAAAACCAGGGGGGTTGGGGGGGGATGGAAGAAACTGCCAGATTTTCAGAAAAACTTTGCTTAAAGGGCACAGACTTAGAAAGTAAGCAAACCCACCCACTCTGGGATTCAACACCAGGGCAACAGCTAGAAAGGCTCCAGTTGCATACGAAAAGTGGATGAAGTGACTGGAAATATGGTGAGTGCTAGGCAAGTCTCCAGAAGCCCAGCAGCGGCATTGTCCCCTCTCCAACTCCACCCACCACACAGCACCACAAAGCAGTGAGGTAGGTTGCCCCATGGTGGCAAATACCTAAGGCTTTGCCCCATATAACTTAACAGGTGTACTAAGACAGGGAGTCAAAACTGCTCTACCCAATACACAGAAACAAACACAGGGAGGCTGGCAAATTGAGGAGACAAAGAAATATGGCCCAAATGAAAGAACAGAACAGAATCCCAGAAAAAGAACTAAACAAAACAGAGATAACCAACCTATGAGATGCAGAATTCAAAACACTGGTGCTAAAGATGCTCAGAGAACTCACTGAGTGCAGCAAAGATATAAGGGAAGAATTGAAGGTACACTAAGTGAAATAAAGAAATAAAAAAGAAAAATCTACAGGGAACCAACAGTGAAGGGGAGGAAGCCAGGGTTCATGTCAATGTTTTGGATCATAATGAAGAAATAAACATCCAACCAGAACAGAATGAAGAAACAAGAATTCAAGAAACAAAACAGAATAAAAAAATTTTTTAAAAGGAGAGTATAAGAAGACTCTGGGACATCTCCACAAATGTGAACATCCAAGTCATGGGGAAGCAAGAAGGAGAAGAGGAAGAGCAAGAAATTGAAAACTGATTTGAAAAAATAATGAAGGAAAATTTTCCTAATTTGGCAAAGGAAATAGACATACAAGTCCAGGAAGCACAGAGTCCCAAACAAGATGGACTCAAAGAGGACCACACCAAGACACATCCAAATTAAAATACCAGAGGTTAAAGTTAAAGAGAGAATCATAAAAACAAGAGAAAATCAGAGAGTTACCTTCAAAGGAGTTCCCCTAAGACTATCAAATGATTTCTCAAAAGAAACTTTGTAGGACAGAAGGGACTGGCAAGAAGTATTCAAGGTGATGAAAAGCAAGGACCTACAACCTAGATTACTCTAGCCAGCAAAGCTATCATTTAGAATGCAAGGGCAGATAAAGTGTTTCCCAGACAAGGTAAAAATAAAGGAATTCACTATCATCAAGCCATTATTACATAAAATGTTAAAGAGACAATAAACAACAATCAACAACTCAACCTAAAAAACAAAACAAAAACAAACAAAGCAAACAACTAGAACAGGAACTGAATCATAGATATGGAGATCATTTGGAGGGTTGTCAGCTGGGAGGGGGAAGGAGGAGAATGGGGGAAAAAGGTGAAGGGATGAAGAAGCATAATTAGTAGGTATAAAATAGACAGGGGGATGTTAAGAATAGTATAGGAAATTGAGAAGCCAAAGAACTTATATGCATGACCCATGGACATGAATTAAGGGGGTTATTACTGGAGGGAAGGTGGGTATCGGGCAGAGGGGGACAAAAGGGGAGAAATTGGGACAACTGTAATAACATAATCAATAAAATATACTTAAAAAAACCTTAAAAAATTTTTAAAATCCAGATTGATGAAAATAGAAACTTATTTCCTGGAAATAATACTCTTATAAGAACATAATTAGTCTATTTCATGCACAAATAAAAAACAGGCAATTCTTATAGTTTTATAAAATCATTGCAAACACTTAATTAGCAAATCCTGAACCATTGCTCCTAGCAGAAATACAGGATTCGGTTCCTGCCAGCTTGTGGACAAAACATTTTTGCCAACTGACCAATACATAACTTTGTTTTATGTGTGTTTCTATATATTTATTAACAGAGAACTCACCAATTCTGAAAGAAGCTTATCTAATAGGTCTTTTCTCTGTAAAGCACCATCAGAGCCTTCTTAAACTTAGGAACACAGCATTACAATTGGGGACCATTTTAAATCACAAAACCATCAACAAACAGCACAAATATGAAAAATGTGGCACTAAATAGACCACAAGAGGTTTGTTTACAACATAACTGAAGCAAGAAGGCAGAATACTGCCTTGTTCAAACTTAGCTGGGAATGTGTGCCTTCACAGACGCAAATTTTTTGCAGCTCTGCAAATGTCCAACAATGACTAGAAAAGTGCCACAAGAATTGATTTGGGGAATAAAAAAATTGATGAGTAGGCAAATTCACTAATACAAAAATCTACAAATAATGAGAACTGTAAATTAATATTATTCAAGAAGCCTCATGCATCTTCTTCTAAATTTGAATTTACTTTATCATATTCAGAGGATCTGTAAAATTCTAAGGAGCTTCCAAATGAAACCAAAGATATTTTCTCTTCGTCTCCAAATGAGAAACCATACTTCATTACTAATTATCTGACAGAAATAAGCAAAAACTTCACAATTACTTAGGTTAAAGAGGAGAAATTATGCTTAAAAATTCTCTAGAAGATATTATAGTTAAAATTCTTTCAGAGGAGAAAAAGAGTTATGGGGAAAAATCAAGGTAATTAGGACCCATATTTTATTATTTTTCAGAATGGTAATAAATCGATACTTATAAACAAAGATTTAGACACTCTTTAGTAAGTTTAAATTCTTCACGGAGAATGATTACCACAAATATAATAAAACTCTGAACTCTTTTAAAATTGTCTAGAATGCTTAGGCATCTACCTCAACCCCTTCCCTTAACTAGGTAAAATGAAGAAGTGTTTTCACTAAAGAAATTGAATGATCCTAGAGAAAAGACTCCCCTCCTCTCCTACTAGCATTAACAAGTGGCCCCGCATAATGGTTATCAGATCAGAGCAAGGGCAACCATATATCAGATGCATACATCTATAAATCAACTTTTTATTGTCCCAAGAATCCAACGTGCAAGCATTAAAGTGCAGCTGCAACACTCACACAACAATCGCCTGGTTTATTTTTCCTTATTTCATCCAGTCACTCTTTAATAAATGTTAAGTTTAACCTTTTTTATCTTTTTTTAATCCTCACTCAAGGATATGTTTACTGATTTGAGAGAGAGAGAAAGGGAGAGAGAAGCATTGGTTGGTTGCCTCCTGTGTGCGCCCCAACCAGGGATTGAACCCAAAACCTAGGCATGTGCCCTTACTGGGAACAGAACTTGCAATCTCTTTGTGCACAGACAATGCTCCAACCAAGTTAGTGACCCAGCCAGGCCTAAGTTTAATATTAATCTAATAGATATAGTTATAAAATCATATACTCTACATATTACATATTGAGAGTTTGCCTAGAGTAAGAACCCATTGAAGCTCTGTTATATATGAATATGGTAGAAAAGTACATATTTCTCCCAACTTTTCCCTTTCCAGTCCACATGGGACCCCCTTAAGGGCTACCAAGTGAATGTGTCTTAAATATCGATTATGAATATCCAGTGAGCTAAAAGAAAATCAAAACAAACCAAAAGCAATGGCACAATATCAAAAGAGACATTAGGAACTAATTTAAAGAAGCTCCTATTAGCTTGGGACGATTTGAGCATCAAAATAAAAAAAGGAACAATAATGGATTATAGCACTGCCGGGTAGCTCAGGTGGTTACACTGTTGTACCTATATGTCAGGGTTGCAAGTTCCATCAAGTTCCATCTCAGGTCAGGGCACATACAAGAATCAACCAATGAATGCATAAATAAGTAGAACAACAAACTGATGTCTCTCTCTCTGTCTGTCTCTGTCTCTTCCTCCCTCCCTCTCTTCCTTTCTTCCTCTCTCTCAAATCAATCAACAACTATATATAAATGAAGGAAAAAGGAAGGAAAGCTCTCCTTTACAAGTAAAATACTGACTATATAAAATAGAATAATGGAAAAAAATCATCATTTTACAACCATCACAGAAAAAATAATTCAAGCAAGAATTATCAATGGATGCTGAATCTGGAGCTTGATAAACAATGGAATATTTAGAGTCTCAAGTTATGTCCCCAGATGGTACTCATTAATTACAAAAAATATTAAGAAATCAGACTGTATTTAACCAAATGACCAAAATTAACATGTACCAATAAGAGTCAAATGGATATCACGTGACCCTGGACATGATACCCTGGGAAGGACACAACATGAAGTATATGGTGTTCCAGGCAGAAAATGAATAAGCTGAATCTAATCGTAAGAATATCAGAGGAACCCAAATAAAGTCTGTAAAATGACAATTTTTATCTACACAAATGCAAACACTGGGAAGTCAAAGAAAGGCTGAGGAACAGGTCCAGATTACAAGAGACTAAACAACATGACATCTAAATGCAATATGTGGGCTGGATCTTGTACTTGAAAAAAGAATTGCTATAAAGGACATTATTGGGACGATTGAAAAACTAGATAAATGGGCTAAAGACTGAATAAAAATATTGAATCAATGTTAAATATCCTGAATTCGGTAATTGTACAGTAGTTATAGTTCAGAAAAACAGTAACATCTATCTCTATATAAAGAAAATGATAAGGCAATGTTGCAAAATTATTTTAATTGGTGAATCTTAGTAAAGGGTATACATTAGTTATTTTTAGTAATCTTATAATCTACCTGTCCACAGAAATCTCCTGGTTGTGGAGTTTAGGCATATGATTTTGGAAAAAGTCTTTGAGTTTTAGGTTCATTCAGTCTAGGAATTATTACCCTAGGGCTTACAGAGTGAAAAACCACTTAAGGAGATAAATGCTCAGCATTATGGCTTAAGAGTAGTAGGAGGCCCCTGGCCAGAAAAACATCAAAATAGTCAATAAGAATTGTTTTTGCCATTTTTTATAGAAATGTTTATTTCAAAGGATGGAGAAACTTTGTAAAGGAAATTAGGAAAACACCTCTTTAACTTTTTTTGTGTGTGGAGATTTAAGGCTTGGAATTCCTGTGTTTCCCCCTATTACACATAATATTTATTTACTTATAAAATAATATAAATATTAAGCAATATTGTTTTAGTACTTTAAACCACCATTTATTTTTTACTCTGTGCCAAGGGCTCTGTGAAAGTGTGTGTGTTTATTTATTTATTTTTATTTATATAAAATCTCATTTTAATCCTTCCAACAATCCTAAGAGGCAAACATTATTATTCTAATTGATAGCTGAGTCAGTAGTGACCCAGAGAAGCGAAGTAAGTTGGTCTGAGATCTGATGGCTGGCAAATGGAGATTTAGGATTCAAACTCAGGTCTATCTGAGTCCAAAGCTTTTATTCTTAACCACCAAACCACATGCCCAGAGTTATTAGGGCCTAGAGATGGCAAAGACAATGCACCATCTGTTTCTTCATCACTGGCTCATGTCTTTTACCTCTGTCACTGCTTATTACCTCCATTGTTGTCCCAGCTGTGCTTTTCTTTCAAGCTACTACTGTTCTTGTTGAAAGCACATAGGCTTTGATGTGAAAAGAAGATCTGGTTCAGACTCCAATATAGAATCTGATGAGCCTGTAGTCTGTGGTCCTCATTTGCCTCATCAGTAAAATGGATAATTCTTATCCAATGGGATTTAGAGAACCTAGCCCATAGTAGGTAGTTTATAGTAAGAGGTAGTTAGTTTTGTAGTCACTCCTTAAGCCCTTTTAAATGATAACTTTCATTTTGGTTCTTTCATTTCAGAGTACACCTGATTATTTTGGAGGTAATTACCAGAGTAGTCATAATCCTGGTTCCAAATTTCATTAATTTAGGATTTGTGAAATTTGGAAAGATTCCATTTAACTTTGCTAGGAGAAGAAAATAACAACTAGTAAGTAGAAGCTAACTTTCCTTAGATTGACACACTATATATAAAAACAGAGTTTGGCAAATAAGGTCAGTGACAACAGATACCTTTTTAGTATTAAGTACTACCACAATGTTCAGTCACTATTGATAATGTTAATGCCTGACAGGGAAATGGGTCGAAGTTTTCTTGACACTGTTACTCTGAAGGGTGAATTTAAAATTGGGGCTCCAATTATGCCATATGGCGTGTGACTGCAAATACTTCAAACAATGTTTCTGAGCTTCTACTTCCTATAAAATAGGGGAATTCACTCCTATCTATTTTATAGGGTTGCTAATGAGCCTTAACTAATATAACATATAAAAGCCTCTTTTAATTGAAAAGCAGTATGTTAGGTCCTGCCTCACTTTCTTTTTCTCTAATGCACACATTTGAGAGACAGCTATAGTACTTTTTTTGACATGATTTTGGATACAGATTTCTCATTTTTCTTAAAAAAAGGAAGTAAAGTTTTAGTCTAAACAAATTTGTTGCAAACAGCATAAAGAAACTTCCACCTAGGAGGCAGTATAAATTAGATTAATTACCAACAACAATATCAGTTTTTAAGAACAATAATACTGTTCTATTTACTTCCAGTAGATGGCTGTATTTCTAAAAAAGGGATGGTATTTTGGACTGACTGTATTTGTAATGTCTTTTTTCAATAGGGTAAATTACTTCTACAAAAGAATAAGACAGAAATTATTTTATAATAGCTGTTGGTATCTCTTATATAAAGCCTATTTTTAAAGTATAAAGCAGCTTTAATCAAAACATCTTGTAACAGCTAAACATCAAATAAAGCACTATTCTATAATAAAAAGGTAACTATAGTAATATTTCAGTAAATCCATGACATTAAGCATTCAAATAGCACATGCTGTGGAGACAATTGTAAGTAATAAAATGATCTGTACACTACACATGTAGAGAATACACAGCGGAAGATAAGAAAAATATAAAGGAGTCTGGAGGTCTCAAAAAAAGCATTCTGCTTTAAATACTTTTGTTTAAAGCAAACCAATTCCATAAGTCTCTTCCTAAACAAACAAGGTTAAATCACTGGTTTATAATGATTGACATGAAAAACCACATTTAAATACTCATTATAAATTAGTTTTCTTCAATATTTCTTAAGTGTCTACACAGTAGAATTTATAAATAAGAACTTCCTATCTCAGATAAAGACCTAAAATGTGAACCAAAGAAGTTCTCTCTCAAATGAAATTTCTATTAACATTTAAAGATGAGGGGTAATCACTTATTTGTATCTTTTTGAAATTTTTCATTTTTTTCCCTAGTAAAAAGTAACAACTATAGTTTCATTTAGTCTAGGTTTTAAAAGTCTTTAAGTGATATCATGTGATATTACTCAGTGGAAGAGGGACTCAGAAGATTCTGTGAGAAAATATTTTCTATGAGACATTTAGAATCAATTTTACAGCACAGCATTTACTTTTCTCTACTTCCAGAAGAACAGACCACCAAAGTAGTTTAGAAGAGTCTGAGAATAAAAAAAAAAAAAAAAAAGGAAGAAAAGAAAAAACCTGATAACCAATCACACCTCTAAAATTGAAAGGCAACAACTGTAGAGAAATGAAGGAAGGGTACATCCACAAGGAGGTCTTTCTAGGGAGAAAAGGGAAATAACTAAGTACTAAGAGGTCACAAGGTACATTAAACACATAAAAAAAAACAACAAAAAAAACCCCACTCATTAAATTTAAAGATCTGGTTCTGCAAGAGCAGTTTTTGTTCCTAAAAGGCACACCAGTTGTATTTTTTTTTAATTTACAAAGATTTACAATATTACTTTGTTTCTGGAGGATTTTTCCTGTTCTTTAATTTGATTCTATAATGAATGTTACCAAATGGCATCTAAACAAATGTAAAAATTAAGATGTGTCATTTAAATGTAACTGAAAAGCTGAGACTTTTATGCCTATTTAATTCCACTTATTTAATTTCTTCAGCTTCTTTCGCAAAAAATGGTTCCACTGTTTTAACTTTTAAATAAATGTATCATACTTCTCACTAGCATTATTTTTAATTACATTGTTTCTTACTTAACTGCACTATTTGCTCAACCTAATTATAATCAGCAGCTGCATACCCCACTCACCTCCTTGGGACATTCCACACACTCCATGCCCACTAACCACAACGGCCATTCCTATGAGTTGTGGAATCAAAAAACAAAACAAAAAATGTAATTCTCACTGAATTACTTTTATACAAACTAAACAATGTATTAAAGTAAAATGAATATTGAGGGAAGCCCAAAATAGCAGGAAAATTAGAAATGAGATGAGAAAACATCCAATAATAAAAAGACTGACACAAAACATGGATTTGATTGAAGCTCCTTCTCTCTCTCTTTTTTTAATCCTCACTGAGGACATTTTTACATTGCTTAGAGAGAGGGAGGAAAAGAGAGAATAAGGGAGAGAGAGAAACATCAATGTGAGAGAGAAGCATCAATTGGTTGCCTCCCATAAGCACCTGGACCAGGGACTGAACCCGCAACCTAGGTATGTGCCTTGACCAGATATTGAAGCTGCAACCCTTTTGTTACAGGACGACACTCCAAACAACTAAGCCACACTGGCCAGGGCTGGGCTCCTTAACTAGTTTTAAGTATTGGGCAAGTCACTTAAATTTCAAAGTTTCAGTTTCCTTACTTGTATTACAAGGATTTTGAACTTGATGATCTCTAAGGTCTTTTAGCTATAAAATTCTATGATTCTATAAAAATAAAATGAGAAATTTTTTTAAAAAGGTAAAATGAAGAGGTGATGGAGAGATGTGTTAATGTGTGTTTGTGCGTTAAGCATCTGTTCTTTCCATCTCTTTTCCATGTTCATGACTTCCACAAATCACTATTTGGTATGAGCAGATAAGGGTTTTCCAAGCATGGCTCACTTGCTAGAATCTTGCTCCTTTTTTCAAATAGTTTATAAAATACTATGCAGTCTATTCTTGAATATACAAACTGTTGATCACAGAGCTAAGTTCCCTAAACCTGCTTCCTAAATTTAAAACCGCAAATATCTTTTCTTATCTGTATATCACAAAAGTACTTGCCTCAAATATGATGTAATCTTACTCAAGTCAGGACATTTTAGTTTTATTGTAGAATCTATGTCAATAAACATGACAGTAGGTTGAGCGTTGACTCAAAAAGTCAGAGGTTGCCGGTTTGATTCCGGTCAGGGCACATGCTTGGGTTGTGGGCCTGGTCCCAGGTTGGGGAGTGAGGGAGAAGCAACCAATTCATGTTTCTCCCACACTCTTTCATCCTACTTTCCCTTCTTCCTAAAATGAATAAATAAAATCTTAAGTAAAATAATTCAATGAAAATCATCATGAGTCAGATGTATACCTAATAGACTTGCAATATTAATGATTTTGATGCATTATCACAGGCAAGCCAAGCAATTAGTTTCAGTTTCCAAATTTGAATCAAAATGTAGAAAAAATAGATAGTTGTATATAGCAGATGGTTTAGCAATGAACTATAAAATCATAAATTTGAATGACTAATTTCAATGTACTGTGAGCAAAGAAAAGATCGTCTCTTGGTAGTTCAATGTTTTAGTCTACACAAAGCAAAATAAACACAAAACATTCTCTACTAAACTGATCATATATAATAAATTACAATTTATGTTTATCTAAGAGTTATTACCATAAGATATTTTGTGGGTGGAAGTATTTCAACTGTTACTTTCATAGGCATCTGTTTAAAATTTTGCAGCCATCACCCCAAACTACCATAAATGAAGTATGTTAATCTGATAGGGAGCCCCAATTTAAAAGTCAAATTTACAATCTGAGAATTGACACAATCAGGCTGGTATTAAGCCCCTGAGGGATAAAAGATTAACTTAAATAATACTTTACTAACAGATAAAGATATACAATATCTTTCAAAGGTGGAAGAAGCACAGGCAATTTTACAGTGGGTCACAGCCAAAATTAGTGTCACAAAAAACCCTGAAGCCTATACTTTTAATTTCTAATGAATTTATATGGTTCCTTAACAAAAGCTGTGCTGGTCATGTGCATCCAGATAATGCTGGAAAAGGTGGTATCTGCCACCTAATTATGCTTAAAAACAAACATACAAGACACATTTCCACTCTAAGACACCCACCTCTCACCCCTATTTGATCCCATACCACCATAAAGACTGCCACCAATCTGCATTATTTCTCCTCCAGAAGGCTTTCCTCTATCCTTTCTTCACTTTTCTCCTCCTTAAAAGCTACCTTTGCTAATGTTTGTTTTGCTACAATTTCAACCATATAAAATGGCAATGGTAAGGAATACATACAACCTCCAGCTGTGATATCTTCTGCTCACATAGACCCTAAAAGCACAAGCATTCCTCTCACACACATCATCCCTCAGGCAGTTTCCCAAGCAAAATAATAAGCCTCCCTTCAGATAATTAGTAGGGGGAAGAAAAGAGAAAAAAAAAGTTTTCCAAGAGAGATAAGGCTTGTACAAATTTGTTTATTTCTTTACAATCTGGCACTCCTCCTTGTCTGACTGAATTTCTGTTGTCTGTGTTTCTGTTCAGTTAATTCTACCTATCAATTCCTAATAGTTATCAGCCAGGGTATTCGTGTTAGGCAGCTCCTAAGATTACCCTCAAAGATTCTTGCATCCTGGGATTTACGCCCGTGTGTAATCCTGTCCAGATAGATTTTGGGTTGGATTATTGGCTCACTTCTAATTTACAATATGGCAGTAATGATGGGATAAACTTCTCAGATTAGGTTATAAAAGACTATAGAGAGTGCTGGATGCTCTTTGATTAAAGCCAGCTGCTATATTGGGAGGCAGCACTATGGGGGAAATCCATGTGGTGGAACAGAGGAGTTAAAATCCTCACTCCACTAATTACTACTTACAGGATCTTGGGGGAATTTACTTGACTATTCTAAGCTTTAGTTTCTTCATATGTAATGTGGGAAATAATAATACTTATGTTCAAAAAGCCGTTATATTAAATAACACATATAAAGTTTCATTCCACAGCAAATAATCACTAAGATGTTACCTATTAATATGTTTTGACAAAATAATATTTTAATAAACAAAATAATCAGGTGAGCGCACTTGGAAGTGGATCCTTCTACCCTTCAGTGGAGTCTTCAAGTGAGATGTCAGCCTCCAGACACAGCTTGACTACAACTGCATGAAAGAACATGAGCCAGAGATGCTCTGCTAAGCTGTGCATGAATTTCTGACCCACAAAAACTTTGACATAGTGTTTGTTATTTTAAGCAGCTAAATTTGGGGGCAATTTGTTACTCAGCAATAGATAACTAATACAATATCTCATCAGACAAATTGTCAAGTTTACTGGGTGAAAATGTGAAGTTTCCTACTCAAACTGAAAAAATAGAATACAATTTATTCTTCATCCTTCTCAGTTTTGTAAACCAATTTTCTTAGGCCAGTGCTGGGGGGACTCTTCTACCTTAGAAATAAGGTTACCAAACACCAAACATTAATATAACTAGAAGAAAAGCTGAAGTGGAAAATATAATCTAGCTCTATCTTGCAATAGTAAGTGATATACTGATTTGGAGAGAAACAGCTAGGATCCTTGAAAATATAAATTCCACTTGTTAAAACAAGTTGGCTTAATTTTAACTTACTAAATGCATACAGGACTTAAAAATAAAACAACCACCAAATAGTTAAATATTGAGGATTGGAAATCATTAATGTAATTTCATCCAAATAATACTTAATAGAGCACCCCCCCCATGTAAGAAACTAAAGAACCTATACATAACCCATGGACATGAACAATGGTGAGCGGATTGCCTGAAGAAATGGGGGGGTGCTGGGTAGAGAGGGGGGCAAAGGGGGAAAATCAGAACAACTGTAATAGCATAATCAATAAAATATAATAAAAAAATTAAAAAGGAACTAGAGCTGAGTCACATTTAAGAGAGGACAAACTAAGAATCTGCCAAATGTATAACCAAAGTTTGACAACTGAAGCAACTGGCAATTTATCGTGACCTTAACTGTGTTTGCATTCATATCACTGAAAAGAATGCAAAGAACCGAGAATTGTGCCTATGCACACCCCTCTTCTCCTATTTTGCTTGAAAAGCAACATCTTGGGTTAGAAGCGAGTAATTACTGACGTTTCTCGGCTTTATCTCAGAATGCAGCCTGGTCACTACCTGGGGTCCCAAGCTGACCTTCTACCCCAGTGGCCTAGAAACACAAGGAACACACCTACTCCCGCCTCCTGACACCGATTACTCATTTCAATAAGCCTTCATCACTGTCACTCAAGATGCCTTGCACTGTCATTGGTCCCAAAGTCTTGCTGGTGGGCAAGTTTCTGCCAACTGGCAAACACCGGTTATCTTTATTTCCGAAAAGAAAAGTAGGGATGTACAGGGAAAAGAAACAAGAGCTCTGAAATATCTAGGCTGACGCTTGTACCTGAGCGACCTGCGATCTCCACCGCCGCCGCGACGAATCGGCCTCTTGGCGGGGGCTTTCAGCCAAAAAGAAAAAGGCTCAGCCGGGAGCTGGTGCCCAGGCCATGAAGAAGCCGGTTCAAACTTCACTTCTTCACGCCGGTGAAGGTGACGGCGTCGAGAATCCCAGAAACAGCACTGTATTCCTCCAAACTGAGCGCACCTCAAGCTGCAGCAACTAGGGTTTGTCTACTGTTCGAGTTTTGACGTTTCCTATTGTTGCCGGAAGTGACGTCAGGGGTATGAGCCTTAAAGAAAAAGCATTTTTTTCCCGTTGTTTACAATTCGTTATAAATTCCTTGTTTCCTCACTTCTCATCCCGAGCCACTCAGAGCATCAAAACTAGGCCAACTTCTGCTCTGCCTCTTGGGATCGATTAGCCATCGAGAAGGCTCTCAGCAAAGTCAGTGTCCTCAGGGGTCTGGACGAACGTGGTGTGGAATCTGCAGCGAGGAATCGTGGCGCTCTGGGGAGCCAGCAGCTTTGAAGGTTTTGCCGCGGTGCTTGGCGGGCTTCGACCCGCTGTTGCAAATACAAACGGTCGGCGCGAGCAGCTCACCGGGTTAGGCGTCCGGCCGTAGAGACTCGTGAGCTGGGCGCTGGGCTCCCGTGGCTATCTCTGTTTGTATATGCAACCTCCCCCTCCGCGTCTGTGCTCAGCGGCTGCTGGGTGAGCCCGGGAAAACTGGCGAGGCTGCCTCTTAGACTGGCTGGGGTCTCCTGTCTCCGATGCCCTTACCGAGGCCCCGGTTGGGAGCGATTGACCAGGTCTGTCTTTTCATCTTTTTAAGTCAAGTGGAGGAAGGGAAGCCCTAGATGCGGCTTGCCGATAGACACAACTGGTTCGTCCCCTTGTAACAACAAAGTAGGCAGAATCGTGGCAGCTCATCCTTTGAGATCAGGTTGTGATTTATGGTCGGGAAGTTACAGGCTGATTCCTCCAATTGGATCTGAGCTGAGGAGCGATCCAGCTCTTTGGTGATATTGACTAGAATGAGGGGTGAAAGAAGTGGATGTTTTTCTTGCTTGCGTTTCTCTGGTGTTTCAGTATTTTTCCACTTTCCTAGAAAGCTATTGATTTTTCCTCTTTTATGAAAAAAATCAATCTTGGCGTTTTGATTCCGGAATTATGGCTATAATAGATTTTATCCCCAAATTGTCCAAACCTTGTAACAGTTTTAAATGTAAACACAGCAGTCCCACTGAACTCTATCCTTGTCCCTTACTTCCTTTATTTTCCCCCCAATTTTTCTCAATGTTTTCCTTCCCAGGCAGTTCTCCCTCTCTCTTAGAACAGTATATCCCTAATATCTTTTTGTGAAAAGTTTTATAACTTATTTTTTCCTCATCTCTACTCCTCTATTTTTTCTACAGTTTATTTCCCTACTTTTTTTAATTTTATTATTTATGCTATTACAGTTGTCCCACTTTTTCCCCCTTCTCCCCTCCACCCCCCCTTCCATCATCAGTCCCTGGGTCCTTCTATATGTTCTTTGACTAATCGCTGCACCTTCTTTCAATCAATCCCTCCTGCCCCCATCCCCTCTTATAGCTGTCATCTGTTCCATGATTCTATGCCTCTGGTTCTATTTTGCTCATTATTTTGTTCATTAGATTCTTATACTCCTCTATTTTCGAGACACATTTTTTATATGTAGGGTTATGACCTATGTCACAAACTTAGTTCTCAACCATAATCGTTACAGTCAGTATAGTTGCTTCATTCTGAACAAAAACCACTCTCAATGGCATCACACTGGGAAGCATCATTTAATGACTTCCAACAGCAATGAGATCTATAGCTAGACTAAAAATCAATTGAGTTCAACCGGGCAGATCTGTCTTGCAGCGATCTCTCTGGAGGAAGCTGGAAGCAATATTGAGACCACCTAAATGGTTGAGTCTAGAGTACAAGCTGAGTAATATCTCCTTCTAATTTCCTTTGATAAGGGTTATAAAGTGTATTACTCTTTTCTTAAAGTTATAAATTATTTTGCCTAAGTCATAGATTGATTTCTTTTAATATCTTAATTTTTTAATTTTTTAATAGACTCAGTAAAGCCTTTCACGAAAATGTAGAGCAACTACTAATTTTTCCTATAATATTCACATTTTGTATCCCTTATTTTTTATTCTATTCTGTTTTATCACTTATTTCGTTCACCTACAGATCCAGGCTGTATTTTTATCTTATTCTTCTTCAGAATATTTATTCTGCTGGTACTGAAGAGGATGTGTTCCAGGGACATACTTTGTTGTCAGAAATTCCATTACCAGAGGTAGAAATAATGAGACATTGATATATGTTCCAGAACTTCAGAGAAAGGAAAGATGGAAAGAAACCATAAAGTGTTAAATAAAATGACATTATATATATTGGAAAGATGGAATATAATCTGGAAGTATTAAAGTTTATGGGAAGGAATACGATTTATATTAAAGTTATAGAATGTCTTAAGGGAAAGGTGCCCCTAGAAGAATTGTGTTAAGGTAAATGAATCTGAAAGTTAAAACAAGCCCAGACCAACTATATTGGCAATGACAATATCTAAGAATATATATTTTTTGTAGTTATAGCCAGATTACTTACTCTATCTTTCCTTGAAACATAAAGGCTGGTCATGGGAAGTCCTCTCTTACTACTTCCATTGTCCGTCTATCTATCCCCCAATCATCCTAACGACATTAAATAAGATTGGCCTTTCTGGCCAGCATTTTGCATAATGTGGTTTCAGGATTACTTTTTTTTTTTCCCTAGTTATCTCCCATTTGACTGTACCTAAAATTCCCTCTGCCTGAAAATGTAAATATTTAGTTGAAGTAATTTATTGGCTGAAAATAGTGACTGAAATGCATGCAGGAGTGTATAAAAATGTATTCAGTAACTTGTTCTTTACCATATTGATCAAAGAGATGAGACTTGGATCAGGAAGATACTGTATTCCTAAAATGGGGAAAGAGTTTAAAATTGGGTGGCTAGGGCTTAAACTTAGAAAGCTTACTAAACTTACGATTTCTCACATTGTTAGCCTTATTACCTCTAGTTATGTACAGATAGAAGGGGTGTAAGGAGATCACTTCTATCCTGAGCAACTGCTGGAAGGTTGACTGGGGGAGGGGACCATACTAACTCTACTTCACCTAATTTATGAATTGTTCTGTTTTGTTTTTAATGTCATGACTTTATAGGAGATTCACTCCCAGAGGATTCATTACTCCAGGTATTGTTATATATTATTTTCCTTTTATGAAGTGTCCTTAGGCAGTTACAAGTAGATATTTTTAAGTGTGTTATTGAGCTTTGCCTTACTAGTTGACTAGACTTATAGTTTAGATAGCTATTTCTCTTTTATCTCTTTCTAAGCAAAGGTTATTAACTATTTTTTTAAATCTACTCATTTTATGAATCTCCTTAGAGAATAACCTTTTTTGAGAATAACAAAAAGCCCTACTGCATGCAATAAAAAGTCATTTAAAAATATAATTCCATGGTATTATTTTCTTTGGGATTTTAAAAAATGAACCATTTTATTTAAAATGTCAAACATTTTTCATGTCTTTTGGTGCACACACATAAACAACATTATTCTGTTATGTATATTCTTTGGAGTCGTGTTTCTGTCTTATAGGCACTATGTCTGTCAGCTTTAGTAGATATTGCCAATAAATATTCCAAAGTAATACAATAATTTACCCTTTCACCTCAATCTGGATTTCAGATCTTCTACAGCCTTACATTTTTATTTACTTTGTAATTTCCTAATAATTATTGGGATTGAGTATCTTCATATTTTTACTCTCCTGTAAAGTTCCTGTTCAGGTCTCTTTCCTGTTTTTTTCTATTGAGTTGTCTTTCTTTTTCTTGTTGCTTCATAGGAATTTCTTTATGTATTCTAGATATGAATATTTTTGTTGGTTATATATATGACAACATAATCTTCCATCAATGGTTTATCTTTCCAGTCTCTTAAAGATGTCTTTTTTGCCCTGGCTGGGTGGCTCAGTTGGTTAGATCATTGACCTGATACACCAGGGTTGCAGGTTCAATAACCAGTCAGGGCACATAACAAGAATCAACCAACGAATGCATAAATAAATGGAACAACAAATGGATGTCTCTCTCCCCCTCTCTAAAATCAATTTAAAATAAAACATAAAAAAAATTTTCTTTTGATGCACAGAAGTTAATAATTTTAATGTGTTTCATTTTACCAGTCATAAGGTAAGAAATCTTTCTGTACCTGAAGCTCATAAAGATTATTCTCTTATGTGATCTCCAGAAAACCCGGTTGTCTCATATTTTACATTTAGTTCTTCAACAAACCTGAAATTAATTTTGTGAAAAATTACATCAGGGGTTCAAGATTTATTTATTCCATCTGGATATTCAATTGACAAAGTACCATTTATGGAAAAAGACTATCCTTTCTCCAGGGCTACTCAACATCAAGTTTGTCATAAATCTAGTGTCAATATAAGCATGGTCTGTTTCTGGACTCTATTCTGTTCCATTGTTCTTTCTGTACCTCTTTTCACTAATTCCAAATTTAACTTTATACTGAATCTTGATATCCAATGGTTAAGTCCTCCAATTTTGATCTTGATAGTTTATCTTTTGCATTTGTATGTAAACTTTAGATTTAAAATTGTCAATTCGCACATAAGAAAAACTGCAGATATTTTTGGTTGGGGGGAAGCAGGAGAGAATACGTTGAATCTATGAATCAATATATTGAGTCTTACAATCTTTGATCAGGGTGTATACCTCCTCTATTGAGGGTTACTTTAATATATCCCAATAAAGTTTTATGGGTTTTTTTGAAGCCTTATGTATCTTTTCTAGATCTACTAACATATTTATGAATATTATTGCAATGACTATAGTAAATTATTTATAAATATATAATTTTAAAACATTTTCTAATTATTTAGGGAGTACAGGGAAATACAATTGATTTTTGTCTATTGACCCTCTATCTAGCAACCATGTGAAATTCACTTATTTCTTTTTATTTTTTAATATACAATTATGTTATATGTGATTAATGACATTTTTATTTCTTCCTTTTTAGTCTTTACCCCTTTTTTTTCTTTTTCTTGCATTTTTGTACTATCTACCACTTCTAGTACAATGTTGACTAGAAATGATAATACTGAGTAAGCTTGTCTCATTCCCAATCTCAGGAAGAAAGGGTTTAATATTTCACTATTAAATATAATGTTTGCAAGAGATTTTTTTAGATAAACTTTATCAAGTGCAGGCAGTTCCCTTCTATTGCTAATGTCCTCAAAGTTATATAATGAGTGAGTGTTGAATTTTATCAAATACTTATCCTTCATGTATTGAAATGATTATAAGATTTTTTCTTTATTTGTTAATGCATTGAATTATACTGATTTTTTGTCTTGTTGTATACTTTGGATAACAATTGATACTATTTATTAACTTTCTTCAAATTGTTTTGGCTTTGACCATTAGGAGCTAGCTATTTCGTTTGGTTCCTGCGTCTTTTTGACATACCCCTACAATGTCAGATTGGTTGGTTGGTTTTGTGTGTACTCTCTTACTTTCTGGACCTACATAATGGTTCATCTTGCTTATTTCCTGCCCCAGACCTAGAATTGGCCATTTCTCCAGGGACCCCTGGTTCCTTTTATTGGAGAACAGCATTGCACACCAAGATCTGGATGCCATGTGTGCTCTTTGCTACTGGGGTGTCGATGCCTTTAGTCACTTTCAACAGGCAGAGAAAGGAAATATATGTGTAAATACTAAACTGTCTATATCCACATATCTATAAGTATTTCAATATAAAACTCTGTATCTATATTAAGTTAAACATGAATTCATACTGAGGACTCTAACCAATCCATTAGGCATGGCTTATTCTGGTCTCTGCACCAGAGAAGCAGAGATGTAGTTGTCCAGCACAGCAAATTATGTATCAGAGAGAAGAAGGAAAGTAAAAATCTAGGATTTAGCAGCTCTTCATATGAACTTTCCAATACTCATCCTATTTCAGCACCCTCTGGCCTCACCCTTCACAGAGCTATTAGGGGCCCCTCATTTCTCAACCTATCTTGTTGCTATTGGTTTTCTGCTAAATAGACAGATGGGACTGACCTGTCTCTGCTCTGGTAGGTTGGCTATCACTCATTCATGTGCTTTTCATCTTCCAAAATTTTGTTGCTACCTCTTCTGTCATGTGGAATCCCTCTAGTTCTGTTTGCCCTGGTTAGTACATATGGTTTTTAATCATTTAGTTTTTTAAACAAAGCATCTTATTGCAACTGTGTGACATCAGAGCCCTGGGAATAATGACTAAATCTGTGCTAAATTTCTGTCTTCGTTTTTTACTGGTTTTTTAAATGTAGCCTTTATAAGCATCCAAAATAGTCATTATTTCGGGTTGATGTGTCTTCCCAAATGGTAATTGTTGTTCAAAATAAACTATCTGAGAGAGTATCATATGAGACACTGAGGCGGATGTGCCTCACACAACCTAGGCTTGGTTGGAAGTCACTCTGTCTAGCAGAGGCTTCTGACCACGGCGGAACAAACTCTTACCTAGGACACTTTATTATGTCCAATGAAATAACTTTTACTCAGGACACTTTACTATGTCTGGGGGAAGGAAGATGACTGCCTCTCTGAAGGAAAACAGTGATTAGACCTTCTTTCCTCATGCCTTTTATTGAGGAGGATACACACAAGAGATACAAAGTCAAGATTCATGAATCATCAATAGCTTGGAGGCCTTAGGATTACAGTTGACAGTAACAGATTACATGTACTAGTACAGAGGGTACAGCGACTAGTCTGTGTCAGGGTCTATCAAACATCTTGATGCCACACTAGCATTAGGTGAAGGTTTCATACATTCTTATCTAGATATTGTTTATGTTATACTACAGATAAAGAAAGCAGAGCAAGTTCTAAAGCATCATAATAAGTATTTTTTAAATCCAATTCCCACGGAAACCCTCTGCATGGCTTTCGGTTATGTCTCCAGCGCAGCCTTATGTTGAGGCTTAAAGACAGGCGCGACCAGAATGCTGGCGGCAGTCATGCTCAGGCCGGGGCTACAGTTCCCTAAACCATGAGGCACGGTTCCTTACAAGACACATTGTAAGAGCCTGATCATAAGGCAAACTTTTTTTATAAGGAAAAAATATTGGAAAAAGCACACCTTATATTCAGGAATGTAAGTACTGCCTCGTATCTACCTTATATTCCTAGACCAGTAGGGAAAATAAGTTAGAGGAGAAATAGCTAGGATAAGTACGGTAAGTGCCCATAGGAGATATGACAAAATAGAATAGAGACGCTTAAGAAATATACATACTTAACCAGCGTTTCATGGATTTTTATTTTTAGGTGAAATGCTATATTATTTCAAAAGCTGGAGCTGAATGTAACGTTAAATAATGGCAACCGGTGACTTAAAAAGAAGCTTACGGAACCTAGAACAAGCACTTCGTTTGCTAAATTATCCTCAAGAGGTGGATTGTGTAGGGTAAGCTACACCATAAAACTTAATTTATAGTGTTTGTGGTAATGATTTGATATATTTGACATGGGGAGTATATCTAAAGACACTGATTTTATCTGGGAGCTTTAAAATTTTTCCTTGAAATGATTAAAATATTTTTAAAAGCAAGGAATTATGGGAGTTTGTTTCTAAGTATGAATTTAAAAAGTCCAACTCTAGAGATGTAAAATACCTTTTAAAAGTAAGCATCAGTGTACAAGTTTTAAACTCATGGAAATATAATGAATTCATTAGTTATATAACTTACCACCCCGTCACATTCAGTTAGATAGTATTTCTTTAGGATTTGGAAGATTCTGCTTCATAGATATGACAACTTATGCCTTGTCTGAAGATTACTGAGCTAACTCATAACAGACACCACTTTAAATGTTTCACTTTAGTTTCCATTTTCCAAATATGGCTTACTTGCACTTGTAGAATGTAGCAACACACATTTCTTCTATATTCATTCCAATATAATATGGTATTCCTGACATCCTCTATCCCCTAATTCTTTTTCTTCTTACCTAGGATTATAGGATTATTCATTAATTACATATGTCCCCCTCTAGAAAGTAAGCTCATATCTAGTACTTAAGTTTTGTTCACTGTAGTATCCCCACATCTACAATAGAATGATGCCTAGAAGCTAATTAGACATTTATTCGATGAGTGTCAAGGAACAAGTCCAGATTAGATACATGTTCAAGTAGTAGAGTCGTGGTTAAACCAACTAAGTAGAATGCTGGAGTAATGGGCTTTATATACAAAAATGGATGTTCTGATTTTATACTAGGGAGAGTTAACACCAAGAGGTGACTTCAGATGAAAGGATAGTGAGGAGAGCAAGGAGAAAGTTGAGTTCGAGTGACTGTTACTACAGACATTATATATGAGAAGCAGAAGGTATTCCACAGTATGCTTCCAGAGCATGTACCAGTCATAGGTTGGTTCATCATAACAGGGAAATCGCTACTTGTTTAGTCTTGCCAGGGCTTAACCAGTTTGAGTAGCCAAGTTTTTTTCTTACCACCTTAACCATCAACATTTTTATAGGAATAATTCTAAAAGGTATCAATTATTTTCCTTTCTTTTGAGTACACTGTGTAAACATTTTATTTTCTTATTGACCTGAATCTCATTAAGAGCAATAATTATCTTTATTTTTAGAAAATTGATTGTTTTTTTTACTTTTAAAAATCTTTATTGTATTTTTTCCCATTACTGTTTAGTCCCCTTACCCCCTCCCCCCAGCAATCACCACACTGTTGTCCATGTCCACGAGTCCTTTTTCCTTTTTGCTCAGTCCCTCCACCCCCTAACCTCCCCCCTACCAGCTGTCATCTGCCCTCTATCAGTTTCTCCCCATTTTCCTTGTTAGTTCAGTTCGTTCGTTAAATTCCACATATGAGTGAAACCATATGGTATTTGTCTTTCTCTGACTGGCTTATTTCACTTCGCATAATGTTCTCCAGATCCATCTATACTGTTGCAAAGGGTAAAATTTTCTTTTTTTTTATAGCTGAGTAGTATTCCATTGTGTAAATGTCCCACTCATCTACTGATGGACAGTTGGGCTGCTTCCATATCTTGGTGACTAAACAACACTGCAGTGTATATTGGGGATACTTATGTTCTTTTGAATTTGTGTTTTGAATTCCTTCAGATATAATCCCAGAAGTAGGTTCATTGGGTCAAAAGGCAGATTGATTTTCAATTTCTTGAAGTATTTCCATGCTGATTTCCACGGTAGCTGCACCAGTCTACATTCCCACCAACAGTGCAAAAGGGTTCCCCTTTCCCACATCCTCACCTGCACTTGTTGTTTGTTGATTTACTGATTACAGCCATTCTGACGAGTGTGAAGTGATATCTCATTGTGGTTTCTTAAAGTATATTTTATTGATTATGTTGTTACAGTAGTCCCAATTTTTTTCCCCTTTGCTCCCCTCTGCCCAATACCCTTCTCCTCCCAGCAATCCCACCTCCCTTAGTTCACATCTATGAGTCGTGCATATAGGTTCTTTGGCTTCACCCTTTCTTATATTATTCTTAACTTCCCCCTGTCTATTTTGTACCAACCAATTATGCTTCTTAATCCCTGCACCATTTCCCTATTCTCCCCTTTCCCCGTCCTAGCTGATAACCCTCCAAATGATCCCCATACCTATGGTTCTGTTCCTATTCTGGTTTGCTTAGTTGGATTTTGTATTTATTGTTTAGATTCAGTTGTTGATAGTTGTGAGTTTGTTGTCATTTTAGTGTTCATAGTTTTGATCTTCTTTTTCATAAATAAGTCCCTTTTACATTTCATATAATAATGGCGTGGTGATGATGAACTCCTTTAGCTTCACCTTGTCTGGGAAGCACTTTATCTGCCCTTCCATTCCAAATGGTAACTTTGCTGGATAGAGTAATCTTGGTTGTAAGTCCTTGCTTTTCATCACATTGAATATGTCCTGCCAGTCCCTTCTTGCCTGCAAAATTTCTTCTGAGAAATCAGCTGATGGTCTTATAGGCACCCCTTTGTAGGTGACTGTCTGCTTTTCTCTTGCTGCTTTTAAGATTCTCCCCTTATCTTGAAACTTTGGCATTTTAATTATGATATGTCTTTGTGTGGTCCTCCTTAAGTCTAGCTTGTTTGGGACTTTCTGTGCTTCCTAGACTTCTATGTCTATTTCCTTTGCCACATTTGGGAAGTTTTTCTTCATTATTTTCTCACATAAGCTTTCAATTTCTTGCTCTTCCTCTTCTCCTTCTGGAACCCTTATAATTTGGATGTTGGCACGTTTAGAGTTGTCCCAGAGGTTCCTAAGCCTGTCCTCAGTTTTTTCAATTCTTGTTTCCTCATTCTGTACTTGTTGACTGTTTTTTTCTTCCTTATATTCCAAATCATTGATTTGAACCCTGGTTTCCTTCCCTTCATCATTGGTTTTGTGAGGATTTTCCTTCATTTCATTTAGCATAGCCTTCACTCTTCCCTTATGTGTTTGCCATACTTAAGCATATCTGTCAAGTCTGTGACCATCTTTATCACCAGTGTTTTGAATTCTGTCTCCTCATCTTGACAGGCTCCTGTGTTTGTTTGCCTCTCTGTCTTAGGTAAAGCTTTCACTCCTGTTACGTTATAAGAGGCAGAGCCTTAGGTATCATCAGTACAAGGTGACCCATTTCACCATATTGTGGCACTGTATGCGGGGGAAGGGTCAGAGAGGGAACAATGCCGCTTGCTCAGCACCTGCCTCTTTTCCAGGCACTTCTCCCACTTTGTATGGGACTGGCACCTCTCTAGCTGCTGCCCTGGCCGTCGTTCCCAGAGTGGGTGAGTCTGCAAATGTTCTAGGACCGTAGGGGCCCTTTAAACAAATGGATTCTGCTGAGAGACTGGCAGTTTTTTCCTTGCCCCAACCCCCACTGGTTTGCACAGTCAAAAGCAATGAGGTTTTATTTTCTCTGGAGCTGGGACTCTGAGCTGTGCGGTCTGGTGAGGAGCTGGGAATGCTCCCCAGGTGTCCCTCCTGACTTTTTAAAATGTGAGACTGCGCTTTCTGCTGGCCTGCTGCTGCTGCTACCACACCATGTCCTCTCCGCCCCTCCTACCTGTCTGGATGAGTATTTCTTCTTTATGTCTTTGTTTGCTGGACTTCCATGCAGCTTGATTTTCTGGAACTTCTGGTTGTCTCTAGTTTTGAGGTAGTTATATTCCTTCTTAGTTGTGGAGGGAGACTCAGCATGTCTGTCTAGGCATCCATCTTGGCCGGAAGGCTCATTGTGTTTTTAATTTGCATTTCTCTGATGGTTAGTGATGTCGAGCATCTTTTCATACTCATATTTTGACTCTTTCTGCTTTTTTCTATTTAAAATTTTTCTCTTGTGATCTGTTTTTGGTTTTCTGTTTTGTTTTAGTGTACCAGTTTATAACACTTGTTTTTCTTACTGTTTCTAATTGAAGTCCTTAGAAATGAGATAACCAAGGCTTTTGAGGTTGATATATATGAGATGTTATATGCAAACCTGGCTATCTTCAAGTATTCATAATATGCATAAAATGGGACATATTTTGTTTTCCTTTTTAAAGCTGTCTTACATTTGACAAAATTGCCAGAGCAGTTTTCTCATTAGGTAAAATATTATTGTACCCATAACATAAAAGAGAAGCAATTTATACTTGTCCTGAAAAACAAATGGTAATGCTATCATCATATACTTGTTCTCTGCCTTATTTTTTAAAAATGGGGTGGGAATAGGGAGATTTGTGTACATCTTGAATTTTGTGGAAACAAATGTTTTATGTAAGTGCATTATTACTTCAGTTGGACAAATATAACTGGCTAATTTAACCAATCTCTTTGGTGCTTTGTTGTGGGAGAATCTGAAGGTTGAGATTCATATGTGTAGACAATTAGAAATAGCCAAGTGGCCATTCATTATTTTGGATTTTTGAAAGAAATTGTTTTCAGTACATGATAGAGCATGAGGCATCAGATACTGAATAGCCTGAGACTCATTCTGGGAGAGAGAAATATGGATCAGAACATTGAGCATGGCTGCATGGAAATCTTGAGATCTGAGAAATGATGTATGAAGAATGAAAATTAGGCAGAGAAAAGCAGGATAAGATACCTTTCTGGACTGGAGGAGTTAGCAAACTCTAAAACAAGGTACAGATTTCAGGGGAGCCTGTTACAGGTGGAAGATACTGATCAGCCTAGTTACAGTACCCCAACCCTGTTTTCCTCATCTATAATTTAGAATTCATAATATTTTACCTTTGCAGTTTGTGGTAAAAGCATGAGGTCAAGTAACAAGTGTTTGCAAGAGTGTAAAGTATACCTGAGCACTGTGAGAGGGCACATTTATTTTGTTAGGAGAAAATGTACTAGATTCTCTCTTTGAGCAAATGAATAATAGAATATCGTAGTAATTTGGCTAGACTGATTTAGCATAGGGGATAGAATCTAAAGGGTCTTGTGTATCACTCATTATGGCTTTAGTGTTATGTTATAGATTTTGACAATAATTGTTTCTCCCTGATTATCCAACTTTATGGAATTATGCTCATTAAAAATATTTTTCTTTTTCCCCCAACAGTTTGATAAAGGGAGATACAGCAGCATCTTTGCCCATCATCAGCTATTCCCTTACCTCATATTCACCTTATGTAGCAGAACTTCTCGTGGAATCCAATGTAGAGCTCATAGGGAAGAATGACTTGCGCTTTATAGACACTGTCTATAAGGTATTTTTGAGTTTCTGAAATAATAATTGTTTTAGGAGTCATTGATTTAAGATTAATGTTTTAACAATAATTCTTAAATGTATAAATGCAGCATGTATAGTTGACAGCATTTTCATATGCATTTACCTCATTTATATGCAGTGCCTATTGCAGTGAAGATGTAACTGAAGTTTGCTTTTTTTTCACACTCTATTAAATATCATAACTGGTAAACATTTATCATTGGTTATCATTTGCCCCTTTTTATGTCAAATTTTAGTAAAATTTGGTATGCTGGCAGAAGTTAGAGAGAAATGTGGTTTTATTGAGCAATGGTTGTGGTTCATAGAATTATAAGATAATTTCATTGTTTCGTTGTTTGTAAGAATGAACTACAGCTTTTACTGAGATTTTGTATTCCTTGTGGTCTGGGACCATGTCTTACATCTACCCTAGTATTTCTACTGTATTACATACACTGAACTTAATTTCATATTTGATTTTTTTTTAAAAAACCCTACTTATTATCAAGTACTCTAGTTTTCTTAAACTTCTCAAAAAATGCTAAAACCCATTTATCAAGTTAAATATTCTTCTCTTTTAAACAGTAAGTTGCATTTGATACAAAGGGAGATTTTATGTGCAGAGTCTCTTGTTTAATCTTCCCTTTCTTTGCCTTTTACCTAGAAAACTTCTGTGGAAGCCTAAGAGGTACTTCTAAGAAATCCTAGGCTTCAAGAGTAGGTTTTAAAAGTTACTGGTCTAGTCTATTATTTTCATTTTACAAATGGGAAATTGAAACTCAGAGGCCTACTGACTTGTCTTTTTAAAAAATCATGTAGTAGAAGAATTATAAACAAATAGAACTGTGATTTTCTGACATACCTGGTATGGTATTTTTTATTCTGTAGTGAGCTAAGGAGTATTTCTAGTACCCATGAGGATATTTGAACTTTTTGTCATTGGCTCTATTTTTCAATCTCTCTGGACAGCCATCTGTTCTTTGGTACATCCCTAGCTACCTGTTTCTACCGAGCTACCTCTCCTACCTGGTCATGACTCTTATCACTTCTATAAATCTCTTTAGTACCTTTTCACTAAGAGGCTATCATACACAGGTGGCCAAATATTATTTTGGATTTTTGAAAGAAATTGTTCTTAGTTTTTTGTTGATCTATTCCTTCTTCATAGCTTCTTCGTGATCAATTTAATTATAAACCAATCTTGACGAAAAAGCAGTTTCTCCAATGTGGATTTGCAGAATGGAAAATCCAAATTATTTGTGATATTTTGAACTGTGTGATGAAAAAGCACAAGGAGTTGAGTGGCCTTGAGAAGGTAATTTTCTTAATAGATTTTAACTTCTGCTAAGTGGCCGGTAGTTTAATGTATAAAGTCAGATTCCCTAGGTAGCAAATTAATACATAGTATAATTACTGAATTATTCACTGCATTGTGTAACCTCATAATACCTGGTTTTGCTTTAAACACTAGTCACTTATATTTACACATTTGTAACTTGGAGCTACTAGTCCTAAATTAGCAGTACAAACCATGCATTTACATCACTTCTTAGTTTTCAAAAGACATGTAGTTTCATAGACTCTTATTGTTTGACAGTCATATTTCATATACAAAAATTGAAATGATAATAGAATTTAAATATACATCATGCTTTCACAGAAAATTTTTTATATCTTAATACTTTTGTTTTTAGGCTCCATCACAACAAAGAAAGAAAATCAGTTTTGTTAGGTCAGAACCTTCTTCAAGCAGTGAGAAGACTTCTACAGAACCTGTTGGCATTGACATCACTGGCAGGTTTATGACTTCAGGAAAGGTGGGAAAGTACAGAGAGTATATCATAGTTTTAAGAGTTACCTACCTAATTAATACAATGTACAAGGTTCCTTTTTCTAACTAGCAGCTGGTAAAAATTTCGATTAAATATTATACTATAATATTTATAGTATTTATAAGACGAGAGTAGAAATGTAGAATTGTACTTTCTCTTTATATTTGTAATTCATATTTCTGCATTTTTCCCCAGATAGAGTACAATGATGTAGGAAGGTTATATTATGTGCTCATAAACATTTACTCCTAATTATGTATTTAGTCTTCCTAAAACATGGGGACATATAAAGAACATACCATTAGTTATAGGTTATGATGATTCATTTACCTATGTTCATATTTCTCTATCAGGAATATGAAGTATCCAGTGATAGATAGTTCCCAAACCTATAATCTGATTTTTGGTTAGTGTTTTAATATCTTTGTTGATAGATATCTTCTCTGCCCTTATCTGTTTTGAGCTCCTATGGCTGACTGAGTCCTCTGTAAATGCATAGTTTGACCTAATCCTTATTCTCAGGACTTTCCCTTTGTCATTATTATGTTTGAATTGTTAGCTGAAAGTCTGATATTTTGTGGTTTAATAATTTTTTTTAATTTTAATGAGTTTTATTCACAGAACCAGTTCTTGATTATTTTTATATGAATTATGTGGTAACCTTTTTTATGATGAAATTATTTTTTAAATAACTTTTTATTATGAAACATTTCAAATATTTATAAAGTCACTCATTCCTAGTTTCAGCAATTTTTCAACTCTTTACTAATTTTGTTTCATCTTTATTATAACCAATTTTCCCAACATCTTTCCCCCAAATTTGAAACAATTTGAAACAAATCCCAGACATCACTGAATATATCAATTTTTCTAATCAATAAAAATGCTTTAAAAGATAACCACAATTTCATCATTACACATAAAATAGTAATAGCTTAATTAATGTTTGATATATACATTACATGTGGTATTTAGCTTTTATGAATGTTAAAAGGAAGATAAAAGTTCTTTTGCAAAATTACTATGTATATGCTTAAAATAATTGCATGAGGGAAACACTGGAGCAGCTCTGACATTTTTCTTTATGCAGAAGAAGGCTGTAGTGATCCGTCACCTCTATAATGAAGGTGGTGGTAACATTCCTGAGGATACGTTAAGCACAGTAACAGACGTTAATGAAGCATTTGCTGTGCCTGACATAAAGGATACTGAAATAAAGATTCCTGAAGAAAAGGTCCCTGAAATCAAGTCTGAGTCACAAGTAAGAATTTTAGACTTCTTTAAGAGTTGCCAGTATTTCTTACTTCAAGGTACATGATTACTTCAGCATCTAAACTTTGGAATATCTCTAGTCTTCTAAATTATTAATCATGACTCATTGTCTTTGTTACAATTACTTAAGAATCAGCAAGTCTAACCGAATGTAACTTGACAGATATTATTTACTACTTATATTTAGGGTTCTGGGTTAGGTGTTATGGGTAATGCAGAGATGAATAAGACATAGTACTTATCTTCAAGGAATTTACAGTGTAATGAGATATAGAGATATACTGCTTTATACAGTGAAGGTTCTCTTATCGTCTCTCTATATTGATGAATGAAAAAAATTGATACACTAGTGCCTTTTCATTTTAATATTTGGGCCTTTGGTGTCCTTTTCTCTTTTCTCTTAGAGTATCTTTATTGCCACAGGCCCTGTTATAGGGTCTATCTTTATTGCTTCTGCTAAAGCTCCTTTTTCTATCTTTCTTCTGTCTTGTGACATCTATACGTCTCAGTGCTAGGTGTTGTTATAAGAAGCTAGTTAGTGACAGTTTTATTGTACTATCCAGTGTTGTTCTAGAGAGCCTTATGAAAGTTAACTTATTTAGTTCTCACTAGAACCATATGAAGTAGGAACTGTTTTTTTTTAAATAAGGAAATTGGAACCTCAAGGTCATACATGTTAGATGAGATAGTATAACTGACCAAGCTGTCTGCCTCCAAAGGTAGCAGTCTTAACTCATGCTGTATTGATTATTTTAACTATTGAAATAACACAATGGAAATGGGAATACATTGACTTTTTAAAGGAATTTCAGTTTGTGTAATATTATTTTTAATCTTTCTAATCATTTCAGGATATAAAAGTTAATCCTGAGATTACTGCACTGCAGACTATGCTTGCTGAATGCCAAGAAAAGCTTAAGAAACTGACTCAGATAGAGAGCAGATTAGACTCTTTGGAAGAAAAGATGAAAGGAAAAGTGATGGTAGATGAGAAAACCTGGACTAATCTTATAAGTCGTGTCACTCTTCTTGAAACAGAACTGCTTTTGTCCAAAAAGGTATTTTCTTTTATTAACATTTATGGAATATCTCAGATACAATGAAGTTTTTATTTAGTATTGTGTGTGTGTTCCCTTTGGAAATACTAAATAAGAAACTGTTAAGGAATAGGAAAGTGTTTGGTGGGGATGAAGTCCTGTGAAAACACAGCCTATTTTATTGCTGCTGTCGTGGCTATTGTTTTTCACTTCATCAAAGAAGACAATCTGACAAACCTATAAATTGAGCTTTTAGAGCTATTAATACTTGAAGTATTTAAAATGAGGTAAAATAATGTTTTCTTTTGTTTAAGAAAACCATGAAATTATTTTATAGCCTCTAGCACAAATGGCTTGTTTTACAGAGTGAAGAATAAGTTGGCAGGAGAGGAAAAAATTAAAATTAGAACTTCCTTTTCTCACTCATTTACTTCAATAAACTTGTAAATTTTATAGAGAGTTACCAAGTTTTCCATTGCCTTATCAAATCTGAGAGATTGTTCCTTGATTTACTCAGGATTTCAGTTTCTGGTCCTAGTCTATATTTTTTTCCTAAAAAGTAAAGTTAGTAGATTCAAGAAAGTTACTAACTGATTTCACACTTTAAATATTTCTTATACATAGAAGTATTTATATATTGCTTTATAAGTAAAATAGTTAAAAATATTTAAGCATTTGTCATGTCATCTTTATATTTTATGCTTAGCAGTAATAATATAAAATAAGAACATTTTCCTTTTCATTTCATTCTAAATACTAAACTATAATATTCTAGAATGATGAATATATAGAATATAATGAAATGAATGAAGACTATTCTTCCAGTAGTGACATGAATCTTCTGAAACCTGGTAAGTTCTTATGGTATTGGTGATATAGTTAGAAGTTTAGGAAAATAATTTTTATAGGTACTTGGCAATTTTAATATTCCCAAGACTTGTATTTTAAGAGACTGTAAACCTCCTAGGAACAAATAAAATATTGACCTTACAGACTACAATGACGAGGATTACTAAAGAGGCCAGCTTACATATTTTATATGTCATAGTGGTTGAACTGAATAAATTCTAGTGTACAAAATTGCAAACTGTTAAAGATGTTTTACCCTTTTAATTACTAAGTGCTATAAAGTAATAAGAATGGTTCTCCAGCCCTGGCTGGTGTGGCTCAGTGGATTGAGCACCAGCCTGTGAACCAAAGGGTCGCCAGTTCGATTCCCAGTCAAGGCACTTGCCTGGGTTGCAGGCCAGGTCCCCATTTGGGGGTGTACAAGAGGCAACCACACATGGATGTTTCTCTCCCTCTCATTCTCCCTCCCTCACCCTTTCTAAAAATAAATAAATAAAATCTTAAGAAAAAAAAGAAAGAATGGTTCTCCAAGTTCCGAATTTAAACTTAAGTAGTAGTTTCTCATATGTAAATAATATATGTACGAGAAGAAAATGCATTTGTCAGTAACCTATAAACAGCATACGGTTTGCTAAATGGGTGGGATGTAGCTAGTCTTCAAAGTTGTACCATGTAATCTTGACCCCTGAGCTCAAATAATTGAATCAAGAATAGACAGCTAATCGGGGAATACCACTGTGAGGACAATGGAATCTAGTCAGGCTTTCTCACCCCGAATACCCAGGTGTGGGCTGCCAGAAATAACTTTAAGCTTGCTTGCACAGTGCACTCGCAGTTATATGAGCACTGATGTCATATTTTGGCTAGTGTCTGGCTTTGTCTATGTATAGTATAAAGGGGCAGGAACCCCCATGGGGTGTTCAGCTTCGAGTGCAGCAAGGAGCAAGTTGTAGGCGCAGTGAGCGGGGCTGCCTGGCGCAGGAGCGCGTCCAGTGGCCAGCTGGTAGTCCAGTGCAAGCCCAAGGTTGGAGGGCAAGTATCAATACTGTAATGTCTGCAACAAAGGAACTATCAGAGATTCCAACCCTGCCTCGTCTATTCTTCCAACTGCCAGACACAAGAAATCTGCTTTGTTGGCATGACAACCACTATAGAAGGTGTTGAGCCAAATCATTTTGTCTCTGTTGGAAATTTGGAATTAGGACACCAAAGATAACATCAAATGATGTTGAGCCTGGGCTGGGCATTTTAGCCAAGTTCATGTTGATTAGTAAGCAGAACAATGGAGCAAATAGGCAGGAGAAGTAGACAAAAGACACTGGCTGTATGAGAGATGAAAGTAAAAGTATTTTTAGTTGTTTCAGTCTTCATGTGGTAATACTTTGTTCCCTAACGGAGGTTATCTATGTAGGCTTACAAGAAACCTGTTTAAACAAATGTCTTTTTAATATTTTTGGCCTTGTTTTTGCAGCCAAATGTTCCCCAAACCTGATGATTGATTTGACAGGAGCATATCGTATCTGTGATGTTCTGTGATTGATTCAGTTGTAGGGAAGATTTGACATGAGTTAGTAGTTTATACTTAAAAATAAATTAACTTGCCTATTTATTTGAATGATTGATTGCTATAATGATAAAGATAATACTGTATTGCCTTTTGTAATTATTGGCCAATTTTTAACATCTTGGTCTTTTTATGTAAGTCATTATCTTAGGAGAATATTAAAAACTCATCCGTATACTAGTAACCATTTTATATTAAAATGTTTGTTTTTATTTATACATAAAATTTTTAGATATTTTACTCCACTGTGAAAGGGAAAGATAACCTAAAAATTAATTTCTCCACAGAGAGAAAAAGCAAAGAGAGGGAAGCAAGTATTCCTCTGTCCTCTGATTATAGTACAGTATCAAAAGATTCAACTCCCAGAACCTCAACTGTTAATTACTGTGGTTTGAAAGATATTTCAGAGGTAAGAAAAACTGGCAATTGCTTAGATGATTTCCTTTCTAAGGTCAGGAGAACAAGCAAGCATTAGAATTAGCTGTAGATCGCATTGGCAAGAAAAGTAGTGAAACTGTGTAAATCTTAATCTCTCATAAAAATTCTTTGTGATAAATCAACAGTACTTGATGCAATGTTTTAGACTGTGTTTTATATGTTCATAGTCTGTCTTTGTTGATGGGTTACTTTGAGAAATTGCCTAAATATGTTGATTTTTAAATTAAAGGAAACAACAATCCAGAAAATGGAAAGGATGAAAAAAATGTAAGTAACAGAAAGGGGCAACAGTAATTCATTTCTCTATAGGGAATTGTATTGGATTACAGTATATATAGAATGTGCATATGTGTTTTCAAACCTTAAAGGTCTCTTGATCAGGTGTGGAATTTCCTTCAGGACTCAAGTGGATAATAAATCCACCTACAGTTATGTGTTTGTGAGATGAGTCACTGTTTTGGTTTCCAGCAAGTGATGTAAAACATTGTTAATGGTATTAATTGTGCATTAAACAGTACAGAGATACTTTTGGTTGATAGTTAATCAAGAGGATTATCTATTTTTGATAACTAATTTATCAAAAATTAAATAATATATGTGGCTGGATGGTTTGGAAACATTTTAAGCATTGTTAAAATATTGCTAGAGTATTTCAGAAAGTTATTGGTAAGGTAATACTAAAAATCATATCTATATCTAAAGAACAGTTGAAAGGAAATATGAAGTTATATTTAAGTTATTAGCCTACTACTGTAAAAACTATCACATTTTTTGAAATTTGAGAAGTACTGAAATAACTTGTGCTCCAAGAAATGAAGACTATTAATTGACTCAAGTTGTTATTCTTCCCTTCGGGCTATAGTATACTTTATTTATTAATAACTATACCTATAAATAAGATAAATATTGAAATTTATTTTAAGTTTAGAAGCATAATTTTAGCAGATTAAAACCTATGCCTCCTTATGATATTTATGTACTTAATGTATTATTTATTATTTTTCAGGTTTGAAGAAACTGCAGAGTTACTGAAAGGTTCAAATCACTTATTATAGAATTTTTCTACATGAATTTTTCCAAGATGTTGGCTACTGTACATGTTGTATATTTTAAGAATTCTCTATAAATTTTAATATACTATAATATTTTTATTAAGAATCTTAACTCCATTTGGTAGATGAGCTTTTTCATTTGATATTGAATAAATACTTAAATATTTTTGTGCTATAACTATGTGTTTTCACTGTTTTACTTTTCCTAGGAAAACTCATGTGCCAGTACATTTCTTTTACAGAGCGAAGTCATTACAGCACTGTATTTTTGTGTTGACATTTGTTGGCAGTGTGCTAAGTAATGTTTTTTAAAGTACAGGCTTCAGGGCCATAGTTTACATCCTGTTGGAAACACTCCAACTGGGACTTGCATATTGTACCCAGGAGGCTGTCATACATACCATTTTGCCATCTGTACTGATGGATATGTCGTAATGAAAAGCTAAAAATGCTCATTGAAAATTAAATAAAACAAAAATACAACAATTTAATGCTTAGTGAAAGTGCAGCAACACGTTTCTAGTTAACATTGATTGAGAAGGTAAGGGTATGATTCTCCTTTTGTATTTAGAAGCAGGTTGGAAAGTCCTCTGTGAACAATGTGTCGAGGATTTTAGTGCTCTGTTCTGTAATACGTTTTAAGACCAGCAGCACAGACACAGATGGTGGCCGTCCACTATTACAAGGTACACAGTGAGGGGTTTTTTTTTTTTAAGTGATGGGAAGTAATATATTTTTCTGGAGAGAGAAAATGTCTTAAAGTTAAATTAAGAGAAAAAAGAAATTTACTTTAAATTACTAAATAAATTATTATTTTTTAACTTTATAAATAAAAATGTAATAATCATCCTGGATAATCTTCAAGAAAATTGATTCCATTTTTAGGTAGGAAAAGGAAAGTACTTTTTCTTTTTTATTATTTTTTAGTTCACCTGATTGTATGTTATTTATCCATCTATTTATATTGTATATATGTGTACTTTGAAATTTGTCACAAATGAAATATTAACATTAAGTAAAAATTCTAAATAGAAAAACTTAAGAAAGCATTTTTAGTATTCTAATACATGCTCAGTAATTAAGACTTTAAAATTGTGAACTTTTGAAGTTCACATAAAACCTCACATTTAGTAGAGTTTCAGTGAATATTTCTGAAACAAATTCAATTAGCTTTATATTTTCAATTACAAAAATTGCATAAAAATCAAGAACTTAGAAAAACTATCAATTAACTTCTAAGATTATCAGTGCCAGCATGGAATTATAGCACCACCTTGTGGTTAATATGCCACAGAAAGTATGTTATCTTTTATTAAAAAGTGATTTTTCCATAAAACATAGGACCATATTTTTCCTTTTGAAAATCGCAACTTAAAATTCAATTCAATTTCTTTTAAAAAGAAACATTTATAAAGTTTTCTTGTGCAAAGACAAAAGAAAAAGTCTCCTTTGTCTCTTCCCTCCCTCTCCTTTTATTACAAATTTTTAAAGTTTTTAAATTATACTTGACACTCAATATTTTCTAATTTCTTTATATAGAGTACATTTACACACAATTATATGATTTGAAACATTTTAATCTCCCAATTTACATATTGTGAAAATTATAAATGACAATTGAAAATATAGTAAAAGGTGTCCTATGTTATCAAGTAGAAATCTGGAACCCAAATTTTGTTACACTGTTATCTAAAACTTAAACAGGAACTAGTAAAATCACCTCATAATAACTCCACACATTTACACTTACAAAGAATCTTAATTTGACTTACTGTTTTTTGACAGCATAAATTTTGGGGGGGAAGGAAGCAAATTTCACTTAGTTGAAGTTACTGAACAGATACCCAAATTATTTATTATTCTCTCTTAAAAATTGTAGAAAAAGTTATTTTCTCTCAGGCGGTTTTTAAGTAGCTTGTACCATAAGTGAGCTCCTTTTGATTAACTTCAAGATCTTAAGAAAGTGAGGGAGGAGAATACTGGAGAGATTATTTGGAGCTATATAATTAAACTCTTAGTTATTAACTAGAATTTTCACTACTCCACACCCTTAATTGTCTCATAAGCTGATGACAGGTATTTGTTATACTCACCAGAAAGTCATCAGCAGCTTGTGCTGCCCTGTCTGTGTTGCATTCTTGAGTGATCTGGATTGAGATCATATAGCAACACTAAAGAATGCATAAGGTAAGACATTAATGAGAACAGATTAAAAAGAGTAACATCAGCTATATGTAAATTCTCAGCAAAGCAAAGGACGTTTTTCTTTTTCTTTTTAATTTTTATTTGAGCCAAACTGATGACATGGCCAGGGAGCAAGATCTCAAATGCTCCCACTAAGGACTAGTAAGTAGGAAAAAGTAGGTCTGTATTTTTTTTTTTTTTTGCTTGTTTTACTCTAGTATGCAGTGTTTTAACATGTAATATAGTCCCTAAAAAATAAAAATTAAAGACTTCGGAACTGCGTTTTATGCCATTCATTACTCACAACTTTATATAATTGACAAGCACTTGGGGAAACATTAAAAAGTAAAAGAACCTTGTCAATTTTACAAACTACAACACTTTTTGAGTTCAAATAACATTATAGATTTAATTTTTACTTTTTAACAATCCCCAGGTTTGTGCTCTTTCTTTCAAGCTGAAGGATGTAGAGAAGGTGATGAGGTGGGGTCAGTGTGAAACTTAAAAGTTAACCTACAAAATCAGAAAACTAATTAATGTGTTACTTGAGCCTTAATGCTTCTAGTGAAAATGGCAAGCTTACACTCCTCAAAGAGTGAAGAGAGCTGGAAAACCAGCACTGATCAACGGCAGCAACACTTGGGAGGGGAAGTCCATGCTCATTTTATGATGATTTTTAGTTATATCTAATACTTGTAGGGATGGAGAGATGTATGTATGATATGTATGTTTTGTTTTTCTCTCTGAAGTTAACTAAATCATTAGTAGAAGATTTTAATTGGGTTTAACAAATTTTAATGCAAAATGTTCAACTCAGCATTTTAAAATTAAGAACAGAGTACTTATTTAATAAGTATCCCAAATGTATAAATTATTTGAAGAAAAAGAAGAGAATCACAATATTAATTACCCAGGAAAGTTGAACAGTGGGAAACTGAAATATCTGTGCGTATGCCGAGAAATTTCCTAGGTTTTATTTTTCCTTCTTTCTTTTTTTACCTTAATTGTGCTGCCTAAAGTGTAACGGGCAATCTTCTGCCTACATATAAACTTTTCAAAATTATGTCAGTCACCTTTCTGAATACATGAAAAGTGACTATTAGGAAAACAAATTTTACATTTAAATTCAAATTCAGTGATATTCGACCTTCTTTAAAAAATTGTGAAGTACAACCCAGTTTGTGAAGTGTAAAAATGAGTGCGTGGGGGATGCATTTTAAGGTTTGAATATATACTTAGGAAGCATTGTCAGTAGCCAGACTGGGTCTGAAGAGGGTGAAAGAGAAAGGCATGCCTCAACCTCATCTTCTGTTTAAGCCTGAATGTATCAGTCTAGAATCTGTTTTGTTTTCAAATTCTGATAATTGCTAGTCTGTTAACATATTTAAATGGAATATAATATACAGCATTAATTTCCAAGTTGGTAATTTTTAACATTGTTCTCCATACTGTAAGCATGAATACTTTTGAGCCTTAATACAATGAGTTTCTCCTAATAAATAGGTGAAGAAATTTTATGAACTACCATATTTTTAAGTTTACACAAAAAGGTACATAGGTCTCACTTAAAGCACTAGAAGCCAGTGAAGTTTGAGAAAAAAAAAAGATTTCAGCTTACAGCAATGTGGCAAACAAGATATTTTTAAAAATCCTGCAACAAATCAAATATTCTAGAGAAACTATAATATTAACCACAAGAAATTAAAGGAAGTTCCTGACAGACAAGGGAGGAAGTAGAAATTCAGAGTATTAAGCTTGCTTGAAAGAGCAGCTTCCCTGAAGTTGTTTGCTAAGAGTAAGAATCTAAAGCCTTACGGGTTTTTTTCCCTCACATTTTTCATCAACCTTTTTGTGGAATAATTCACATAACAGTTTCACCAACTTAAGTCAATTCAATGAGTTTAGCAGTTTCTCATAAAGTAAAACATAACTTTGTCATGTGATCTAGCCATCCCACTCCTAGGTTTACCCAAGAGAAGTGAAAATGTGTGTTCAAAAAAAAGACTTGCGTTCTAATGTTCATAGAAGCAATGAGAAGGGCTATGTAGAACAACCAAAAAAAAACAAAAAACAAATACTTAGAATTTGGTGGATTTGGGGATATTACATCAATATATAAAAATCAACTATTTCTATAAAGGAGCCATGAATTGAAATTTACTTAAAATATATGTATATATAAAAGGAACAGATATTAAATGGTACACAGGACCAAATGTCACAAAAGTTGTATGTATCCCTGGCTGAGTAGCTCAATTGGTTAGAGCATTGTCCTGATAGAGCAAGGTTGTGGTTTGATTGCCAGTCAGGGCACATGCAAGAAACAACCAATGAATCATAGATAGATGGAACAACAAATTGATGATTCTCCACTCCCCATCTTCTCTCTCTAAAATCAGTCAATAAAAAAATTGTTTTAAGTTGTATGTAAACCCCATGTATAAAATTATAAAAATTATACAAAGTAAAAACATTAAAACATTAATGGAGAGACATACCATCTTCACGTTAGGAAAACTGAATAAAGCTTGTTCATTCTCACCCACTATATAATTTCATTATAATTAATTGCAGTTTAATATTATTATATATGATTAAAAAAGAGATAGGCCCCAAGATAACTGAGACAATTTTGACGAAGAGAAATAGGTGGGGATTGACCCTATAAGATATGTAAATTATTATAAAACTGTAGTAACTAAAAGTAATTAGAATTATTAAATAATTGTTGTAGTGTAAGGCAGACAAATTGTCTATTTCAGCAGAGCGCTCCCAAACAGACTCTATATAATAAGATGTAAGACAAACACTGCATTACTGATTGGAGGGGAAAGAATGGATTATTCAGTAACTAGTTTTAGAATACCTGGCTATCATTTTTTTAGATAATTCTCAAAACACAAAATGTACAAACCATAAAAAAAATACCTGAAACTAAAATTAATATTGAATGTCAGCTGTAATTGAAAAATTTAAAAAGATGTATTTGACATTAAAATTAATAGTTCAATTACTGGCTGGAAAGATGGTGGCTTCCTGAAGGATTGGTTGTTCGCACAGAAGGTAGCTCTGCAAATGTCATGCCAGAAGGTGGTTGGAGATATCCCCAGCATCTGGCACCTATTGCACAAATCACTTAAATAGACTTGAGCATGAAAGGGAATTTATTGGCTCATCAAATTGATGAGTAAAGTGAACCATAGATATACAGACCCCAAAAATCTCACAAAGGAGGAAGAGAAGGAGAAAACAGCTAAGTTGTGGCCATGTGGGAATTCCAAACCTGAAGGCTGTGGGAATTGGGCCCTGAAGCTAAGGCAAATGTGGGCAGCCACAGTTATGTGTGACGGATATGCAGCTAGGGCTCATGACTGCCCCGCCCCCACCATGCCCACAAAGTCCAGGTGTGTATGCTGAGCGACAACTGTCTGGGTCTGTCTGAGAAAATGCTCTCAATATGAGAGGGCTTTAACAGCGCCAAAACAAACACCTTTTGTGTCTCTCAAAAGATGATTTAGATGTTCATAAGGACAAGACACAGGATCACCAGGAGACATGAGTTAGTGTTGGTGGTTAATGCTTGGCTGTCAAGCCTGACCTCCAGTTCCAGAGAGCTGTTCAGTTGTTGTATGTGAACTGGAGATCATCTCCTTTTCCACCTGCAACCTGGAAAGCCTCTTGTGCCTCAGCTGGCAAAAGATGAAATGGCCACATCATTCCACATCCACACGATATCTGCACCGTCCTTATCCAGACTGCTTTCTCTGACAGCTTGGTTTTCCCCAATAGAGCACATGAAGAAAATGGCTCCAGTGCTCATATTCCTTCTCCAATGGAGCCCACAAGATTGAGAAGGTGAGTGCAAGTCTGGATGCCAAGGGTATGAGGTCAGACATGAAATTATACTGAATGAAGCCTTCAGTTTGGACATCTGCAGGGCTAAACTACTGGAGTGGCCTTGTTGCAGGAGAATAAGATTGAGGCCACTATATGAGTTCCACACCACCCACCATATTTTCCCACCCTTTCCTCCCTGAAGGCAGTGCTGGGGGTCCACTACCAGGGTTCCTGGGGCAAGTAGCTCAACTTCTCTGAGCCTTGGTCTCTTTCCCCGTACAGAGAAGTTTGGCCCAGGGCACTAGTTCTCAAACTAGGCACCATGTAACCTTTGGAGGTTCCAGAAGTTACTAGAGGGCTTTGGTAGAAAACATGGAAGTTTCAAAAGGAACTTTAGGGTCTCTGAACACTCATCCCCTGTGACTCCACACTGACAACTCATTCTCCATTTGTAAAATTTCATGTGATTTTTTTCCCCATGTGATTTCATCACTGAAATAAAAATGAGAATAGCTCAAAAATATTCCCATCAAAAGAAACTGTGAGATAGAGCAGAGATCAAGCTTTTAGTAGAAACAACAAATTAGTATTTGGAATATGCAAAGAACATCTATAAATAAATAAGAATAATACAATATAACAAAGTACAAAAGACATTAGGAATTCCTGAGAAAAGGAATCCTGAAGGAGAAATATACATATGAAAATATACTGATGAGATACCCACTAGATATATAAAATTTAAAAAGTCAAACGTTAATTTTTTTAAAGGTTGTAAACGAAGTCTTACATACCAATGGCAGGTGTACAGTCAGTAGAACTACTTTGCATATAATTTGGAAAAATCTTATAAAAGTGAAGATGTGCATATCCTAAGAACTAGCAATATACACTATGGCATATGTCTTAGATAAATTCTCTCACGATTAGTTAAAGAAAATATAAGAATATTTATAGTACTCATAGTAACATTGCATGAAATTGCCAAAAAGATTGGCAGTGACCATTGGTGAGAAATGAGCCTGGAGAGATAGAATCTTGTATATCATCCTAAATAGCTTAACCTTGCAAAACAATGGAAAGCCATGAGGACAAGAATTTCATTTTCTAAAGATGACTCATGGTGTTTTAGAAGGCTAATTAGAAGAGGACAGAACTAGAAGCAGGAGGACTGATTAGGGAACCATTAGTGTCCAGAAGAGAAATGGGGCTCAGGTAAAGAAATAGCAAGGGGGGATTAATCAATGAACTAGTATAAATGACCCATGGATGGACAACAGGGTGGGGATTGACTGTGGGAGAGGGGGGAAGTGGGCTGTGCAGGGGAGAACAATGGGGGGAGAATGGGACAACTGTAATAGAACAACAATAAATTTTTTTAAATAGCATTGGAGATAAAGGGGAGACAGAAAAGAGAAATACTATAGATGCCGAATTAATTGTTGACTGACTGGGCGAGGAAAGAAAAAGAAAGGATATTTTCTGTCTTGAATGGGTTATAGTAACCAAAGAACATTAATAGTGTTTCTGTGGAAAGTCAGTGGGTCCAACAGGATAAATAATCCCCAACCTAGAATTCCAAATAATTAAATAAATATATTGATTTGTTTATATGTGATTTATATGACTTTAGTACAATGTCAACCCCGAACAACGATTTAGTTTCTGCATAGTTTAAATGATAATTTTCTAGCAGTATTTTCACAAAGTTCTTTTAAGGGGCTCAAATACAACCTTCATTTTTTTTTTTTTTTTTATGGAATGCTTCATGAATTTGTGTGTCATCCTTGAGCAGGGGCCATGGTAATCTTTTCTGTATCATTCCGATTTTTAGTATATGTGCTGCGAAAGTGAGCACAACCTTCATTCTTAATACTACCTATGATCATCATTGATTTGTCATGAGACCATCCCTGCCTTCTCTTTTCTTTCAACGACATTAAAAGGCAGGGTGTATGGACTCATTAACCTGGGACCCGGGAGCTATATTCAAGTCAAAAGCATATTATGTTGTTCATTTTGCACATAGAATTAAAGACTACAGAATTGTTTTTTGTTTTGGCTATTTTCTCTGAAAAGTGAGGAAACATAATAATTATTAATATGGAATAGCCTGTAAAATTGTGATTGATATAGTAGACACTTATTTGCTGTCCACCCTTGCACTTCGTTTCATTTATAAAATTTACCCAAGTTTCCTAATGGGCAACAGTGCCTTCGCATTCTGAGCTATGTAGTTTTAAATGGAAGTGAATTCAGGTGTGGACTCAGTCATTCTACTTATTCCCAGACACTGTTTAAGAGATGAGTAGGCAACTGAAGGCTAGGAGCTTGGTCTTCTGGGGAAGAGAAACTTCTTTCTTTTTCCACAGTAGCTTACCAGAAGAGACTCTCTCTTACTCTGTACAGTGTAAGTGTAGTATGAGGATGTGAGCTGGCATTGATACAGTTTCTGTTTCTGAGTGAAAAACTGCCACAAAGAACCTCAAAGAAGAAGCCAGTATCTCAAAAGGCAGGACAGTGAAATGCTAGTGGGAGCTCTTTTCAAAGCCAGGATTACCTATGGACTTCTCATTTGCATGAGTCAGTATGCTGCTATTATTAGTAGAGGTCTTATGGATATAATGATGTATACAGGAAATTGTACTTTAAAGAAAAAAATTTTTCAATTCTTTTATCATGGCAAAGAATTATTTAATATAATTTTTAACCATAATACTTTGATACATGTAAAAGAAGGTATCAATAGCTCTTAACTTTCTAGGTCCAAACTATCATTTAACAATATGAATTTAAAAGGCTTTTAAAATCTGTTACATAATGTTACATAGACAAATGTACTACAAACAGTTAGCATTTAGGATTAGGATACAGAAAGTAATGCCACTTATGCTTTCCCATTTTATTGGAAAGGTGAATCAGGATGAGTAGGAAAGTACAGAAAGAGCACTTTGGTCACACACACACACACACACACACACACACACACAAACACACATTTTTAACAAGAGTTAGTCATAAGAAATTTTGAAAAGTTGTTAGCTTTCCCTCTTTTAGTGCAATTTTAATTGATTTTAAGTTGTAAAAGTTAAAGTTAAAGGAGACATGTGTTTTTAAATTGTTTTGATATACCTTCAAAGTTATAAATGTTATAAAGTAGTCAATGTTAAAATATATTTGATAGTTTAACAATAACATTTTGCTTCCAGGATAATGTTCTCACACTTTATAGCTTTAAGAATGTACGTTACTCATGGGAACCAAAAACTTTATGCTATGAGAAACTGAAGGGGAAAAGTTCAAAAGGTAGTCCATGACTTTTTGGGGGGGAAAGTAGGGGGTGGAGTTTGGAAAACAGATAAGACTGTTTGGATTATGTTGTTCTCTGATTTAGTAAAGAAAAATGCTAATGAATATAAGTTAACCTCAGGTTATCAGCATTCTTGCTCAAGATAGATTTATGGTAAAAATAGACTACTGAACTGTCTTGTTAAATTTTTAAACATGAGTTTAGATGAATTACAAATAACATCCTCTGCCCTTAGGTCAAAAGGAATATGTAAACTCAAATTTTTTAGATAAGAAAACGTATTATAGTTTCAGCTTTTATACTTCCTGTTAAAATAAGTATATACAATCATGTTTTTATTCTGAATATATAACATTCATTTTTTAAAACATATGTAAAGTAACACATGTTCATTTTATTTTCATTTTGAAATTTTTTAGAGTACAAGGAGCAAATTGCACCCAGAAATAACTTTTGTTAATATTTTGGTGTATATAAATTTTTCCTTTTTTCTATGTGTATATTTATATTGATTGTGTGGTTATTTAAAAATGGAGATTCTATTTTAGCTATAATTTTTATTTTTTATGGTACTCATGAGCACTTCCCATGTCATTAATGTGCTTTTAAATTCAAACTCTGGATTTCAATAGCTATAAATATCCTCTTCTAGAAGTTCAACAAACTTTGACCTTCTTCAGTATGCCAGTCATTAACACCATAATCTTTTAAATAATTTTTCTCTTGTATAGTTTGCTGGTTTATAAAGTTCCTAAATATAAAAAGTGCCACAATAAATGTTTCTCTGTGTAAATCTTTGATAATGTTATTATGGCCTTAGGATATGTGTTTAGGGTATGCAGTGATTAAGGTAATTAATATCTACTTATGACTTTATGTCCATAAATGTTATACTCTTCTTTAAGAGCTTTTGTTTATATATACACTCACCACAATTGAGCATATATATTTTTAAATCTCTCCTAATCTTTCCTGATAATTACATTATTTTATCATTATATTTACTTCTAAATTTTTTATTAAAGTAAGACAATTATGTCCATCAGTCGATGAGAGGATAAAACAACTATGGGATGTTTACATAATGTAGTACTACTTGGCCATAAAAAAGAACTTTTTCCCTTTGCAACAGCATGGATGGACCTGAAGAACATTATGCTAAGTGAAACAAGCCAGTCAGGGAAAGACAAACACCATATGATTCCACTCATATGTGGAATCTAATGAACAAACTGAACTAACAAGGAAAACAGAGACAGACCCACAGATGGAGAGCAGATGACAGTTCAGGCAGGGAGTGGGGGTTAGAAGGTGGAGGGCTTGAGCCAGAAGGAGAAAGGACTCGTGGACGTGGACAACAGTGTGGTGATCGTGGGCAGAAGAGGGGTATAACGGTAATTGGGGGAAAAAATTACAACAAAAAATTAAAAAATAATTTAAAAAGTAAGACAATTACAGAGGTTTCTGATCCCCATAGCTCTTTACCTGAGCGTCACCCCCGAGAGGAAAAAACTGACCATTTTATCCGTTACTTCTGGTGTCTATTTCTAAATACTGTGGTTATAGTTTTTGTTTGTTTTGTCTACTTTAGGCATTTTCTTTAGACTACCTATTATGGAAGAAGAAGAAGTAGTATGCTAATTCCTATCTACCCATCTTACCAATATATTTGTACAATATCTGGGTCTATAATTTTGTGTTTTTTTCCCTAGAATTTCCCCACATGGAGGACTCCATCTTCTTGTTCCAACCTGGGCTGGCTGCTCTCTGGGCCTACTCTATGCCATTCATCACAGACTTTTCCTTGGCCTCTCTCCTGTGTTTAACTCTATTTCTTGGATCTCATATCTCCCTTTTCTTGCTGCACTCTGACATTTTCATAGCATTCACTCATTTAGTCCAGAGGCTTTCTAGCATTCTGCCTAGAAAGCTGGCTCTCTCCTCAGCTCCAGCTCTTTGAATGGATGTATCCTGACCTATGGTTTTTCCTTCCTGCTGCATAGACAGCACTTGCCCATCTGATTTCTGTATTTGAGAAATTAGTTAAAACCTCTGCTGAAAGGTTTTACTGGCCCATACTCTTCATGTGGGTTTTATAGCTTTCATATTCCTTTATTGTCATGATAAATGGGAGCTATGGAGGTGGGAAAGCACATGCTTTCTCGAAATAGAAAGCCCACTTCATTAACTTAAATATTTTCTTGACCGTTTTTTCCCTACCTGTATTAGTGTCTTTTTATTCTTTTGGTAACCTCTTCCATTTAACGACTTCTGTTTGTAGGTGACAAAATGTCTAAGGAATCCACTTCAAGAAGCTGCGAGCATGGTCTTTCCCTTCATTTCAACTCAGAATTAAAACTTTTGATCCTTGTTTTTTATATTCCAGCCCAGAAGTAGTTTTCACTGTAGAAGTTTTGTGAAAACAGTCTTATACCTTATCATAGTGGTCTACAACCAGGCTCTAGCTTCTCCAGGAACACTATACAGGGTGAATTTAAATATATATTAAACTAAGAGGCATTCTCGGAGATGAGTTTAAGTGCATTTTATTTTTAGACAACCTGCATAATGTGTTTTTCTTAAAAACAATGCCTCTGCTTCAAGTAAATCAAGGTCAAAATAAATGAAAGGTTCAAGGTACCATCAGTCTCGTTTGTCCTAGTCCTGGTGTATGGATTGAAAAGCAGCAGCCCGTTGCAAAATTCGTAAACATTTTTCCAGTTCTAAGCCATCCATAAAGAGAATCGTATATGGGGGGTCGCACCATCCTCTCGCCAGCCCAGCACAGCAACCATGCCATCTGGATGCGTGCTTTCACCAATAGAGAACTGGTAGTTTTGAAATTAGGAAAGATGTACTTGATTTGTTCTGCAGCCCCTGTCATAAAAGGTTTAACTCCTTCTGGTCTGAGTTCTACAAGTCCCTCTTTGATTGATTTTCTATCATCTTCGATGTATTTCTTTTAAGCTTCTTTTGTGAAGCTGGTTTCCTGCAAGTGAGAGTTCCTGACAATATCTACAGCTGTGATTACTGTGCGTTCAGTACCTTCACCCTCTCGGCCTTCAGCGGAGGCATTTCCACCAATAAGCGAGTCATCAATGATACCTCTGTCCTGTGGCCATCTTCCCCTCTGCTTTCGGAGGCAACCTGTCTGTGATCTTCTGGATCTTGTAGATATCAGAGAATATCTCATTATGACTGATGAAGTCTCGGTAGATGATCATGAAGCCGGCTGGAAGGAAAGCCCCACCCCGCGATGGCTTAGCAGAAGCTGGGAGGGAGCTCCAGGCAGAGCTTGCTCCAGTCAGAGCAGGGATGGGGGCGGAGGGGAGGGGGAGTGGAGTGAGAGCAAGTGGAAAAGCTATTTATTGACTTTAGAAAAAAATATAGAGAGAAAAATCCAAATGTTACAGAAATACCAAAATCGCCCATCCTTGCTTCGTCGTCCCACATAGGGAAAGCGTTACATATCCAGCATAGTGAAAGGGTCAAACACTGGCAGAGAGAGGTAGGAACTAAGACATAGCTCAACAGTGAAAGCATCAGGGAAAGAGTGGGCAGGGCAAAGAAGATAGTTGTTTATAGGGTTGGTAGGCTAAAGGCTCAGTGTTCCATTAAAGCTGGGTAAATAAGGAGAAAATAAAGTCCCTTGTATCTAAGATCCCAACTCCTATGTTGATTATACATTCTCAGCCGAACCCTGTCATTCATTTCAGTGGAGTAGGACAAAGCAATGGCAATAGAAAAAAGGAAAATAATGAAATAGTATTTTCTTAGTCTTTGAACATGCGACATTGGCAACAGGCTAGATTTGTTCTATTAATTGCATCAGCCACATCTTATAAGCACATTTCCATGGGCCATATGTAACAGGCCTTGGCTCCACTCACTGCATTTATTGACTCCTCAAATTGCTAACATAATTTTTTCACATCATTTTCATCAAATAAAATTCACTTTAATTTTTATGACTTATTTAAAACGGAAAATATCTCCCCAAATGGTCTGGGTCTCCAAGTGGCAGAAATTTTATGTACTTCATATGTGAACTGCCAAAGAACTCAAGCAACGTATGCACTAATCATGACCACTTACTGTTCTGATTCAGATGTTTTCTCAGTATATGGAGCCTTACCCCAAATAGAAAATAATTTGAGTTGAGTATGTCCATACATTGTGGCTCAAGTAATGTATTTTTTGGAGTAATAAACACAATTTTGTTCCTAATTGGAGGGAAATGATGCTTAGAATTGAACCTGTTGCCTTCCTGAAATTGAAGTCTAGAACACATGGAGACATTCCTCTCTACAAAATGCACTTGCTAATAGAAACAATCCACATCTTCTTGTGGAAGGCAGAGTTCTTTGGAATTTACTGAAAGTGGAAAATTGATTACATTGGGCACAGAAGACATTTATATTTATAGAAACACTTTAGATAAGACTTTTAAAAGCCAGAAAAAAATCATTTTAAGGCAATTTCAGAAAAATGTTGTAATCTTTTTTACTTTTAATAGGCATAAACAGGATTTTTATATTGATATTGACAGAAACTAGGTGCTTAATTGATTATTTTAACTTAAAAAGATGAATTGCTCTAACATTGGTTTAGAATTTTTCTTTACTATATACAATTCAATTTTGTGGTCTGGCGAATGACCAATAGTCATTTATCTAGTATGCATACCTTTCCACAGCTGGATTTTCAAATATGATTATAAAGTTCATGTGACAGAACTATCCTGAAAATAAATATGTCAGCAGGCTTTGCTTTATTTTATGCATTTATTCTGGATGTAACATAGCTCGATACAAACACAGACGACACTCTCAGACATTTTGCCAGAGCTACTCAAGCATAGCATTGTTTGAGATTGCAGAAGGTGATTTAGAAACACCTGGGTTGAATATTTATATCCATGCCTTAAATCCTAAAAGCCTTGCAGTTTTATAGTCCTTTGGGGAAAAGACAGGAACTACATTAACACTTGTTAGTGAAACAGTTACTGCACTGCTGAATAACTTCTTTTTAAATTTGAAAATTATGCAAAAAAAATTAAGATTAAGAAAAATTAATGTATTATCAGGTTTTACAGGTTTAGGAATAGATATTTTTAGAATTATTTTAGAAATGTATCTTTTATATTTTGGGTCTTGGGAGCATGAAGAAAAGATGCATTGGAATAAAATTCTAAATATATTCAAATGAGCATCACTGTCTGTAGTGGCATTTAACAGAATGTAGTTAAGAGACCCAGCTAATGTCATAACAATGATCAACAAAGTATTCTGCTCAAGTTTGCTCTTTGTGGTCCTCTTGTAACTTCTGTCTCCTAAATATTATTTCCACACTCCCCTCTCTCCCTCCCTCCCTCCCTCCTACTCTTGGAACTTCTGTCTCCTGAATATTATTTCCACATTCCCCTCCCTCACTTCCTCTACCTATTTAGTCCAACTTGATACCACTCAAGACAAAAAGCTTAATTTGATAGAATATGAGCTGATAGATGACTAGGGAGAACAATAAAGTTTCTTCCTCTTTTTATCAGCAACACATTAACATTTAACACCCAGCATCTGGAGAAGTTCCTCCACCTTTCTCGTCAGCAGCAGTGATTTTTGGCCAGAGCAGTAGGAGTGCAGCACTGGAGATGATGACATCAGTATTTTTTCAAAGTGGGAAGTTTTACAGGCTATGAGATAATACATTAGCTACCAGAAGTGCCAGACTTTTGAAAAAGACCCCCCCCACACAAGATGAAATGTCGAAATGTCGGCAGCCGTCCGTCTCGAGAGACGATGGTGTAGCTTCTTAAGAGTCTATCTGCACCGCCGAGAATGGCTGTGCAGTCCGACTCGGGAGTGACACGGTACCTGTCTCCTCCCGTGTTGAATCGACATCTTGCGATGACGCTGGAGTGTCCTCTCCAGTGAAGCTGAAGCTACAGAGCCTGGGCAGGGTGATATGGAGGGTCTGCCGTTGCCCATGCAGCAGACCCCCCCTCTCTTCGCAGCTGAAGGATCCAAGGGAAAGACGGAGTCAATACAGCTTGGCTTCGGGTGCGCCGCAGGAGTTGCCGGTGTTGACTACAACGTCAAACCGCCTTAGGGACTCCGGCTCCGGATTTTCTGTCGGGGTTTACTCCCTTAGCCTTTCCCCTGAAGAGGTATGCCGCAAGGCAGTGGAGGTTTTTTGAAATCAGAGTTTTCCTTCTCTGATGTGCCCTGACTGGAAGATCGAACCAGCGACACTTAGCTCGCAGGCCGACGCTCAATCCACTGAGCCAAACCACACAAGATAATCTTTAATAATAACAATAACAATAATCATTGCTAACATATTTGAGTACTTACTCCAACTGAACCCAAGCTGTATCGACTCCGTCTTTCCCTTGGACCCTTCAGCTGCGAAGAGAGGGGGGGTCTGCTGCATGGACAACAGCAGACCCTCCATATTACCCTGCCCAGGCTCTGTAGCTTCAGCGTCATCGCAAGATGTCGATTCAACACAGGAGGAGACAGATACCATGTCACTCCCGAGTCGGACTGCACAGCCATTCTCGGCGGTGCAGATAGACTCTTAAGAAGCTACACCATCGTCTCTCGAGACGGACGGCTGCCGACGACGACGACTCCAACTGGGCACAGAGTAGATTACATATATTATCTCATTTAAATCTCCTAACAATCCCATTAGGTAGATACTTGTGTTATCACCTGTTATTGATGAGATGTCTATATAAATTAATTATTGTGATTAACTACCTCCAAAATTAGTGGCTTAAAATATCAACCCTGAATGGAACTCATGATCCTGTTGATAGTGATTTTCGGGTAGGGGTGGGGGGCTTCATTGGCTGGTTTTTAGTCTTGACCAGGTTTAGGAGATTTGGTGGAGCTCTATGAACTTGTGATGAACTGATGAGTCAGTTGGAGCCTTGCTGATCTATAAAGGACTTAGCTGTGACAACAGGACCCCTCTACAAAGTTCCTCATTCTCTAGCCTGCTAACCCAGGCTTATCCATGTGGTCATCTCGAGTTTCAAAAGCTCCAGAATGGAACCTCAAGACCTCTTGAGGCCCAGGGTTGGAACAAGGACAACCATCTGATTTCTAGTGCATTTGGTTGGTCAAGATAGTCGCAAGTTCTCCCAGGTGTCAACAGGTGGGAAAACTGCTTCTCCGGAGGACTTCTGTTATGACTATTTTTGCATTCTACTGTCATTTCTGAGTTGGAGAGAGATGTTCTGACTGGCCAAATACCACATAGTTCATAAGTAACTAAAATCTCATCCATTGCTGGTAGGAATTGTACAGCCACCTGAGGAAACAGTTTGGCATTTTTTTGAGTTGTTTGTCCCCTTAGGATTAAATTTTAAGAGTTCTTTATATATTCTGGATGTAAGTTTTTTGTTTGACATATGTGTTGTGCAGATTTTCTCCCAGTTCTTGGCTTGCATTTTCATTTTCTTGATGGCATTTTGTTTTAAAGAACAAACGTTTTCATTTTAATGAAGTCCAATTTCCCAATTATTTTCCTTCATGACTTGTGCCTTTGGTGTTCTGCTTAAGATTGAATGAGTGAATGAGAAGTGCTTGAGAAGAGTCAAAGGGTAGCTCTAGCAGTCTAGGGTACAGCCTGAAGTGGTGCAAGTGCTTTGTTTAAAAACAAATTTTTCATTCTATTTAATAAACTTACTTGCCTTAACATAAAATGTAATTCTTTACATATGAGCAAGCTTATCTGACGCACCAAGGTAAAAGCCCATGCTTAGTCCATGGCACAGGACTGTCTACCTTCAGAACATAAGAACTCTAGGTTGAGAATCATAGAACTGAATGGCCACTTGCCTCAGAAACTAACATTATTATCTATAATGAGTTTCAATGTAAATAAAACAAGGCTACAATTAAAGGGGGGATTGTCATTGTAGTGTATATACATATAATGAAGTCTGCCTTAATCTTTTCTGATCAACTATAATAATTTTCTATGTAGATTCGACTATTCAACTGCTTAAGTATGTCTAAGCTACTAATAAACTTTCCAGAATGAATAGCAGATGAACAACTGAATATAAACGAAAACAGATGCCTAGAAGAAGAGGATCCAGAATTGTCATCAGCTCTTCATGATCACTACATGTTTTCTCTAACAAGCTCATATGCCCACAGCACATTGCCAAAGTTTACTGACTTCTTCCAAAATTTCTGTATGAAATTATTATTATGATCTCATAGAGTTCAGGATTACTGACCAAAGAGCACGCCTCCCCAGGATGTTTTTTCAAAGGAGCTGATACCCCCAGGAGTGCTGGAGGAGGGAGACACACATGCATTTGAGGACTTTACTAGCCTAACCTCTGCTGTATAATCTCAGAATCTTCCAAAGTTTGACTCCTTTCAAATCTGAGACTCTGGAGTCTCTCCATGATCCAAAGACACAAGGCAAGCAGAAAAGAATACCCATTGACCCTGTATTTGGTATCCACATTCTTGTGCCTTTAAGATATATATTTTTTAAATTGACTTATTGAAATATAATATTCCTATGAATACATGCACATGCTTTCACAATAAAGGTATTCATGATATATGAGGAAAGATGGGTTCTCATACACTATAAAACATAAGATAACATAAAGCAATGCTTTCTGCTCTGGAGGTATTTGCTTTCAATTAATGTCTGTTTAAATGTACATATAAAATATATTTAAGAGGTGATAATATGGTGGTGGTAGCACAACAATGTGAATGAACTTAATGTCATTAAACTATTAAAAATGATTAAAATGTTAAGTTTTGCATTATTTATATTTGTATATTAAGTTATTTAATTAAAAAAAAAAGAATTGATAGTAGGTTAGATGGTAAATAACTGAATGTGGCAGCTAGGACTAAGTTTTTATCCTAATTGGACAAACCTTAGAAGACAAAATTTGTTTCATACCTTTTCTCTGCACACACATCAGAGTGATTTAAGTAAAATCATCTCATGGGTCTATAGCCCTGATTCCATTTACCTCTTTTTTCTGACTCCTTTTCTGACAAAAACTGTTGATTTTCAAAGACAGCTTAAGAGTGGGAAAACATGTTGAGATACATAGGCACAGAGCTGCCATGACATACACAGATGGGGTGTGAGGGGAGCGGTGATGGTGAAAGAGGGATGGGGTCATGAGAAGCATCAGTTAATTATTATTACTATTTTTTTTTTTTTGCATAGAAGCAGATCTGTTAAAATATATGCTTATTACAACAACTGCTAAAATTATGGTTCATTTTGATAGGACAATATCAACCTCAAAATCTAATTTCAGACAACAGTTTACCAAGCAGAATCATAACAATTATCTGTGTTTTTTATGTACTTATTTTTTTTTGATTGATTGAACTAGTTACATTAAACATTTGCTAGCACTCTGTGTAATGTATCCCGATATGTGATTGGAATAAAGGCAAGTTGTTAGGGTTTAGTATCAAAAGTATTTGAAAATGCTTAGTGGATCTATGGCAATGATGCCATTTGGTTCTAGAATCAAATAGCTCACTAGGTTTACACAGTTATTCAAGTTTATGTATTATGTAGGAATATATTATCATTGTAGGGTATCTAAAAGCACAGGTTTCTTTGAAAAATCACCAGTGAATTTAAAAGCAGTTCTTGAATTACTTATATTTGGAAATGTTCTGAAGGAAGGTGCAGCATTAACATAGATTTTTTTAAAGATTAAAATTTATTTTTCCTTAGTTTAAAGTGTAATAAATATTTCTGCCTCCCAAAGACAACCTCTTTTAATACAAGTTCTCTTCTAGGCTTTTTTTTTTTAAATTAATTTTGACATAACTGTGACCATACTCTATACAGTTTATGTCCTGCATTTTAAACTTAAAATCAAACATAAGTTTAACAAAACTTTATGCATGTAATTTAAAAATCCAAATGACTATGTCATTATTATTTTAGTTAATGACATAATATTACACATTCAAGTGCTGTTATAAAAATACTCTCATGAACACATTATTACATGACATTTTCACAAATTTCAGATTGTTTCTTTTACTTAGAGTATCTATCATCCAGTTTCAAATGGAGAAGCAGAACTAGTAGGAGATATATAGTAAGAAATTCATGGCAAGGAACTGACTCTCCTGATTCTAGAACCCAGCTAAGCAAGTGTGGAATCTGTTGGGAAGACTGCCAGGCAGAGCAGTCTGGAACTCTCTGGAATGGGCTGAAACTGCTGTTCCACAAGCAGAATTTCTTCTTCTTGGAAGGCTCAGCTACATTTCAGGTTCTTTAACTAATTGAATAAGGTCCACAGAGATTACCTAGCATAATCTCTTTTACTCACAATTGACTATGAACTTAAAAAAATACCTTCACAGTAACACCCTGATAAGTGTTTGTGAATAACTGGGGACTGTAGCTTAGTCAGGCTGACACATCAGAAGACCATCAAGGCTATGTGTTCAGAAGTAGAATTATTGAGTCAAAGAGAATAAATTTAAAAAAATACTGATACATATATTCAAATTCCTTCTCTAAAGGGTCATTGCAATCTTCTTTCCTTCCCACTTTATCCCTGCCTTTTTGTGTGTTAAGTACCAGACTGCCTACTCTACTAGACTGTGGATCAGTAACAGTTGAGAATGCTCCTAAAGTAAGAAAGTACTTATTTTTTACGAACCATGGGTATGGACTTGGGGGGGGTGCTGGGGGAGGGAGATGCTGGGTGGAGGGGAGTAAAGGGGAGAAAATTGGAACTATTGTAACAATATAATCAATAAAATACATTAAAAAAAAAAGAAAGTACTGTACTAGTGTCTCAAAATAAGCACATTTGCTGGCAGTATTTACGGACCCTGCTTTCCCGGGACACTTGGTCTGCCTTCTCCATGCCAACATCTAGCCCCCACTGTATGTGCCTCACTAACTGCCCCAATCTATTTATAGGTGGGGATATTAATTTCTATTTATTATTTACTCTTTATAGGAAATGTGTTAGACATTTGGAGGGGGGAGATAAGTATTAACCCTGTCGTCAAAAAGTCTAAAGTTTACACCGTAATTTTAAAATAAATATTTGATGTTACATTGATGTTAAAGTTTATGTTGATATGATTCTCTAGCAAACAAGGCTAAATCATGTCTTTAAAATCCTCAGAACTGTACACAAATGGCAGACCTTTGTGAAGCTCCCTCTTGTTTCAGTAGACCTGGGTAGAAGTCCCATATTATTATACCTTTAGAAACCTTATTGTTCGGCAGAGGTTAGTAGGGTGATTAATTTGGACAGATTTGGTAATAAGATTTTTGCCATTGTTGAATTCTTCTATGTGTTTTTCTTTTAAAGATTTTATATTTTTAGAGAAAGGGGAAGGGAGGGAGAAAGAGAGAGCGAGAAACAGCATGTGCAAGAGAAACATCAATGGGCTGCTCTGGAAGGCCCTCTAGCCCCCAACAGGGGACCTGGCAAGCAACCTAGGCCTGTGCCCTGACCTGGTATCCAACGGATGACGGTTCGGATGATGCCCAACCCACCAAACCATAAAGACAGGGCTTGTTTTTCTTTTTTTTAGTCGAATTCTTAGTTCTACTTCTGTACCAGTTTTTGAAACCTGAACAAATAACTTAATCTCCCGAAACCTCCGTTTTCTCACTTATAAAATGGAGATCATACTGTCTCTCTTGTGTGGATAGAGGAGGATTAAATGAACCAATGCAAGTAAAGACTATGGTATACATGCTGACACATGATGTATTTGTATGTTCTAAGTACTTCCCCTCCATATTGTTTGCTTTCTGTCTCCCAACTATGACCTCAAATTTTCAAATAATGTAGGGGTGAGGCAGGATAGGAAGAGCTACAGAAATCCCTTGACAAGTGGAATAAGGGAAACTGAGACAAAATAATTAAACAAGGCCAAACAATTTGAGAAATTTACAAGTCAGCTAATGAAACACAAAGTTCTCCTCCCTCCCCTCCCCCAACAGAACCGCCTAGGTCCCGGTTTCTCTTCAATGACGTTCTTGCTGACGTTCTTTAGAAATGAAACTTAATCTCTTGACATTCTTTAGAAATGAAACTAACCGGCTATACCCCAGGGCTGTGAGTGCCGAGAGGGCGGAGTGTGTGCTCCGGGCTCGGAACACACATTTATTACTTTAAAAAAAACCGCCGAAAAACCTTAAAATACCTTTTAACCGCTCCCGCAGATTACAAACAGCCGCATCTCCCCCGCCGGAGACTTCTATTTTTCTTTTTCTTTTTTATAAAATAACCCGGGGAAGCAGCTGAGGCCGACCCGCCCGAGGCCCCGCAGCAGCTCCAAGAAGGAACCAAGAGACCGAGAGCTCCTCGCTGCCCCGACGGACACCGCCACCTTCGCTCCCCAGCCCCAGCCAGCAGCCAGCGACTAGCGGCAGCGGACCGACAGCCACCGACCCCGTCCTGCGGCCGCTGAGTGCGTAGTTTTCTATTTCCCTTGATTTGTGTTCCGCTGCACCTGCCCACCTTCCCCCTTTCGGGCCCCGGCCCCAGCACTAGCTCTCCGCCTCTCGCGGGAAGGTCGTGGTCTGTGGCCCTGCGCCCAGCCGTGCGGAGATGAACCCCAACGCCCCCAGCTCCCCCTCGTCCACGCTCTATGTGGGGGACCTACACTGCGACGTGACTGAGGCGATGCTCTACGAGAAGTTCAGCCCGGCGGGACCCATCCTCGCCGTCCGGGTCTGCAGGGACATGATCACCCGCCGCTCCTTGGGCTACGCGTATGTGAAATTCCAGCAACCTTCGGACGCGGAACGTGCTTTGGACACCATGAATTTTGATATTATAAAGGGCAAGCCAGTTCGTATCATGTGGTGTCAGCGGGAACCACCACTTCGCAAAAGAGGAGTGGGCTACATATTCATTAAAAATTTGGACAAATCCATTGATAAAAAAGCACTGTTTGATACATTTTCTGCTTTTGGTAACATCCTTTCATGTAAGGTGGCTTGTGACCAAGATAGTTCCAAGTATTACGGATTTGTACATTTTGACACACAGGAAGCAGCTGAAAGAGCTATTGAAAAAATGAATGGGATGCTTCTAAATGATTGCAAAGTATTTGTTGGGCGATTTAAGGCTACTAAAGAACGAGAAGCAGAACTTGGAGCTAGTGCAAATGAGTTCACCAACGTTGAGTTCACCAACGTTTGCATCAAGAATTTGGGAGAAGACGTGGATGATGAGCGCCTTAAGGATCTCTTTGGCAAGCTTGGACCGGCCTTAAGTGTGAATGTAATGACCGATGAAAGTGGAAAATCCAAGGGTTTTGGATTTGTAAGCTTTGAAAGGCATGAAGATGCACAGAAAGCCGTGGATGAGATGAATGGAAAGGAGCTCAATGGAAAACAAATTTTCGTTGGCCGAGCTCAGAAAAAAGTGGAACGGCAGATGGAACTTAAGCACAAATTTGAGCAGAAGAGGCAAGATAGGATCACCAGACCCCAGCGTGTTAACCTTTATGTGAAAAATCTTGATGATGATGTTGATGATGAACGTCTCCGGAAAGAGTTTTCTCCATTTGGTACTATCACTAGTGCAAAGGTTATGATGAAGGATGGTCACAGCGAAGGGTTTGGTTTTGTATGTTTCTCCTCACCCAAAGAAGCCACTAGAGCAGCTATAGAAATGCATGGTAGAATCGTGGCTACCAGGCCATTGCATGTAGCTTTACCTCAATGCAAAGAAGAGCGCCAGGCTCGCCTCACTAATAAGTATATGCAGAGAATGGCCAGTGTGAGAGCTGTGCTCAACCCCGTAATCAACCCCTACCAGCCAGCACCTCCTTCAGGTTCCTTCATGGCTGCTAAACCACAGACTCAGAACCGTGGTGCATACTATCCTAGCCAAATTGCTCAACCAAGACCAAATCCTCACTGGATTGCTCAGGGTGCCAGACCTCGTCCATTCCAAAATATGTCCAGTGCTATACGCCCAGCTGCTCCGAGACCACCAGTTAGTACTATGAGACCAGCTTCTTCATGTGTTCCACGAGTCATATCAACACAGCGTGTTGCCAGCACATCACCAAAGACAATGGGTCCACGGCCTGCAGCAGCTGCTACTACACCTGCTGTCTGCACCATTCCACAGTATAAGTATGCTGCAGGAGTCTGCAATCCTCAACAACATCTTAATGCGCAGCTGCAGGTGACCGTGCAGCAGCCTGCTGTTCCCGTACAAGGTCAGGAGCCTTTGACTGCTTCCATGTTGGCATCTGCCCCTCCTCAAGAGCAGAAACAAATGTTGGGTGAACAGCTCTTTCTTCTCATTCAAGCCATGCACCCTACTCTTGCTGGTAAAATCACTGGCATGATGTTGGAGATCAATAATTCAGAACTTCTTCATATTCTTGCGTCTCCAGAGTCTCTCCGTTCTAAAGTTGATGAAGCTATAGCTGTACTACAAGCCCACCAAGCTAAAGAGGCTGCCCAGAAAGCAGTTAGCAATGCCACTGGTGTACCGCCTCCAAGGCCCCCTTTTCTCTGACTTCCCAGTGAGCTCACTTCCTCTACTGTAACTTCTGTTTCTTAGAGAGCAAAAACAACCCTGCTTGGGCTCTCTCCTGTTGTTTCTTCTGTCTTAAGCCCTTCCTTTGTTTCACTTCCCCCAGCTTTAATAAATGTACTCTCAAAATCACCTGGACTCATGTTGTGAAATCTTTTCTGCATGAGGTCAAGAACAACCCACACACTACTGGCGGGCCCAAGGCAGACCTGCTTCAGGTCCAGACCCCATCTGGTAACAAGGGCAGGACAGAAAGTGGAACTGGCTTAGAAATCGTTCTTTTATTTCTTCAAAGCCTCCAACCTTAAGAAGATTTAGATTTTGAAGTAAGCAGGAAAGGGGGAGTGTATAATTTGAAGACAGAGAGATAAAGGGGGCTTGTGGATTGTGAGAACAGAGGTATTTGCATACTTAGTGTCAGTGCCTGAAAAGCTGGGACTCCCAAGAGGATGGCCACTGCAGGGTATCCAGCAAGGGCACCTTAGTGTCAGAGTAGGTTCCCAAGGAGGTGTAAAAGCTCCAAAGATCTGCCAAAGCTGAAGGAGCCATATGGAGCCATATAGGGTCACGGGATAACTCTGGTAATTGCAAGGATGGTTGCAGATGGCCAGAAACTGATATCACTTCATGTGATATCAGAGCCAAAAAGTAATTCTGGGTTGGACAGGGACAGACCTTCACAATGATTAGTTTCACAGTGGCCCAGTGGAGGGGAGCTTAAAAATTGAAGTTAGATTGATTATTACTAATGACTCACTACAACTGTCTTTACCTTCCTATAGCTTAGGGTTAAACTCTTCAGTAAATAACTTCACCAAAGCATCAAATTTAACTTTATAGTTTAAAAACTTAATAGTTTCAACTGGTAATTATACTTTCACAGAGAGAATCATGTGCCTTTTTTTTCCCTTCAGAGATATAAAATTAAAGAATAAAGTCAAAATAGATTATTTAATTACCAGCAAAGCAGGTTGAAACCTTTTTGATTAATATCTAACAAAAAATTAATAATTTTTTTTATTTTTTATTACTTTATTTTTAAAGGTGTGTTTTTTTAAAAAAAGGTTATTATTTATTTACTTTTTAGAAAGAGGAGAAGGGAGAGAGAGAGAGAAGGAGAGAAACATCAATGTGCAAGAGATACATAAAATGGTTGCCTCTTGCCCCCAACTGGGGACCTGGCCCACAACCCAGGCATGTGCCCTGACTGGAATTGAACCAGTGACCTCCTGATTTGCAGGCCAGTGCTCAATCCACCGAGCCACACCAGCCAGGGCAAAATCAATAATTTTTAAATGAACATTTTATCTCATTACTAAGTATTTGATATTCCTTGATTACTTCCACAGATTTATTTTATATGATATATAAAAACCACATCTGCAAACCCAGAAGCAGAGTGATTTCTTAAATGTAATTTTCATTGTCATTGAAAGTGACAGATTTTTGACAAAACTCAGTGTTCACTCAACTATTATAGCAGTTTATTTTCCAATAGCATGTACTTCCAACTTGACACAGTGGTTAATGTGGGTATTTCGTTCATGAGCTAAGTCTCCAAAACCCTTAACTGTTCAATTTACTTCATGTGGGGAAAACTCAGGGTCAACCTGCAGCAGTTTCTTACAGAAAATAATGGAAGTGTTACAACACTTTGAACTCTAGGTAAGTGAAAGAGGGGAACTTGATGTGCTTCTGATGTTTCATTTCAAGATAATAACAATGGATCTATTCTTAAAGAAATACATAAAACCAAAGCTTTTTGAGCCATAGCATCCACCAAAAGGATACATTTGGGGACCAGTTGCTTGAGGTGCTGGTGTGTTGTCCATATGTCTCAATTTACGGTAATGGAACACAGAGGTCATATAATGCAACACTTTTCTCCCTGCAGGTTTTGAAGAATCCTCTTGCCTTCTGTGACAAAGGCAGACAGAACTTCACCCTGTGACAGGGCTCTTCACTTAGCCTCTCCCAAATGGCCAGAAGTTGTTAACCAGCTATCATAGATTTGTCTTTTCTGACCTATCCAAATGTTTGCTCCAAATTGTGCCTGTTATGTTGGTGCATCTATTATTATTCTAAGGCAGAAGAATTATCAGCCTCATTCTGTACCTGTAAAATTGTCTGTGTGGGAAGGCAAGAGTGTAGCAGTTTGTCCCCTGCTGGAGGTGCCCTGGGAAGGAGAATTGAGCCTTATATCAAATTGTCCTTTCCGACATTGAAAAGAGTTAATTAAACCCAATGATAGACAAAAATCAATGCCAGAATCTTGTTTTCATTTGTTTCTTCCCAGCTGTCCTCTCAGAAGGTGCATTCCTGGCAGTGAAGGCTGAGCCTTTCAGAAATACAGTGATATTTGGAGAGTGTGTCTGCCTCCTGTGTAGTAAGATGCTTGTGAATGTTCTACTCAGCAGCCTTCCTGTTTTCACCACTTGGGCTGCAACCTTGGTAATTGAGCCCAGAAAAGTAGGCAGAGAATAAGAGAGCTCTTTGTGATCTTGTTTGCAAGAAATGGCATGGTACATCTGAATGGCCGAGGAATTCCATGGCCTGCAGAATGATGGAGAAAGCACATTCCACCTCTGAATGAACTTAATAACCACAATCTTCCCATGAGGGAGGCTTACTGGCAAGTGCTCACTGATAAGGAGCCTGGAGGTAAAATTAAAGAAACTGGCTGCAATTAAAAATGATAAGTTAGTGATAGTGGGGTGGGGGGGAGATCCAGATATTAGGTCTTTCTGTTTTGACTCTTGTTTTAGGAAAGAAGGACCTCAGAGAAGTGCCTGTTCCTGTCCTGCACAGCTAATCAAAGATTTTGGGCAGATTCTGACTGACTTCCAACTAATTCTTATCGTTGTTTCAGGGCAGATAAGGCTGATGGCTTAAATGAATGAAAAAATATGTATATATTTAGCACTTACACCAGTTGTGGCTTTAACTTGTTCATTTATTCTTTCAGCACATCTTTATTAGTCATCAGCTATGTTCTGGGTACTCTGGCTGGCACCAGGGATATTCTTTCTAGAAAACTTGAGCATTATTTTCATAATCAAAATAATGAACTAGACAACTCACTTTATTTCTGTGGGCTAAATGTCAAGAAAATTATTGTTAAAATAATAGTCCAACTGATGCATATATGGCTATGAAAGCATATATAAGAATATTAGAGAAAAGCTATTACTAAATAATGAGAGATATTCTTTGGGAATAAATTGATAAAACTTAATGTGCCAACACAAGAAACATCCAAACTTGCAGAGAATTTTTAGTACTTTACCTGAGCCAAACTGACAAACATACACCAGGGAGCAAGATCTCAAATGCTTACGAGAATAACGGCTTTGCAACTTCTTGTATTGCATTTAAAATTAAGAAGGGAACATAACAAAAATTACATAGAGGTGAAGGAAAACAAGTCAGGAACTGGATTACAGAATAGTTAACAAGATTATGTGCTCTCTTGAGGGTGGTTACTTCAAAGGTGGTTAACCTAGATACACAGAAACAATGGACAGGGTTTAGCTTACTTAAAGCAAAGATAAACATTTTACTAAAAATTATATGCAAAATAAAAAGTTACAAGCCACAATGACCTGCCCAGTTAGGAATTCATGATCAGATCACCCTTAGAGGTTACTTTCCATAGAGCCCCCCTTTTCCATTCACAAATGAAATGTAAATATAAGATTGTCAGATATCTTCCATTTAGAACTAGATGCTGCTAATAAAGATGTCTCACTTGCTTGTGATGGGGATTAAGACTTACTACCCCCAAATATGCCACTTTGACATATTGATTCAAGATCAACTCATTCAGATTCACTCAACCAACTACTTTGGTTGAATATTAGAATATATTGTAAAGGAAAACTGGGGAACTACTTTCGATCATTTCATTAAAATAGGATTGAGGGGAGTGTGTGAGAAAAAAATAAGATCGATACTTATTCATTCATTATTTCACAATTTAAAAAAAAATAACAATTAAGCCCTGGCTGGCATGGCTCAGTGGACCGAGTGCCTATGAACCAAAGGGTCGCCAGTTCAATTCCTAGTCAGGGCATATGCCAGGGTTGTAGGCCAGGTCCTCAGTTGGGGGCACATGAGAGGCAACCACGCATTGATATTTCTCTCCTTCTCTTTCTCCCTCCCTTTCTCTCTCTCTAAAAATAAATAAATAAAATCTTAAGTAAAAAATAATAATTATTTATGCTAGGAGATTACAGCCTAGAAGAGGAAGATGTCTAAACCAATAAGTACACTGTAATGTATAAATCTGAAATAGAAAGTTTAAAGACTATATGGGGACATAAAATGAATGATAGAAGTCAAAGAATGTTCTAGTTAATTGGTGATATAACATTTTTACTATTCTCTTAAACACCTCCTCTTTTCCCCCTTTTCCCAAACAAAAAGAGAGAGAGAGAGAAAAAGAAAGAAAGATTAAACAAACAAACAGACAAAAAGCATCAGGTACTACCAAGAGTGGTTAGTTATTTATAGCTGTTTTCTTACACCTGGTTTTCTTTTCTTTTTCTTTCCTTTTCCTTTCTTTCTTTATTTTCTTTTTCTTTTCTTATTCTTTTTAAAAGCCTTTAACTAAATGGCTTTACTTCACTAACACCTTAGAAGGATAGATGGAGGGAGGGACTACAGGGCCCTTTAGGGACTGGACAGAAGGATCAAAACACAAGACCTTGGGAAAAAGAAATCCTGGGAAAGCTCTGAACAACTCTAAGGGGAAACTGAATTTTTCTGATTCATGTGAGTGAAATTGCATTTCACAGCATTTTACTAATGGTTAATCCTGAAGGATGATATTTTCAAATTATTTGCTCAAATGTTTAATTATTTTGTTTGAATTCTGGTTCCTAATTTAAGGATATCTACGAAGCTACCTTTATTCTAAGATCTATATAAGATGGTTTTATTCTTATTCACATAAGTGTAAATTAGCATAAAGAAAGTTATTATTAAATTAAACCCAAAAGTGTTTATTAAATAGTGACTAGTTATTACTTCTGAAGATAGAAGAGAAGTTCATTAATTAGTGTTGGTCTTGGAAGAACTCATTCTCTTGTCAGGGAGAAAAGACTCACAAGAACTAATACAAGACAGTATATAGTCAAGTTTTGAATGTGTGTATTATAGATATTCAGAAAATTGTGTTGACCATTGGCTGCCTTAGAAAGTCTGTGAAATGTGTGAGTAGGAGTCAATAGAACTGAGTATTTTTACAGGCTTTACCCTTCCTTTTGAGTCATGGAGAAGTTTCCTGACATTTGAGTGCCCTCATCTATAAAGTGAGGTATAAAGATGTTTTGCTTGTTTGTGATGGGGATTAGGACTTGCTACTCCCAAATATGCCACTTTGGCATATTGATTATTTTGAGCCGGAAGCAATTGAGAAACAGCAAGTGCAAGAAGAACCCTTTGCCCTACCTTTTCTACCTAAAAGCAGGACATCAATTTTCTCGTCTCCTGTACCAAGGTGAGAGCAGCCCTTATCACCACAGATGGAGGGCTGGTGCCAAGATGAGGCCACATAAACAAGCCTTTAAGGTAATTTTTATCTGTCATTAGATTCCTTCATGTATTTTCTAGTTACTTTCACATAATTTCTCAGCCTTAAAAGCCCAAATCTAGTTTCCTCTGTCTAGTCACTGCTCCACAATTTATTGGCCCTTGTTAAAATAGTATATAAGCCCCTGACTCTAACCACTCCTTTGAGTTTTTTTACTTCTTTTCTGTGAACCCCCTGTACATATGAGGATATTAACATCAATAAGAATTGTATGCCCTTTTTCTTAATCTGTCTTTTGCTAGTTTAATTAACAGGTTTCCAGTCACTGCGTCTAAGAAGGGAAAGGAAAAGATTTTCTGCCCCTACCTTTGCTGAAGATTAAATGATATACTCGTAAACTAGTGAGAAGTTATTTGTTTCATCTTAATGATTTTCCACATGACCACACCACATTCATCTCATTCAAATACAGACATAACATAGTGAGAGGTAGGAAGTATTATCCTAACATTGGGTCCAGAAGTCTTCTCTGTGAGCTATTTCTGTTCAGAAAACATGTTAATAAGTGCTGGGAGTGTATCAGTTAGTGACTTCAGAGGCAGGGGAAGCTGCCATGCGTGAGGTCAGAGAAGGAACGTGTTGTTTTGCCACTGAGAAGGACAGAGTCCAGAAGAGCAGAGTAAAGGTAGGAGGAGAAGAGACAAGCCAGCAAAACAAAAAAGCAGGTGCTGCCGAGAGAAAGTGGCAAGAGAAAAACCTCTGGAGGTGAGTGGTAAAAATGAATCTGGGGAAGAGGACACTATAGTGAGTGACATGGTTTTGCCCCCTCGTCTCTCCAATCATCAGTTAAATCACGTATGCTTACAAAAACTCAGGTTCAATTTTTGAGGAACATGATAAAGGAGCTGTTTTATATTCAGGTCAATGTGAGGCAGCACCTGGTAGCATGTGTGGAACAAGAGCTCAAGAAACAGAGGAAGTCCTGAGAGAGTAAACTGTCCAGAAATTAGCCAGCAGTTTTGGAATAGTTTTGGACTTCTGCAGCAAGCTTTGAAATAGGGTTCAATCCAGGCTTATCTAGGTCACCAAGGGTCAGGTGAATATGGGACATGAGTTACACCAATTTTTAAGAACACCAAGAGAGAGTTCCCAATGTTTTAAAGTCTGCTCCGTTAGCAGGAGGTTATTTTTAACATCTAATGAAATTCTTAGAATTAAAATCTTCAGTTTAAACCAATAAAGTATCAGCTCTTCTTTGTTTACCTGTACTAACTCAGCCTTTACTTTTCCTAAATCAAAGACATCTCTGTGGATCAATTACTCTCACCTACCCGGGCTTCAGAATAGAAAAATAGTTATTCTACCAGAGACCATGACGATGCTGCATTCTTTAAGTGGAGCTACCTCATAAAACTATTCTTGTGCCATTCTTCTCACACAGGTATTTTTGAAGTTATAATCCACAGTTCTGTTCTTTGCAACTTCAATTATAACGTAGTGCTGTCATTAAAAAAAAAAAACAAAAAAAAAAACCAAAAACTTATTTGGAGAAGACAGTTCTTCCTGCATCCAATGGCATTCTGTCTCATTTTGGCCATTTCCTCCTTTCTCCTTTAACTGAGATCTCCTAACTGAATTATGCTCCATGTTCCAATACCTCCTCTGACAGTTTCTGTAGTTAAAATTGTAGGTGTGGGAGAAGCTCGCTTTCAGAGCAACTCCAGACTGAGTCAGCTGCGATGGTGTTAGCCCCTGGTGATGTAGGGAACTGTTCCTGTGATAGTTATGAGAAGACATTGCAACTTTAGTGGCTGTCAGAACATGGCGGCAGCTGGACTGCCAGCCCGGACTTTTGACATATGCAAATAAGCCATATGCAAATTAACCTGCCAAATGTGTTGTTGGATAAACTCACCTTAATCGAAATGTATGTTTGGAAAGTTGTGGAGATGGCACCTGCCATCCCCCCAGATAGGGGACTCCTACGGGCCCTCAAGGTGGGCTGGGAGTTTCCATTTCTCCTTCCTTTGCTTCTGTGGGTCCTTGAGTTGGTCCAGGAGATTCCTCTCACTTCCAGCCCCTTTCCTTCCAAGCTTCCTTCAATAAATCTGGTGTAAAATCCTATACTGTTCTCTGGATGATTTCTCAGAGCAAGGCTACCTGACAGTGACATCTAAATGCTGCTTGACATTCTCAAAAAGACACTTAAAAGGGAATGGACAACATGTCATGACTAATTCATGCTCATCTTAGATGGGTTTGGGGCAGGAAGAAGTCATTATGGAGCAAATATTTGGGCAAGTCATGCTAAAGACTCTAAGAACATAGTCCATAAAGTGGATCCTTACATGTTAGTAAAATTATTAAACCTGTCTAGTCAATTTTTATTGTGTTTTCTTCCATTATCGAGTCCCCTATACACCCATCCCCATTGTAATAGGTTCATTCTATTGTGTCCTGCATCAGATCAATGAAATTTTGACTGTGGCATGAGGAAAAGTCCAGGGTTTCTCATTCTCTGAAACTGATTCAACATTCACACATAGAAGTAGTGATGAAAAAATGATTTTGTGCTCATGTTCATCTACAATCTTTTTCTGCATTCTAATATAAACTGTTAATCAACTTGGTAAAAAGATTCAATAAGATATAAGATTGTTACCTGGAGTACGTTTGTTCTTTACTTAAAAATAAAACTTCATTTTACATTGTACACACAACTCCCCAAACTCCCAAGATGTTAAAAAAAATCATCAAAAATCCAAATGTTCTTTAATATCATTAGTTATTTCCTTTACAATGTGTCAAACAAGTGGTAGTTTATTTCAGCATCTTCATTGGATTGGCACTATGATGGTATTCTTAAATAAGTCAGACTTTATTCCAAAGCAATCATAATCATTGAGCTTTTAAATTTTTAAATCTAAAAGAATTATTTTAAACATATATATTTTTTAAAACCAGAGAGCTTTCTTTATTTTGTAAGTAAACCTTTAAAAATTTTATTTTCTCTCATGTTTTAGGCATCTCACAAACCACACATAAATATGAACTCATTTTCCTCTCTTTTTTCTAGAGGCAGAGTTCTCCATAATCTATTTGCTCACTCTAATTTCACAGAAACGTAATCCAGCCTTTCAATTAAATGTACTATAATTCTAACAGTTTCTGCTCCATGATAAGTATGCTAATTTGCTTTGGCTAGAAATTCATTGTTCTACAACACTGTGTAGGGAACACAAATGTGTTCTTTGCTAAAGCCTGTTCTTTGTTTGTTTGTTTGTTTCCTAGCCTCTTACCATGGTGAGAGCAATCCATTGTTATTGAACTCTTTGCTCTTTAGCGCCATCAATGCTCAGACTGCCTACACCATTGAGTGTTTAAAGGGACATGTAAAATGTGTGGTTCAAGTGCAAATGGGGAAAGAAATGTATTTAATTTGTTTCCACCTTTACAACTTGAAGAATTCAGTGTGGTGCAGTGTCCTTATGGACACTGAGATGGGCAACACTGATTTAAACAGAGGTGTAGGCCTCTTTATGAAAATAAGCCAGGCCCTGGCCAGGTAGCTCAGTTGATTAGAGTCATCCTGATTCACCAAGGTTGTGAGCTTAATCCCTGGTCAGGGCACATTCAAGAAGCAACCAATGAATGTATAAATAAGTGGAACGGCGTCTTGAATACCCACTGGCTGTTTCCTTAGTGCTCACCTCACAGTGTTGTTACAAAAGTAAATGAAGCCCTAGATGGTGTCTGCCAGTTGAAAGTGCTCAGTAAGCAATGGTCTTGATCAGTGTGGTACCTTTGTACTTCCACTCCCAAGGCTGAAGGTCAGTGTTGCCCTCTACAGGGGAAATTCCTTGCGATAACCTCTTCCTGTCTTCCTGTCTCCTGCTTGGCCCCTTCCTAATTTAGCTTGTAGATCTGTGTTAGGTTAATTTTCCCAAACTATACCTTTAATTATGTCACTTTCCTATTAAGAGCCATCAATGATTTCCCATTTTCAAAAGGATAAATAATATGTAAAGTCCTTAACCTTTCTTCAGGACCCTGTGGCTTCTCTAGCCTCAACTGACTTTATGTCTATTTGTCCATGAGAATGACCATTCCACACAATTCAAAGTGGTTTATTAACAGTGTCCCACACATGCATTCTCCTTTACTTGAACCATCTTGCTTATTCCTCTCAGCCGAACTATCTAAATTCTACCCATTTCTTAATAGCAAGTTTACGTCTGTATTTGCCTGAACCTTCTTGACATTACCAAAGCTTCTTGCTCTTTTCTTCTTAAGACTTCTAATACTCTATTTCTCATTGACTTGATGCCAGTTACTACTTTATTTTATGCAATATTATTCTCTACCTAAAGAAAGGGGTTATTAATTATAGCTAACCTCTTTAGGCAATGTAATCTCTTCCAGGAAGGTAGAACTATTTATTTTAGCAGATCAAGAACATAGATTTATATATCGTTTGCCTAACATTTTAGTGATAACCGTGAGTTGTAAGACTGTAGAACAAAGGTTACTTTGTTTTGCAGGCTGCTATTTGCTTGAGTGGATCTGTTCAGTTAACTTTGACATAATTCTCCACCTTTTTTTTTCTTTCCTTGTATGCATAAAATCATTCCATGTGTTACCTGAGAGAATGACAATTCCAAGATTATTCAAAGGTTCCTAGAAAACCAAACAAAACCAAAATCATAGTATACATTCAATTTTACTGGTGGCTATGCATTTTCGCCATTCATATTTAGGTTGTGAGAGTTAACTTAAATAATATACACAAGAATACTTTGTTCACTGTAAAGCTTTGCACAGACACTCTTGTTTTGTGAGCTATTTTCAAAATGCCAAGAATGAAAAATACCCCTTGACTTCCATAGGGTAACAGCATGTTGGTCCCAATTCCTACATCCTTTCTCCCTCCAAATTGGTTATGATCACATTTCCTCAGGTTCCATATATTTAGGTGTGAAAGAAAAAGAGAGACAGGTTGTCACTGGTCCAAACAATCACAGGCACAGGCATTTCAGGTTATTCCCGGAAAGTCTCAGAATGGGTCAGGGTTTGTACTGCGCAGTGAGGAAATTCTCTTTCCTGCTCCCATGCTAGAAACGTTTCAGCTTCAGTGATCCATTCAGGTCTTGGCTATGTTATTAGGACTCTCTCTTTTGAAAAGACATGAACATGATTCAAAAAATAAGTAAGTAAATTAATTAATTAATTTACATATTTCACAATTCTAAGATTTATTGTCATCAAAATATTAAATATACAACAAAGTAATCCATAGGAAAAACTATAATGTTATTCTTTTTCAAAAAATTATGAGACTAGAATGGAGAGAGTGATATCATGAAGTCAAGAGGAAACTTTGATTTTCAAGTTGAATCTCTTTACTTATTGCACAAATAGGAACAACTTCTTAAAAAATCTTAAACTTGCTAAGCTACTTACTGATTTGTTCCAGTGACTACTTCCATGTGCGGCCTTTGATTTTGCCTATAATGGGTTCACATGGCTGCTCTGGGTCATCTTGCTTCTCTGGACAAGTGAGGTATTTGCAGTAGGCGAAGTGGGTTGAATCAACAAGAAGTCATTCATGATCTACCTGCTGAAAACTTGTGAGTTGTCAGGAGGAACAGTGGTGTGGGTGCCAGTAAGGTGCTCACACTGGAATGGTGAGAGGGACTACAGGAACTTAGGAGACAAGCTGTCTGTTCTACTTTTCCTTCAAAACAATCATATATTAAAAAAATAATATTATAAATGTGATCATTATCTTTTTAAGAGATAAATAACCACAGTGCTTTAATGCACCACCTGAAATTTTCTTTGTCAATAATCAGTTCTCATGTACAATTATTAAGTTGATCAACCTCTGCTGTTCTGTAGCAAAAAAAAAAATTTCCTTAATTGGCACTTCTTTCTCTCAGGATATCAGAGAAACTTAATTTTCACATATTTGCTCAACTTCGTCCCTGTCTTTAAAAACTGGGTCAACGGAGTTGTTGGTGTTGAAATCCACTGGCACTCAGACTACATTTGGGCATTATGGATACTGAATCTGATTAGTCTCATATGCCTCTGGGAGCGATCGCTTCCTGCCTCTTCTATTTCGGATGGCCTAATTTTGCTTGTAGACTATAAGATGCAGTCTGGCTTGAGGATTGCCTTAATTGCTTTTTAAGCCTGTTAGCTAACACAGTACTTTATATATACTTTAGGTCTCCAGAAACATTCACTCTTGTTGATAATGGTAAGTTACAATAAATAGTATTTTAAATTTTAGAAAAGTAGGATTTACTAAAGAAATACTATATTACTGAGCACTGTCCCTGAGACTTTAGCTCATTTGTTCTTCAAAATAATCTTATTTTACCATAAGGAAATGGAGCCAGGTAAGGAACTTGCTTAAGGTTTAGGATAAATATATTTTACCTTAAAAGAGATTTGATCGGCCTGCGAGCCAAGTGTCACTGGTTCGATTCCCAGTCAGGGCACATGACTAGGTTTCATGTCAGGACCCCAGTTGGGGGCGCAAGTGAGAGGCAACCACACAGTGATGTTTCTCTCCCTCTCTTTCTCCTTTCCCCTCTTTCTAAAAATAAATAAATAAACAAAACTAACAAATAAATAAATAAATTATTTTTTTAAAAAAAGAGATTTGACTCAAGCTGTCACTGGGACTGTCAGACTTTTTATATCAGATTTGATTAATGATAACTGCATTTATTGCATCTTAATACGGCAAGCACTGTTCTAAGTGTTTTAAATTTCTTAACTCAGCTTGACAGCAACACAAGGTAGTAAGTGGATTATTCTATTTTGGAGATTAAAAATGCTGAAATTGAAATGTTTAGTAGCTAAGTCTCCAAGTTTCTGTAGCTAGTAAAGGACTTATCCAGGATTTAAACCATGAAAGTTATTTGGAAGCCCCTGCTCTCTGTTGATTTGTTACACAGCTTTAGAATTCATAAAGAACTCTCAAGAGTCAAAAAAAAAAAAAAGGTTAGAAAATGGGCAAAAGATATAAACAGGTATTTCCCAAAGAGAAGATGTGGATAGCAAATAAGCACTTGAAAAAATGTACAGCATCATGAGCCATTAGGGAAATGCATGTTAAAACAATGAGATATCACTATATCCCTGTCAGAATGGCTAAAATGGAAAAACAGTGATAAGACCAAATGCTGGTAAGAACATTAAGAAACTGTATTTCTCATCCATTGCAGATGGGAAACTAAAATGGAACAACCACTCTAAAAACAGTTTGAAAATTTCTTCATGGGAATTTTTTTTTTTTTGCAACCTCCTGTGAATCTCTATTTCATAATAAAAAGTTAATGTAGTCGCATGTCAAACACAGTAAGCTGGGAGTGAGCTATATATTATTGCTTTCATTGTTATGTTGCTATGGTAAGATTAACATTATTGATACTTTATATATAATAGAATGTATAGTGGGATTTTTAAAAAGTTTTTATCTTTAGTTGTTTTGGATTAAAATATCTTAAACTTCCTGGTTATTTGACAGAGAAAAAATCCTTTAAAAATGCTAGTTAATTTGCTGCATCAGTTTTATTTGGAAAAATTCAGAGGAACCACTGGATGGCAGTAGAGGTTTGGATTTTTGCTCACTTGGCGTTTTGGGGGTAAAGCTGAGAAAATAAGGCAAAAATTTGATTTTGGTTTTAGCAAATACAAATCTGTAATGATAGACATTGGTGATTAGCAAGGCTTAAGCTGCAAATCCAATCGTAAAAAAAAATCAGTGTTAAGTTATATAAAACCTACAATTAATAACATACTGTGAAAGACCACCCTCAGAGTAAAACTTTGTGAAATAAATCTTGGGCTAACAGTCTGGGATGAAAATGAACAATTTTAGAGGGGAGAAAAATGGCATTGAGCTCTGTGATGGCGTCTGGAATTTTCTGGTTCAAAATTTTCATGGCTTTCAGAAATTTTAAGCAACTACTTTATTTCTGCCTCCTCCTACAAATAATTACACAAAATTCAGCTGTTCCTCATTTCTTGTCTGAGAAAAGCCTTTCTCTTGGATTTATAGATTACAACAACCACTATGAGGCAAAGGAACAAATTCGCTGTTCTGTGATATTGAATTTCAAAATACCAAGTACCTTTCCTTTTTTTAAAAAAAAAATGATATTTTATTGATTATGTTATTACACTTATCTTGGTTTTTCCTCCTTTGCCCCCCTCCATCCAGCCACCCCCACCCCCTCAGGCAATCCCCCCACCATTGTTCATATCCATGGGTCATACTCTAAGTTCTTTGGCTATTTCATTTTCTATACTGTACTTTACATCCCCGTGGCTATTCTGTAACTCTTTATTTGTACTTCTTAATCCTTTCACATCTTCACTCACCTCTCATGCCCCTCTCCCATCTGGCAACCATTAAAAAGCTCTCTGTATCCATGATTCTGTCTCCGTTCTTCTTGTTTGCTTAGTTTGTTTTTGAAATTCAATTGTTGATAGATATGTATTTTCTTTGCCATTTTATTGTTCATAGTTTTGATCTTTTTCTTAAATAGGTCCCTTAAACATTTCATATAGTAATGATTTGGTGATAAAGAACTTTTTTTGTTTTTTCTTGTTCAGGAAGCTCTTTATCTGCCTTTGATTCTAAATGATAGCTTTGCTGGGTAGAGCAATCTTGGCTTTAGGTCCCTGTTCTTCATGACTTTGAATATTTGTGGCCAATCCCTTCTAGCCTGCAGTCTCCTTTGAGAAATCAGCTGACAGTCTTATGGGAACTAACTTCTTTTCTCTTGCTGCTTTTAGTATTTTCTCTTTATCTTTCACCTTTAGCATTTTAATTCTGATGTGTCTTGGAGTGGGCCTCTTTGCATCCATCTTGTTTGGGACTCTCTGTGATTCCTGAATTTGCATGTCTATTTCCTTTACCAAAGTAGGGAAGTTTTCTTTTACTACTTTTTCAAATAGATTTCCAATTTCTTGCTCTTTCTCTTCTCCTTCTGGCACCCCTGTAATGTGAATGTTGGACCTCTTGAAGTTGTCCCAGAGGCTGCTTATACTTTCTTTAATTTATTGGATTCTTTTTTCTTCTTGTTATTCTGATTGGTTGTTTTTTGGTTCATTTTGTTCCAAATCATTGATTTTATTCTTGGTTTCATCCACTATATTGTAGTTTCCCTGTAAATTGTTCTTTATTTCAATTAGTATATCCTTCATTTCTGACTGGATCTTTTTTATGTTGTTCAAGTTTCTTGAGCATCCTAATAACCAGTGTTTTAACTGTGCATCTGATAGATTGCTAATCTCCATTTTGTTTAGCCCTTTTTCTGGAGTTTTGATCTGTTCTTCCATTTGGCCATGTTTTTTTGTCTCCTCATTTGGGCAGCCTCCCAGTATTTGTTTCTATGTATTAAGTAGAGCGTTGACTCCCTACCTTGATAATGTGGCCTGGGGCTCACTGAGGCCAGCTATTTATTGATTGTTTGATAGGATTTAGGAAGTTGTAAAGCATGAGCCAAGACCAGCCACTCATATCGAAAAGCAGCTTAAGTGGGCCCATAAGTTGGTTGGGGTAAAGTCTCTGGGGATCTCCAAGGCAGGTCAAACATTGTTAGCCAGGTTGGTGGAGTCTCAGATATGGCATCGACTTGCCAGCTCTGTGGGGGAAGGGTTTAGAAAAGGATCAATGGCCTGTGCTCACCTTGATGCCAGACACTTCAGTTCCTTCCTTTATGCCACTGGTGCCTTTCAAGCTGCTACCCTGGTGCTGGAGCTCAGAGGGAATGAGTCTGAGTAGGTGAGTCTGTGTGTGGGTTCTTTAAGAGGAATTGTTTGGGACTTCAGCAGTTTGTTTCACTGACTCCATCCCAGCTGGTTTTTGCAGCCAGAAGTTGTGGAAACAACTTATCTTCCTGGTGCTTGTACCTTAGGCTGGGGGCCCTGGTGTGAGGCTGGGACTCGTAGCTCTTGAAAATCCTTACCAAATTTTTATCCACCACACGTGGGTGTGGGACCAGCCTATTCCGCATCTGCACTCCTCTTACCAGTCTGGATGGATGTGGATTCTTTAATTCTGCAGTTGTCAGACTTCCATTCAACTCAATTTCTGACAGTTCTGAGTGATGGTTGTTCTACATTTTAGTTGTAATTTTGATGTGTTTGTGTGAAGAGGTGAGCCATGTCTGCCTATGGTGCCATCTTGACTGGAAGTTCCAAAATACTCAGTATATTTTCATTTTGATAAAGCCAAGAGACAATTTTCATATCACTTGCTGGATTTTCTGTAAAATTTATTTGCTAGGGGTAAATTGAAACATTTCCTTTAGCATCGAGTTTTAAGGGATCCTATGCTCTTCTTTACAGAGATTAATTAATGAGGTTATGAATTTAACTCATTCATGCATCACATTCTAACCATACATTGTCATCAAGGGTATTTCTGAAGCATTTATTTGCGTGGTACTGTTCTTTTGTGTTTTATTCCAGATGGAATAAAGCAATGGATGTTAGGTCTGGAACTCTTTTATGTAGGAGAGACATATTTAAAATCTCATTTGAATACTCAAAATGGTTTAAAGCAAATTTCCACATGATTCAGGTATCATAATTGTTACAAAAAGTAGTCCATTTTTTCATCTGCCTTCTACTATATCATCTAAACCTAATGGATGCTAGACAATAAAAGAGGAGTGAAATGTCTATAATGAGACATCCACAGTGAGGTTGGGATGGTGATCAAGTTTAGATGCTCTTCAATTTACTGTTAACCAAAAAGCTTAGGCTGTGACAAAGAAAAGAAAGTATCCGTTTAAGCAAAAAGAGTTGCAACCCACGAGTCATAGATTCAGGTAGCAACCAAATTGCACTGGAGAGAACAAGGAAAAGCAGGGTTTATACAGGCAAATCCATGAAATGTAATTATTTTATGCAAATGAAGGTTTGCTGGCTAGGTTAATAGGCGCTGGTTAGTTCCAAAATGCAAATGAGGGAGGCAAATGCTACAAGGAGGAAGTCAAGTCCGTTTGTGTCTGCACAGCAGCAGCTGTTCCTAGATGTTTACGGTTCACCGGTGAGATGAGTTTGGCAACAGGTTTAGCAACTTAATAGCAACCCCAAGAACTGAGGCACAAGCTGTGCACAGGCCCCACTTGCTGATAACTTCCTTACTCTAGTTTTAAGTGACTCTCTTAGCCATGCTTATTCCATTTTATGTTTCTTTCATTATCATTACAATGGGGTCACATCCTGATAAACCCATCATAAGTCAAAAATATTGTAAGTCAGAAATGCACTTAATCTACCTAATCTACCAAACTTCAGGCTTAGCCTAGCCTATCTTAAATTCACTCAGAATACCTACATTTAGTCTGCAGCTGGGCAAAGTTATTTAACACAATAAAAACACTGTTGAATGTCAGTTTACCCTCGTGGTTTTGTGGACGACTGCTTATCAATTTGATCAAACGTGATCTTGGATCTTGAAATTGAAGTTTCCTGAAGAAAATTCTCTGGGACTATCAAGACTAACGAAGAGATCAATAATTAAATGATTCTTTTTTTTTTTTTTTTAATTTTGGTTTTTCAATTACAGTTGTCCCCTTTTCCCCTAATTTCTCTCCCCCACCCAACCCACCCCCTCTCCTGCAATCATATCCCTCCCCGTTCCACTGGGGTATACACTTTTTATCGTGGTTCCCCTTAGTTTAACTTTTCTCAAAAACTTGACACATATTAAGGCATTAATAATCTTGCATAAGGATGTATTTTTCCTTCCTCCTCCCTTTACTGTCTCTAATTCCTACCCTTTCAACCCCTACGGAGACTGGAAAAGCCGGTGTCTGTGCTGCCTGTCACTACCAAAACCAGTAAGCAGAGAAAGCGATTGAATCTTTATGGGCACTTTATTCAGATGGTTGGCGATCTAGAAGACAGTGGGTTTGTATCCTAGCAGGCTGTCTTAAATTCCAGTATAAATGGACCCTTTTTATAAGAAGAAGGGTAGGTAAGGGGTTTGAAATTTAGGGGAAAAGTTAATCAGATAACAGCTGCAGCATTCTCTCATCTGTGTCCCTGGCCTTGGTCCTTGTGCCCTGGGCTTTGGCCTTTGTGTCCTGGGCAGTGCTCTTTGCATCCTGGGTGGTGGTTGCCTCACTCTGGAGTACAATGGCTCAGATACTGTCTTGATTGCTTGCAGTCGTCCTGAGGCACAAAGGTGGGACTGCTTATGGTCTCCTGGAGTCAAGGTGGGTCATACCTCCAGTTCTTGAAACAATGGCTTTTTACATACATTGATTACTAAGCTTATTAGCTGTTACCTGAAATTAAAATTTTCTAACATTTGAGTCCCCCATCACTACTTTTTTTTTTAAATTTTGTTCTTGGCTTGTGATTTCTCCACTTAAACAATCTAGGTTCAGGTGAATCTTTTGGAGATTATATGTAATACATTAGCTACAAGCAGGCATTCGGAGAATTTGGCCCAGGGGCTCAGAATCTAGGTGTTACTTTTTATGAAGATAAAAAATACTAAATATTTCAGGGTTGAATATCATATTTAAATCAAGCTTTGACATTACCCAGATGATTAGAAGTTGAATTCTTTTTCTTGAAGTTGGTCTCCAGAACCTCCTAGCAACAATTTTTAAGTGACTTCTTTTTAATACTTTTAGGAAAAGCACCAGGGGAATAGATTAATGTTTTACTCTAGGAGTTAATTTGATTCACATGCTCAGCATCTGTACCCCAAAGCAGCACATTCCTGAAAAATTGCCTAAATCCTTGCACGAACTAAATTGTCTACTGCAACCTAAAGAAGAGACCATTTGGAACTAACCTCGTCAATTTCAGTACTTAATGCTTTAGAGTAATAACAGATAAGTCAGAGCATTCGCCTTTAAGCAGAAGTAACCTCATTGCCCTCACTTGTTTACATAGAAACTATCTTTAAAAGCTTTGATTGGGTCTTAACATCACATTCAACTTCACCTTGACCATTTCAGCAGGGTGGCAAGAGGTAATTACTCCATTTTTATTAAGGACAACATTAAAGCAGACAGAATATGCTGGAGTAGATTTTTCCAAACCCTTTCAGAAGCATTTGATTTCACAAACCAAAGTCCTAGCTACTTCTGTGAGCTACCAAAGTCACAACTGAGTGGAAATCAAGCAAGGTAGCAAAAAAAAAAAAAAAAAAAAAAAAAAAAAAAAAAGAGAGAGAGAGAGAGAAAGATAAAAAGTTGTTTCAATAACGTGTACTGATTGACATTGTGCTAAGCACTATAAAAGGATTTTATTATCAAATCTTCAAACCCTATGATGACAATTTCTTTTACACATGGTACAGAACAATGTGTCCATCTGATGCTAGCAGAGACAAACACTAATGATCAAGAATTGCAGTAGAGGAAAATTGGCTATTGTACTTATATTATGAGGCTGGAAAGCTAATGCTCAAAAGCCCAAACTCCCTGATTCAGGCTTCAGGAGGATGGGTTTTTAAGGGTATTGGGGGCACAGGGATGCAGAAGTGCCGGTGCGGCAGGGTTTAATTGGAGGACCTTGGAGCTTGGCCATTTATGGTAAGGGACTTCAACACAGGATCTTCCTCAAATAGACCCTCTGCTTCTACAAGTGTCCTGGTGTTCAAGTTCTGGTTATTCCAAGTCCTTTGGTTCTATGGGGGGTGAGGGGCAAGACTTTGATTCCGGCGCAGCTGGAGACCAAAGTTCTCTCCCCTGCACATGCTTTGGCTGCATGACTTGCAGTTTTGGTCTGTAGTCTCTGAAAGGCAGCTCAATGTCTCATTAAGCAGGATAAGATCATTCTGAGCTGGTTCTATGGTTACACAAGGAAACTAAAGTTCAGAAAGGTGAAATGACTTAGTTCACACAGCTTGGAGCAGGTAGAACACAAGTTTAAGCCTGATTTGTCTGCCTCAAGACCTAGTCCTGTTTTGGAACCCTTGTACACTGTTGGTGGGAATGTAAATTGGTACGGCCATTATGGGAAACAGTATGGAGGTTCCTCAAAAACATAAAAATACAACTACCATATGATTTAGCAATCTATGTTCTGGGTATATTTGGAAAGAAAATTAAACCAAAGAGATATTTACACTCCCACGTTATTGCAACATTATTCACAATGTCAAGATATAGCAACAATCTAAGTGTCTGTTGTTGGGCAAATGAATAAAGATATTGCTTGAAGGGTTAACTCCTAAGACTTCTGCCTGAAAGCTTGGAAGGCAAGCCTTCCGGCCCAGGTGTCCTGACTCAGCCCAGAGGTCTGCAAGGCAGATCTTGTTTATGGCAGCTGAAGTCTCAAGGTCCTGGTAAACAAAGAAGCCGGAGAGCCGTGTCTCCTCTCCCATAGCGATAATGTCTCATGTGAAACATACCCTTTAGATTTATAGCCTTGTTTTGTAGCCATAATAGAAATAACAGATGTGTTTTGAATACGCTTATGTTTGTTCTTACATCCTTGAGAAAATGTATACTGAGTACATGAAGACCCTTTGATTCTATTATTAATCACTTCATTTACCTAATAAAAGGAGCAGTTGGGCTGCTAGTCTTCGCTGACAGCCTGAGTGAGCTTCAGCCCTCTGTCCGTTGATGGCCAATCATTCTGCTTGCTGAGATTATCCCTGCGTCTCCGTTTACAGAGTGCAGCAACAATTGCTATATATATACTTTAGCCTTAAAAAAGAAAGAGATCTTGCCAATTGTTACAACATGGATGGATCAACCTGGAGAACATTATGCAAAGTAAGATAAGCCAGACACACAGAGAAAAAAACTTCACGCTCTCACTTATATGTCGAGTCAAACTTCTAGAAGCAGAGAGTAGAATGGTGGTGGCCAGAGGCACGGAGGTGGGAAAAATGGGAAGATGTTGGTCAAAGGATACAAAGTCGCAGTTGTGGGATGAATAAATCTAGAGATCTAATGTACAGCGCAATGACTATAGCAAATAATATTGTGTTGAATAATGAAAATATGCTAGGAGGTTAGATTTCAGGTGGTCTCACCACAAAAAAGAAAAAATGGCAACTATTTTTGGATGAGGAAATGGATATGTTAATTAGCTTGATAGTAGCAATCATTTGTCTATGTATATGTATATCAAGTCATCATGCCCTATACCTTAACTATATATAACTTTTATTAATAAAATAACTTACAGAAAAGAATAAAAAAACTAGCACTTGTCATTGTGAGTACTGCCCTTTGAATTAGGGCAAAGAGCTCAAGTGAAAATCTCCTTCTGACCCAGAGATATGACTATACTAATAACTGGTCAAAAAAAGTCTTTCCCCATTTGCTCTTCTTTTTTTGCAGTATGATGATGTTGGCATTTCAGAACTCAGTCTCTGTTTTGGAGCCAATGCAGTCATAGAGATAGGCAGATCTACTAGCTGTAGGACCTTGTATAAACACACAGATCCTCTAAGTCTCAGTTTTCTCATCTCGACATTATTAAATTTATGAAATAATATTTACTAGGTCAGAGAAGGAAAACTCTGATTCCAAAAAACCTCCGCTGCCTTGCGGCATACCTCTTCAGTGGAAAGGCTAAGGGAGTAAACCCCGACAGAAAATCCGGAGCCGGAGTCCCTAAGGCGGTTTGACGTTGTAGTCAACACCGGCAACTCCTGCGGCGCACCTGAAGCCAAGCTGTATTGACTCCGTCTTTCCCTTGGACCCTTCAGCTGTGAAGAGAGGGGGGGTCTGCTGCATGGGCAACAGCAGACCCTCCATATCACCCTGCCCAGGCTCTGTAGCTTCAGCTTCACTGGAGGGGACACTCCAGCGTCATCGCAAGATGTCGATTCAACACGGGAGGAGACAGATACCGTGTCACTCCCGAGTCGGACTGCACAGCCATTCTCGGCGGTGCAGATAGACTCTTAAGAAGCTACACCATCGTCTCTCGAGACGGACGGCTGCCGACGACGACGATTTACTAGGTATAGAGAGGATTAAATGAGAAAAGTTTTCTGAGGTATTTAGTACAGTATTTATCATGAATTAAAATTACTGTCTTTTATATAGTGCACTGGTTTTGAGGTATTTGTTGCTATATTACTCATTTATAGATAGCATCTAAGGCTTCACTCTTCAGTGTGGTCAGAAGACCAGCAGCATTGGCCTCACCAAGAAGCCAGTTAGTATAATTGAGGAACAATCAGTTTCCCTCTACTCTCCTAGGTTCAATTACCCCTGGCTGGTTTGGCTCAGTGGATTGAGCGTCGGTCTGCGAGCTAAGTGTCGCTGGTTCGATCTTCCAGTCAGGGCACATCAGAGAAGGAAAACTCTGACTCCAAAAAAACTCCGCTGCCTTGCGGCATACCTCTTCAGGGGAAAGGCTAAGGGAGTAAACCCCGACAGAAAATCCGGAGCCGGAGTCCCTAAGGCGGTTTGACGTTGTAGTCAACACCGGCAACTCCTGCGGCGCACCTGAAGCCAAGCTGTATTGACTCCGTCTTTCCCTTGGACCCTTCAGCTGCGAAGAGAGGGGGGTCTGCTGCATGGGCAACAGCAGACCCTCCATATCACCCTGCCCAGGCTCTGTAGCTTCAGCTTCACTGGAGAGGACACTCCAGCGCCATCGCAAGATGTCGATTCAACACGGGAGGAGACAGATACCGTGTCACTCCCGAGTCGGACTGCACAGCCATTCTCGGCGGTGCAGATAGACTCTTAAGAAGCTACACCATCATCTCTCGAGATGGACGGCTGCCGACGACGACCTAGGTTCAATGGCTGAGGTCCTCAATCAAACTGATAAGGACAGATTAACGAGACAAAAGAGTTCTAACATACAGGAGTGGAGAAAGATGTGGCTCAAAGAGGCAGCCAGATGAGTGAGGTTTATATACCATCCTGGGCTAAACCAAGGAAAATGGGTTTGGAACTTCTGGGCGTGGGGACTTGAATATGGGAAAGTGAGGAAAAGAAATGTATGGTGAATAAGGGTTGTCTTATGAGGCAGATAGAACTAGCTCAGATGATAAGGGTTGTCTCCTGGAGTAGCTCTCCTCCTGGTACAGCAACACGTTTACAAATGGAAATTTCCTTTACAAAAGGAAAAATTTATACCTGATTTTTAGGCAGTTAAGGGGAAGTAATGAGATTTTCCTACATCTCCTGGTTCTTAATTCCTTTAGCTCAAAATAATTCTTAAACCAAAGTGACATTTTTGGGGGAGGCATATTCTGATACCTTTCATTAGCTGTACAGAATCCCACCCACAAGTCCCAGCCCCAAACCCGAGGTTCCAATGGGAACTTGCATTGTAACATGATTTTTTAATGCACATGAAAATGTGAGAAGCACTCAAATGTCAGTATTTTCTCATCATTATTGGCTTCTAGAATAGGTAGGTCTGTTTACTTCCTCTTTTTCTATCCATATTACCAATCCTGTATGTATCAACACACACACATAAACTTTGGCAGTAGGATGAGAATTAAGGGTTCAGTAGCAAACAAAATGGTCTTTGCTCTCCTGGAACTTGAAATCCCTGGAAGAGATGCACTATGAACAACAGCAAAATTCCTCTGAGGACTAAAGGTTGAACCAGCCATAGGTAGCAGGAGTGGTTGCAAGCAAGAAGGTAGACACGCCACCCGAATTGGTGAATTGAGCTTTCTACCGAGCCAGTGAGCAGTCTAAGCCTTATGAAATTAAAAATACATTTAATGCTTGGGGAATCCTGTGCGTCTGACGGTTATCAATTGACTCAAATGACTCAACAATTCCTGAAGCATCTTGGTTTAGATTCAGTTTGCTTTGATCATGAGCTCAAGGGAGCTAGCTACCAGTTGTTTCAATAGAAGACTCAGGCTATATCCTGACTCCGAATCTGCACTAGACCAGTGAAATTAAGAACTCTGAAAGTAAAGCTTGTTAATTAAAGCTTATTTATTGAGACATCATACTCAGACAGACTTGTGGAGGGCTTTCCTTTCCTATTACAAAATATAATAAAGCTAAAAACTTGATCTGTCCTCATAGATAGGATCAATCAATTCATTTTCTACAGCCCTACCTCCAATCCCAGAAGTAATGATTTAATCATTTTACCAAGAAGTCAGACGTACGTAAATAAATTCCATAAGGTATTCCAGAAAGACAGTTCCATAGGATTTTGTTTCACATTGCTTTGAAGCATGATTTAAGAAAAAATAAAATAAAACAAATAAATAAAGCAACCTTCTAATCTCAAAGAGATTGGGAAGCCAATTTGCTAATCTAAGAAAAGTAAACTTTTTTTTTTTTTTTCTGGTGGGCTCAGGAAGATTGGGAAGCTGTCTTTAACTACAAAGTAGTTTATTGACTTATTTACATGTTGGCACTTACTTTTGAATTGTGAAGATGTTAAGGTTTCCTTTCTCTTTTTTTAAAAGAAATTTATCAAATTTTTAAAAATTTATTTATTTATTTGTTTGTTTATTTATTTATTTTTAGAGAGAGGGGAAAGGAGAAAGAGAGGGAGAGAAACATCACTATGTGGTTGCCTCTCACTTGCGCCCCCAACTGGGGACCTGACGTGCAACTTAGTCACGTGCCCTGACTGGGTATCGAACCAGCGACACTTGCTCACAGGCCGATGTTCAGTCCACTGAGCCACAGAAGCCAGGGCTGGTTTTCTTTCTCTTTATAGCTATATTTTATTCATAGCAAAGCAAAAGGGCTCTTTTGAGGAGTGTACCTGTTGGTGAATATACCTTTCTAGTACCCTGCTCTTCTACCTGAATGTTATACTATTACATTATGAACTCTTTCATAATCCTATGACATAAGTGCTGTTTTTATCCCCATTTTTTCAGATAAGTTAATATAAATTAATAGTATTTTTCACTTGAACTAGTGCTAAAATGTTTTACCCCAAAGAGGACACATAAGTCAAACATTTAAATAGATCCAAGATTCATATAGATTAATTGGTTGTTCTTTACTCAGTCTAAAGGGAGTAATAGGATAATCTGGTTTTCCTAGAAAATATTTCATTTTCCCACACTTTATTCTCATACATTCTAACTTGCCAAGGACAGAACATGTTATTCTAATTAGTATGGCATTAAAATTTTTTTCTTATTCTGATTTAACTTAAACCCTTAATATGGAATATATTTTTCTTTTTGTGTTAATATAGTTTATTTTCTTTTTTTATCTTTTATTTTATATTATTATCTTACTTAAAGGTAACCTACTTGTTAGCTATGTAAACCTGAGTGGGTTACTTACTAGCTTTGGTCCTTAACTTACTATTTATAAAATAGTGAAAATAATAATACATGCTTCACAGGGTTGTTATAATGAGCAACGGGTTAATTTTTTAAAAGTGACTATAATAAAGTCTGGCACATGGTTAAGGGATAAGGGTTTGCTAAGTAAAAACTAAAAAGGGTTAATATGTTCAGAGAAATAAACTTACTTTTTTCTGTATAATTTCTAATGGCTTTTTTTCAATTAGGAGAAATTAATTTGTAAAACAGTGTCCCGGGTAGAAAATCCAGCACTTTGTTTTTTGGAAGTACTTTCGAATATTCATTTAGAGTATGCTATAAGGTTCATAATTTCTCTCTAGGCTGTAATTCTCCAACTAGAGTATCATTTATTCAAGTGTGGGGTTGGAGAGGGGCATATCTTACTCATTTTAAACCTCAGAACACTAAGGATTAGAGAATCTGTCAGAAAGTTGGTGTCTATAAAACGTTGGTTGATTCAATAGGCATTTAAAGTATTATTTTTTGGTGATTTTCTTGGAATTCCCAGCTTGGTCATACGCCCCCTCTCCTGGACATTCCCATGTAGTCCAGGTCCCTATGACTATGGCTAATCGACCACAATGTTGTGTGGTGGGGGACTTCTGCTGTAACTAGGCAGAAGTTGATAATGCAGAGACAGAGGCCAATAACTTCCAGAAACCTTACCACTAACTTCATCATCCTCTGGTTAAATACTTTTGAAATAAATTTTGAAAATGAGGCCATGGGTTCAATATCCTTCTGTTTGTATCACCATGAGAAAGTACATAAAGTACAGTAGCTCATGTGAAAAAATTCCTGGAATTTTAAGCCATTTTGTCTGATGAGTAAAATAATTTTTTAAAAGAAATATCTCTAGGGAAATTTAATACCTTAAAATTTGTTTAGCAAATCCCTATTGAACAATCAGGAAAATAAGTCCTGGCCAGGTAGTTCAGTTGGTTAGAGTGTTGTCCTGATACACCAAAGTTGTGGGTTCCATTCCCAGTCAGGGCACATACAAGAAACAAACAATGAATGCATAAATAAATGGAACAACAAGTTAATGTTCCCCTCTCTCTTTCTTTCATCCTTTCTCTCTCTAAAATAAAAAATCAATAAATTAAAAAATTAAAAAATATTTAAAAAAACAATCAAGAAAATAAAATAATCTATTGTCTGTTTTCAAATCTTTTCTGGAAGTTGCAGATATGTATTTTAAAAACATAACATTGTTTTAAAATATATTTATTGATATCCTGGGTTCTAAGGAAGACAATATACTAAGCATGAGTGTTCAGTGAGTTTTAATTATATCATCATTATTATTGATATTGACACCTTTAGTACCTTTTATTCCTCATTCTTTTCAATTCCTACATCATCCACTTCCTTCTTTGTCTAATCCAATCTTCCTCGGCTTGATCCAAGCCTGATTTAAGGACTCATGCTGCTCTTACTTCCCTAAATCCAGCAAAACTTAGTGTTGAAATTTGCTGCAAGAAACCGAGCCCTACATCTCCTTCATCCCATTCTTGACACACTCGAAATCCAGGAGCTTAATGGGTACAGCGAAACTAACCCCACATCCACTTCTGCACACACTGTTGCCCCATGGAAGGTAATGGCAACTGCATTTGCAACACTGGAAAGAAATGAGTTAAAAAGTGTGTGAGACAGTAGTGGGAGAAAGATGAAGGGAGTGTGAGAAGAAAGGAGTATGTAGAAGGCTGGTGAAAGCACGAATAAGGCAGAGTAAATGTGGGCGGGTGAGGAGCTAAAAGAAAAGGTTTGTCTAAACCAGTGGTTCTCAACCTTCCTAATGCCGCAACCCTTTAATACAGTTCCTCATGTTGTGCTGACCCCCAACCATAAATTTATTTTTGTTGCTACTTCATAACTGTAATTTTGCTACTGTTATGAATTGCAATGTAAATATCTGATATGCAGGATGTATTTTCATTGTTACAAATTGAACATAAAGCATAGTGATTAATCACAAAAACAGTATGTAATTATATATGTTTTCCGATGGTCTTAGGTGACCCCTGTGAAAGGGTCATTCGACCCCCAAAGGGGTCGCGACCCACAGGTTGAGAACTGCTGGTCTAAACAAAGGAGTCAATGATGAAGGAAAATGCATGGAAGACTGAATGGACAGTGAAATAACCATGGAGACAGACTCTTTTCTCCTAAAACTCTTTCACTTTTTCTTTCATTAAGCATTTTTCATTTCATAGTATCTCAGAAAGTTCCTTTGTTTTAACCTCCAAGGATTCTAGAAATCCATTTTTTCCATAACATCTTATGTCTCTAGGATGTGTTGTGACTAGAGGTGGATATATTGCAGTAAGATATATTACAAAATTAAAGAAACCCAGTGCTCTGTGATGTAGATTGTATTGTAGATAGCACAGGATAAAGGGAGACAAGTAGCATATTTGTTTTCAGTGCTTGCATTAGTCTATTAGAGCTGACCAAAATACTAGCAACTGGGTGACTGAAGCCACAGAAATGTATTGTCTCGTGGTTCTGGAGGCCGGAAGTCTGAGACTAAGGTGTCAACAGAGTCGGTGCTTTCTGAGGGTTGTGAGAAAGAATCCATTTCATGCATCTCACCCAGCTTTAGTGGTTTGCTGGCAATCATTGGCATTCCTTGGCCTGCAAAACATCACACCAATCTCTGCCTTTATCTTTACATGCTGTTCTCCCTGTGTGTGTGTGTCTATGTTCAGATTTCCCCCTTTTATAAAGATAGCACACCAGAACTATTGGATAAGGGGCTCATCCTCCCCCAGTATGGCCTTAACTAATTACATCTGCAATGACTCCATTTTCAAATAGGACAGATTCTGAGGGCTGGAAGTAATGACTTCAACATGTGAATTTGGGGAGTTATACAAGTCAATGCATAACAGTACCGGTTTGGAAAGATTTAACTTAATTTACTGTTATTGGAAAACTATCATTTGGGCGGGGTGTTCTTTCTAGGGTTTTATTTAATAAAACCCATGAACTTAAAGACCTCTAGTTAAAAAGTCCAACTTCCAGGCTACCCAGGTAGAAACTCTCATGTGCATCTCGCATGGGAAAACCTGTCTGTATGAAGTGAGAGCAGAACACTAAGGTAAACTGGTCACGGGTAAGGAAGGGTGCAGCTGAACCTGGACGTCTAAATTTTCCCCTGGTCCATCCCGCAATCACAAAGCTCTTCTCTTTCAAAGTCAGGTCCAAGTTACCTGGAGGAATCCTAGTAGTCTGTTTTTAATAAACTACTTCTATACTGACTGTAATGAATTCCATTCAAGTTCATCTCCACTCTTTTCTCGGTGAAAGGAAGGCATTCATGAGGCTGATCTCCAATCTCTAGATGCTGGTTCTAGTGACAAAGAGCCTATCCATACCTTTTCCGTATTACTTAGTCTTTAAGGAGCAGGGGAGGTGGGGAAGAGGTCATTTCATTTCTGTTTTGCTTCTAGAATATATTTACAACCCCCATGAAAACATTTAGTCCTAACCAAATATATTGCCCCATCACGTTTGTTTGTTTTGTTTCTCTATCTCTCTCCCTCCTCCCCTCCCTGTGCTGGGGGAAAGTCTGAAAAGCAGCTGATCATGAAATCTTTCTCAACATCCCTGAGCAGAATTTTTTTTGCCATGCATAATATTTATTGTTTATTAGTATGGGAAACAGAAAAAGGCTCCTATTCCCATTACCCACCCACCCACCTGCAAAAGGAGCTTTGTCAGTGGGATATATTTTATCCCTCAGCCACAAGGCAACAGGAAAATCCAAATATCAAACTGCCCTGTTTCAATGGCCCCTTAACACAGAACAAATAAAATTTATAAAAAGATATTTAACTTAACTACATATAAAAATACACTTTAATTCACCCATAAATCTAGCTGGTTTTGAAATGGAGAAAAAATATTATTAAATGTTTTAAGGAAAAAGCAGTACCTATTAATCTATGTACCATTGTTGAAAGACAGCTATCAGTTATCTCACATGAATATTCACTTCTGAAATTAGAATAAAACACAGTCTAATGATGTACTATAGACAAATGTTCAATCAACACTATATATATATATATATATATAACATTAATAAGAACTCTTTCATCTTGAAAGTTTTCTGGCACATCACAAGTGGATTAATTTCTATCAAGTTTTCTCCTGCTACATTTCTATTTCTTTTCTATGGGAGTCTTCACATGTAATAGTGTGGGTCTTTTTCACACTGTTTACATTCAAGAGGTTTTATCCAGTGAGTCTTTTCATGTGTTGGAAAGGAACTGGGATAACTGAAGCCCTTCCCGAATTCTGTAATTCTATTGAATATATGGTTTCTCTCCAGAGGACATTGTCACATGTCTTCAAAAATTTGTGTGGTAAAGTAAGGCATTTCCACATTCCTTACATTCATAGGATTTCTCTCCATTATGGGTTCCTTCACGTGTTTGTAAGGAACTGAGATCTCACTGTTGCTTCACCGCATTGTTTATGTTCAAATGGTTTCTCTCCAGTGACATTTCTTTCATGTTTTTGAAGATCTCTAGGATACCTAAATGCTTTACTACACTGTTTACATAATAAGGTCTCTCTCTCCATTATGAATTATTTTGTGTTTTTAAAGAACTGTGATCTCTGTAGGCTTCACCACATCACTTACACCCATAGGATTTCTCTCCAGTGTGAGTTTTCTGTTTCTTTGTAAGGTACTATAATAGCCCTGTGTTTTCACCTCACGGCACACATAAACTAATTACTAAAGTTCTGCGACACACCAATAAATATATTTTTGCTGACCTGACAAATAATAGGTATAATTTTGATTGATTTACAAAAAAAAATAGTAATAATTACCTACCCTTTTTGCTTCAAAGTGACTTTTTAAAAAAATCAGGTGCCTATACTTGTATATAAGGATTCCTGGTACCCAAACTCAACCAATCAGATGCAAATTTATTATGTGATGTGACCAATAAGATGGAACTCTGTTATATGATCTATGTATTTACGGTTCAAGACAGGACATTCACACCAGATGACTATAGTGTTGGCTGTTGTCATTTTTTTAATGTGACAATATAAGAGAAAAGAGGTCAGTGCCCCTGACTAAAGAGTCAGGTATTGCATGTTTTAAAAATTCTTACAGCATGCCAGTTAAAAATCACTGCCGTATGCTATCCCACATTCCTTACATTCACAGGGTTTCTGTCCAGTGGGATTTTTTTCGTGTATTTGAAAATTTTGAGGCAGTCTGAAGGTTTTCTCACATTCTTTACATTCATAGGGCTTCTCTCCAGTGAACTTTTTTTCACATCTTCAAAAATTTTGATAACATGTGAAGGCTTTTCCACATTCATTATGTGCATAGGGCTTCTCTCCATTGTGAGCTCTTTCATGTGTTCAGAAATATAGAAAAGAGCTCAAAGTTTTACCAAATTACTTACATTCATAGGGTTTTTTGCTTGTGTGAGTCCTTTCATGTGTTTGAAAAGTTTGACAAATTTATAGACTTTTCCATATTGTTTACATTGGTAAAGTTTCTCTTCAGTGTGGGCTATATCATGTATTTGAAGTGAAGTTGAAGGACTACATTCCTTACATTTATAGGTGTCTTCTCTATTGCAATTTCTCTCATGTTTTTCAAAACACCAGACATCACTGAAAGCTCTCCCACATACATTGCCTACATATGTTTCCTTCCATAATTCTGATACTCATATAGCTTGTGTCCAGTTTGACATCTGACGTACATATTTTCTTGTTCAGAGATTTAAACAAGGCTGACATTTTCTTCATACTGACTACCCACTTTCCCACCACACATTCTCTCTACCACATGACTTCATTTCCAGACTTCCTGGGTCCCCTGGAGTCTGTCCTACGCAGATAACAATGAGAGACTCTGTGACACAGCCACCAGGGCCACACAAGGCAGGCAACATGCGACCCTCCTGAGCCTTCTCAGCTCATCTTTGCAAGAGCCACATCCTCACGGGTGGGCAGAGACCTCTGAGACAGGACAGGCTGCCAATTACAGATTCAAAGGAAAAAAAGAGCCTGGCCCAGCACAGTTTTAAGCTATCAGCTTATACTTGAAAAGGAAGAATATCTTATTTTTAATGCTGAACTACTAGTAAATGCAGGGAATCAGAAAGAAACGTGAGTGTGACCAAAAAAGGATGATTAAGGAAAAGACATAGAGTTAATTAGAACAAAAAGAAAACAGCAAGAGCATCACAAAAATTAGATTTCAATAAAATAAAGGTAAAAAAATTCCTAGTATATTGATATCTAGAGATTTTATTATTGTCCTAAGTGTCTAGACGACTGTGCTTCTGATAAATTAATGCTAGAGGAAAGGCAAACCTAACTTTTCACAAATGCTAAGCCATTTTGACATCAAACCACTATTTTAAAAAATTTCTTACCTATTTTCAGTGAGAGAATCATTTATTTGAAGAAATTGAAAAACACCCTAATAATAAATATGTTTACTACATGCACCAGAGTACATTATCTAAGACCATGTACTCTTAAGTAAGTGAAAAATCTGTCGAAATAATTCTAAAATAAGACATATATCACCATTCTTTCTCAAGCCTAAGTCTCCATTGTTATTTCAGGCCTTCCCACTGTCTGACCCCACTGATAACAACTGAAGCAATTTATGAAGTTCTTTAGATATACCTTTCCTGGATGGTTGATAATTCACACTGGCAAAACTTAATCTTTGTATTGATTAATAATTGCTTGATTTGACTAATTCTTCCTAGCCCTCCCTTAGCTGGCTCTATCTTGTAAATGTTACTTTTGCAAAAGGCTGACACAAAATTTTCTTGTCATTTAGCTTTTAGTTAGCAGTAATCATTTTTAATGTACTTAATGGAGAAAGAGAATTGAGGTTTCACATTTTTGAAGTGTTTGTTTTTCTATCTTTGAAAACTAAAACCTGATTTCTGCTTGAACATGTCCTTCATATTTAATTTAAGTGGATTTAAATCCTGTGGCTTTCTTTTCTTTCTTTCTTTTTATTACATGAGTGATATAGGGCTGTTATGAAATAACTAAAAGATCCAGATACACAAAAGGTTAAAAAAAAGAAAAGACATTTGTAATTACAACAGCACAGGGGTAATCACTATTCACTATTATCTTCATCTTCTTGTATACCCTTTGATTTCATATTATGTATTGTTATTTTTAACATAAAAGGAGATCATGCTATGTATACTGCTTTGAGATCTACTTCTTTCACTTAATATATTGTGAATACGTTTCCCTATCAATACATATTATTTTCAAACATTATTTTATTTTTTTAATTTTTAGAGAGAGGAGGAGGGAGGGAGAAAGAGAGGGAGAGAAACATTGATGTGTGAGAGAAACATAGATTTGTTATCTCTCGTGTGAACCCCAACTGGGGACCAGGCCCACAACCCAGGCATGTGCCCTGACTGGGAATCAAACCAGTGACCTTTTGTTTTGCTGGAGGACACTCAACCAACTGAGCCATGCCAGTCAGGGCTCAAAGATTACTTTAAATGGATATGTAATATTCCATTATATGAATGTGCCATTCTTTACTTTATGGAGTTCCTTATATTCAAAGCCTTTACTATTCTGATTCTTTTCATTTTTTGAAAATGTTGCAAACACAGACACACAATTTTACACACAGGATTGCAAAAACAGCTAAATGTTTGCACGTACCATAAACTACTTCCTTCAGATTAACTGAGAAATTTATAAGAAATTTAGGTGTCTTCACAGAATTGGCCCTTGTTGCCATTTTTCTGATCATGAAAAAATATATATATAAGCGCTACTTTCCTACCTCCAGCATAGAAAAATACAGTGCTTCAGTGAGACATCCAGAGAGAGTCATTGTGCACCTTTGAACTCCCAGTGGCACTAATTAGGTTCCCATGGCCTGTTTCGCCATCCAGTTCAGTTCAGAAGGTATGGACTGCTAATGACCAAATGACTCATGGACACATAATATGTTTGAACCAGTTAGAAAAATAATAAGCAACTTCAACTTATATAACTTTATTGGAAACAGGAATTATTATTTACAGGACATCTCATAGGGAAGATAACTTTAATTCCTGGATATTAGCAGTGAATCGTGATTAATTTGGGGGGATAGATTCTGAGTTGACCAAGCAGAAATCATCTAGTAATCAACTTGCTCCTAGAGACATAACAGTAAAATACGAAGTGGATGAGCTAATGACTGAAATTGTGGAGAGGGACTACATGGAGACCAGGGCTGCATAGCTTCTATTTCTTCATTCCCTTTTTCCTGTGAAGGAGAGAGAGAAAGGGAAAGAGAAAGAAAAAGGGGAGAGGGGCAGGAAGGGCAGAGAGAAAGACTGGAAGGATTGGCTTGGCCCTGGAAGTGTTCAAGCACAGAATTTCTAGTTATTTCATTTACAGATCCATGTGTCCTCGACTCTTAGAGAATCAGTGAGAACAAGCAATTTAAAAAGTAAACCCACTAAGCAATGAGCTTTCGGCAATGCATTTAGAGCCTATGAGAGAGTATAATAGGTTTGGTAGTAATTATAAGTGCATAGTGGAAAACTAAGACTCACATGTCCAGACTTGTCTCTGATTATAAGTCAGAAAGATAGAGAAAATGAGCAGTATTATTTAAAGGCAAGGAAGGTTTTATTTCCAGATTCCATTGTGAAAAGCTTCTCTGGTTTAAAAATACAGTAAGAATTTTTAAAACAAATCAAAATATCAACATTTTAAATATTTATTCACTTATTTAAATGCTGTATCATGGAAATAATGTATAAACACATATATATTTCACATATACCTATATATAATATAGATAAAATTAGTCGTCGTCGGCAGCCGTCCATCTCGAGAGACGATGGTGTAGCTTCTTAAGAGTCTATCTGCACCGCCGAAAATGGCTGTGCAGTCCGACCCGGGAGTGACACGGTATCTGTCTCCTCCCGTGTTGAATCGACATCTTGCGATGACGCTGGAGTGTCCTCTCCAGTGAAGCTGAAGCTACAGAGCCTGGGCAGGGTGATATGGAGGGTCTGCTGTTGCCCATGCAGCAGACCCCCCCTCTCTTCGCAGCTGAAGGGTCCAAGGGAAAGACGGAGTCAATACAGCTTGGCTTCAGGTGCACCGCAGGAGTTGCCGGTGTTGACTACAACGTCAAACCGCCTTAGGGACTCCGGCTCCGGATTTTCTGTCGGGGTTTACTCCCTTAGCCTTTCCCCTGAAGAGGTATGCCGCAAGGCAGCGGAGGTTTTTTGGAGTCAGAGTTTTCCTTCTCTGATGTGCCCTGACTGGAAGATCGAACCAGCGACACTTAGCTCGCAGGCCGACGCTCAATCCACTGAGCCAAACCAGCCAGGGGTTAACCATGACTACTGTGCATAAATTTGACAGGGTTTCTGGGAGATTTTTCCTGGGTGGAATTCTTGAGTGACAAAGTGTTTGCCTTTCCAATCTAATGAGAGTTTTAAAATTGGAATTAAAGTGCTTTTTTTCCAAGGTACACTCCACCCGCTGTGGATCAGAGTTCTTCTATTTTTCCACATTTTTGGTAACACTGACATTGTCAAGTTTTTTAACATTTGCCACTCTGATGAATGTGAAAAGTTATAGTGGTTGTAATTTGTACTTTTGGTTTCTAGACTGAATATATCTTTTTTTAAATTTTTAATATTTCTTTTAAAATTTTTAAATCTAATCTTTACTGTATTTTTTTTCTATTACCACTTAGTCACCTACTACCCACTCCCCTGAATATCTTTTATTAAAATATTATATTTTACTTATTATGCTATTACAGTTGTCTTGGTTTTTCCCCCTTTGTCCCCCTCCATCCAGCAGCCCCACTGCCTCAGGCAATCTACCCACCACCATCATCGTTCATGTCCATGGGTCATGCATATAAGTTCCTTGGCTGATCCATTTTCTATACTGTACTTCACATCCTTGTGGCTATTCTGTGACTACCTATTTGTACTTCTTAATCCTCTCACCTCTTCACTCACTCTTCTCAAATGTCCTCCCATTTGTCAAGCATCAAAATGTTCTCTGTATCCGTGATTCTGTCTCTGTTCTTCTTATTTGCTCAGTTTGTTTCTTAGATTCAATTGTTGATAGATATGTATTTTTTGTCATTTTATTATTCATAGTTTGATCTTTTTCTTAAATAGGTTCTCTTAACATTTCATATAGTAATGATTTGGTGATGAAGAACATTTCTAGTTTTTTCTTGTCGGGGAAGCTCTTTATCTGCCTTTGATTCTAAATGATAGCTTTGCTGGGTAGAGCAATCTTGGCTTTAGGTCCCTGCTCTTCATGACTTTGAATATTTGTGGCCAATCCCTTCTAGCCTGCAAAGTCTCTTTTGAGAAATCAGCTGACAGTCTTATGGGAACTCCCCTGTAGGTAACTAACTTTTTTTCTTTTGCTGCTTTTAAGATTTTCGCTTTATCTTTAACCTTTGACATTTTAATTATAATATGTCTTAGAATGGGCCTCTTTGCATCTATCTTGTTTGGGACCAAATTATGTAAGTTTTCTATTGCTATTTTTTCAAATATATTTCCAATTTCTTACTCGGTCTCTTCTCTTTCTGTCACTCCTATAATGTGGCTGTTGGACCTCTTGAAGTTGTCCCAGAGTCTGCTTATACTTTCCTTATTTTTTTAAATTCTTTTTCTTCTTGTTATTCTGATTGGTTAATTTTGGTTCCCTATGCTCCATCACTGATTTGATTCTTGGTTTCATCCACTGTACTGTTGTTTCCCTGTAAATTGTTCTTTATTTCAATTAGTATATTTTTCATTTATGACTGACTCTCTTTTTATGCTGCTGAGGTCTTCACTGAGTTTATTGGGCATCCTTATAACCAGTGTTCTGAACTCTGCATCTAATAGATTGCTTATCTTCATTTCATTTAGCTCTTTTTCTGGAGTTTGATCTAATTTCATTTAGGCCATATTTCTTTGTCTCCTCAATTTGACGGCCTCCCTGTGTTTGTTTCTATGTATTAGGAGCTGTTTTGACTTCATGTCTTGGTAGCGTGGCCTAATGTAGTAGGTGTCCTTTGGGTTCCAGTGGCACAGCCTCCCCTATCACCCAAGATTGGTACTCAAGGTACACCCTTTTTGTGGGCTGAGTTCATGCTCCTCTTGTATATAGTTGAGCCTTGGTTATCATTGGGGGATAATTACCCAGGCCAGTCAGCTGCAAAAATTGGCTGTGACCACTGACTACCACATCTGCCCTCCATGGAGGATAAGCTTTGCAGGGGCAGGGTGGTGGTGCTCTGATGTGGTCTATAGCTGTCCACTGGGTATGCTGACCCTAGAGTTTCCCAGGTGGTGCCGGTCAAGCTCAGCCCCCACATATGTTTTGCCTGGGACCACCCTGCCTAAGCTATAAAGCAATCTGAGATGGCTACTATTTGTGCTGGGCTTGGAGATTCCCAAGCAAAATCAAGTTGTGAATCTTGGCTGGCTGCTGCTAGTGCCATGCCTAGGGCTCACTGAAGCCAGCTGTTGCTTATTGATAGGATTTAGATGTTGTGAAGCATGAAACAAGACCAGCTATTCATATGGAAAAGCAGCTTGTGTGAGCTGGTTAAATTGGGTGGGGCAGAGTCTCTGGGGACCTCCAAAGTGAGTCAAACAGTGTTAGCCAGGTTGAGGGAGTCTCAGATATGGCACCAGCTTGCCAGCTCTGTTGGGGGGAGAGTTTAGAAAAAGGACAATGGCCTTTGCTCACCTTGATGCCAGACACTTCAGTTCCTTCTTTATGCCACTTGTGCCTTCAAGCTGCTACCTCAGTGCTGGAGCTCAGAGGGAGTGAGTCTGAGAAGTTGAGTCCATGTGTGGGTTCTTTAATAGGAACTGCTTGGGATTCCAGCAGTTTGTTCCACTGACTCAATCTCCACTGTTTTTTGTGGCCAGAAGTTGTGGAAACTTATCTTCCTGGCACTAGAAACCTGGGTTGGGGGGCCTGGTGTGGGGCTGTGACTCCTCACTCCTGAGAATTCCTCCCTAATTTTTATCCACCACACGTGGGTGTGGGACCAGCTTGTTCCACATCTGCACCCCTCCTACCAGTCTGGGTGGATTTGGTTTCTTTAATTCTGTAGTGGTCAGACTTCCATTCAACTTGATTTCTGATGGTTCTGAGAGATCATAGTTCTATAATTTAGCTGCAATTTTGATGTGATTGTGCAAAGAGGCAAGCCATGTCTGCCTACACCACCATTTTGACCAGAAGACCAGATATATCTTTTTAAAAAAGACTTTATGTTATTACTTTTTAGAGCAGTATCAAGTTCATAGCAAAATTGAGTAGAAGTCACAGAGATTTCCCATATACACTCTACCTACACACATGCTTCCTACATTATCAACATCACACACCAGAGTGGTACATTTGTTACAACTGACAAACCTACATTAACACATTATAATTGCCCAAAGACCATAGTTTACATTAGGATTTCTGCTTGGTATTGTACATTCTGTGGGTTTGGGCAAATGTATAATAACATGTATCCATCATTATAGTATAACACAGAATATTTTCACTACCTTAACAATGATCTGAACTCCACCTATTCATTCTTACACCCAACCCCTGGCAGCTACTGATTGTTTTTTACTTTATAGATTTGCTATTCCTAGAGTGTCATATAGATGGAATCATACAATATATAACCTTCTCAGATTCATTTAGTAATATGCATTTAATGTCCATCCATGTCTTTTCCATAGCTCATTTCTTTTTAGACATTTATTGTCAGGATGTACCACAGCTTATATATTCATTCACTTACTGAAGGGCACCTTGTGGCTTCAACATTTTGGCGATTATGAATAAACTGCTATAACTATCCATGTAGAGGTTTTTGTGTGGACATAAGTTTGCAGCTAATTTGAGTAAATATCAAACAGTACAATTGATGAATTGTGTGGTAAGAGTATGCTTAGTTGAATAATTTTTAATATTTTTTCAAAGGATGTTTGTTATATTTTATTCTGCATTCCTATATATTTGCAACATTTTTTTTCTTTTTTTATTTCCAGAATAGGTTAAGTACAATATTGTCAGAGACAAAGACAGCCTTGGTTTTCAATTCCAATGAGTCCATCAGTGGCCATCACTTTCTTAAGGACTGAAAGTTCTTTGTGGGGCAGAAAAAGAGCATGAAGCACTAAGTACCAAAATGGAGGAGAGAAGCCCAGAAAGGAGGGTGGGCAAAGCTGGAGGTAAATTTCCACTTTACAGTTCTACTGAAACCTGACCTTACCCATGGTTTTAGTAAAATAAAATAAAATCATTTGTCGTAAGGATTTACTGATGCCTTAGTAAGAAGCAAACACACTGCTGACTTAGAAAATAATGGGTTATTTTTTACTTTGATGTTCAGAGTTTTCTGTGCAAGTGTTCTCCAGGGAGAGTAGGCGGAGAAAGTCTTCCTTCTATAGCTGGCAGAAAACTATATTTCTTCATAGCAAGGAAAAGTTCTTTTATGACATTTCAAAAGTTGAGTCCTTAGGCTCCTGCTGGGACCAGCATGGTAACTGCGATCAGAGCAAAATTACAATAGACTCCTGCCTCAGAAAAGTCTAGGAAGATGGGTCCCCCAGAGCTAGGGCTTTATCCTTTATATGTTTCAGTGTAGGGTATGATTTCAATGGGAATCATATTGGTATGTATTAAAGGTTTGCCCATCTTGAAATGAGTTAAATCTGCCAAACCCATCGTTTACTTGCATATATATGCAATTTTGAATAGCAGTCACTGGCTAATAATGTTTATTTGGTATCTTAACACTTGCTCTGTGTTTTCTCCTCTTAAGTTGTTATTTTGATGCTGAGGATGGATCTAGGAAGTGTGTGCTAAGTCATCAGTTTAGAACTGGCCCTAGGTTCCTTGGGATCATTCCCAGCTGAGTTTTCCTCCTTGTGACATTGGCTTTGGGAATTTATAAAAGATTCATAGAAAACAGCAGATACCAAGGAAAATAATTCATAGGGCATTGAAGAAATGCTGATGGTACAGGGGCTGGGGGTGGTTAAACCAGAGAGGGACAGGAGAAATGGAGATTCTAGGGGCAGTCAGTGACTTCAATTCACTTAGGCCTGACTGCTTTCCACAGAGATTCTGAACAGCTTGAAGAGTGGAATGATGCTGTATCTACCTTTGTATCTGCAGTAAGTAGGTGCTTGATAGAACAGGTGTTCAATCGGATCTGCATTTTAAGCAAATTTACAGCCCACACTTCAAATGGTCAAAGAATAAATAGAAATTAGAGATAGATTTTATTTTCATTTTTCCACTTGTGTTAGTCACTGGTAAAAAAAAAAAAAAGAAAAAGAAAAGAAAGAAAAAGCTAAAATAAAATAATGATCTATATTCTAAGATTCTCAAACATAATTTTTGGGGGGATTGCTATTTTGGGTTCTATGCTGAAGTTCTTTATGCTAACAATATTATTCACAAATGATCAATCCATGGTCTGGTGGCCTATTTAGAAACTTGTAAGTGATAATGTTAACTTTAGCATCATCATATTCCCATTGATAGTCTCTCTAGTCTTCTACATATGATATATGATCAGGATTTACTGTAAAAGTGACTTTAAATGAGTGTTTTATTGAGAGGAAGGGTTTGTTGGTACCATAAAATGCACCCTTAGTGTGATTCTTCTGAATGCCCTCTACTTGTGTTTAATTGTGACAGTACAGCACCAAACTCCAAACTTGGAGTGGGATTTAACCACCAAATTTCAGAAGTCTAGGCCCAGGGAATTACTATCTAATTCTTACTATATATTGCCCTAGAAAATAAGTATGTGAACCTCATACAAGTGGCTGTGTACACTCAAACCACAAAGGGGCTTAGGATTATTTGGAATTATTGAAGCACCAATTAGTGATATCTGGGTTATATCACAGAAAATAATTACCAATATTCTACACAATATCCCTATAACTAAGGGTTGATAAACTATGGCTTATCAGCCAAATGTGACTGCTGCCTATAAATAGCGCTGGAGCTGAGTTGTTTTTATATATTTAAATGACTAAAATAATTCTAAAGAAGAATATTTTATGAATCACAAAAATTGTTTGAAATTCAAGTCTTGGGTCCATAAGTAAAGTTTAATTGAAACATAGCCATGCTCATTCATTTACTGAGTGCTTAGGGCTGTTTTTATGCTATAGCAAAATTAAGTAGTTTCAATAGAGTATGGCCCAGAAAGCCTAGAATACTTATTATCTGAACTTCTACAGAAAAATAATTCATGCTCCCTGCTTTATGCCACCCTTAGCGAGAATCCTGTGCTGGGTTCAGCAAGGCTCAGAGTCAGGTATGGCTACCTCGTGTTCTTTCATTTCTACGACATGCTTACAAATGGTCTCCTTTCTGATCTCTGTATAGACAGGATCACAGCTTGAGAAGTGTAAAACTAGGTCTGGAATAGTTAATTCCTGAGAGAATGATGCTACCATTGACCAGGACAAGAAAATCCAAAGGAGAAACTGACATGTCCCCAAAAAGAAAATGAATCAATTGGCTTTACACAGTTGACTGTGATCCTGAGGTGATAACCTATAGTAGGAATTGTAAGAAATAAATAGTGACTCCTAAACCAATAGAAAATCATTAGTAACAAAAGGTAAATGTAATTAAAGGGTCTTAAGGTCAAATGTAATTAGAAGGTCTCAAGGGCAAATGTAATTAGAGGATCTCTGAGAAGGAAGTTGACAGCATATTTACAAATCACAAAAGGAGCATTTAGATAATCGCGTTAGATTGTAACTCCGGAGTATCCAGCATGGAGAAATGGGGGGAAAAAAGAAGAGGGAAGGGGGCTTTAAATGCGTTAGGGATAAAAGCAGCCAGCTCCCTCTTGTGGCGCGCACATTCTCCTGGCTGAGGGTGCACCCGACTCTGTAAACCCGTAAATAAACACCTCGCTTTGCTGCTCAAGTTCTGTGTCCCGGTTTTTATTGTGAGCATTTATCACAGTATGAAAGAATCATAAATAAATGAAAATATAAGATTCAAAGACATTTAATGATTTGCACAAATGTCACAATATAAGTTAGTTATAAAAGCGGGATGAGAAAATAAATTTCTTCCACCCAGGCTATTTTAACCCAGCCCCATGGAAGGCACTAGGTATCCTGAATTCTCATTTGTGATTCTCTGGTGACAGTGGGTTCCACTTTTCAACCTTTCACATGGGAACATTGAACAAAGTAACCCCCAGCACCTCTTCCTCTGAGGCACTTAGGAGAGCAACATGGCTAAAGGATTAGAGTTGTAAGCTTCGAGAACGTTTAAGATTCCTAAAATCAACACCTCCTCTCTGTGGTTACAAACAATATGTTGGTGGCGGGATCTCACCCTGAAGGAAAATCAAAAACTATGGACCAATGTATCTGGGAAAGTACAAAACTGGGTCTGAAATAGTGATGGGGGCTCAAACGTTTGGAAATTTTAGTTTCAGGTAACAGTGAATAAGCTTAGTAATCAATGTATGTAAAAAGCTATTGTTTCGGGAACTGAAGGTATGACCCACCTTGACTCCAGGAGACCATAAGCAGTTCCACCTTTGTGCCTCAGGACGACTGCAAGCAATCAAGATGGTATCTGAGCCTTTGTACTCCAGGGTGAGATGACCACCGCCCAGGATGCAAAGAGCACTGCCCAGGACACAAAGACCACAGCCCAGGGCACAAGGACCACCACCCAGGACACAAATGAAAGAATGCTGCAGCTTTTTTTTCTGATTAACATTTTCCCTGAATTCCAACCCCCTTACTTACTCTTCTTCTAAAAAGGGCCAATTTATACTGGAATATAAGACAGTCTGTTAGGGTACAAACCCATTGTCATCTCAGATCGCCAACCATCTGAATAAAGCGCCCATAAAGATTCAGTCCCTGTCTCCGCTTATTGGGTCTGGTAGATGACAGGCAGCATGGACACCGGCTCTTCTGTTTTCAATAGTTCCTGAGAGAATGATGGAACCATTGACCAGGACAAGACAAAACTCAGAGAATAGGAGGTTGATAATTAAGCTCCATGGGAAGCCTTGATTTTTGGTGTGGGAAAACAAGAAACCATAGAGAAGCGGGTAGTGAAGTAGAACAGGGAAGTCCCTAGGGTTGAAACACAAGGAGGGGCTGAGAAAGGACTGATTAAAATTGGCAAATGCCACAGGCGTCAAGATAAGTATTGAGAAAATACCATGAGATTTGACAAGAATCCTTATATGTGAAAGATTTTAAGTACAGTGAGCAAATCGTGAGGAGTAAATTATGTATAAGAAAATGGACACAGAAGAGAACATAATGAGTGAGTAGTTCAAAGATATATTAAAGTAAGAGAAGGTTTGTAGAATTAGGGTGGTGTTAGCATGGGTGTAGGCAGAGAATAGCAAAACACTGAAGATTTGAGGAAGAGGAATTATCTGAAAGACTGAGATTTCAGAGGAGGTGGAAGGGGTCGTCGTCGGCGGCAGCCGTCCGTCTCGAGAGACGATGGTGTAGCTTCTTAAGAGTCCATCCGCACCGCCGAGAATGGCCGTGCAGTCCGACTCGGGAGTGACACGGTATCTGTCTCCTCCCGTGTTGAATCGACATCTTGCGATGACACTGAAGCTACAGAGCCTGGGCAGGGTGATATGGAGGGTCTGCTGTTGCCCATGCAGCAGACCCCCCCTCTCTTCGCAGCTGAAGGGCCCAAGGGAAAGACGGAGTCAATACAGCTTGGCTTCAGGTGCGCCGCAGGAGTTGCCGGTGTTGACTACAACGTCAAACCGCCTTAGGGACTCCGGCTCCGGATTTTCTGTCGGGGTTTACTCCCTTAGCCTTTCCCCTGAAGAGGTATGCCGCAAGGCAGCGGAGGTTTTTTGGAGTCAGAGTTTTCCTTCTCTGATGTACCCTGACTGGAAGATCGAACCAGCGACACTTAGCTCGCAGGCCGACGCTCAATCCACTGAGCTAAACCAGCCAGGGCAGAGTGGAAGGGGTAGAGCACCGTTAATGTAGATAGATAGACTTATTTTGGCAAGGGGTAAGGTACTTCTTCCTCTGAATAAGGAGTAAAGGAAGCGTAGGCACTGGAAACACAGAAAAGTTTAAAGGTGGAGGTCTACAGGGCTGGTCTGAGGTGGAGGATGGCTTGAGAGTAGATGGGGGGAGGGGACTTGTGGCAAAGGATGCATGAGTGGCTGAGGACTAAGGAAAATGATCCACGCAAGTGCTGCAGAGCATTATTAGAGTTAATAATAGAAAGGTTGAGCTCCTGTGAGGGCACTGTTATAACAAATAGATAAATATAGACAGTAAATGTTCCAGTGGCTCTAGTAGGCACAGTTTTATGCCTTTTATTTTAGTGTTTGAGGGCTAGAAGGAAAATTGTGGAAAGTAGGTCTCCCAAGGCTGGGGCTGGGCAGAACTAAAAATGAAAGAATAGAAGGTGTCTGGGACTCTAATTGAGGCAGTTTGAAGTTGCTGACCAGTGTTTCAGGCTGAATGTCAAGGGGATGAAGTCATAAAGGTATTAAGGAGCTGGGTGGTGTAAAGGGATCAAGGGACTCATCATAAGGCTAGAAGAGCCAGGTAGTAAGTAACATGAGAGAGGAAGAAATGCTAGGCTGGGAAGTCATGATTAGAGAGGGAAGTAGTTAAGTGAAGAGAGGAAGCAAAGAAAATAGCTCCTGTAGCTAACAGATCCCTGCCCTTGTGGAGCTCACATGCTAGTGGGGGAGACGGTCAATAAATCATAACCACAGTGAATGAACAAATTACTTGGTAGTATAAAAAGAAGATGAATCAGCAGAGTAAGGGAAAGTGGAATTGATGAGGGACTCAAATGTTGGGAAATTTTAGTTATAGGTAACAGCTAATAAATTTAGTAATCAATCTATGTAAAAAGCTATTGTTTCAGGAACTGAAGGTATGACCCACCTTGACTCCAGGAGACCATAAGCAGTTCCACCTTTGTGTCTCAGGAGGACTGCAGGCAATCAAGATGGTATCTGAGCCATTGTACTGCAGGGTGAGATGACCACTGCCCAGGACATAAAGACCACAGCCCAGGGCATAAGGACCACCGCCCAGTGCACAGATGAAAGAATGCTGCAGCTTTTATCTGATTGACCTTTTCCCTGAATTCCAAACCCCTTACCTACTCTTCTTCTAAAAAGAGCCAATTTATACTGGAATTTAAGACAGTCTGTTAGGGTACAAACCCGCTGTCTTCTCAGATCCCCGACCATCTGAATAAAGCGCCCATATTCAATCCCTGTCTCTGCTTACTGGGTCTGTCTGGTAGATGACAGGCAGCACAGACATTGGCTTTTCTGGTGTCAGAACTGCCAGGGGACGGTAGGAGAGCCTGTCAGTTTTCACAATGAAGTTTGGGTGGGAGTCATTGAGAAGGTGAGATTTGAGTGAAGAATGATGGCGGTGAGAGTGATCCAGAAAGGAACCAGGATCAGAATGTACCCATTTGTTCATTTTTGTGCATTACTGTTACAGAGTGGGGGTTTCCAAAAATCCCCAGAGCCTGTGGGTTGGGGGATGGGGAAAAGGGAACAGCTTTTAAGACTTCTTTGCATGACTATGGCTAGAGGCTTAGTGTCTCAGTTATGCAAATAGCTTTGGTTCTTCCAAGGCCCCAGGAAGATGGGAGGGGTTTTGACCATGAAGTGGTATGGAAAGAGCATACAGAGCCTGTGCAAGGTTCTGTGAATGGTCAGAACTGGTTACCACACCCACTGTGTCAGAGGATGCAGTCAGGGGTTTAAAAATAGGCGACAGACATTTCTAGCGAGGTTCTCCATGTGGTTTTGAGAAGGGAGAATACCATGGGGCTTTGAAAGGGCAAAGGAAGAACCATGCATGATCCAGTGCAACACAGCACATGTTTTCCTGGATTGTTATATAGAGCTGATGACATCGTACCCCAGATCCTGGAAGAGACAGCTGACAGATAAGGGATGGGGAACCTCTGGGCATGGTTTTGACTTAGCTTTTTGGGGAACAAGGGAAGTGCTGGGTCCAATGGGAGAACAGGGCTGTGAGCTGAACTGCTCACTGCCCTCCCCAGGTTGGAATATTGTAAATAAAGACCTGTTTTCCTCAACACTAGTTGTTGGGTTTTACACCAAGGCACCACGTGAAAGAACCCCCTTTTGTTCTGTAATGGTTTTGGAAACCCTGGATGAGACTAATGGAACGTGCAGACAGGTTCCTCCTGTAACAATACCTGTGAAATACAGGAGTCTGTAATGTAGGCAATAGCTGTGCAAGTTCTGGCTATGAAAAAAGTTTACTGAAGATCTGAACTCAGCTATGAATTTCACTCCTTTAGAATTTGACTATTCAATGAGGATGGGTTCTTAGCTAAATAAATGGAAAATGTGCTTATATATATTATGCATATATAACATGTATCATACATATATAATATATATATATATTTAAGTTAGATTTCTATTACAATGTTTCACTAGGATTTTAAGTCTTTATTGGATAGCAGTGTAGCACACAGGGGCTTACGATTAATAGTCATCTGAATGGTCTCAGGAACATTGTATCTCTAGTAACTGATATAAGAATTCTTCTAAGGGAGAAACCCAGCTTTCTAAGGGAAAATGTCTGGCTGGATGAGTCCTTGAGAATTCATAGCTTTTGATGAAGGCTTGGATTGTGAGGCTATGAAATTGGGAGTTGGAGTCAAGATTGTTTATTTCTTTAGAAGTCAGGGTGATCTTAGCTCATATCTGGGCTATATGGGAGTTATGGGTAGAGCTGAAGGTGGAAAGGATATTGTTAATGCTGGTTGTTCATTATGAGATTATACACATCCTCTTAAGTCTTGTTGACATTTTCAAACCTGACATGAAATTCTTTCTAAAGCACAAGAACTCTGATAAATGTTTCCTGAGTATCTATAATAATGAAACAAAAAAGGACTTACTAAGATCACAACAAGCTTTTTAATCAGCAATTAATCTCAGGAACAAGTTGTAAAACTACATTCATTACAGGAAAAGCCCCATTTAATTTGTCATTCTAACAAATAAATAATTTGAAATAGAGATTGAGACAACTTATAATCAAAGATAAGGACAAAGCTTAGATGCCAGGGTATGAGTGACATTTGATAAAGCTCCCTGGTATTTCTGTAGTTGGATCCTTATTTGTTTATAAAACCTCAACAAAGAAAGTTTAATTTATCAAAACAGAGTTATCTTTCCAAGATGCTTTTATAAACAACATGAAGACCACATTGTCTAAGATGAGCTCCTGCCCAGATATAATTAGGAATTGACACTGAAAGCAGAAAAGCTGGGATTCGTGCTACCTGTCACCTCCCCAACCCAAAGAGCAGAGGCAGGGATTGAATCTTTATGGGCGCTTTATTCAGATGGTCAGAGATTTGAGAAGACAGCAGGTTTGTACCCTAACCAACTGTCTTAAATTCCATTGTAAATGGACCGTTTTTATAAGGAGAAGAAAAGTGTGTGTAAGGGGTTTGGAATTCAGGGAAAAAGTTAATCAGATAAAAGCTGCAGCATTCTTCCATCCATGTCCTGGGTAGTGGTTGTCTTGTTACAAACACCACCCAGGACACAGCAAAAGGGGTTCTTTCACTTGATGCCTTGGTGTGAAACCCAACAACTAGTGTTGAGGAAAACAGGTCTTTATTTACAATATTCCAACCTGGGGAGGGCAGTGAGCAGTTCAGCTCACAGCCCTGTTCTCCCATTGGACCCAACACTTCCCTTGTTCCCCAAAAAGCTAAGTCAAAACCATGCCCAGATGTTCCCCATCCTTTATCTGTCAACTCTGTTTAACAGTCCAGGAAAACATGTGTTATGTTGCACTGGATTATGCATGGTTCTCTTTCTGCCCTTTCAAAGCTGCATGGAACTCTTCTTCTACCTCCTTGCAAACCACGTGGATCTTCCCCTCCAAAATGGCTTCTGCCTTATTTTCAAATCCCTGACTGTGGGCAGGGTAACTGGATCTGACCAGTCACAGAAACTTGCCAGTCTCTGTATGCTCTTTTATCACCATTCTATCGTCAAAACCCATCCTATCTCCTTGAGGCCTTGGAAGAACCAAATTCATTTGCATAACTAAGACACTAACTACTAGCCATGGGTATGCAAAGGCATCTTCAAAGCTGTCTCTTTTCTCCATTCCCCCAACTGCAGGCTCTGGGGAATTTTGGGGTCCCGCTCTGTAACAGTCTCCCCCTGGAGTATAATGACTCAGATACTGCCTGGATTGCTTACAGTCCTCCTGAGGCACAAAAGTAGAACTGCTTATTGTCTCCTGGAGTCGGGGTGAGTCATACCTTCAGTTCCTGAAACAATAGCTTTTTGCATATATTGATTACTAAGCTTATTAGCGATTAGCTGAAACTAAAATTTTTTCTTCATTTGAGTCCCCCTCAACACTTAATTTTCCAAGCCATATTGCTAGTGAAGTTAAAATATGATAATGTCTACTGACTGGTGACTGTCCCAGGAGGTTATCAATAGTGGTCAGTATGGTGTCGGGTGATGTGTTTTCAACCCTCGAAAGTGCCTCTTACTCATCTGCTGCATCAGTTAGGATGACAGCTTAGCAGTCTCCTGTGTTTGCTGCCTCCCTGTGAATCAGGAGAAAAGAGAAGAGAAAAGGGGAATAAATGTCTTAAGCTGAACCACCTCATTAAAAGGAAACTACAAAACCAAAAGCAATTGCCACCTTGAATACTGGATATTCTGGAGAGAAACCTTTCCAACATGGACCATGTAGGTGGTAAAGAGACATCACCTACCATTGAATTAGGGAAGAAAAATTCATTGATAACTTTGCCCTCATCTGGATATTGGACTGTGGTGGTGCTGACAGGGAACTCAAATGTTGGAAAATTTTAGTTTCAGGTAACAGCTAACAAGCTTAGTAATTGTGAGAAACACAGTAAAACACTGAGTCATAGAACTTCAGCAGTAAAATGAGGGTTTGTTTATTCATGGGTCAGCAGAGCGGGGCAGAGCCGGGCAGAGCCAGCCAAAGGCATGCGTGCCCAAGGTAGACAAAGCAAACTGGTTTTGCATTAACATCATTAGCTCTACCCCCCTAATGCAATTAGCTCCCCCTCCCCTTTCCTTCTCCACCATTTCTCCATTAGTGGTTAATCTGGGTTCACAATCCGACGTGATTAACTACTTAACTCATCGTCGTCGGCAGCCGTCCGTCTCGAGAGACGATGGTGTAGCTTCTTAAGAGTCTATCTGCACCGCCGAGAATGGCTGTGCAGTCCGACTCGGGAGTGACACGGTATCTGTCTCCTCCCGTGTTGAATCGACATCTTGCGATGGCGCTGGAGTGTCCTCTCCAGTGAAGCTGAAGCTACAGAGCCTGGGCAGGGTGATATGGAGGGTCTGCTGTTGCCCATGCAGCAGACCCCCCCTCTCTTCGCAGCTGAAGGGCCCAAGGGAAAGACGGAGTCAATACAGCTTGGCTTCAGGTGCGCCGCAGGAGTTGCCGGTGTTGACTACAACGTCAAACCGCCTTAGGGACTCCGGCTCCGGATTTTCTGTCGGGGTTTACTCCCTTAGCCTTTCCCCTGAAGAGGTATGCCGCAAGGCAGCGGAGGTTTTTTAGAGTCAGAGTTTTCCTTCTCTGATGTGCCCTGACTGGAAGATCGAACCAGCGACACTTAGCTCGCAGGCCGACGCTCAATCCACTGAGCCAAACCAGCCAGGGCAACTACTTAACTAAGGGTGTGACTAAGCAAGGGTAATCTGGGTATTCCCTGGCTGGTTTGGCTCAGTGGATTGAGCGTCGGCCTGCGAGCTAAGTGTCGCTGGTTCGATCTTCCAGTCAGGGCACATCAGAGAAGGAAAACTCTGACTCTAAAAAACCTCCGCTGCCTTGCGGCATACCTCTTCAGGGGAAAGGCTAAGGGAGTAAACCCCGACAGAAAATCCGGAGCCGGAGTCCCTAAGGCGGTTTGACGTTGTAGTCAACACCGGCAACTCCTGCGGCGCACCTGAAGCCAAGCTGTATTGACTCCGTCTTTCCCTTGGGCCCTTCAGCTGCGAAGAGAGGGGGGGTCTGCTGCATGGGCAACAGCAGACCCTCCATATCACCCTGCCCAGGCTCTGTAGCTTCAGCTTCACTGGAGAGGACACTCCAGCGCCATCGCAAGATGTCGATTCAACACGGGAGGAGACAGATACCGTGTCACTCCCGAGTCGGACTGCACAGCCATTCTCGGCGGTGCAGATAGACTCTTAAGAAGCTACACCATCGTCTCTCGAGACGGACGGCTGCCGACGATGAATCTGGGTATAGGTCTATCTGCAACTTATTTGCAAAGTTATCTAGCTACATCTTCCCATTTCTTTGTGTTTGGTGATGACAATCTTCCTCCCTTTGATCCCAGAGATATGTGTGAAGAGCTTCGGAATGTCTTTCCTCTCCCCTTTTCCATGATTCATTTGTTAATTATCTCCTACTGGTTTGAGATTCACTGGTTTCTTTGTCCCTTACATAGTCAATGTATGTAAAAAGCTATTGTTTCAGGAACTGAAGGTATGACCCAGCTTCACTCCAGGAGACCATAAGCAGTTCCACCTTTTTGTCTCAGGAGGACTGCAAGCAATCAAGATGGTGTCTGAGCCATTGTACTCCAGGATGAGGTGACCACCACCCAGGCCACAAGGACCACAGCCCAGGACACAGATGATAGAATGCTGCAGCTTTTATCCAATTAGCTTTTTCCCTTACCTACACTTTTCTTCTTATAAAAACGGTCAGTTTATAATGGAATTTAAGACAGTCTGTTAGGGTACAAACCCGCTGTTTTCTCAGATCACCGACCCTCTGAATAAAGCGCCCATAAAGATTCAGTCCCTGTCTCTGCTTATTGGGTCTGGTAGATTACAGGCAGCACAACACACTGGCTTTTCAGGTTTCAGTGCTGATGATAGTACAGTATAGAGAGATTGGAGAAAGATTAGTTCATTAATCTATCTAAAGAGGATCTCAGGGGAGAAATGGGAAGAATTCTTATATAAGTGAACTTGATTTCCAAGGAGGTAGAAGAAGTGTCTAGAATGCTTTAATTAGAAATGGTCTCTGATATTGGGAATGTATTCCTGATGAAATACCATATTTGAATAATCTGGTCCATTAGTTGGACTGCTACACCCAAGCAAACAACTCTGGGCCACCACACTGGTGAAAGAGTTATGTAATTCCATGTTTGCCTTAAGTGGGTATTAAAGACAAAGGCAGTTAATCTTCCAAATCATTAAGTGTTTTCTCCCATACTGAAATTCTGGATTACAGTTACTAGCCACACCACATAACCAGGAAGAAAATGTGAATCAGGAAAATGCTTTTTAAGGGATTCAATGATCTCAACATGGTGCAAGTTAATTAGAAACTGGCTATTTATGTTACATAATTAAAATGGTTAAAATGATGGGTCGTGTAGGCCAGATTTTCTTTTTTTTTCCAATAGATTAAAAATGTTTTAATTAAAAAAAAAATTTAGTATAGCTTCTTCTGTGTACAGAACTAGCTTTTCTTCTGTTTCATAGAAGGTATTTAAAAATGTGATTGTAGCAGCCTAATTTTGTAATGCCTGATGTGAAAGTGGTAGGTGCCTATTCCCCCAGGCATCTTGTGTTTCAGCTTTTTGTCTTTTATTCATCTTTTGACGGCAAACAGACCCAGAGCATGGCTTAGATAAAGACTATGTATTTCTCTGTTTCCTATCTTTTTTTCACCCCAGATGAGACTAATGAAACCTGTAGCCAGGTTCGCTCTGTAACAAAGTCTCCGTCCATCACCATTTATCCCTCCTATACCCTCTTCAATCTCCCCTCACCCTCTGTCCCTCAGTAATCACCATATTGTTGTTCATGTTCATGAGTTTTTTTCTCTTTTTTCTTTGTTCAGTCAATCCCTCCTTCCCACTTCCCACCTAGCTCCCCGCCCTCCTTAACATCTGTCAGCCTACTCTCAATCCATGAGTCTGTCACTATTTTGCTTGTTAGTTTATTTATTTTTTATTTTAAACTATAAATCAAGACCCTTGCCATGTTTTAACCTGAGTCTTTTCTGTTCTATAATAAAAGATGAAATATTAGATAAATATCTATGATCATTTTTACTGGCTGAAATAATACAACAGCTTTTTATCTGATGATCTTATTTCCATTATTATTTCCCTTCATTTTTTATGTAGCAGAAAGAATGATTTTAAAGAATTTTAAGTGGAGTCATATCTGATTAAATCCTCTAGTAGTTCCAGGGTTCTGGGTTTCAAAGCACTTAATTTTACTTCATAGAACTGTTCTCAATTGAATCGTATTATTTACTTAATCAATTTGCTTATTTGCACCATATCTATTTCTTCTATTAAATCATTAGCTGTCCACCCTTTATTTTTCATTCATATAAGTGTCCATCCATTATTTTTTATTTACATAGCATGAACAAGATAAAAATATTTTCTGATCACATGTACCTTACAATTTAGTAGAGGAAATTTTTAAAAACCGAACAGGTAATAACTTAAAGTGTGATATGCAATTTTAGAGAAAATAATGTCATGGCACTGCATGGCTGGAATATCAAGACAGTCTCAGAGGTGAGGTTGGGTCAGAAAAGAATTTCTGGTGTAAGTAACATATAAGCTGAAATTTAAGAAATGAACAAAGGCTAGCCAGGCAAAAAAGATAGCTAGGAATGTTTTCAGAAGAGAGGGGGTATGCTAAAAGAATTATACTATGGATGCTTATAATATGTTTCAACACTAATGGTGCTAGGTGTGTGAGGTATAAGCAACAAAAGAGGAGGCTAGAGACATAGGAAGGCTTGTGTGAGCCCCTTGAGCTCTTACGAGCATCAGGAAGCCATTTAACTGTTGTAAACAAGGATTCAGAGGATCACAGTAACACATTCAAGTTCTTGAGCTTCACAGCGGAAAATGACCTGGGAGAAAGGATGGAAGTAAGCAAGTTAGAAGACAGTTTTAGTAACCCAACAGAGTAACTAGGGTGACTTGCAATAGAACAGTGATAGGGCCATTGGAAAAGATAAACATTTGAAAAATTATTAGGAGGTAGGAGAAAGACAAGTAGAGGCACAGCTGAAAGGGCATGTGCAGTTAGCAAAAAAAGTTTGTTTTTTAAATGTTGGAGATGCTCAAACATGCTATACACTCTACCAAACAACCAGTAGAAAGTGAGTGGTTGAAAACACTAAAGCAACTGAAGAAAATGTTTGAAGTTTATATTTTAGAAATATATATGATTTTCTAATATGAAGACAAAATCAAATTTCGGGGAAAGTTACTAAGTATTACAACAGTATTCTGTTTTCATGCAGTTTCCATTGTTGGTAAAATATTGCAGAAGATTTAAGTTAGGCATGAAATTTGTCTTGACTTATAAATTCTTTAATAATATAAACTTCATTTGGATTTTATTATTTGCAAGATGTTTGAAATCTGACTTTTTGGAGCATATCCATCATGGCAAAAGTCTTCAACATTCTGAGTAACAGTATTGATCATTGTGTTAAAGAGCCAAAAGGTGCAAAGCTATGCAAATATCTTGTTCCAACTAAAGTAAAAAATTTGTGGTATAAACTAATCAGATATGTTATACTAATGAGAGCAAAATTAGTCTTCACGCATTTCTGGGAGGTCTAAAAAAATATGAAATATATTCTCTACCACACACAAAGAGTTGCGTCAGCATAGGGGAGGGTATCATTGTTGAGCCAGAGGGGGCCAGGGAAGTGCTATACTTGGACCACCCCTGCCTCCCAGTGGGACCAGAGTGGAAACCTCAGAGACTCTGGGTTGAATCAACTCAAAGATTTTGGAACTATCTAGAAGTTAACACTAGGAAGTAAGGGGTGAGGTGACAAATTCCACAAAGATGTACATTTGATGAAGACTTTCCACATGAGTAAACACTAATTAGCTCCTCTACAAGGTGAGTTGAAACCGCAAAGAATTCTTTTGGGGATTATTGGCGGGTGAGGGGATGGGGGACTGGAGGAGTGTTAAATGTTACTTTCATTTCAACCACACATTCTTTTCTCATCCTGTAGTTGTGGGAATCATTCCAGAAAATAAAATGGAAAGTGGAAATGTTGGTTGTTAGTCCAAAAATAGGAATTGCTGTGATTAGGCTTTTGGAAAGTTTGAAATGAAATGTTCAGTGGAGATAGGGTAAGCTACAGCCACCAAATTGACCCACCACCTGTTTTTGTTAATAAAGTTTTATTTGAACACAGCCTCACCCATTTGCTTATGTCTTGTCTATGGCTGGGGCAAGTTTTGTAGTTGTGGCAGAGACCTTGCTGACTGCAAAGCTGGAATATTTATTTATTAGTTGACTCTTTAGAGAAAAAATTCTCCAGTCCCCTAGATCAATGAATCAGTTTAATTAAAAAAATTTTTTTTCTATAGGTTCCCCTTTTTCATCCCGAGAAAGTACATCAAAGCAAATGCAAAAGGTTTCATTTATAAATTGTGTATATGTGACTACAGGCTTAAGTGCCTCTCAATCAGCCTGCTGTGATTTGAGTGGAAATTGTTGGGAAGCAAGAGGAGAAAGGTGAGTGTTTAAAGGTAAAAAGGAACAGTAAAATAGCTAAGAAACACAATAGTCATAAGGTCAAGTGCACTTCCAAGGAAAGTATTTCCAATTTTAATATTTTAATCCTTTGTCCAGATAACTAACAGACTCAATGTTTAGAGGGCTTAACAAAAGTTTCAATTGTACAGTTCTATAATACATCATTTGTATATAGTATTGTGTATTCACCACCCAAAGTCAAGTGCTAATTTCTTTACAAAGAAAAAAAACAAAAGTTAGAAAATGTGGTATGTCTTGAAATTAAGTCAAAACTCTCCAAATAAACACTAGAAAGCTATTTCTTTTTTTTAAATCTTTCAAACTGGGGCCATCTCATTTCCACATTTTTCAGAAACAAATTTTTTTTTTTTTTGTGGTAATTATTTTAGAATTCGATAAGTGAAGTTTTGAAGTTTGATAATTTCTATTACCTGTTTTTGAGCAAAAGTAGATATCAGATATTTAAAAAATACATACCCCTTGACCCAACAATTACTTTACTTCAAAATTATCCTAAATAGGGACTTCCGGCCAAGATGGAGGCTTAGACGGACACGCTAGGTCTCCCTCTACAACTAGAGAGGAATACAACTACTTGAAAACAAAGGATAACTAGAAATTCCAGAAAATAAAACTACACGGAAGCCCAACGTATGAAGTTATAAACCAGCGGTGCCATTTGGGCAGGTAAGAGTTAAAGAGGGCAGTGCTGTTTGCGGTCGCACCTGGAGCGGCGGGGCGGCGAGGAATCCCGGCTGCGGTCAAGCCCCTGGTGGTGCGCGACCCCGGCGCTGGGGAGAGCGGCCACCGCATCGCCTTGAACAGTGAGGCCCAGGGGGGCGGGAGGACGGATCCTGGTCTCCCAGCTGAATAACTGTGTGAATCCATCTTGGACCCTCGCCCCCAAAGAAAGCACCACAGGGCTGCGAAATAGGTCGCAGACAGGCACCAGTCGCTGAATTGTGACGCGTACACAGGCACTGCCCCCGACAGCCGGCCCAAGAAAACAAAACGCATCTGTCAAAATGAGGCAGACAACTATAGAAATCCCGGTGACACAACTCACCAGGCAACAGATAGAGAACCTGACAGATGAACAGATAAGAAACCTGTCAGAGGCTCAGTTCTGGGCCATTGTTATCAGGTGGCTTACAGAATTCACAAAAGAGCAGGAAAAAGATAAGAAAGAAGCGAAAAACATTCATAACGAAAGGAACAAAACCACATACGAGACAGATGGTGAGGAAAAAATATCCAGAGTTCATTTCAACAAACTGGAATATGGAGAAGGAACAAGCAGTCAACCAATGCAGCGAGAGGAAATGGGAAGCAACAATGAGAGGATCAGAAACCTCTGGGACAGCTATAAAAGGCCCAACATAAGAATCATTGGTTTGCCAGAGAGTGAGGAAGATGAACTAGAACTTGAAAAATCGAGTGAAAATATAATAAAGGAGAACTTCCCAGACTTGGGGAAGGGAATAGACTTGCAGGTCCAGGAAGCAAGGAGAGTTCCCAAGAGACTGGACCCAGGGAGAACCACTCCAAGACACATTATAATCAAAATGTCAAAAATTAAAGATAAAGAGAGAATCCTAAAAGCAGCAAGAGAGAAGAAAAGAATTATGTACAAAGGGGTCCCAATTAGACTATCAGCTGACTTCTCAAGAGAGACCCTACAGGCAAGAAGGGACTGGCAAGAAATATTCAAAGTAATGAAAATCCAAAACCTACAACCACGAATACTCTATCCAGCGAAATTGTCATTCAGAATAGAAGGACAGAGAAAGTGTTTCCAGGACAAAATAAAACTGAAAGAGTTCATTAGATCCAAACCACTGTTATATGAGATGTTAAAGGGACTGGTTTAAAAAACAGAAGCTAGGGAGATGAAACAAAGGCAAACTAAACAGGCAACGAGAGTGGAAAAGGAACTGTGGGTACGGGAAGCATATTGGGGGGAGGTCAACAGGGAGGGGGAGTGGGGAGAGGGAGGGAGATGATATAGGAATTGGGGATCATGGTAGGAGGGAATGGAATAGACGGAGAGAGGTTGGGAGGAACTGTATGCACAACTAATGGACATAATCTAAAAGGGGGGGACAACTGGAGGGAGGGGGGCCACCGGGTGGAGGGGAGCAGAGGGAAGGGAAATTGGCACAAATGTAATATTTTAATCAATAAAACACATTAAATCTGAAAAAAAAATTATCCTAAATAAATTAAGGATATAGCCAAATATTTAGATATAGAATGTACAGCACAAAATTCTTTATAGTAGATAAACATAAAGAATCTCTAAATGACCAATAAGAGGATTTGTGGTTAAATAAATTAGGGTGTATACATTCAATGTCCTACTTATAACCATTGAATAATATTGTAGGTAAATATACCTGAACACAGAAAATGTTCATTATCCCATCTAATTGAAGGAAACATGATACAACATGGTATGTACATTTTGGTTCACTTTTTATTATCTTCACACCTATATCCAGACTTTAATACTAAAATTTATATATTTTTAATATGGCCTAATTTAGAAATATACACATGTTTTTAATAGTGATTATTTCAACAATGGAATTATAGGTCTTTTCAATGTTATAAAAAAAACTATATTCCCATTTTCCTAAATAAATAAGTTTTCTTTTTATGCCACAATATTATTTTACATTTTAGTAAATGTTGTTGTCCAGTAATTAAGTGTAAAAATAAAATTACAGTATATATCAAGTTCAATTGGATAATTTTATTCATTATTTAAACTTTTACTTAATATATTTATGGAATTACTTGAAAAAGTTTCTGAAATTCAAAGTGATACTATGTTGGAATTCAACTTGAGTAAAAAGCCAAGAAATAGACCTCTCTTGATCTTAACAATCTTAATTGAGAAATGACCAACAGCATTCAACTAGATAAACTTTGAATTTCGTTTCAAGTCTCATACTTCATTGAAAATACCAGAAGATGTCCTGAGGTCCTAACTTCCCATTACAGACTCTGCTTTTAGAAGTCTGTAGAGAATGGTATGAGTTAAATAATGGTGGTTTAAAAATTCAATACTACAATGCAAGTTTAGAGGTGATCTTTTGTCAAAACTCATTAGTGAAAAATAAGTTACATTAGCTAAATAAAGGCCATCCCCTAGTTCTTTAGTTCACAGTGTTTTAGTATAGCAGATCAGGGCTGACGTCATGCCACAGCTGGGGCACGATCATGTGTCTAGGGCTCCCCTTTGAAAGGATCAAATCCATAGTTATGTAACTATGATTTTTCTATTATGCATTATTTGGTCTCATATATATATATAGATAGATTATATATATATATATATATTGATTTAAATTTTAGTGCACTTGTAAATAAACAACTCTAAAGAAACTTGAATTTTTTTTCTAACCCAATAATCTAATTTTGGAGTCCTTTTGACTGAACATGGCCTAGGAGGAACTGGAGCTTCACTGTCTTTGGGAAACTTTAGGTAAAATGTGGTAAGGGAAAAAAATCTCAATGTCATTTTTCTACTTAAATGTAAAATTTTAAATATTTTATTTCCCTAAAACTGCACATAGTGATTTACTTCAGAATTTGCTGCAATGGGATGTTTTAGTTATTATGAGAATATCATTACCTGCACTGAATATTTGTATTTTAAGGACATTAAAATTTCCCAAGGGTAGCTGGTACTCTTAGCTGTCATTTTCAGTCTCAGATGCATTGGAATATGTTTAAATGCAACTGCTTCTGACAGACCTTATTGACTCAAAATAAAGGGTCAAATAAAGAATGTAGACTTGAATGGTTTTGATTTTACAGTCTCATACATAAAACGGGCTTTTTTAAAAACAGAAGGCAAGTCAAATATCTGACTTGCTAGTTATATTTGAAAAATTTTAGAAGAAATAAGAAAGTAAAAATGTAATGTAGAAGAGAGTACTAGATTGGTATCCGCTCATTAGATGACCAAACTTAACCAACGTCAGCGTTCTAACTCACTACTCATTTTGCTCCGAAACATTCCACTTCATTAACCTTAAAGCCAAGGCAAAGATTCACTTGACTAGGTATGTTTGATGCTTTAGTCTTTTGGCATAGTTATGTGACAGAAATTGTTTTCCTGAGTAAGCTGCCAGGATTTTTATGCTTTATTAAAATCGTTTGTTTATTGCTGAAGCCGGAGTTTAAAGCTACATTTCTGACCCATTTTCTTCAGGAATTTGGCGTTTTGGAGCTAAAGTGAGCCACCATATTCTGACATGTCATTTAAACATAGCCCTTCTTTCCTTTTATCCTAAACATACATGTACAGATATATATATTTGAAAGGATTTTATTTTTTATTTTTTTTAGAGAGAGGGGAAAGGAGAAAGAGAGGGAGAGAAACATCAATGTGTGGTTGCCTCTCCTGTGCCCCCAACTGCGGACTTGGCGTGCAACCCAGGCATGTGCCCTGACTGGGAATCAAATCAGTGACAGTTGGTTCAATCCATTGAGCCACAGCAGCCAGGACTCCAGATATATATTTTAAAATCTCACTCCTTCAAACAACTTTATTCAGCTAATATATTGCAAACATCTGTCCTTATCATTCTCTACCTTGTCTCTCCTATTTTTTTCTTTTCCGCCTTGAAGATTCTCTTGCTCTTAGCATAGTGTATAGATTAGATATTATCTCTTTTTTTTCTCAAGTCAGTTTACTTCTTTGAGGGAGGGAAATCATTGAGAAATGTATCCTATAGTCATCCAATATTTTATTTTTACAAGTTTGGCATATCAAATTCATAAACAAGATTTGCCTTGCTTTATGGTTTAGATGTATTGGGGGACCAAGATACCCCAATGGTTACCAACATTTGAAATTTATGAATCATCTCTTTCTTAAATTCCAAATCCACTTTTTCTTATATCTACTTAATTTTACAATTGTATGTCTCACAAGCACTTCACATTCAATGCATGGCTACATTCATTATCTTACTTCCTATATTGGCTCTTGGTCTTCTTTTTCTGTCTAGTTAATGGACTCATCACCAATGTTAAAATAATCAAAGAAAACAATTTAGTTGACCTAAACAAATTTTATTTCACACTTGATGAAGTGAGCAGTTTCTACTCTGAGAGTCCAGGCAACTGCAAAGTAAGGGGGAAAGGTTACAACGTGTTTTAATAGAAAGAGGCCAGCATGAAACAAAAAGGAAATACTCAGCTTAAGCTGATTGGCTGAAGGGGCGTATCTGACCTTACTTGGAAAGATCAAAGAACAAGAAAGCACAGAGTCGTGAACAGGCTTGGTGCGTGGGGATTGGCTGGCTGACTACTGTGTTTCTGACCAAGAATAACATTTGTAGAGACACACAAGTTAAAGTTTTGGTTTGCTACCATGGCACCCTGGGCAGGAGCAGTTCCATTTTGGGCCTATAAGTTTAGTTCAATACCCAGATGTCCAAGTTAGAAACCCAGGCATCATTTCAGAAGCTAGTGTGGTACAGTGGGGTGTGGGGGAAAGTGTAATACATTGGGTGTAAGGTAGGAATGGGTACATTACTCACAATGCAACTTTCTAAGTAGGTACAGGCATGCCTCTAACCCTGGCTGGTTTGGCTCAGTGGATTGAGCGTCGGCCTGCGAGCTAAGTGTCGCTGGTTCGATCTTCCAGTCAGGGCACATCAGAGAAGGAAAACTCTGACTCTAAAAAACCTCCGCTGCCTTGCGGCATACCTCTTCAGGGGAAAGGCTAAGGGAGTAAACCCCGACAGAAAATCCGGAGCCGGAGTCCCTAAGGCGGTTTGACGTTGTAGTCAACACCGTTAACTCCTGTGGCGCACCTGAAGCCAAGCTGTATTGACTCCGTCTTTCCCTTGGGCCCTTCAGCTGCGAAGAGAGGGGGTCTGCTGCATGGGCAACAGCAGACCCTCCATATCACCCTGCCCAGGCTCTGTAGCTTCAGCTTCACTGGAGAGGACACTCCAGCGTCATCGCAAGATGTCGATTCAACACGGGAGGAGACAGATACCGTGTCACTCCCGGGTCGGACTGCACAACCATTCTCGGCGGTGCAGATAGACTCTTAAGAAGCTACACCATCGTCTCTCGAGACGGACGGCTGCCGACGACGACAGGCATGCCTCTAAGGTATCGTGGATTTGGTCCCAAACCACAGAAATAAAATGAGTATTGCAATAAAGGGAGTCACAATTTATTTTTGGTTTCCCAGTGCATATACAACTTATGTTTACACAATACTGCAGTCCATTATGTGTTCAATAGCATTATGTCTAAAAAAACAATGTACATACCTTAATTAAAAATATTTTATTGCTAAAAATGCTATCATCTGTGTCTGTTGGAAAAAATGGCACCAATGGACTTGCTCAGCCAAAAGTTGCTACAAACCTTCAATTGCCATTAATAAAAAAGCAATATCTGCGATGCTTAATAAAATGAATGGCAACAAAACAAGGTATACCTGTACTTTAACCTATTTTACAATCTGAAAAATCAGAAAAATAAAACGTTTTCTAACTTTGTTGTGAAATTTATAGAAGCTAATGTGTATGGAGTGTTTTGTAGAAACCAGTGATTTTCTTAGTCAGTTTTCATTTTTCCTGGAGCAACATTTTCTTGGTTATACTATTTGATTTGTACTTCCCTAGTATCTCTCAAACTCATCCTTATCTCTTCTTCCTGCCACTTCCTCAGTTAATTCCTCAATCCGATTATCTCATTCACCACCTTGTCTGCCAGACTATCTCCACACCCCACCCCACCTTCCACCCAGCCATCCTGCAGGCTGCAGGAAGAGTGATAATAAGGAAGAGCAAGCCGGATCTTATCTTCATGGCTCTTCGAATCCCTTAACTGTTTGCAAATAAAAAAGGTAACTCCCAGTGTCAGTGAGCACGCCAGAGAACAGTTATCATACATGCTATAAATAGGAGTGGAAACTGGTGTTTTTCCAGAAAGCAATCGGCCCTGTGGACCCAACACCTTTAAACAGCACTTCTTGGCTCAGCCATGCCACTTACCTGTACTTATTCTGAAATAAAACAAGAAAACATGGCCTGGGTTTCTGTCCAAACTTCTTTTATGAGCAAACTTCTAGAACCCTTTTAGTTGATCAGTGTGTTAGAAGAAAAACACGAATAGGACATGTTTAAAATGAAAACCAAATTAAGTTTCTTAGCACCAACGGTAGAAAATGGCAGCCACGGATCACAAAACATGGAATTGTCTGCAGTCTGGGGGAAGTCTAATCAGCCTGAAGGAACCAAAACTGATAGAAGAATTCATTGTGGTGGAAAATAAATAGAGAAAATTCTGGTGAAATGTGGGGGACAAATGGTTCATTTCTGGAGAACCGGGGACATACTTGCCTCAGCAGTAGCACTGCAAGGCTGTTAGAGGCAGGCTGTGATATGAAACGTGTCCAGCCACGTGATTATCTGCTGATAGGATATAAAATATGTTTGATTTTCTTGTTTTCCCCATTTAAACATTTACATTGATGAACAAGGATTATTTAATTGACAGCAAAAATAATCAATAAAAATCAATGGCTCCTCTGTACTCTTAATATAATGGGTAAATGGTTATTGTCTTCTTGTTTTAAAGTTTTGAGGGATAAAGAAGCAAGGCAGTTACTCTCAAACCAGTAGGAGATAATTAACAGCCGAATCATGGAAAAGGGGCAAGGAAATGACATTCTGCAGCTCCTCACACATATCTCTGGGATCAAAAAGAGGAAGACTGTTGTCACCAAACACAGAGAAATGGGAAGATGTAGCTAGATAACTTTGCAAATAACTTGCAGATAGACCTATAACTAGATTAACCTTCCTTAATCACACCCTGAGTCAAGTAGTTAATCACATTAGATTGTGAACCCGGATTAACCAGTAATGGAGAAACGGGGGAGAAGGAGAGGGGAGGGGGAGCTAACCGCATTAGTAGAAAACCAGTTTTCTTTGTCTACTTGGCGTGCACATTTTCCTGGCTGGCTGTGCAGACTCGTGAATATATAAATGCCTCGCTTTGCCTCTCAGGTCTTGTGTCCCAGTTTTTATTGTGAGCATTTCTTACACTCTAGCTCTTTTGAAACATTTAATTTTCCCAAATACGTTATACTTTCTTTTCTCTTCCACATCTTTGCAACTGCTTTCCCCTGCAACTAGCTGTCTTGGGAGTTCTTTGCAATCATTTGTTCATCAGCTAAAATTTACATTCTTCATGAAGTATTCTGCGACATTTGTAGACATGATATAGATTTCCCCTTTTATGTATTCTGTCAACACCTCAGTTGTGGTACTAACACACTTGGTGTAATGTTTGTGCACATTTCTGCCACACCACAAGAGCTCTAAGATTGCAGGCATTGCTTCACTTTGAACTCTGTGTGGAATTTAATAAACAATTGTTAATCAATACCTAGGAAAAGGGGCCTTAATATATTACTTTCTTCAGTCTCTTCTTGGGTTTAGTGGGTAAATTTCTCATAATGTTGCCTGAAGGACATTTTTGAGTAAAAAAAGTACTTTTTACATGTTGTTTCTTTTTATATATATCACTATATATTCAGTTCAAATGAGTGCTTAATTACTTTTTGTTCATTGTACAATTATTTATATTCTGTTAATTCTTTCAGAAAAAGGAGATCTGTCTCTTTTGCTCAAATTGCTTCACATACATGGTAAGTTTTATCTGTGTGAATTCACTTAAGTCATTTCACAAGATGATGACCAAATTTTCCTTAAATCAAAAATAAAAGTTATTACAATTACTGGTTGTATTTATTTCTCAGATATAGATGCAAAAAGCTTTACAATGCACTGTGCAAAGGCACTAATAGAGGCTCAAGAAGACTAACTGATTGCTTTCATTTTTCTCTAAGCTCACCTGCCAAGATAAATCCTGAGCTGGCTTTTAGACTTCAGTAGATCAGATTTATGGAAATTAAAAATGTGTTCTTATGCAGAATGTTTTGTTAAAAGATTTTATACTGATATTTAGTAAATTTTAAGCTTATTTAGTCTAAAGTAAACTATTAAGTTCTTTTCAGGACCTCAACAGAACTGAATTTATGGAGAAAAAATGGAAGCAAAATATACTTAATTTTAAGAGACAAGTTAATTGCAGACGTGAATAATTAAAGATTTTGACTTTATTGTAACAATTACTTTATTTTTTTTAAATAAAACCATTAAATTGATTCTTTCTATAATTTAAACAAATGCTTTTAATAGTCTTTCATCTCTTTGACCAATTAGAAGGGTCTAGATTTTCATAAAATGGTGAGCCCTGTCAAAACACTTTCAGGGGTGCATTTTCTCCCAGGCAAATGTAAAAATACCCATATGTCATACTTAATTTTAGATTCTTATCTAAAATTGCCTTGAAATAACTGGAAATATGGCAAACGTTTTTCTCAAGGTATGCAACATTTCACTCCTCAAACTTTGGCTGAAATCTGAAACCAATGTGAACGTTCACAGGAAAGAAAATGGGGGAGGAGAACGGAGAGGAACAGGGGAAGGTGTTGGGGAGAAAGTAAACATTAAGTAGAGGCCTGTACCACTTGGCTACAATGTGACTTTACATTTGATTAATTGTATTTTTTTAAAAACTGCCTTTTTATTTTAGACTGTGATTTGCAGGGTTATCTGTGAGCCACAGGAATCGCCGCACGCACACACATGCTAAGGACTACAGTATAAACAACGGGAATTACTTCTTTACTTTCAAAAATTTCGGGTTGGCAATCTGCAACCTTTTTCAGGCTAAGAATAAGGGAGAAACCAAATTTTTACAGAAGTGTTCTCTTTCAAAAAGCATGGCCTAACTTGCATAGAACTACTGAATTTGCTCTCCGGACTACTTAAGAAATGCAACTTTTTTTCTCTCTCTCTCTTTAATATTATGCATTTCTTTTCTTTTCTTTTTTAAATTTTTAAAAAATTTTTTGTTTCTCAATTACAGTTATCCCATTTTTTCCCCTATTGGCCCCCCCACCCGACCCACCCCTTCTCCTGCAGTCATATCCCCCCTCCCCGTTGTCCATGTCCATGAGTCATTTATACATGTTCTTTGACTAAATCCTTCTCTTACTTATCCGCCTTCTCTCCCTCCCCCTGCCCAGAAATGCAAATTTTTATGTCATGTGAAATTCGGCATCGGTGCTAAAATGATTAGCTTGTAGAGGGTCATTTTTCCTGATCTGTTTTGAAGCAATGGGTTAAATAATGTGAAATGTGGGCGTGTCACAATCTGACTCAGTGATGCATATATTGGCAGTGGCCATGTAAATAGAGCTACTGTGTGGGAGGATAATGGGAAGTTACTAGCTACCTTCTCGTCAGTTCAAAGTAAAAATTAACTTTTAAAGAATTTCAAAAACAAAGAATATTTGATTTGTGGATCTTCAAGTTATGTTATGAGATTTTTCATTAAAATAGAATAAAACTTAAACCTCAAAATCAAGATAAGCAGTAATTGGAGTTTTTATTCCTCTGACCCAATTACCCTTTTCATTGTTCAAAGTTAATTAATTTTATCTGTTTCTGGATTTCTTACCTTGTAGATTCCTCTAGGATATTAAAAGTATATGTAAAAATTTTTTCAACAAATGGGTGTTCTATACCTAGGTTATATTCCAACATGATAAGGTAATGGAACTGAACATGAAGCAGTCTGTCTCCACTACTCTAAAATCTGAGTCTAGGATCATTAGTTTAACAACTGATGATTTTGAACAATTTCTCTTGAGGGATTTGACAAAATTAAAACATTTAGAGTTAGTAACTGTCCTAAAAACCCTCAAAGACTACACAACTTAGTAGAAAACATACTGGCTTTTCACTCTGGTAGCTACAAATTGTATGAAAATAGGCAAGTTCTTTTCCTTCTCTCTTTTTTTTTTTTTTGAGGTCAAAGACCTACTTTATTTTACATTCTTCTATGACTCTCAAGGATTGCCATACGATAGTACAGAATCTTATATTTTATTCTCATAACTGGGTGAGTAGTAACACGAAAGCTTATAAAAATGCAAGCTGACATCTAACTGAAATTACATAACATCAAAAAACAGGTGAAGTATTACTACCTAACCGAGACAACCAATAACTGCTAGCTAGTCATTCACTCTTAACTCATTAATGTTAATCAAATATATTTCCCTATGAAAACGGTTTGTTAAGACAATAATCAAATAATTTTTCTCAATAATATGGAAAGCCAATCCTGTTCCTTATTTAAGTTACTTGTTATTTTTAAGGTCAAAGAGCTACTTTAAGCACTCATCTCTGTGACTCTCAAAGGATTGTTGTAACAATAGTACTGAATCTCATATTTTCTACAAATAAATGGGTGAGCAGTGACAAGAAAACTTACACAAATAGCAAGTTCTTTATTCTCCTGGGAGGCTCGGTTTCTCATCTATAAAAGAGTAAAGACTTAATTAAACCTGTAGGACTTTTTAAGGTAAAAAAAAAATGAGATGATATATGTAGTTTATCTCACACCATACTTGGCATAGACAGATGCTCAATTTATGGTAGTTATTGCTATACTTTTATATCAATAAAGTAAAGAACATGAGGCAGTGCACCTATTCATACTAGATGGATCAATAAAGAGTATTTTAGCAAATATAAAACTTCAATAATGAAATTTATTCAATGACTCAAAAGTGTCAGTTGATAATTTAGTTGTGTTATCTATAAACATTTTGGCAATATTGGAACTACTTAATCTAAAATACACAACATTTCAAGAAATAGATATATGTTGTTTGGGGACCTTAATTAATTTGGTTTAAAAGCAAACAATTGAGTTACTCAGAAATAGTTTGATTCTTTGACTACTTCCCTCCTGCAGCTGCTGGAGCTAAGGACTCATTTTGAATGGGTTTAGAAAGTCCCTGGGTTTCTAAATGTCTTTGAGTTGAGCCAAAAATTTAGTTTTTTAACTTTTTAGTAGTTATTTTTTTCTGTTTTCATTCTATTTTAAAATTGAATAAGGTTACATCTTAGGGTAACAGTGAGATTTTGGTAAATATTCTTTTATGCATCTCTGTATATATCCATGAAACTTTGAGGACCTGCCTTTCTCCAGGAGCCCCAAGAACTCTGTGCTCCAAGACTCTCAACTTCAGTTCTCAAAGTTCTTCTCTGGTACAAGAGGAATTAAGTCTTGTGCTCATTTTCTCCAGCACATCCTTAGAAGAACAGAGGCTGTATTTGTACTCTGCCAGCTCCTGAGCCTGCCCCTAGAGAAGAAAAATGGTGGTTAACTTGTATTTGAGAAAGGCAGGACTCAGGTCTCCTTCTTTCAGATCCCCTTTAATAAAGTGCCTAGTGACAACAGATTAATGATTATCAAACTCCAGTCTTCGTATTCTTCATGTACTTCATGCATTCTGTGGACTGGGCAGTATGATCTTAAAGCCTTACCCCAGAGGGCACATCCTCCTAGAAGACCACAGCAATACAGATTTCCCTCCTTATAACAATTCTTTAGTCATAATTTTTGTCATAACGTCTCTTGAAAAGTTTACCTCTTTGTGAATGAACTCCTATCTTTTTTTAGTATGACTATTTTCCAAATGTATTTACAAGATAAAAGACAAGAAGTGATATTTCCACAAGGTTTCAGGCAAAGATATGCTTGTCAATAGACTTGACATAGATTACAGTCTCAGAATATTATATGTGACAATGTTGGATGAATACAAAGTTGTGTGATGTGTACATACACCAAGTGAAAAGTGTGTGCAAGGGAATGACCTGAGTCTGTTTGGAGCATGCACCATTTCTGTAGTTTGAAGTACTCTTCTGTACAAAATTGTTTTGTTCTTAAGGTGTCCCTATGTTATAACTTTGTTTTAAAGTGCAGTTTGAGATCGAAAATTGGTGAGTAAAATGGTACAAAAGAAGAATTTACCTTCCAAAGAATGATTGCCCCTCTCTCTTCTTCCACTGACGGCCAGCTACATTCCAGTCTCCGCCTCCTCCTCCTCCTCCTCCTTCGCCTCCTCCTCCGCCTCCTCCTCCTCCTCCTCCTCCTCCTCCTCCTCCTCCTCCTCCTCCTCCTCCTCCTCCTCCTCCTCCTCCTCCTCTTCTTCTTCTTCTTCTTCTTCTTCTTCTTCTTCTTCTTCTTCTTCTTCTTCTTCTTCTTCTTCTTCTTCTTCTTCTTCTTCTCTTCTTCTTCTCCTTCTCCTTCTTCTCCTTCTTCTCCTTCTTCTTCTTCTTCTCCTTCTTCTCCTCCTCCTCCTCCTCCTCCTCCTCCTCCTCCTCCTCCTCCTCTTCTTCTTCTTCTTCTTCTTCTTCTTCTTCTTCTTCTTCTTCTTCTTCTTCTTCTTCTTCTTCTTCTTCTTCTTCTTCTTCTTCTTCTTCTTCTTCTCCTTCTTCTTCTTCTTCTTCTCTTCTTCTTCTCCTTCTCCTTCTTCTCCTTCTTCTCCTTCTTCTTCTTCTTCTTCTCCTTCTTCTCCTTCTCCTCCTCCTCCTCCTCCTCCTCCTCCTCCTCCTCCTTCTTCTTCTTCTTTTGTGTGTGTGTATTGGAAATCCAAAAGAATACACACATCCTCCATATCTGTCTTTACCTTAGAAGTGATGCTGAACCTGGTTATAAAAAAATAAAACTCAGGGGGGTTCATTGTCAATGGGAAAAGACAAATATGAAGTAACACCCTATACTAAATAGAGAGGAGATAGTTGGTGCAGGGATATCTGGGTGAGCTTCTTTAGTAGGGATCCTAATGCATAGACAGTTATTTTAATTGTCAAAGGTTAATAAAATAAAAAAAGGATTTAATAATTAAATAGTGCAGTCATTATGGCTTGGAAAAGCTAAATGACATGATGATTCCCTGTGTAAACAACGTTTGAAATATTGGTACTGAGGGAAAATCAATAGAATTTAAACAGATATTCATATTGACAGTGGTGATTTTATTTCAAAAAATGATATCAGCTGCCATATTAAATGTTGTTAATACAATTTTTTTGTTTATAAGTTTCTTTTGGTTTCATAGTTATATGAGAGTTATAAGAATACAAGTTTTATATCTGTTTTTATATTTGTGCATATCTAAGTCAGAGGGGCAATGTATTGTCCAGTTTAGAGAAACACAAGTCTTTCCTGGATTTGCTTAATATACATACATACTTATCTCTATTCAAAATGCCATTAACTGATACGATGAAGATACTTTTTTGATACCTTTTATTCTTATTATTAGGAAAATAAAAAAAAAACCTATTGTTTTGTATTGCTACTTTTGAGAAAGTCCCCTGTGGGAGGCAATTCAGCTGATTGATTAAGAATTCAAGTTTTGGATCTTGGGGAAGGAACAGTTTTATGATCTTGGGAAAGGAGCTTGGCCTTCAGTTTCATTATTTAGAAAATGGAACTAGTAATACATAAATCACTGGGTTGCATAGCAACCCGACAAATAAAACCCAGTACATAATAGGTATTGAATAAGTAGTAGATATCACTGTTAACTTTGGAATTATGTATCATGAAAGCTTCAGTATTGTCTGAAGAGCTATTTTCTGGGATGCTTGTAGTTGTTTAATATTTATTAGATCAAAATAGGGTTTCAATTCCCAGAAATAAGAATAGTCACTCGAAGAAAATAGCTGATCATTGTGGGAGGATTATTAAAGGACAGGGCATGAAAGCGACATTCTTCTGTGTTAAGTCTAAATAGTTGAGAGTCAACTGATAACCTCTAGCCAGGAAAACCCAGTTTGTGCATGTTTACTCTCTGTTCACCAACTTGTTTATCTGCTATTTTTCTCTCATTTTAAACAATTTTGCTCGCTCTCTCTCTCTCTCTCTCTCTCTAACTCTCATCTCTCTTCTAAACACCACAAGCAGCCCTTTATACACGCTTTTGTTTCTTATGCTTCCTTCCCAGATATTCATATAGCTCTTTCTAATGATTAATTCAGACCTGTAAAATGTGAATTTGGATCATTTTTACTTTCTGCTCACCATGTTCTAGTGACAAAATTACAAAATTATTTTGCCAATGTCTTCTTTCACATGTGCCCTTCCTGCCCTCACATGTGTCTGACACAGTTTGCTGTGGCTGCTGCATGTGCAAGAAGAGACTTGAAGGCCCTGAAGTACATGAATTCACAGCTGAAGACTTTATTAGGGAACACAGGGTCCATATGCCTTGAACCTTACAATGGGAACACCCTGAATCAGTCACCAAAATCCTACTGAACCTAAGCTCATGACAGGCTGCACGTTAGAATAAACAGAGTTTTAAAAATACTAATACCTGGATTTTAATCTACAGAGATTTTGATTTAATATGTCTGAAGTGGGACCTGGGCACCAATATTTTTTTCAAGGCCCCCCAGTTGTTTTTAAAGATTTTATTTATTTATTTTTAGAGAGAGAAGGGAGAACGAAAGAGAGGGAGAGAAACACCAATGTGTGGTTGCCTCTTACATGTCCCAAACTAGGGATCTGGCCCACAACCCAGGCACGTGCCCTAACTAGGAATTGAACTGGTGACCCTTTGGTTCGCAGGCCAGCACTCAATCCACTGAGCCATACCAGCCAGGGTCCCCCAGTTATTTTTAAAGTTCAGCATTGAAAACTTCTGCTTTAGATCACTTCAGATCCATACATATGTATTGTCCTCTACATCATGTAACTAAGCCATTCGAAGAGCAGATCCTCCACCAGAGAGCTGATGGCTCTCCCACTGGACATGTTGATTCTTGTTAGAAGACTATTACTGATTTCGCCTTTGACATATAGTCTACAGAATGCACTTGGCCAGTAAACAGCAACTACAAGTGGACTAGTAAAATGACTGTGATATACCAAAAGCAATACCTCAGAGAGTTGTGAGAAAAAGATAATTACTGGAAAGCTATGTAAAACTGATCTCCTTGCTCTTAGCCTGGTTCTCTGGACCTTCTGTGGTGACATTTTTCAGGCTGGAGTCAGAATATTTTAACCTGTAAACCTGATGCCACCACTTTACTATCAATTCATCAGTATTTATCCATTTTTCTAGATAAAATTAAACTTCTTTCACAAGAACCTTAGGACCCTTCTTAATTTGTCCCTGAATAATCACCTCTCCAGCTTCACTTCTAGTCAGTATCTCTTATCACAGTCTGCACTGCAGCCAGACTGAGTTGATTCACTTCTCCAAATATTCACTCTGCGTCTTTGTTCACACACCTCTTTCTACTTCAAATATCCTCTTCCTTTGCCTAATGTCTATCTTCTTTCAATCTTAGTTGGCACTTCCTCCTTGAAAAGTAAGACACCAGTCCTAGCACTTGTCACCAAGTAACTGTCTCTTTATTTATCTGTATTTCCCACATGACTATACATTGCCTAAAGTGTGATTTGTATTTTGCTTATCCAGCACTATAGCTTCTGTACAAAGCAGTGTCTAACATATAGTGCTGCTTATATTTGTTACATGAATGAGTAAAACTTTTAATAAGATTCTGAAGAAAAAAAATGGGAATAGTAATAACTTCCAGGTCTTTACTTTCTCTGGGTTAAATGTATTTACCTCAGTTATGAAACTTGTAAGGAAAGAAAGCCCTTAAATGTAAAAACACCCTCCTTGTCTTTTTAAAATTAAATTTATTAGGGTACCATTGGTTAATAACATTATGTAAGTTTCAGGTGTACAATTATATAATACACTATTGCATTGTGTGTTCACTGCCCAAAGCCTAGTCTCCTTCCATCACTGTATATCTGACTCCCTTTACCCCCTTCATCCTCCCCTGAACTCTTTTCTCTCTGGTAACCCCGTCTTTGTCTTTCTGAAGCTCATACACTGATATTCGTATTTGATATATCCACTGTAATTGTCAAGTACTAATGGTTGTAGGATTTCAAAGCAAATAGCCCTAAATCCAATCTTGAGAAGAATGTGAATAAATACGAGGGCAGTCCGTGATAAAATTATATCTGTGTCTCGAATTCAAGTACTTTTAAGTCTCTTTGTTTGTTCTTATTTCAGGTTATACATCTATATTTCCTTTGTGACAATGCCTGAGAAATTGTTGAATCATTTGTTTTGCAGGCTTGTGACTGCTCTAACTTCTCATAGTATGTTAATGTTTTAAATTTAAGTACTTCTAAGAAGACACATTTGGTTGAGATCCCAATATGTAAAGCTCATGATTTTGCTTTCAAACTCAATTTTGTGCACCATGATAAAATTATAAAATTATTCCAGGAGCTATATGTGACTTTTGGGGAAAAAAAAAAAAAAAGATTTGGCAGCAAATAAGGGAATTTCCTCAAAGTGTTTGAATGCTTATATTATTCTCAGTGGGCATTTGCCACAGGACACTTGGAACTTATCTGTTTTTAGTAAGCTAGGGAATGCTTATCGTGCAAAAATATAATAATATGTCATTTGGAGAATGCAATGAAATGAATGGTGGTTTGGCTGGTGGTGAGGGACAAGGTGAATGATTCTCAAGTTAATATTTTTTTCTCAGCCCCAGGCTGTCTTCTGTGCACATTCTGTTGTAAATGCCTTTAAACATCTCTTCCCAGGCAAGAACATTGCCAGTGATTGGATCAGTGTTAAAGATAAGGCCTTTGCTCTAAGGTCACTATATTCTAAAGTGTTAGAGGTAGTTCTGTCTCTTTTACTGCTGTTCATATCTTCTATCCCATCACCATTTCCAATTCATGTTCCATGCTGATATTTTCTAGATTTCTCCCTTTTCATTTCCAATCGCAATCTAGTCTTAACTCCATTTCATCTCTACTACTATAACTTCTCTAAATGCCCGACTTTTTCTTTCCTTGATCTTTTCTCCTATGAGTTAACTTACACTGAGCAGTAAGAAATATATACACACATATATATGAAATTTTCAGTATATACACATATATTTCGTATACCAAGATCTATAAGCAAGTCTTATTTTCCCTTTTCTGTGTATTTGCTATTTCAGTAAATTTGTCTAACATATATGTTCCCTGAGGTGCTTGATACTGAGAAGAGAAAGATGATAGAAAACAATCTTTAACATTGAAGGGAATCATCATTTTATAGATTAGACAGACATATAGACAATTATACTTTTTCTCCTGAGCACTTGTCAAAATGACAATTATTGGATTTACTGTTCAATTTTATCCTTCTCACCAGGGAATGGACCATGGCTCTAAAGTCAATGTTATTCCCAACATCTCGTCCAATGCCTGATACAAATATGGGCAGGATGCACATATGTTGAATTGTCCACTGAATTATAGCTAAGACAATAGTAGTTTAATAGTGGCACATTCAAGCTTCAGTGGAGGCAGATAGAATCTATTAGTTTCTGCATAGAGACATTGGAAGAGGTTTTGTAAAAAAGACACTGTCTGAACTGAGGCTTAGGAGAATTAGTAGGAGTTGAGAAAAACAGGTAAGCTAAATACTGCTGTGGCAACGAATAATTACAGAAACTGTTAGGAGATGAAGCTGGAAAGAACTTTTTTTTCTGTAGGTCAGCATTTCTAAAAGTGTGTTCTGAGGACACTGGTCTTGCCTGGTGTTCAGAGAAAATAGTTTTTCGTTAGCAGTAGTATGCTGGTAAATCTTTAACAACTGGCTTTACTGAAAAAATAATTAAAAGTTCTAATTTGTAGCATTTGTTGGGAAGTAATGCAAAGTAACATACCATTTTATAGTATTTCTATCAGACAGACACAGTAGAAATAAATAACTTCAAGAACCTAGATAGTAATAATGTAATAGAGTGAGGGGTCCCCAAAGTCTCCACAGCTCATGGTTTTAGGGATGGTGAAAGGAGATAGGACAGCTTTCAAGGTACTTTGTATATCTATGGCAAGTTGGTAACTAGATAATAGCAATGTTGCAGCCCAGGGAAAAGGGCAGATGATAGGCTTAAGATACTTCTCATAACAATGAAGTATGGTGCTCCGGGTCAGCATTTAAAAATAAGGGCAGGTTAGCCATAAAGAGAACCCACACGGTCTGAAAGGGAGTAGACGGAAGTTGGCCAGGAGGTCTGGTGTGTAGAAGGAGAACCATAATGTAGCATCTAGGCAGCTTTGTAGGAGAGCTGGTCTGCCATGGGAGAGGGTCATGCATGTGGAGTGAGTGTAGAAGAGAAGAGGAGGAGTAGCCATGAGGAAGGAGCCATGAACTGAAAGGGGATTCAGCCATGCTGCCCGTGGAGAAAAAGCAGCTAAGCAGTTCATAGTGAAGCTGGTCCGCGGCCTGGGCTAGTAAGAAAGCAGATAGGCTGTTCTTTTGATCGTGCCTGCTCCAGCTGACTGTGAGGCCACCAAGGACTCTGCCTTGCAGACCTGGACTCTCTATGGACTCTTGGAACTCAAGACATACGGTAAGGACACTCTCTTAGGACTTGTGCCTCTCCTAGTCTTCACCATGATCCAGTGTAAGACGGCACACATTTTTCTGGACTATTATATGGAGGCTGATGACAATGTAACCCAGATCCTGAGGGACAGAGCTGACAGATAAAGAGTGGGGAACTTCTGGGCTTGGTTTTGACTTATAGCCTTTTGGGGAGCAAAGGAAGTACTGAGTCCTTTGGGAGAGCAGGGCTTCAAGCTGAAGTGCTCCCAGCCCCTCCAAGGTTGGAATATTGTAAATAAAGACCTGCTTCACTCAACACTAATTTTTGGGCCATGTGTACAATCCAAACCCCTTTTGTTTGGTAACAGTAATATGTAGCAACTATAGGATGAAAAATAATTTTCCCTCTACCTTCTGAGTCATAAGACACAGATAAACAAGAGAAAAATAAACATATTATTAACATTCATACCTTATGTGTACAGAGGACTCCAGAAAAGATGAGTAACCTGAGATGCAGGATTCTTTGCGGAGAGAAAATGATTTTTAGGAAAAATGAATGGGCCCTTAGCAGTGTAAATGGGAGGTATAACTGTTTGTGACAAAGTCTGTCTGGGGATGGTGTCTACTTTTCATTTCCTCTCCTGTGACAACAATCAATCCTTCCTGGTGGATGAAACTCCCAGGGAGGAAATTTATGACAATTGAGTTACTTTTGGAGAATCTGTCTAACTTCTGTCTAAAGTTCAAAACAAGCAATATGCCAAAGGGGTATTATGAGATATATATTCATAACATAATTAGAAAGTGATGAATTTTGAGTATTTGTTACTTTAGTTTTTAATGTAATTTATTTAATTGTAAGTTTATATAATTTAATTTGTATAATGGCTGTGTTTAACTACTGACTTTCAAAATTTGTGAAGCTACCAGTTGACTTTATAAGCTAATAGGTGGATCTAACATATTATAAGTCAAGTATACTTAATATAGTTTCCTTTTAGAGATTCACCATGTATATTTGTTATTATTAAGGGTCCTGGGAAGTTTTGAAGCAAAGTCACATGTCTATCTTAGTTTACTGCTTGAATAATGAACTTATTTTTAGTATAATAGGTGCTAACAAGTCTCAGAACCAGAGTAACATGGCATCATATATTTTGGGGACATGCTAACTTGTTGCCCAACCTGCTTATCTCTATTCTGCAACTAGATATAATAATTTACTATTTCTTATAATTTTCCTTTAAAATTTTTTATATATTTATTTTTAGAGAGGGGGGAAAAGAGGGAGAAAGAGAGGTTGCTTCTTGCATGCCCCCAACTGGAGTCCTGGCCCACGACCCAGGCATGTGCCCTGACTGGGAATTGAACCTGTGACCCTTTGGTTCACAGGCCGGCACTCAATCCACTGAGCCACACCAGCCATGACCACAAACTATTTTAAATATTAAACTTTTAATAATATTACTATAATAGCACTACTGACTTTAAAAGGAAGTAGTACCACTAATTTCTAAAGACTATAAACCCTGGTGGTCTAGTGGTTAGGATTCGGCGCTCTCACCGCCGCAGCCCGGGTTCGTTTCCCGGTCAGGGAAGCCTTTGCCCTGGCTGGTTTAGCTCAGTGGATTGAGCGTCGGCCTGCGAGCTAAGTGTCGCTGGTTCGATCTTCCAGTCAGGGTACATCAGAGAAGGAAAACTCTGACTCCAAAAAACCTCCGCTGCCTTGCGGCATACCTCCTCAGGGGAAAGGCTAAGGGAGTAAACCCCGACAGAAAATCCGGAGCCGGAGTCCCTAAGGCGGTTTGATGTTGTAGTCAACACCGGCAACTCCTGCGGCGCACCTGAAGCCAAGCTGTATCGACTCCGTCTTTCCCTTGGACCCTTCAGCTGCGAAGAGAGGGGGGGTCTGCTGCATGGGCAACAGCAGACCCTCCATATTACCCTGCCCAGGCTCTGTAGCTCCAGCGTCATCGCAAGATGTCGATTCAACACAGGAGGAGACAGATACCATGTCACTCCCGAGTCGGACTGCACAGCCATTCTCGGCGGTGCAGATAGACCCTTAAGAAGCTACACCATCGTCTCTCGAGACGGACGGCTGCCGACGATAAACACATGGTTCATCCTCCTATCCTTTCAGTCATGCTCACTCATATCTTATTCTATTTTTTATTTCTACTGTGTTTTTTTCTGCTTAGCCCTGTTATGCAACTCATTTTAATGTTTCCCACCAACTTCAATTTAATACTTGAAGCACCAAATCAGTTTGCAGACTTAATGCAAATGTGTCAGTGTTTCATTATCCAGGTAGATAAAAAAATCTTCTAGCCTCAAGGCAGTCCCCAATCTTTCATTGCTTCCTCTGATGTTAGTATGACATGGACTCTGTTGCCCACGTTTGTGAATTGACATGCAGCTTAAATGAATAGTTGACTCCTTGGATGATAATTGAATAGAAAGATCATGGCCAGCACATTTCTATAGTCAACAGTGTAGCATGGCACAGCCAGATTCTCTTTTCACGGCTGAAATCAAAATGTGGGCTGGGCTGAGTTGTCATCTGGAGGTTCCGGGGACAAAAAAATTCACCTTCCAAGGTCATTTTTGTTGTCGGCAGAATTCAGTTCCTTGTGGTTATAGAACTAAGGTCGCTGACTCCTTGTTGGCTGTCAGTCAAAATCTGCTCTGTGCATCAAGAGCCTGCTCACATTTCTTGACACATGGTCCCTCCATCCTCAAGCCAGAAATGGAACATTGGAATCCTTTCCCTGCTTCTAATCTTTGACTTCTGCCCACAACCATTTTCTGTGTATACAAAGTTTAATGGGGATTCTGAACCTGCTGAAAGCCTCATAATAAATTCCAAAGTCCAGAGTAAGTCATTTTAAATTTTGTGTGGTTCTGATTGCCTTATTACTGTGTAAAGCTGTAGTTTAAATGCAACTATTTCAAAGTAATAATGCTGAAGAATCTAAGAAGAATCAATTAAATTGGTGTCTTCTAAAAAAATCAATGAGACATATTCTTTAGTTTGTCCATCACCCTTTGGATGACTAAGATCAAATCCTTTGAAAAATAATGACCACTTCTTCCTTTTTATTAAATAACATATTTCTCTAATGTCTATCACAGTAAGTCCTGGGTGCATTACAGAAGAAATATTGGTCTTTTCTCTACAAACTCGTTTATCTGTTGTGACTTTGTACTCATGACTCATGCTTTAGGCCTCATTTGTGCCAGCTATGTCAAAGAGCATTTCTGTTTGTTTATTTTGTATCTAATGTTGACTTATGAATATGCTATTACATTTCTCAATTTCTGTTGTTGCTTTTGACCTATTTTTTTCAGAACAAATTTTTTTTTCACATTGAATAAAAATGCTAGGTTGAGTTAAGCTGAATTTTACTGATAATCTCTTGAGTGCTTAACATATACTCTTCCTTACAATAAAGATGTCAGTTGAAAGCATCAAACATAAAATTAATACAGTTTACCAATTTAACATTTTATTTTACTTGCTTTTGTATAGACTGATGAAATAAGAAATATTGCTAACTTTTCACTTTTCTTTTAGAAAAGGGATGAATCCTTAATTTTTCATTTAAATGCCCTGTCATTAGATATCTCTATGAATTTAATTTGTATAACTGATATTTGTCCCTTTGATTTGCCATGTATATAGTCCAATCATCTAGATATTGTGCAAACATCTCCAAAACTTGGCGATAAAGCAGTACTTTCCATATCTAATATGTTAGCCAAGTCCCTGAATTAGCATTGTTTAGAGATATCTGTCCTCCTGAGACAACTCTGATTAAAATGAAACACTTTCTGGTGAAAAATTTTCCCAGCTTTAAGGCAGCATCTGTACACTCTCTTCATTTCATCACAAGCATTTGGCATTAAGGAAATGATTGGAAAACATCAAAATCATGTGCTAAAACTTTCTTTTTAAAAAAGCCACAGAAATGGCAGTATCTCTGCAAGTGAACACTTAGTGTATCCCACCTGCCAAATCTATCAATGTTTAATTTACCTCTTTGAAAATGGAAGGATGTGCCTTGGCTGGTGTGGCTCAGTAGATTGAGTGCTGGCCTGTGAACTGAAGGGTCGCCAATTCTATTCCTAGTCAGAGAACAGGCCAGGTCGCCAGTTGGGGGTGCACGAGAAGCAACTACACATTGACATTTCTCTCCCTCTCTTTCTCCCTGCCTTCCCCTCTCTCTAAATATAAATAGATAAAACCTTTAAAAGAAAAAGTAAAAGACAAAGGAAATGGAAAGATGTGTAGGTTAAAAAGATTTTAAATACTCTTTGTCTTGTAATATCTCTGACCCAGCACTGGGGAGAATTTTCTCTTCCAGGTGAAAAATGTTCTTGTGTTGTCTCTCACTATTTCATTGCTAGAGGACAAATCTGACATCCCTGGTTCCCATGTCCCCCTCCCCCTCCCCTGCAGCTGCCTAGGAGATAACAATGTTTCAGGGCTCCCCGCCTACAATTGCCTGGGAGACAACGGGGTGCTTTAAATTTAAACTAAAACCGCGTTCCACTTTGATCAGCCCATCATGCACGCAGCTGCGAGATAACCAAATGGCCAACTACGCTCAAAAATCCCTTTTTTTCTTCCCCCTGTAAAGCAACCCCTCTCTCCCTTAGAAGCTTGGAGTCAGAGCCACCCACAGCATGGCTCCCTCCTCACTTGCTAAGCTCAGACCGCCCGTGGAAGGACTCCCTCGCCGCTTGCCGATTCTCCCAGTAAACTTCTTTTTTCCTGCTCGCCTTGTCTTAGTGACTCCGTTCTTACAAAATCTCCCTCTGGTATCTCCTGGATTTCCATTCTGTACCACTCCCAGGATATTTGTCTCATTTCTCAGTCTCAGAGATATGGGGAATAGGTGGGGTGTGGTAAACAAAAGTTTCAGAAGCAATCTTGTTTTTATAAAACGTTTGCAATTTTCAAGTGCATTAGGCTAAATATCTCTGAAACATATGACAAGTTACAATTTCCTAAGAAGCAAGTTAATTGTAATTCACTGATTTTCTTAGGAAACAGTGAAACCTCTATTGCTCCGGTTTTTACATCATCATTCCCTGGAAAATCATGCTTTCACTTTCTGGTTAAGGAATGAGACATATTCCACCTCACTTAATAAAGTCACATAATAATTGGAGAAGTAGAGATGTCCATTCCCAGTAGGAAATGGAGATGAGCAGACATCAAGTCAGGTCTTTATGGTCTAATTTTATCACATTGTCTGAATGCAAATTCCCAAAACACCAGACACACGTATATTTCATTGCAAGTACAAAAACAAAATTGAAAGCCAGCCACAATTGAGTTTTTTTTTAAAAAGTGCCTATCATTTTGATTGTTCTTGTCTCCTCCCCTCTCCTTCCCACCCCAATTGCTGAATACTCTAAAGCTGTCTCTGTTTAAGGAAAAAAACAACATATTAAGTGGGTATTCAAACAAAGGGTTTTCCTACGTAGATAGGTACTCGATTGATCAGAAAGCCCTTCTTGCTGATGGCTCTGAACTCTACGAGGCATAACTAATGTGCTGTTTCTTGCTGGTACAGCTGGTCTTTACCAGGGAAGGTGATCAGAGGCAAACTCATATCCAGCCCTGTTGCTGTTGGACCTGTTTTCTCTTCTCACATAAAATTAAGGGGTAGGCTTACTTGAGACTCTATGTACTGGCAAGCCTTGCTGCTGAACTTGGCAGGAACATTAAAATCTTTATTCGAAGCCATGAATCAAGTTTAATCACAGAATTCATAACCTTCCAAATCTGGCTGCCTTCTTTCGTCAAACCTCACAGAAAGGTGTGGCTTAAAATAAAGTTTATTTTTGGGTACAAAGATCCAATGAGAATGGTAAATCTTGTTCTATAGCGTATGTGGGAAATCTTCATTTCAATTAAAAGACACCAACCTGTGATTTAAAAGTCTGTCTATGGAAGATCAAATACTATCCAGAGAATTTTGTCAATGAAAAGAGTTGAGCTGTACAGGAACTGTGATGGATTTTGAAAAGCAGCAATATTTTCTCTGAGCCAGATGAAAATCAGTTGGCTTAGGTTCTTTAAAGATGCACATTGAAATAGTTACAATGAAAAGTTCTGTTTGTACTTTCTTAGAGCAAAGGTTTAAAATTGCTCTCTCAAAATTGCTTCCAAGTTCTAGAAATCTAGCCTGAGGGAGTCTAAAATCTCAGAGATTTAAAAGACTTAACCTGTCCTTCAGGGCTATCAAGGAAACCTACAGACAATGTGAGGATTTTGTAACTATTGGTGAGAGAAGTTAAGCGTGCCTATAGGCTCTCCTAACCTGAGTCTTGTTTTTACAGCATGAACAGCAGCCTGCAGGCCCCTCACAAGTGAAAGGTGACCTACCATAGGCAAGTCTATAGAATGGGGCCACAAAGAATTCCAAACACATCTTAGATCCCAGAAATTGTTCGGGAGTGGGGATGAGTTTGGAGGGAGAAGCCGGTCCTGGAGTGGGGTTGGATGGAAAAGATCAAACAGTCCACAGAGATAGTTAAAGGTAAGATGGCACCTTCAAGGATCATTTTTGGTATGTGCTATCATTCTGTACAATATGAATTCTGGCTCAACTGTGAGAATCATAGAATTGCCTGGATAAATAAGGTTAAATGGCATTGTCTATGAATGTTGCAGATGTAGGTATGAATGCTTTATATATAGATTTATGGACAGAATGAAACTCTTCCTTTTTATTGTTTATAGAAATGTTGGTGAGTTGCAAACATTAGCAGCATATAAAAAAAGCCGTGTTTTGATGTTATATGCAATTATTTAGTAGAGAATAATTCTATGTTAGAATAGAGAAGGGAGGGCACATACTGTTTCAGGTCCGGTTACTGATTCTTGGATACTTTGAAAATTGAGCTATGGATTTAGTGGGCCAAGTGTGGAATGTGTATTGCATCCCTTTAAGTCTCATGTTACCTAGGAATGCAATTTTTCAGTTGTGTAATAGCAGCTGACTGAAAACGCTGAAACAGGTTAAATCCTATCACCTTCACAGGGTCTATCTATCATTGCTCTTAATTGCTCAGAGGCATTACACCAGGGTGTGAAATCCTTTTATGCTGAAGAGAGTAAATTGGGAAGTGGGACACCTTAGCTATGTGTGAATGCACTTCCATGATGCCTGGCCATTTCACAGTCACTGAGTGCTGTAAACACTCCTTGTTGTTGAAGTCTTGCTATCTGAATGGCTGAAGAAAAAACACACCACTGTTTCCTCTCCTTGGTTGCCATTCATTAAAAACATTTTTGTTGTGGCTCAGTGGATTGAGCGTCGGCCTGTGAACCAAGTGTCGCTGGTTCGATTTCCAGTCAGGGCATATGACTAGGTTGCATGCCAGGTCCCCAGTTGGGGGCGCATGAGAGGCAACCACACATTGATGTTTCTCTCTCTCTCTCTTTCTCCTTTCCCTTCTCTCTAAAAACAGATAAATAAAATAATATTAATAAATAAATAAATAAAGAGATTAAAAAAACCCAAAACATTTTGGCTTGGAAACTTATCCTTCCCTTCCTATACAACTGAAGTCTCTGTCAAAAATGAAATAAAGTCCGAGCAAATTGAGAGTTTTGATGAAACTCTTGGTGTTTTCTTTTATCTTTTTCCTTTTTGAGGGAATTGCTAGGCAATTCCTCTCTGGCGTAGACTGCTCTTCACAGAAATCCCCATCAATTTAACTTCTTTCCATGAGGTAGAGAGATGAGGAAAGAACACCTCTGTTTTAGTTTCCTCCATAGAATAATGCATATTTGGTTTATATCATAAGAAGCTGACAGGTTTGCACTCTGCTTCCAGATGTTCTGATGGTTTGGCTAGAAAAAAGATAATAATACATGACATATTTTCTTTTTCTGATCCAGAAAGAAACAGCTTTATGTCAAGTCAATTGTAAGTTATAAGTTGAAGGAAACTATTATGTAAATAAAGAAGACTGATAAAACAGGAGGAAAAAAAAAAAGAGCAGGTAAAGGCATTCTGCCCAGAAGAAAAAAAAAAGGAATGTAATAAAAATGACTTCTTTTAAACAAAGACTGAAATGTTTATATGATTTACCACAGTCTGAATTATATGTAGCTCTAGCCCCTGAGGTAATCTTAAATCCAATATAGTTGCAAACAGCTCGTGCTCTAGACTCTTTGCTATAAAATGTAACAAAGAAGGCACATTTAAAGTTAAAACAAAAAGATAAAAGAAGCAGTATGAATAAGCAAGCCAAGACCATGGAGGCTTACCTAAGGCAGACATTTGTCAACAACTAGAAACATACTCTTTGGAGTAAATTGGATTTATACATATATAAAACTCCATAACCCCTAAAAATTGAAACTTTCCTTTCAATGAGAAGTTCAATATTTTTTAAAGCCTCTTGACTTTGCATTTTAACATAAGTATGTGTGTGTAATTAGACCCAAAGGCTGCAGCACAGATAGGCCTTTCTTTAGGTAATAATTATGCAAGGAAAAGCAAGGAGCTTATTTTTAAAATAAAAGTTAGCTATATTACAAAGGAACAGAGATCACTCCCAGAGGGAAAGTAACCATAATTGGTGTGACCTCCAGCTGTTATTTTGAGGCCTTTGGACTCTGTCATTGAGGTGGGTGCCTTATGAATTGGCCAATATACAATTCACTGGAATGAACATTAGACATTAGTGGGAGGCGTAGGTTGTAGTCTTATCTCTGCCAGTGAGTCAGGTGGCTTTAAGTATGACATGGGAACGTTGGGTAATCTATTAACAATAAAAACAAAAACAATATGCTCAAATGCTTTAAAAGAAAGATAGCTTAAACTGAAGATATTATCATCATCATCATTATTAGAATACAAATATAAAATTCACTGCTATAATCCTAAAATATATCATCTGGAGCTTTATTTTCCCAATGTTCAATGTGGTCCATTTCCTTGAAAAGTTATGGAAGAGGCAGAGGAGAAGTAGAAGGAGGTAGAAAAATGAAAGGTCATATGTTTACTTCATTTCTCTCTTTTTTAAATTAAATTTATTGGGGTGACATTGGTAAGTAAAACTATATAGGTTTCAAGTGTATTATTCCATGATAGATCATTTATATGGCAGTGTGTGTTTACCACCCTAAGTTAAATATCCTTCTGTCACCATATATTTGACCCCCTTTACCTTTACTAGCCCCTTAACCCTCCCTTTCTCCTGGTAACCGCCATACTATTTGTTTAGTATGACGTTCTCATGTTCCATCCATGTCGCAAAGGACAGTATTTCCTCTTTTTCTATGGTTAATTAGTACCCCACTGCATATATGTACCATATCTTCTTTATGCAGTCATCTACTGAAGGACACTGGTTGTTTTGTCCTGGCCACCATGAATAATGCTGCAATGAAAACAGGGCTACATATATCTTTACAAATAAGTGCTTTCAAAATTTTCAGATAGATACCCAAAAGAGAGGTTGCTTGGCCATATGGTAACTAACTCTAGTCTTAATTTTTTGAGGAAACTCCATACTGTTTTCCACAGTGGCTGCACCAGTTTACATTCCCACCAGCATCTCTCTTATACTTTACATTCAAAGTCTAAAGCTTGCACTTGAGCTACATATATTTTAGATTTTGTCTACTGATGCTTGGGTAGCTAGAAAGGTAAAAATGATAAATTATGGTGAGTCCTTTAATGTTGAAAATGTTGGTTTTATAAAAATATAAATATATTCAGTATTTTTTCCATGTAGTATCTGGTGGCTTCTGTAGTTGTATTTTGGCTGTTTTTCCTCTTGGAAATATGCCAGTTCACCAAAGTTCTCATATTGAGAATTTATTTTTTAAAGATTTTAACTAGACTTTGGGTCGGGAACACACAATGGCATATACAGATGATAGATTATAAGGATGCATACCTGAAACCTATTAACCAGTGTTGCCACAATAAATGTAATTTTAAAAGACTTTTAGCAAATATAGCCATATTTTAAAGCTATTGTTTAGACAAACAAAGCTTCTCTCTTTGAGGTAGAAATTTTTAGTGGGAATTTAAAATTAAGTTCCTGAGTTTGCCTCATGCAATTTTTTTTTAAAGTCTTTTTCTAGTAAGTACTTCACATGTTTCCTGGAAATTGGATTTGAATTCTTTCTCTGTAAGAATGAAATATAATTATCAACTGATCATGAGTCCATAGTGAGAATGGAGTGCAAGTGGACTTTCTGGATTTTAATTTTTTCGCATCATCCTTATAAATGTTTTATTAGAAATTTGTAAACAAATTTACATTGATTTTCTTCTGAGCCTAAGAGTTTCTGCTACACTCTATTTGATTTAGTAACTCCAAGGTTCCTTTCTGGATTGCATTACTAATTCCTAGAGTGGGGGAGGGTGTGTGGGATGAGGTGTAGTGAGGAAAATTAAGATATTGCAGATCCTGTGGTTTGATACACTTTGATATTCTACCCTGCTTCATCTACTTCTGCCAGAACCCAATGGAGAAGGACAGGCTGCTGACAAATGAGCTGGTGTGAAACCTAGAAACCTAAAATAAACTGTAGTTTTAAATATTTCTTGATCAAACAAAATAAAAGTAAAAGGTTAGAATATCAATAAATAGGAGGATTTGACATCCATCTACCGGTAAATTGGCACAGTAGGGAAAGGGGAAAATTCCTCTTTCCCTCCTCTGGTTCTTTTGGCTGGCTGAATAATCAAATCAAGAGACATATTAACAAGAAAAAGATCAAATTTAATTTTGCATGAGTGGGAGCACCACATGCATGACAGTCAGAGACCCCCACATTTATGAGAGGTTCTGAGACCAAAAAAGAAAAAGGGTATATACAGTAGTCTCTCCCTATATTACGGTCCACTTATCGTGGCCTCATTGTATCGTGGGATTTTAAAAAATATCATATTTAATTATTTATTGCGGACTCTTTGCTATATCGTGGGATTTTGCAGTACTGTATACGTATGTTGTTAAAGTTACGTAGGTTTAAGAGTGTAGAATAAATGTAAGGTTCCTACTTTGTGGGGGGTGTCTGGAACGTAATACTGCAATAAGTGAGGGAATACTGTAAACCATTCTGAGCTAGGGATGAGTTAATGCACCTTAGCCTCAGATAGCCACTGCAGGGAGAGCACGTGTTCAGTAATCTGATGAACCCTGCCGTATAGGTACATCAGAAAAAGATTTTCTCTGATAATCTCTTATTTTGGAAAAAGCTCCTCATTCAGATTCTTCTAGATAGATGAGGGGAGAGGACAGAAGTTTATCTTGACAATACTGGGTCTCAGTTGCTTTTAGCTCAAAATAATCCATATGTCACTGAGGCACATTGGAGTGGATCCAGTATTATGGATCAAATGAAACTTGAATGATGTTCTTTTTTTGCTTCCTGAGAGAAAACCATAACCAGATATACAGAGCAATATTTATTACTTCAAACAATTTACATGGCATTGTTTTTTTTTAATATTGCAATTTTATATACTAAAGACTTTTCTTAATAGTACAAATTTTTATAAAATATTAACTCAATACTAAGTGAACAAGTATTCAAGTGGTATTTCTACCTCTCTGTCTCTCTCTCTTAGAAGAAATTGAAACATATTTTTTAGATTTTTGTTTTAGAAAGAAAAAATATTTTTCCCAAAATATTTCATAAAGATTTTTCTTTCAAGCAATCCCATAAATATTTGGAAACCCCCCTCAAATCAAATAACCTTTTATTTGATGTGTTAGAGAAAAGGCAGTTGAAGATATAGTACACAGAAGAACGGAAAAAAAAAGAACAACCCATTTCTTTTAGAAATGCAACATTTATTAATTAAGAGCTGAACCAGCTTCAGTTATACCTAGATGCTATTCTAGTAGTTAATCATTGCTTCCTTCCAGTGAGAGAAGTAGAAATTTTTCACAAAGCAGGTCATTTCTAGTTTGGATGAAAAGTGCAGAAGAGAAATCCTGCAAACATCTTATAAGGACAGATTGCCAAGAAAATTATTGACTGTCAGAATCCAGGGAGTGAGGGAGGTAGGGAAAAAGAATAAGAAGACAAATTGTAAGGTTTAAAATGTGGCACCTATTCTGTTTGTTTGCAGCAGGTTTCTGACTGGAAACCTCTTCTAGTTCTATAAAATGTTCTTATTACTTTGCCAATTGTTGGTGTCAGGGTTCATACTGGTATAAATAAGTAGCCCAAGTACTAGGATACAATTTATCAACATTCCCTACATAGACTGGCTCTGGAGGAAATTAAAATAAGTGAGGTTAGTTTTTGAACAATCTTTATTACTTTACTAATCTTTCCCCACCCCTATCTGTCATTATAATCTTGTCTCCATTCAGACCTACTTTCTTCTGTAAGTTATCATGGTCCAGAACTCTTTCTTCCATGCCTTTTCTCCACCTAATACAATTTGTATCCCATTTCCTGAGGGTTATTTCTCTGCTGGAGCTAATCTGATAATCTAGTGCCTGCTGAGTTGTTTAATAATAAATGATTGATCTTACCTTGCCCATCTAAGATTATAATTTTGAATATTAAGATCTTTCAAAACCATATCTTGTAAGCATGACTAAAGTTGGGTATTTTATGCAATAGAGCAGCTCATTAGTAGAGAAAATTCTAGACCAAGCAACCTCCAAATGGCTCACTCCTCTTTCTGGGCATATTTTTCTAACAGGACTTTTAAAGTTGGCATCAAAAGTGTGCTTGGTCCCAATTAACTCTGTTTTTTCATCTGAAATTCTTGAGTCCGTGAAATGCTGTAGTGAATGAAAATAAGCAGTAGTGATCAACTTAACTTTCACTATATTCCTGTGTTCATTCTCTGGATAAGTCTACCTTTGCAGATGGTGGATATATTAGTTGGGATTTTCTGGTTGCAAATGACAGACCTCCAACTCAAATTAGCATAAATAATAAACCAGATTTATTGGTTCACATGTGTGAGAAGTCCAGGCATGTTTTGATTAAGGCAGCCTCCCAGTTTTCTGTGATTTTCTTGGCTATGTCCTCGTCTAGTGTTCTGGCTTCATCCCCAGGTTGGCTTCCATCATAGTCACAAAATGGCTGCCAGTAGCAACACGCTACTTGATACAGACCCAAGGGGAGAGAGACTGTCACTTTCTATAATCATTTAACAAAAGTCTTGAGATTCACTCTAATTAGGTCAGTCACTGTGGCCATGAAGAAACAAAATGCTCACAGACCTGGGCTTGTGTGAAAGCCCCTGCCGGAACAATTTTTTGTTCTAAGTGGGGAAAATAATACAGCTTGGAAGCAGGATGGATTCAGTCCATCCGAAGTTCATAGCTCTAGCCCAGAGGGGAGAGGTGTTTCTAAAGGAAAATCTACATGTAATTAGTAAAAGTGAAATAAATTCTAAGTACATAGCCAACTATTATTCACCAAGTTCCTCTATACATAGTTTTTTAAAAAATGTACAGAAAAACAGAGGTTTAGAGTTTTGTTTGCTAAACAAGAATAATGTATGTGACTCATATTTAGTTTGGCAAAGAAAGTTTCTTTCTAGTTTATAGTAATCAAATCTTTACTCATTTCTTAGAACTGATATATCACACACACACACACACACACACATTTAACCACGTGAGAGATTCTATTCTTAGTACTACATAATTAAATGGCACTTTTAGCCCCCAGGCATTGTGGAGAAATTCTAAGATGCCATATACAATGAACTTACGAGGAAAAGGACCCAGCCAAAGCTGTGAGATCCACACCATGTGGTGTAAGCTTTACAGTGCTCATCCTGCAACTGAAGACAGGGAAAATATAAATATATAATTTATAAAAACAGAATTCCAATGAAAGAATCAATTCCATGCTTAAAGCATTGTCTAGGAATCAATTTTCTTGATCCTCATCTCTTTTGACTCCATGGCTGCTATGTCTTCTAACAATCAATAGTTAGAAAATTTAATTTGGTGTCCTTATGATAGCTCCTACTTCATTACAGTGGTTTTCTTTCATAAGTGAAGGGGAAAGGCAGAAGAAAATCCATTTTCAATTGGTTTACTTTCAGATCATTGCGTTCAGACACTCAAGGACAACCCAAGTGACGGAAAGTAGCAAATTACATTTTTACTTGGTATTGACGTGCGGGACTGTGTCAGCCTTGCTCAACCCCCCAACTTTATTGCTACCAGTCTCTCTAGCCAAAAATATCTCTTTACCTTCCTCTGGTGCCTAGAATTTTAATCTGTGGGATCATTCCTGATTTGCTTTTAGACTCTGTCTGGACAAGTTACTTTTTAGAATGCTTAATACCTCTTACATAGGAAAGCATGCTACTAATAGGCACATTAAATCATTGTGTCAAGCTTGGAATGTGAAATGGTTGGCTCTTGCCTTCCTGGTCCTGACTGCACGTCTTTTTCACCTACATGTGGCGAAAAGGAGAATAGATGTGAAGCTCTATTTGCTGCCACAACAGAGCAGGCATGTGGAACATTGCCGTGGAGAAGACGTGCATGTGAGAGAATAAGAGCGGCCCTAAGAGAAGGGCCAGCTGGGTAGGAAGTTTGGAAGACTGCTAATATGAAATATCCCATTGGTGGAGCTGAGAATTTAAATCTTTCCTTCCACCAACTTAAAATCATGTGTATTGAATCCCATGAGTTTCAATGTCTATGTTTTAGAAATTGTACAGAATAAACTGCTTAGCACCCCTCATCCTCATGGGTACTACAGAGCCTTCCCTATAATTCCTTTGTCTTGTCACTGTCCTGTCCACAGACAGACACCATACCTGAACTGGATAGACTAGAATCCTTGAAAGAGTTTTAGAATGGAAGTAAGTATCTGTTAGTATGCCAACAGTGTGGGTATAAAGGTAAAAGTATGGGAGCAATTAGTGGCTGTGTATTTTACTATGTGGATAGGACAAGCCAGAATGCAGTAATAAATATGATATTTAAATCAAACAAGTCATGAAAAATAATAAAGCTCCAATAGATGTTACCTAAATCTAAAATTAAAAAAAGAAACAGGAAAAAGGAAATACAAAATTCAATTAAGTGGTGAAAAAATGTCAGCTAATGTCTTAGGTGGCAGAATTCCATTTATTCAAATCAGATGAAAATATTAGATAAAGGAATGCCTTGAACCTTGCTGTCAGTGGCAGGAGCAGTATTGATCTGTATGTTTACTGTCTGGAGTCTTTCACCTGGGCCCCAAATCACAGATCAATAGTAATTTTAGCACATGGAGGTGTCAATACCAGTTCTTCTTTGAATATCATAATCGTCTCCTTGAAGAAGTGCAAAATGAAATATAGAGACAGTTAAGTACATCATATCAATACTTTGATACAGTAAATCCTTACTTAACATCATAGGTAGGTTCTTGGAAATTGCTATTTAAGCAAAATGATGTAAAACAAAACCAGCTTTACCAAGCTAATTAATATGAAGGAGAGTTAAGTTCCTATGGCATATTTCTGGTCACAAAATCATCATTAGACTTCTAAATAAAGACCCCATTTCAATATTAAGCATTGAAATAAATGTGAGCTATACATCCATGTTCACCAGTGGCCAGAGCCTCTCCCGCAGCAATTCAGGAGACAAGATGAACACCCTCCCTGGACAGGAGCAGATGCTCTTCCACCTCAGAACCTTGACACTCACCCACACTCACTCAGCCTGGGACGATACAGATAAGTCAACTCACCTCACCAGCATATCTTTGGGATGTGGGAGGAAACCAGAGTCCCCAGAGAAAAGTCAAATAGATGAGAAGAAACAGCAGTGCTGATACTTTTGGGGATCATGGGTCCTCTTGTTTCCACCATTACCTATATTTCTGTCCCTTCCTTCAATGGAAACCAAGAGCTGAACTTATCTATGTTATTTTTCTAGAATCTCTCTGCAGCAATGTAATTTGTGGAATACAAACTGGAGAAAATGTCTTCTCTGGTCATAGTAAGTCAAGAAGAGCCAGAAAGCTCTCCAGCATGGGCACAATGAGACTGGGTTTCATTCCCGAGCTGCCATCATATTCTTTACAAATCAGTCAGCTTTCTCATTTATTAAAATAAAGTAGATTTCATATTTGACCCAACATCATGTGGATATAGAGAAAGTAAATAATAAACTTCAATAATTTTTAAAAAGAATAATTCTAACTCAAGCTTGCTGGAATTATCGTCACATTTCAATAATCTCCCCAAGGTAATTTACACTTCATTTATTTTCTAGTATTGGGATAATAATGGTGCCTGTCTTATAAGATTGTTACAAGATTTGAAAGGAAGTGGTTGGTGTTGTGCCTGGAACAAAGTCCTCAGTAAATATGAGGGGGGACCCTCCCCCCAAAAGAATTTATTTGTGAAAAGTTGTGTATTTATTCTTACATGTTTAAACTTTAGTCCCCTTCAAAGTGTTCTCCATTTGATGCAATACATCTATCCAGGCATTTTTTTCCATTGCTCAAAACAGTTTTTCAACTTGTCAATGTTGATGCCTTTTAGTGCTTCTGCCGTTTTTGTTTCCTTTTGAGAACTTTTTCCATGTGGGGAAACAAGTGGTCACTCAGGGTGAGATCAGGTGAATAGGGAGGGTGGGGCATGGGCGTCATGATATTTTTGGTCAAAAACTGCTGAGCACTCAGCATGGTGTGGGCAGGTGTGCTCGTATATCACCCATTGTGAAATGGGCAAACACATTAAAGGAGTCTTCAAAAAAATTCACTGAAGCCAAACAAAGCCTCTCACAACAACACAAGCTGGTACACTAATGCAGATAGGTTCCTAAACACTCACCTGGCAGGGGACACCTATACTACAAGGGTCCTGCCCTCCAGAAGATAATTATGTTTTTTTGAGGTCCCACCTCATATTATTGATGCTGCTGCTGATGCTTTTTAAACTTTGTATGTGGCATCTAGAAAGCCTGTGAATTGTCCCTTCTTTCCACTTCTGATTTCCCATGTGGCACTGCTGATTCTGATTCCCGATTGTGCTCCTGTTCATATGTGCTTCTTCATCTCCATTATCACGGCATTTATTGAGGCTTCTGTCAGCTCCCTTATGGAATTTTGGAATATTTTCCCACTTAGTTATCCAGACTTTCAGGCCAGCCCTTACCTATTCCATTCTGAACCCACCCCAAGTTTGTCTTTTCAAATACAAACCTGCCTGTATTACTTTTTAAAAATATTTTACTGTATTTTTTCCATGACCACTTATCCCCCCCATACCCTCTTCCACCTCCACCCACCCTTTCCCTTCCATATTACTTGTTATTAACATCTATGAAAAGTTCCCTACTGGCCATCCAAACATGCAAACCTCTTAGAATAATACGTGGCTGCTTCATACAGCTTTAACCCTAAGTTCTGAACTGAACTCCTAGGGAACTGATAATAGTTTGTTGAACTAATTACAGTTTTCCTCTTCCTGGAATTTCTTCCTCCTAATTTCATAAAAATCTTTCAAGTCTGGGCTCAAGTGACTCCTTGTTTATGAAGCCCTTTCCTTCCCTAACCCCTACAAGCAGAGTTTCCGTTATAATTTTCCCATCATCCTTCTCCATAAATCTATTACAATCTTTATAAGATGGAATGATGACTTTTTTCCTCTACATGTTTGTTTCCCGAACATGATCATGAGCCCCTTGAAGGCAGGCATATGAGTTTTTCATTGTTGGCTCCTTGATGTCTAGTACTCTGCCTGACACAAGATGGCTATTCAACAAATGTATGGGAAATTGAAGGGAGAGGTATTGGTATTCTTGGAATTTATATTAATTATAATGTAAAATTTAAATTAACTTAAATTTTAAAATTCACTCAGTAAATATTTTGGTTAAGAGCTTCAAGAAAATTAACTTTTCTCACAAATTTTTCTTCGTTTGGGAGAATTGACTATTTTATAGTTGTCGGCAGCCGTCTGTCTCGAGAGATGCTGGTATAGCTTCTTAAGAGTCTATCTGCACCGCCGAGAATGGCTGTGCAGTCCAACTCGGGAGTGACACGGTATCTGTCTCCTCCCGTGTTGAATCCACATCTTGCGATGACGCTGGAGTGTCCTCTCCAGTGAAGCTGAAGCTACAGAGCCTGGGCAGGGTGATATGGAGGGTCTGCTGTTGCCCATGCAGCAGACCCCCCCTCTCTTCGCAGCTGAAGGGTCCAAGGGAAAGACGGAGTCAATACAGCTTGGCTTCAGGTGCGCCGCAGGAATTGCCGGTGTTGACTACAACGTCAAACCTCCTTAGGGACTCCGGCTCCAGATTTTCTGTTGTGGTTTACTCCCTTAGCCTTTCCCCTGAAGAGGTATGCCGCAAGGCAGCGGAGGTTTTTGAAATCAGAGTTTTCCTTCTCTGATGTGCCCTGACTGGAAGATCGAACCAGCGACACTTAGCTCGCAGGCCAAGCGTCGGCCTATTTTATAGTATAACAGCACTAAATTAAAGAAAGTTTGTCTCCCTAAATTGTGAGACAGGAAAAAATACAAAAGCATTTCATAACTTTTGTATTTTACATGCAGGTTAGACATCATTCACATATGGTTTGTCACAAATAAGCTGAAGCTGAAAAACAATGGAGTTGATCGACTATATTTAAGTTAATAAGGAGGAGTTTAAAGCAAGGTTGGTTTCCCCTTTATTTACTTTTTGTTTTCATGTTAAATGGGAAGAATCCCAGTGGAGATGGATTCAGGGAAGCTTACGATTGAAAATTACTATGGGGATGACTCAACGTTTTCTCTCTATGAACCGCTTAAGTAGCCAAGAGGAGGTAGTGAAAAAAGACACAAGCATTTGCCTTAGAAACCTCAAAAATTGGGTAGCCTTTTCAAAGACAAAGTTGTTCTGGAGAGTGCCTGTTTTAGCCTTTCTTACTTTCTAGTCATGTTGTGTTTTGTGTGTCTATGTGTGCAAAGAGCTCTCCAAATAGTGTTACTCTGCTTAGTGTGTGTGTTTTTTTAAGTTTTTAATACTTTAGAGCAATGACAAAAAACAACTGTTTAGAGTTTAGCATTCCTCATTCATCACTCACCACAACTTGTAATCAGATGAAAAATATAATGGAAAGCAGAGAGCAATCACTGCTCTGTTGCACTGTGTATAAAATTATATTGAGAGACAGAGCAACCTAGCAACCCTAGGGCCTGGTGTGTGATACTTTTGGGGATCCTGGGTTTTAGAGCACAAGAGAAAAGGATTGTCTGGGAAGAAGTCCTGTGATGGATGGACAGTTTGGGATTATGGCTGATATCCCCACCCTGCCCCCCACCACACACACACTAAAACAGTTCAAATCAATCAACAAGTAATAAGCACTTACTATGTACCAATTAGCTATTGGGAACCAAGGAAAAGCCTGCTTTTCTGTTTTAGGTCTTATGATTATCATATAAAAAGCTTATTCATTGTTCCATTGAATCCAAATCAACAATGATTACAAACATCTGTATGAATACAATTACGTTCAGAAATCTATTCCTTATGCTCTTATACTAGGCTAAATATAAAAAACATATTTCTCTGCAATTCATCCAAGTCTCTTCCTATTATCTTTATCCTAAAATGCCTATCATCCTCCTACCCCATCCCCAATTTTAATTTTCTTTTATGTACAGGATTTCTATCCTACCCACCCCCCTTGCACTTTCTTCTACTCCCTTCCAAGAAGATTTACGGATGAAGATAAAAGGGAAATAAAGTAAGCAAAATTTAGGAGTGGAATTTGGGGATCTCATAACTTGATAAGGATTTGCCCAGATCGGGCAGGGCTGGTGAACTGTGGTTGAATTGTGAAAGGCCTGGAATGTCTGTTTGGAGGTCTGGACTTCGTGCTTTTGGGAATAGGAGGCAGAAGGTTTTAAGTGGAGGAGTGACCCAGGTAGAGGCATGTCCTAGTCGATTAACAGTAACATAGTACTTAAGGTTAATTGACTAGGACAGACCCTGGAAGCTGGAGAGTAGTCATGATAAAAATCAAAATATATTAGCAGATGTAAGAGGTCATGAGAACTTGACTTTGGACAGCAGAAGTGGATAAGAGAAAACGGGCTGGGAAAAACGAAAGATCCTAGTCAGGAAGATCCAGTTTTCTGACACAATCTCATAAATGGCAGCATGTTCACCTGCATTAAACTACAGGTGTCTGCTTTTGTCACTGCTATAAATTTACAAAAGCCTTTCACTGATATGCTATAGCCAGAGGAGACAGCAACAAAAAAAGATACATTTTATGGTAACACTTTAACGGCCATCAGATAAGGATGATAACATTTACTGATACTCAAAACATCCTTCTTACCAAGGAAATCTCCCCACACCCATTCTCAGGAACAGGAAGGATGGCACAGACCATTCATCAACTAACATTTTGTAAGCTCTTTGACATAAAATCTAAATAAAATAAGCACTGGACTGATCCAAAATTAGACGGCCACTGCGACTCATTTAAAAAGACCCTGCCAGAGGCAGGAAGTAGGCACCGAGGTGTCTGTATGACTGGGCAGCAAGTGCAGACTCAGTGAAGCAGGGCCACACAGTTCTGGAAATATTCCTGATATTAAATAAATAGGGGAAAGTGGACATTAACAAAGGTGAGAAAAGTAATGAACAAAAAGCATTATGACCCTTTCTGATTAAGGGAAGTATTACTATGAGTGGTATTTACTTGCTATAAACTGCAAAGACCATTATATAGTACTGTGGAGTAGAAACAAAGTCAAAAGAGATTAAAAGCTCTGTTGGTCTAACTTCTTATTTATGCAGAAATACTGTGTACAAAATCCCTAATGGGTGGCTATCAGCCTCAACCATTTCAATGATCAATGAATTTTCTGCTTCTAGGACAAATGTATCACATTTACAGTATCCTAATTCTGATGGTACCTTATACGACCTTCCACTTATTCATAATTCTGTTCCCCAGACAAAACTACGTCTATTCTATCTTTACAACTACTCCAAAATTTGAAGTTCTATATACATCTCCCACTGTACTTAAGATAAAATCCAAATTCTAGATATTCAATCCCTTCTAAAATGTGATACTTACTTAAACACAATATGGCAGAAGTCATCTGATCAATACAAAGAAGACTGGAAATATTAACATCTGTTTGAAGGGAACTTACATATTCTTAAAACAGCTTAGGATGTTTTAGCCATTTAATAGACATTTCATTCTAAATGGTTAATTTAGAGTGGTGGTCATTGGAGACTGTACCTAGGAGCTTATATTAGAGCCAATAATATATGGGAAAAGAGCCATCTAGGCAGAAGGGTGAGTGCTAGGGCCCTGAAGGGAGAGAAAGTTTGACACATTCAAGGGTCGGAGAAGCCTATGAGCCTAGAGACAAGTCAGACCAGTGGAAATGGTAAGATCAGAGCAGGATTTTACTCTAAGTGCAATGGGAAATCACTGGGATTGCATTTACAATTGGATCATTCATGCACCCACTTGTTTTCTACTGGGTCTCCCATTGTATATACTGTTGTTTTTTTCTTCTTTCTATTTTTTCTATTAGCTTTATTATTTGAAGTTCTCCTTAATTAGATTATTGTTTATACATTATTTATCTTATATATTACACTAGGAATTATTGATATATTAATATCATGAACACTAATATTAATTAGTAGTGTTTTTACCAAATACCCCAAAATATAAGTAATTTAGAACACTTTTAACTACTTACACCCTCTTGACATTTGTGCTTTCATATATTTCTAATCTCAGAAATCATCATTTTCATTGCTTAATAGAATAAATATTTTTATTTCCTCACACTTTTCCCTTTATACCTCCCTGCATTTCTCTTCCTCCATCTGGGGTCCTTTTGAGGGCCTGAAAAACTCCTGTTCTGTATTTCTTTGAATGTAGATCTGTTGTAACAAATTCTGTTGGTTTTTTTCCTGAAAATATTTTCTTTATTGTACCTTTAATTTTTTTTTTTTTTACTACATGTATAGAGCTCTGAGTTTATTGTTTGTTTTGGAAATTTGAAATATTATTTCATTGTTTTCTGACTTACATAGTTTCTATTATGAAGATACTTGAGAGTTTTATTTTTGTTACTTTGAAGATAATTTGTCTTTTTTTTTCCCCTGACCATTGGTTTTTGGTAGTTTTTACTATTATTTGATGAAGTGTGCTTTCTTTCTTATTCGTACTGTTTCTTAAATCAGCAGCTTCAATTACTTTTGGAAAATTCTTGAACATTACTTTCAAATGTTGCTTCTGTCTTGATTTTTTTTCTTGTTTTCTAGAACTCTAATTGTACGCATGTTAAACTGTTTTAAGGCCTACAGTTCTCTCATGCTGTTTTTCTGTATTTTCCATCCCCCTTTTTTTTTCTGTTTCAGTCTATATATTTTTAATTTAATACAGGAAATTGTGCATTTAAAATTAGAGAAGCTTTGGATGATCATTTTTCTCGAGAGGTTTTGATTGGCTTATGGCAGACAAATAAAATAGTAGTACAGTCAGTTAAATCTAATAAGGAATTAAGCTCAGTTGAGTCTGGATTTTAGTCTTTGTAAAGTCTGATCTCTATTTCTGGTTTGCCCTCACTTATAAAGTATAGCCTTTTGGAGGCCTCAACTGAAAACCTGGGAGGTTTTCTATTACCTTACAATCATAAAGCACACAATTATTTTCTTTTCCCCTCACATGCAATTTGATGAGAGCTATGCTTAGTTTTTCCAGTCTCTTAGCAGCCATCTTATAGTTTGTCTGCCTCTCAAACTCTGGTAGGTAGTTAGACAGACATGAGCAGAGCAAGGATGATGGGCCAGGTACAGAAGGGCCACCAGGGCAGAAAGCAATGAGCACAACCAGGAAAACGAGGACCTCAGCTGCAGGATAACCTTTTCATTCCTGGTGTGTTGCTAGTCATGCAGGTGAGGCCCCCTTAGAGGGGGAATGAACAAGGGGGCCGGAGAACAACCCTAAGTAGTAAGCCCTTAGGACAATGAAGTTCTGACCTGCATCAAATACAGCTAGGTCTCAGTTGTGTTTCAGCTTCAGGCCTAGAAAAGCAGCAAACCCAGATAAGCACACCGTGGGGGACATCAGGACCAGCTGCACTGACTGATTACCCCGTCCTGGTGCCAACCAATTATTGCGGACCATGACTCTGAAAGGAACTGGAAAGCTGATGAATATTCTATAGGGATCCTCCCTGACACCATCGGATAAATACCTCCAAGATGGAGGACCCAGTGCAGCTCTCCCTCCTAGCACGCCCATGCCTATCCCCTCTCCTTCTTCTTCCCCTGGCATGTTACTGCTACCTTTCTCTCTCCTAAGCTCCAAGGGCCCTTCTTTTGCCTTTGTAACTCGTTTCCTGAGCCAGTTACCTCTAAGACTCACTTCTTTTACCTCTGTGACTTTTGAAATACTTGTATGTAAACTTTTGCTGGTATTTGAGTCTTTGCTCTGAATTCTTTCTTAGCCAGAACTCAATACCGAGGTTGCCCAATTGCCAGTAACATTCTTGTGTGGTTCTTGCCACCAGCAAAATCAAGACTGTTGAATGGATTATAATGAAACTGGCTCAGATTTTTCTTTTCTGGACTTCCTTTCTCTCTATAATCTTTTCCTCTCAAATTTTGGTGTCTTAGTTTTAAATTCTAATTTCTACCCCACCCCACCCCCACCCAAGTATTTCTCTGTAACTTAGTAGCCATGTTCTGCTCAATTTCTCAGCATCTCTGTAAATTTAAAAATTGGCCTCAACAGAAAAGTAGCAAAAACACCATGCTCGTTTTAGTGAGCTTCTCTTTTCTCCAGCATTTTATTCCCTCAAATTCTGATTGCCTGCATAGCTTTCCTATCCTATGCCATCAATGAGAATGAGGTATTTTTTACATGTGACCAAGCCTTTTTAGTTTTATTTTTCTTTATCTTTCCTTCTTTTTTCTTCTTCCCTCCCACCTCTTTCTTCTTCTTTCCTTCTTTCATTTTTCCATTCTCTCTCTCTCTCCCCCCACAACAAAACCAAAAGTTACTTGGTAATTTTTGTTCTTAAGCATACCCTATTTAAATGGATTTTTCTTTTGTTTTAGGATTTTCACTTCTTTCTTTGTTTTCAGAGCCTTCCTACATCAGTTAACATTTGCCTCATAACAAAGAACCCATACATTAGTGGATTAAAACAACTATTTATCTCACAATACTGTGGGTTGGTAATTTGAATTTGGCTCAGCTGAGCAGTTCTGTTGCTATGAATCAGGCTTGGCTAATGTAGTATGGGGATCACTCAAGAATCTGCTGCTGGCTGATTAAAGCATTTTGGTTCTTCTCTATGTGATCTCTCACCCACCAGCAGGTTATCCTCATGCTTTTTTATGAGGTGGCAGGATTCCACGCACAGAAGTAAAACCATACTTTCAAAACCTCTTCAGAAATCACACAATATTGATTTCCCTGCATTGTCCTGACAAAGGAGGTTACAAGGCCAGCCTGTATTCAAGAGATGAAGAATCAGACTCCCTCTCTTGTTGAGAGAATCTACAAAGAATTGTGTTCATATTTTTTAATCTATAACACTTGCCAAAGTCATCATGAATTTTAATATTTAAGCCTCTTGGACTATTGTATATTGATAGTCACTTCCACCACAAATGATAGTTTTATTTCTCTTTTCCCATTTTTATATTGCCATTTCCTTTCGTTGCCTGATTGCAGATTAAACAACCAAGTACAATTTCAAATAAAAATAGTCTATGTCATTACAAGAACCCCATAGGAAGACTTCTATATTTATAACAGAGCTCTGTGATTGCACCTGTCCCACCCCTTAATTTCCTTTTCCCTTCTACAAGTTCCTTCTCCATCTTCGTCTGAGGGCAGTGTGTGCATGGTGCTCACCATGTCTGCGTGCTCTGGATGGTAGTCCTTTATTTTTCCTGAATAAATCATTTTGGGGGATGGAATACCTAGTTGTTTCTGTTTTCCAGTTGATGGTGGGTTGTATCATCATTCTATGTTTGGCTCTTTAGTTCCCTTCCAATGCTTTTGTAACCAAGGTTCCTTCAGAGTCCAGTGCAATTTTCTAGATCAGGCCTTAATCAATATATGTGAGAACTAATATCTACATAGAACACAATATATTAAACCATGTGTATATAAATTTTGCCCCCAAAATTGTTCAGTAATTAAATTTGTTGACTATATGTGTAGAAATGTTACTTGAAAACTGGGAGTGGGGGATAGGTTAATGGTGCAAAGTTAAACTTACAAATTCCTATTAAAATTTAGTGCAAGCTATATGCTGATGATGAAATTTTAGTAAGAGGAATTAGAAATGTTGCTAATAAGTTCAAGTAGAATTACAGGATTAAAATGATAACATAGTCAGAAATTCAGAAATGAAGAATGTCTAGAGGCAATGATTGTAGTCAACATTAAAATGAGTAGCTTTGAACCCTTTTCACTTTGACCAACAATAATATATTTTACATTGAGAATGAGCACAATCATATATACATGAGATGCCTGCTGCATTTTCTATTCATTTTCTTTCCTATCCAATATGATACATACTGTTTGAAAAACATGGATTGAGGCATGTTATAAGAACCATGATAGTCTGAAAATTTATCTAAAAGATTAAGAGATAACTAATCCTTTATTCACTCTTTGTCTTCCCCTACAGAGGCTATCTCTTGTTTTTGTTAGCTCAGCCTATATTCACCTACTTTCTGGTAATGGCAGCATAATTTTCCTCTTAGAAATTATCCTTTTCTTAGTCCATAGGGTTCAGGTCAATTTCCTGCCCACTTCTCCTGTTCCCCCATGCTCTCCAATTCTAACAGCCCTAGGGGAGGCATGTCATTTGGTTCTGGTCAAGCAGAGTAACCATCTCTGACTACAAGGAATGTCTCAGTAATAGGCACATAAGCTAAGAAAGGCAAATGAGCTCTGGTGCCAAAAATAAGTTCTTGTTTTGCCAGATTGGAAGCTGGTGAAAATCAGGCTATGGATCCTGGAAGCATCATATGGAGAAAGCTGCCTAGGAGGGAAGCCAACAAGTGGACGGCTATGGGGGACAGACAGACATGGGGAGATGTGGGAAACAGACAGGCTTGGTTTAAGAGACTGATCGTTGTGCAGAGCCGCCCCAAGCTGGGCCCTTAGCCGGCAGGTTGTCTCCCAGGCCTGCTCTGAATCCCACCTTCCGGGGGATTTTAAAGATACAGTAGAAATCCAAAGTGGCTTTTAAGGAAAAGGAACCTGCTCTGTTTTTCTCTGTAAAGCCTCAAATCCTTGTCAGTAAAATGTGAAGAAGAGAACGATTAAGTAAGAGGAAGTGCTTTTGACCTTGTGTAAAATACCTGGATGTTTCAACCCTGTATTGATCTGCACTTCCCTTTCACTCCCTATCATTTGGGGAAGTGCTGCATATTTTCCTTAATTACCTCCGCATATGGAAAGTGGATAAAAACCCTGGCTAATAAAGAAATGGGGGGGGGGTTTCCACTAGAGAAAACCCCCTCCCTTCCTTCCTCAGATGAAGAGTGTCTGAGTAGTTTCTTCATCCATTCCGAGGGACCCAGAGTCTCTCACAGACAGTGATGGGCTGATGGTGACTTTGGATCCAGTCACCTTTTCTTGTGCACTATAAATGTGCCTTTTGAAATTCTAATGTAAGAAAAAAAGCTACCCATCAAATGATATTTAGTATGTGAAAGGATTTAAATTTTATTAAAAATGTACATTTTCAGACCTCTTTGGTGTCCTAAATTTATGAAGAAATAAAGCAAAAACAGACAGAAATCATTAATCACTTGTATCTTAAATGGTACTACAAGTGCCTACAAGTATATTTTTTATGGGAAAAAAAAAAGTTTGTTGGACATTTCAATGTCATTATCAAATCTCAACTTTCTTCAGTGTCCATATATCTTTAGATTTGCGGCTCTGCAAGCCCTACTTCATATTAGGAAAAATACATTTGAAAATTACATATTATTCACATTAGAATTTTCACTGAAAAACACAATTAAGGAAACTAAACTTCCCCCCAAATTTACTATTTATTTTTTTCTCAACCAGTACATAGATATATAACATTATATATTTATTTAAAGCTATATAGAGAAGAACCCTGGCTGGTTTGGCTCAGTGGATTGAACGTCGGCCTGCGAGCTAAGTGTCGCTGGTTCGATCTTCCAGTCAGGGCACATCAGAGAAGGAAAACTCTGACTCCAAAAAACCTCTGCTGCCTTGCGGCATACCTCTTCAGGGGAAAGGCTAAGGGAGTAAACCCCGACAGAAAATCCGGAGCCGGAGTCCCTAAGGAGGTTTGACGTAGTCAACACTGGCAACTCCTGCAGCGCACCTGAAGCCAAGCTGTATTGACTCCGTCTTTCCCTTGGACCCTTCAGCTGCGAAGAGAGGGGGGGTCTGCTGCATGGGCAACAGCAGACCCTCCATATCACCCTGCCCAGGCTCTGTAGCTTCAGCTTCACTGGAGAGGACACTTCAGCGTCATCGCAAGATGTCGATTCAACACGGGAGGAGACAGATACCGTGTCACTCCCAAGTCGGACTGCATAGCCATTCTCGGCGGTGCAGATAGACTCTTAAGAAGCTACACCATCGTCTCTCGAGACGGACGGCTGCCGACGATATAGAGAAGATAAACTTTAATGTAAAACAACTTTTTATAATATAAATCACATTTTTTAGTTCTACTGAGTTTTAAATGTCTGCATAGTTTATTGATTTGAAAAAAAAATCAAAGTATAAGGTATACTGAAGGCTGCTGATACAAAGAATTATCTGTAAATGAAAAGTTCAACATACAGCATTGAACATTACAGTGGAAAAACATATACAGTAAGTGATACACCACATATAGTACCCATATCATTCACTAATGGGTCACTGCCACAATGCACGGACAAGTTTGTGTCTAGTTATACACCTTATCTCTATTATATGTTCACTGATGTTCGTTTCCTGGTGTGCTTTTTAAAATACATTATGTAAAGAGCTAGACAACAGTTACTCATATTCAAATTCCTTCTTAAAAGTGAAGCAATTTGTTCTCTATGGCAGCATTAAAACAGAGCAATATGTGGCAGTCCTCCAGTATCTCTAGGAAATACTTATTAATCTCATATGGATGGATTTTGTTCCAAGCTGGGAGCTCTAGAGTTAGCAGACAGTGATATTTCTATTTTGTATTTTATATAAGTAGTAAGAAGAAATGATTAAACAGACATTTTGTGCTTTTGCTATTTATTAGCATTAATTATTGCTTGCAAAGAGGGTCACCCAAAGCCCAAAGCAGGTACATTTAATGATTATATCTTAAAATACCTGACAGGGAAGACAGAAAAAAAATCACAGTTATTTTTACCTCTTGTGATTATGGTTTTAAACATACAAAAACAGGCTGCAAGAAAATTGGTTTCTTCTCCTTCATAGCCATGCCTAGAACACTAAATACTTTCTGGAGATTAGAAAAAAAAAGTTTCATTGAAAGGTAGGCACTTTTGAGGTTGGTACAAATAAACAAAGAAGTAATCTGAAAATTAGCATTTTTTTTTAAAATGAGCATATCTTAAATATAACATTTTAGGAGCATTAACTAACCTTTTAGCTGTAACTATTAAAAATGTCATTCCTGAGATTTTTGGAATCAATTAAAGTTCTTAAAGAAATCAAAGAGGAAAGAAATGTTCTTCCCTGATGGGAAGCTGAACTGTGGATCAACATCTCAGCCAGTTAATTTCTGTAATTTTTCCATACATCAGAATTTTCATTTGGGATATATGCACACTATAACTTGTTCCTTAACTACTGGCCCCAAAATATGCCACATTTTTAAAGAACTGAAATGTTCAGCTGAAAGATAGTATTTAAATAGAATTATTGTTACTCAGGATTTGCCACTGTAGGTGGTAGCCTCACTCTTTTAAAATGCAAAGATCGGAACAAAATGAGGTTTTTTTTTGTTTTTTTTTTACATTTGGTTTGATTTCAATAACAATTCAAGTATCTGCTTTCAGTTGATGTTCTGAAAAACGTTAATATTTATGAACCACAAATTTAAATACATTTTATAAAAAGTAGAATATTCCTTGAATATCCTTTGTTTTAATCATTACTTAGACTAATAAGGATCAAAATCTAGCTTTGGTCCACATCATATTTTTGACAGTTCCTATTTTTTAAAATCCATATACTTGACTAATGATGTAGAAAAACTGACATCAAATGCATGAAGGAAAGTGTCAAACAATAACATTTTATTAAAGAAAAACTATATTCAAATGAAGATATGGTCCGAGTACAAGTCACAGTGATGGTTGACATATAAGATGTTCACTGAGCTTTTACATGAAATGGAGTTGCATCATAGTCTTGAAAATGAATTCCCTTAGAAGTTGTGATCTTCATAATAGCGCCATTTAAAGTATCATCTTCAATGAGTGTTATTAATCCATTGGCAATCATTGATGGGCTAAAAGTAAAGGAAACACTAGTGTTTTAAAACAAAAGATAAAGGCATAATTTTCACTTCAATTTTGAGGGATTTTTTTTTTTTTTTTTAGTTTTTGAATAATCTACTACCTTTAGCATGTAATAGGGAAATGTATATCAGGAAGCTATTGTTACCTTCATTTTTTTTATTCAGTTAAATATTCACTAAAGTATGATAAATTCAGTGGTAGATTCCCATGCTTAACCCCCTGTCATGTTGACAGGAAGGATTTATGAATTTATATTATTTACATTGAAAAATTATTATTATTTTTATTTTTATCTTATCAGTATATCTTAGACTTATCAGATAGAAATATTATTAGAGTAGAATTAGGAATTATAGCTAATTATTAAATGTCTGTTATTGATCTGCTGCTGTTTTAAGTACTTTATATGTGTTAACTTATTTGCAGACTTTCAAAAGTTCCTGAAGATTGCTTTAGTATTAGCCCTCTTTTACATGTGAGAAAATTGAGCTTGACAGATAAATTCATAGTCAGAAGTGGAGCCAGGATTTGAACCCACATGGTCAGATTCCATCAGCATGATAGCTATGACTTTGTACTATGAAACTGAACTGCTCTGACTCAGACATCGTTCACCAAACATGTGTGTTGATCTTTGTTTATTATGAAAATGGTTGAATTTTGGGAGCCATATGAAATTTCAAGAAGAGTATATGTAAATATTGCTTGGAATTTAGGCAGATGAGGAATCATTGCTTCTAAAGATAACAAAACATCACCTTTTTAAACAATGTCTGATTATGGTTGAAGGTATTCATGATGCATTGTCTATATCTTCAAGCAAAATTCATAATGTCTAAACATATTCTATTCAGAAACCCAGGAAAAATATTTTCTTTCAAGAGTTTGCCAAACAAAACTTTGAAGCTTACATTTGTTTCTCAAATTTAAAACCTTATTTTCCCCTTTTTATTGCTTATGTGTAGATAGTACTTTGCTCCATCATATAAAAAAGGTAGGTATAGTTTTACTTACTCCAAAATCCCATAGAATTTCATCATGTCCTTGATGTGATCCTTATATTCTATATATTGTCCCATGTTTTCTTCTTTTTCAATGGATTCGAGGATGGGCGTATTAACAAAGCCTGGGCAAATGGCATTTATTCGCACACCACTTTTCATAAGATTAGCACCCATCTGCCAATTGGAAATAGAAGGTTGCAGGTTTTGTGGTATTATAAATGCAGAGAATAGGACAAACATAATTAAAGCTATTCAAAAGACTCTGATGTGAAAAATATTAATCAGATATCCTTCTGGCCTTATAACAATGACAATATTAAAGTTGGCAGGGAGAAGAAAGTAAAAGAATATGTATCTAAAGTGTTGAATTAATTCCTGAAAACCTCACCTAATTAATTTTTTTTAAATCAATATTACTAGACAACTCTTGAAAATAATTATCTAAGCTACTCTTATCTGCTGAACTCTGCAGGAAGCTGAAAGGTAAGAAGCTGAGGCTTAAAATTAATATTACAAGTTTTCTTTCAAAAATTTCTCTTGTATAAGAGAATATTTGCTTAAAAAATATTGTTAGTGAAAAGTTTTAGGACTTTGATTGTAAAGATACTCTTAATTATCCAGAAGACAAGATAAGTATTTTTAGACTAACAATCTTTGGCTTAATTTTCAACCTAATGATTTTACTTGAACTATTTGTAAAACAAGATGTAGTTGATTATTTGAGGATTCTTCTTGTTTACTTACTAAAACTTATTTGTAACCCCCCCATATGAATATTTGTGGAGCTTTCGGGGTCATCTGTGGACAGGCACAGAGTAGTGAGAAATCTGAGTTGCCCAATGCTGACATCCAGCTGAGGTCAAACAAAATAACACTCCTCTTGTTTCAGCTCTTCTAACTATAAACAAGTGTCCTTTTCACGGTGTATTTAGTCCATGTTTTTCTCATTTTTGTGCTTTTTGTTTGTGATTTTGCTATTTAAATGCCCCCCTTCCCAAGCATAGTGCTGAATTGCCGTCTAGTGTTCCTAAGAAGGCTGTGATGTACCTTACAGAGAAAATACGAGTGTTAGATAAGCATCACTGAAAACTGCGATTTAAGTGCTGTTGGCCATGAGTTCAATGTCAGTACAATACGTACTAAATAAAGTACCATTAAAAAGAAACTCAGGTAAAACTTTAAACAGAAATTCACATGGGTATTGATTGACTGATCAAAATGTTGTGACCAGAGGCTGGAAGGAACTTCTCTAATTCGATGTTTGCAAGTGGCTCTACCGAATGTTTAAGTACTGAAATGAGAATTGATTGTACAAGTTTCCAGTCTTATAATTATAAATAGGAGATTTCTGGCCTTTGAGATTTATTTTGCTTTTTAATATCTTTATGTATTCATTAAATATTGAATGAAAGGTTAGGCCTTTGCAAATTAAATCAAAATTTCCAATACATTTAGATTAAGATTATGAGAGCTGCTTATCTTCCTTTCTGGACTGGAGACTTAGTGGTCACAATCTGTTTTCTTTATCCCTAGTGTTTTTTCTGCCATTAATGTTTTTCTCTCCATCTGTCTGGTCTCTAGCTCTCTGTCCCATCTAGACCTTCACTGCAGAGACCTCCTAGCGTCCTCACCTCTCCTACACTTGTCCTCTCAACATATTCTCTAAATAGCAACCAGAATTGCCTTGCTGAAGTGGAAATCTGATCTTGTCACTCCTGTGTGTAAAAAAAAAGCCATTGATGGTTTCATTTTGAATAAAACTAAGCTCATTACTACAACCCATAAACCCCTCTTGGTCTGGCTCCTGCTCGCAGCTTCAATTATTCCTCATCCGACTTCCCCCTTGCTCATCTAGCTTCATTTAAGCTACACCCCCCCACACCCAGTTATTATGAAAAGGCAAGCATTCCCATTTTATATTACAATGCATGTGGTCAATTAGGTCTAAAATGTTTTTAGACCTAATTTTTCTGTACATTTTTCATGCTGGACCTCCATGGAGACATCATCCTTGTTCTACCAAGTGAATCCCTGCCCCACTCCTTGCACCTGCCCCCATGCTCTCACTCATTTTTATCACATCTCCAGTGGTAGGTAATGGCTGGAGAACACTGCAAATTCTATTCAAGGAAGGCTGAAGCTAATATTTTTTAGATTTGGAGACAATTTTAAAATTATAGACTTTCTTCCCATTATTTAGCCTTAGGATATTTTTCAATAACACATTTGCATCTAGAATCTACTTCATTTTAAAATGGTTCTTTTTTGGTCTTTTTTTATGTGATCTGAAACTATTTTTTATAATGAAGATTGAAGTATAGTATTTTTCTATTTTTTACTCAGATGTATTGAAATCTGAATTTACTCCTCTTGACCGGATAGAATTCATGCTACATATATATACACAGAGAGAAAAAGAGATATTGTGGTTGTTATATTCTCACCGCTGTTGAGCGTGTGAATCCGATTATGCCATGCTTTGAAGCACAATAAACAGGCTGTTGTGCAACTGGCATGAGTCCTAAAACAAACATAAGATTTAAACAATTTTATTAAACAACAAGCAGAGGAAAACCAATAATTGCTATGCAACTGAATAATTTGTGCTTACTCACTTTTAAATTAGTCTAGAAGGTACACTAAAACAATCACCAGACAACTTTGTAAATCTCACTAGTGTTAGCATGGTTCATTCCTTCCTTGATCTCTATCAACTGCACTGTCTAGAATTCATGGTAGGTAACTTACAGCTTAGGGATGCAGCCAAGAATGATATGTAAGTTTTTCTGTCTCCATGACTTTCTGTCAAGAGAAGTCAATGCTATCTAAAACACAAAGAATCATCTTTAAATCCAGCAAGTTACCATCTAATTTAAAGTTTCTGAGTCTAGATTTTTCAAAGAATATATTCTACATTATCAAAGACTTCCAAGTGGCTGAAAAAGTTTAAATTGCTTAAGAGGAATTTAGAGATTATAATGAGTATACATTTCCCTGTCACCAATCACACCTCTAAGTGTTCAAGAAAATTATAAGTTAACTTCATTTTGATCTGTAGTGCTTAGATGTTCCCATCCTATGACCTTGGAAAAGAAAACCAGAAATAAAAATCTATGGTCTTGTTTTATTTTCTTTCATAATCATGTACTCAACAATAGAAGTCAAGCAATTTTAGAATTTGTTTAATTTTCTACATATACACAATAGTAACTAATCAAAAATATTATTGATTTTATGGTCTGGAGAAAAAAGCAGTATTATAGTATTCTAGCATCTTTTCTCTCCTATCTACTGGCCCAATCCCCTCCTTTCCCCCAATAAAACAACAAGAAAAACCCATTTTATTGTAGTAACTATTGCTATCAAGCTTATTTCTCATAAGTGTCAATTCCCCATCTAATCAAGAGTAAGACTTTTAACTGGAGCCATTTATATATTTTTCTTTTTAAATAATTTCTGGAAGTAACTCATTTTCATATTTTGTGAAATTTGTGATCTCTGAGTCAGAACAATGATCCCTGGTTACTCTAATGTTATTACCATCAAATGTCATGCTAGTAATACTCAATTATTCCGCTGAGGCATGCTTATCTCCACCCAGCTAACTAGTCCCAGAATACCACCAATCAGCTGAGCATGTTGTGCCAAAGTTCAGCCATAAACGCAGACCTTAACCACTCCCTGGGTGCCTGCCAGGTCTCAATTTATAAACTATGTTTTCTCAAGAGCAGTTTAAATGCTGAGAATGATAGTTCATACATTGTGCGTCCACCCAGTGACCTCAAAGTACTGTAACAGGTGGTTCTCTTCTTGTTTTGTTTTGTTTTGAAGTTAATTAAAATGTGTAAGTTAGGTTTGGCAGTATTAGTCAACAAGAAGTCATGATGCCTGCACAGGGTACACAGTTGTATCAGGAGTTGAGATAAAGGCAATGAATAGTTGCACCAGGCATTGCTGCTTCTTCTTCTCTGAAGTTAGATGCTATTTTACCTTCTCCTTAGATGGTTCTCAGACAAAGGCAGTGTGGTTGTAAGACAGTGTTCACCAGCTGCAGGAAATGTAGAGCGAACCTTCATCGGAGATAAGCTTGTTGACCCAGCCATAAAAAGCACAAGGCCACTGTTCATAAATGTTGTCACGGATGAATTTGGAATGAATTTTTGTTATGTATGTTGAGGTACTGAACTTCTGAACCCAAGCTAGTCCAAAGTGTCACAGGAGTGCAATAAATCAAACACTGTTATTGTTTTTGTTTAAGAAGCAAGCACAAGACATATACTTTCCTTTAAAGGTAGAACTGAAAATGCAACCAGAACGTGAAGGAATTTGTTTGCATTTTTAAAGGGGCACTTGGTTTTATGAATCTTGTTGTAACATTCTAATGGCATTTTCACTGCTACCCTGCCACATGTTTACTCTTGCATCATTTCACTTTCTGATACGAGATCAAAGACTGCAAAAATTAATTTCATATTTGCAGAAATTGAGGTATAACTGACGTATAAGTTTTGACATATGTGTACACCCATGAAACTACAGCCACAATTAGGATAATGAACACATCAGTCACCCTAAGTTTCCTCATGTCCTTCTGACATCCCTTCCTTTTGTCTTGTCCCTCCCCTAGGCTATCACTGATCTGCTGCTTAGTGTCACAATAGATTAGTTTGCCTTTTCTGGAAGTTTATATAAATGTAATCATACAGTGAAAATTTTTTTGTCTGAGTTCTTTCACGCAGGATAATTATTGTGATTCATTCATATGGTACTGTGTATCAACAGCTCATTTTTCTTTTTCTTTTTTTCTGTGAATACTATTTCACTGTGAGGCTAAACCATCAATCGTATATACATTCACCTGTTGATAGATAGATATGTGGGTTCTTTACAGTTTAAGAGTATTAGAAATAAAAAAATATTTTTCAATAATTTTATTTAGGTAAGTTGCAATTAATTTAAATAAAAAGCTTTTCTTTAGATCCATAGTACATGTATAATTTTAGTTATTGCTTCTTGTTTCCAACAGGCAAGATGGATTAGTGATCTGTAGTGTTTTTTCCCAACTTGCTAACTGATCTTCTTTTCTTTTTTTTCCAATGATCTCGGAACTTTTCTTGGCCTCCTGCCCCACCAAGAGGTGCCCCACTTCTGCTGCCTTAATGCCTCAGAACTTTGGTGTCACTAACCTCAGACACCACTTTGCTGTCCACCACTTTGCGAGTGGTGGTCTTTGGATGAATTGTCTAGAGTTGCTGTTGTCCAGAGCATCACCAAGCTCAAAGTCTTCCCCTTCCTCCAGCAGGTGATGGTAGGTGGCTATCTCTGACCCTGGCTTGACCTTGATGTTCAGCAGGGCCTCTTATTCCTGGTCCTGGCACTGTTCCTATACCCAGGTCTGGGCAAGCTCTGACTCCAGGTGCAGCAGGATCCTCTGAGTTGTTCCATCTGCATGGCATAGTACGTCTCCACCTCCCCAGGCTGTTCTCCAAACTGGCCTTCAGATTTCTCAAGTCCAGGTTGATCTCCAAGGACCGGACCATTCATCTCAGCTCCATGAGTGTCACCTCGGTAATTCCTATCTTAGTGGTCACTGTGGTGCCCTCCTCAGTCTGCTGGGACCAGTATTTATCTAGATCCTCTTGGTTCTTCTGAGTTAGCTCATTATACTGGGCTCAGATGTTGGCCATGATCTTGCTGAGGTCATGAGATTTGGGGATATCCAACTCCACCATCAACCCAGAGCTGGCAATCTGGTTTTGTAGACTATTAACCTCCTCCCAGTTCTTCACCATGAGCAGCTCCTTTCAGAGCCTCCATCTCTGTCTCCAGCTACAGCTGAGTGATAATGAGCACCTTTTGGAGCTCATTGATGTCACTGCACAGACTGGTGCATGGCCAGCTCTGTCTCATACTTAACTCCAGTCATCAGCAGCAAGATGGGCATTGTCAATCTGCAGAACAATGTGGGCATTGTTCACATAACTTGCAAACATCTGAGCCCTCAGGTCCTCGGTAGTCCTGAAATAATGCTCCAGTCTCTGGCCTGGAGTTCCTTCTTTTCCAGGTGTTCCCAGATTTTGCTCTCCAGTCTCCGATTATCAGCCTCTTACTCTTTCCAGGTAGGAGGCCAGGTGGCCATTCAGGCATTGCATAGTTCCCTTCTTGGTCTGGATGCCCCCTATGCCCGCCAGACCCCCGGCCATCCCTAAAGCCAAGCCCCAAAGCCCCCAGCCACTCTGCATGCTGGTGGAGTGGGATACAGAGATCTGGTGGCCCAAACCCCCAATGCCTGCATAGACACTGACCTAGTGGCTGGGTGACAGCATGTAGCCCAGGGTCAAGTAGTTTGTGGAGAAGCTGGAGTGGGTGTTGAAACTCATGTTGTTCAGGGAGGAAGGTGAGAGGCCAAGACTCAGGTTTAGGCAGCTCAACTGACTTTCAATGTAGAGATTTACTATCTCTACCTCAGTTTGCTGCTTTGAAAAAGTAGATTAAATCAAGGGAAAAAGGGTCTTTTTCAAGCTTTTTTTTTTGATAATGCTTTTAGTTGTGATGAAAAGTTTTCAGAAATCAAACATTTTTTTACTGGATCTTAAGACACATTTTCCCTTCACAGGTATAGTATTATTGCCATTATGGTTTAGCTTCTGTATTGATTACCCATACTTCTATTACTCTTCCATTACTTATCTTAAACACACACACCAACATATAATGTTTCTATGGGCTTCGGATTAAAATATGTTCTAACGCTGGAAATAAGGGTCAACACATAGAATCATGTCAAATGTCCATGGTATGAGTCTGGGGACACCATCCTGAGGCAGTTTTTTATCAACAGCGCCCCCTAATGTTTGTGCAGTTTACAATCTACACAACTATATAAGGCAGCCCTCTCTGGTAGAGGAGAATGACTAAGCAAAAGAGAGAAAGGGTGAAGGGGTTAAGGGAAAAGAATCCTCACAGACACAGACAACAAACAGTATGGTGATTACCAGAGGGAAAGGGGGATTGAGGGAGGTAGAAGAGGGTAAAGAAGAGATAAATGGTTGACAGAAGGAACCTTGACTTTGGGTGGCAAATACACAATATAATATACAGATGATGTATTATAGAGTTGTACATTTGAAACCGATATAATTTTATTAACCAGTGAAACCCCAATAAATCCAATTAAAAAGGGAGAGAGCGAGAAGGAGGAGTAGGTAGAAGTAGGAAAAAAATAAGCTATATGTTAAGTCATAGAAATTAAGGATAACAGCATTTCAAGAGACCTAGAGTGGCCACTGGTATCAAGTGCAGAATCAAATGAGAATCACTCTCTTTGAGATACTAACATGTCTCAATATCACTCATCTAAAAATACTAGCTCTCTCTTGGTCTCACATCTTTCTCCAGCTACCATGCCATTTCTTTTGACAACAAAAAGTACTCAAAAGAGTTCTTATATTCATCATTTCTACTCCTCATCTCCCATTTGCTCCACAACTCACTCTAATCAGGTTTTCATCTGACCACTCCAGGCAAACAGATCTTAGGGAGGTTGTCAATGACCACTGTCTTGCTAAGGCTAAACCTCTTGTCTTCATCTTGCTTGATACTTTCCTCAGTAACAACTAACACAGTTGATTCTGCTTGAAATAATAACCCTTGAAACACTTTTCTCTAAATTTTCACTGGTGTTTCTGCCTCACACTTAACTAGCAGCTCCTTCTCTTGTCCTTTGTTGGCTCTTTCCCCTTGGCCGGACATCCATGAATATGCTGGAGAACTAGAGAGCGGTCCCTGGCCCTCTTTGCTTTTCTATGCACACTATTTCCCTAGGTGACTTTATCCATTCTTTGGGAGTAAATTCATTCCCTTAATTCCTTTGTATCTATCTATCTGCCTATCTATCTATTATCTTTTACACACACACACACACACACACACACACACTTCTCAGATTTAAATTCCAAATCTTCAGCTAGGGTCTAACTCTGTATCGAACTCCAGAGAAGGAAGTTTGTGTTCTTTAATGTCATATATCCTATTAGTTTTCTTTCCTAAAATATAGTGTGTGCTAATTCAAAATGTTTTATGGGATGAATTCATCTTAGAAATATGTGTTTGGCACCAATTAAGTGCCAAATAAAATGAGAACATGTTTTCATTTGACTAATTGAAACATGTAAAACCAATGGGAGGACCATCATTTTACCAGAATGTTATTACTTATAACATTCAGCTACTTAAAAATGTCCTCTTGGGGGAATTGCTGGAGGGAATGAGAGGTATTGCCAGAGGGAATGGAAGGGGGGTAAACGGGGAAAATTGAGACAAGTGTAATAGCATAATAAATAAAATGTGTTAAAATTTAAAAAAATAAAAATTAAAAAATCAAAAAATAAATAAATAAAAGTGTTCCCTTAATCAAGTTTATCAAGAGGGATTACTGCACAGTGTTTTGAACTTTGGGCGCCAGACTCACTGAGCTCAAATCCTTAATCCACGACAATGAGCTACATTAGCTTTGGAGGGGTAACTGCTGTGCACCACAGTGTTTTTATTCTGTGAACTGTAGTAGAACTAGTAACAACTGTGAGTCTTGAATGAGCTAATTTACATAAAATACTGAAAACAGGGCCTGTCATATAATAAGCACTACTACTTGCTATTCTTTTTATAAAAAATATAAATTTCAACATTTTTTCTTTAAATGAAACATCTCAAAGTCCTGTTCTATTGAATTATTTACCTACTTATCCACCTCATACCTTCTTATGAAAATGTATCTTTTGCATTGAAATGTCACAATCTGGTAGAGTCTTGCCTTGGTTTGGTTTCTGAACCTTGGCAAGCTGTGGACTATTGCTAATCCTAGTTCAAAAGGATTTACAGAAGTGAATTTATTTAAGATCTACATGTTTAGTATGTTTCAAGTATAAAGTATAATGGAGTATCGAAATGAATAAAACCAATGGGAGAACCCCTGGTGCAGGGGTAGGGTAGCACTTTATTGGTACAAGAGTATGATCAACCCTCCCCAACTGCAGGGGAGTTTTGCCAGTATAATGACACAGGACCAATGAGTTGCATGACGGTTTTTAATCCTTGCAAATTAATTCCCATATGCACAGGGAACTTATATGTCTTATTATGAAAGGATTTAAGAGTAGCAACAAAACAAAGGATTGTGACAATGAAGAAATGTCATTTATTAAGTGTTGTGAGATGTCTTTTATTTGTGCTTTAAAATAAATAACATTTTAAAAGGATAGATTTTTTTCAGTTTTAGTCTAAGCCCACCATTGTGCAAGTTTACTTGAAGAATTGTAATATGGCTCTCCTCAAAATATAACATGTCTAGTTAGTAACAGGTTTATTACATCTGCCATAACTATAGATTTAGAAAAAAAAATATCAATAGAGGGAGAAATTCTACCCACAAAACAGAGACATATTTTCTATAACCACTCAGGATAGTAACACCAAATGGCCACAAACTGATGAGATAATCATAAAATTAAATGACTGAAAATTACATATGTAATTATAGAATAAGGAAGTGATATAGAAAAGTAAAACATTATTTCCATTTCCACATTTGTTTTTTCATCTTTAATATCTTTTCTACCCATATTTTAAAAAGATAACTTTAATCTCTACATATCATAGAAGATAAATAGCTCAAAAAATTGTGCAAAAAACTGAAATCTGCTCAGATAAGGTAACTGTACTCAATCATAAAACATATTTTCTTTTAAATAAAAAGGAACCTTGTAAAATAGACTATACAGAAGTGCTAAGGAAATTCAGTTTAGAAAAATAAATTGAGAATATAATCTTTGCCTGATCTTTGAGCTCAGCAGAAATGCAAAAAAGCAGAAATCTGAATCCCTAACACTTCTTTACCATAAAAAATTTGTCTACCCATCCTTATGTTTTTAACCATCATTTCTCTAATACGAGGTAAAAAGGAGAACTACTGAGAATCTATTTATCTATGTTCATGCAGAAAGCTGACCTAAGTAAATGGGGAACTTCCTCATTATGTGATTTTCCCACATTATAGAACATTGTATTGGAGACTGCTTTTTCCTTCAGTCTCATGTTTGCCATAAATATGTAAGGTTTGAGTGTGGCTTAACATAAAAAGTGGCACAGGCTTTCATAAAACTACTACATCTTCTATAATTCAAGTCTTTCCAGAAAGGTAACTTTAAAAACTAATATTGTTAATCCTTAGAAAATTGCTCTTAATATTCCACCAAAACCCGCCTTCCCAAAAGTTCAGGCATTGCTTAGGCTGAGCTGAGCTTCCTAGCCACTCAGAGACCATCCCTGTACATCCTGAAGGCTGGCTCCGCAACGTGTGGTCTAAGGACCAGATTCAGGATTTCCAGAGTAGAATTTTAGGACCCACCCCCAGACCTACTGAGTCAGAATCTGCATATGAACAAAGGCCCTAGGTGCATGATAAATTCTATAATGCTATTCATTTCCTAGTAGTCTTTTTATCCCCCAAGCTAGGAAACCCTAAATCTTTTACCCATTCCTTAAAAGGCCAATTTGAAACTATTTAATCTTTCCTATTTATTTTAGTCTGTCTTCTTAATAATTTTAAGCCATAGATGACAGAATGAACACCATGGAGCACTTTACCAGTACTGAGTAAGAAAGGTGACTCACATGTTCATAATAGTTGGCATTTGACTAAGGTCTCGAAATGTAGGTTCACCCATTCCATGACACACACTATAATATAGCAACATAAAGTTGCTTTTAGTCCCGCTGCTCATTATCACCACATTTTCCAAGTTATGAAGCCTGTTTGATATTAGTTGTTCAACTCTAAATTGAAGATTTTTAAATTGACCTCTATCACAGGGACTTATAGAAGTTAAATGTGGTATCATAGAGCTAATAGTTTATCACCATGCCTGGCACTTTGCAGTTGCTAACTATGTTAGGCCCTGTGCCTTATATCAACTGTAGTTGCACAGGTAGTTAGTACCATGTGATTTTCTTATTTTTAGCCTAGAGATGAAAGAATGTGATCAGTGTTTATTGCCTGAAATTTCTGGTCTGTTGTGGCATTCCAGTCCAACTGCTGCTCTTCAAGCCATGGGAGTCCCAACACCTTGCAACTCAGTATCATATTTCTCTTTAAATGGTCTATGATGCTGTTATTTCATTCTGCCATATTGACAAGATATTGATTATATAGCTCTTGGGGTAGACACTTTGTCTAGTTACTTTTATTTCTCCATTTCCTTTCTGTAAATGCTCAACCTATGTTTGATTAACTTGAATTTGTTATATGAAGTCGTAACTTCTGCAGTTCCACCTTAACACAAACTGCAAGCTAATTATATTACTTTAGATAAAACTTATAGCTCACGTGAGTATGTCCCTGGGCTGATAGTTAAGATGTGCTAAAAAATATTTTATGATTTTCAAGTATTTTTTTGAGACTCTAATGTTTTCAACTTAAGAGTAAATAAGACTCCCATGGGATCTCCCACAAAAATGCCACTGAGTGAACACCAAGACCTTAGTAGCTGAGCGTGTAGGCAGGTGGAATGCAGGATTAGAGGCAGATTCTTTTTCCTGTGACAAGCACTTTGTCCTTCCCACCGTTTTTAGCAACTAAGTATGTAAAAAGCACACTTGATTTTTATGGGAACACAGACATTTAATTATCTGCATTAAACCGGGGTTCACTCTGCTGTTCCTTCCAACTTCTTCTCTTTTAATAGTTAAGGATGAATGTGACAAAATGAGTGAAGATTTATATATTCTGTTGACAAATAAAGAATCGTATAGAAATGTCTATGTAGTTAACAATGATCAGAACAACTTCTGGGCCTCCAGACTGGAGCACAACCTTCCCTCAGTATGCTGAGGAATCACTCTCCACTTTAACTACTCCTGTGTTTGTTAAGCTTATTAATTGCATTTGATATTCAGTCTGCGTCAGTGGTCATTACTCATTAACTTCTCTGCCCAAACCAGTGTGTCAAGGTTTTTACTATGACAGTGAAGGACTCCACTGAATCTATGCAAGAGATCATGATGATAGACTGGTTGAGTGGAGTGTAACCCACAGGTATGCCGTTAATAGAGAGAGCAGTGGGAAGGAAGCAAGAAAAATCTGTGAGGAAGGAAAGTTTGGAAAACAAATGGAAGCAAGCAGTAGAAATACCCTTCCTATGATTTTGTGAACTACACCTCAATAAAGCTGGGTGAAAAATAACTCTTCAAAGACTCTTTTGTGACCTCTACCAACATGCTATGACTTCAAGGGTATGAAATTGTTGATACCATTCCTGAGGAAAGTGTGAAGCCAGAGAGGTCCACATTTACCTTCTCCTATAACAAGAGTTTGAGTTTTTGTCAAACTAATCTCATTATGGAAGATATAGAAGCTCTCGGTGAGTGGATAAATAAAATTCCTTTTAATTCTCGTACTGAGATGAGGGCTCCTTAGTGACAAGCCCTGGTGGGTGCAGAGGAAGCAGGGGCTGTCCAGGTTGGCCACTGGCAACAGGAAGCAATATAAATGCACCAGGTGTACAGGCCCAGCATTAAGAAGGGAGGGTGCCTCCCTTCACACTGATGAAGGGACTGAATCAAGTAGAAGGGACAAAGATAAACCATTTAACCATTATAAATAGACTCACCCTGCCTGCCAGGTAGATTATCAGAGAGAGACGCTGTTTGGAATGCTATGATATTCATTAACTGGAAAAGTGCTAGAAAGGTAATTTAAAACCAGAACAATCTTATCACTGAATTTATATCCATTCATTGTTCTAGACAAAACAATGATAACAGAAAGATCCACACATGGTCCCAAATATTGGCTCTGGGATAGGTAAGAAGAGAAATAACACCCAGGGGTGGGTAGTGTGATAAATACCAAGCTCTTAGCCAAGATAGCAAAGTGGACTTATTGTAACCCTTAAATTGCTCTTCTCAATGGCATGTTTTGACTCGAGACTTCAGTAAGCTCCCTAAACCTTTGCAGGGCTTTACTTTGTGTGTCAAATGGGGGCAAAAGCTTAAGGTTTCACTGAAGTTTTAGTGATGCCGTTTTAAGATTAAAGCAGTGGCTTGCAAACACTAGCAGCATCTGACAACCCCTTTCACCACATTCTGGCCAATCATGAGTATTTACACTAAATCTGTGTTGATCTGATAGCTAAAGCATTCAATTTTAGTTTTTTCTCATTTGCATCATTATGATACTAATGAGGTTGGCCATTTATACCTGTTTATCAACCATTTGTTCTATCTGTTCTATGAAGGGTAGGTTTATGTTTTCACCCATTTTATTGAGAATACAGAGGTTTATTATCAATTATATTAATTCATTAATATATTAATATTTTTCACTCTTATTTTAAGTCTGAAATATTTGCTCCACACAAAAGGGGGGGGGGCATAGACCTCAAGAAAGCTAAGGTATTTTTCTTGTTAATAAATATATCCCACCAAAATACCAGTAGTACATTAAAAAAAATTAAAACAGTGTTGAGGAGGCCAGAAGATACTAGCAAACACTGGCTTAATAATGTTGTAGGAGTTTTGTTTTTTTTTTTTGCTTCACAGGCAAAGATGGACATGATTGAAGAGATTAACAAACAAACCCATAGATAGAAGAGTTAGATAATCTAGTGGTTAGACAGAAGTCTTTTACTGGGCTGTTAGTACGTGAATTCCAGCTACTAGCTCTACTGCTTCCTTGATGTAAAAATTATTGTTAGAAACTTAAATTCTCCTGCCATGGTTTCCTCATCTACAAAATGGAGATTATAAAATCTATTCCACAGGGTTGTTGTATTCAATGAGATAACTGCACACACAACATTTAAAACAGTATCATGTTAACAGTGAGTGATCAATGAATGTTAATCATTATATGTTTAAGTATTCTTATTGCATAATAGGCAGTACTATACTGCATCTCTCTATTTATGGTCTATAGGGCAGTAAGCCTCCTCTTATGGTACAGAACTTCTTCCAGAGATTTCTAAATTGATCCAATTCTGAGGCCCCCCAGCCTTCCTAAGAAGAAATCAGTGCCTCCCATGATGGTTTGAGCTTTGCTAGTCCTCCTTGCTCTAGAGAGAGAATTCATGGAACTGTCTCTTCACCACTACCCAGATTATTTTACATTTATATTTTAAATAAAACATTAAATATTTCTTGTTAATTTTCTAATCATTTGTGTATTTTTTCTTATGGTTTTATTTTATAACCATGTAGATTTAGCCTTGACAATTTGCCTTTAGGGTTTCAGCCTCCAGAATTTAAAATATGGTCCTTTCTAAGGTTAAATATCTTAAGTATTGCCTATGCTCTTACCTTTTAATGTATCCTTAGAATTAAAATGGTTTATAATTTATAAGTGGATGTCATATTAGGAATAATAAGCAGATTATCCTGAAAAAATTATAGAATTTCATATATATAGTAACTTCAGGGATGTCATTTTGTCCTTAAGCAACCCAGAAAATAAGTCTTTTTTTGAGAACTTCTAAAGAATGAGGTTTCTAAGTCTCTACTAGAGGCAGGTTTCAGTGGTTCAAGGACCATCTGACAATGTTCCCAGAGGAACAAGAAAAAACGCTAAGAATCAGACACTGGTGTGGCCTCAGGTACTTGCAAACCTGACCCCCCCAGATATTACGGGAACTGGGAGGTGGAGGGCAAGGAGAGGGGGCACCTATTGCCAAATGACCACACTAACTGAAACCAATCAGATAATTTAAAAGCCTCATTATTTTTGGATAAGAATAGTTTCGACTTGTCACTATTGATCAGAATTCTAAACTTCATAAGAGCCCCTGAACTTTTCTAGAACCATTGATTTTTTTCCCCCCTAGAATTTTAAAAGTAAGGGATCTGGCTTAGTTGCTCTAAAAGTTCCTGCCCAAGGTTGAGAGCTACTATTAAGTAATATGATATCAGCGGATAGTAAATCATTCTGCCCTGAGTAAAGCAGTTTAGATGGTGTGTTTTCATAGAGAGGATTAACTGTCCACAGGAATCTACTTTTTCCTCAGGCACACAACGAGGCTGCATTTCCCGGACTCTCTTGTAGTTAGGTGAGCCTTGGTATCAGACCCTACACTGGTACAAGAGCAGGAGTGGAGTTTGCCATTACTGGGTGGGGAAGGGGGTTTCAAAAGAGCAACTACGCCTTGTCAGAGTTCTCTTTCTATTGGAGAGAAGGAGCCCACCAATGCCACAGTAAACCTTCAAAGCTCCACGGTGAAGATAGAGCTTTTGCCAGGCTTGTTTTCTAAATGACTGTCTATAGCAGAGGTTCCCTGCAACAAAAACCTCGACCTGGGTTGATGTATGAGTGAGGACTAACTGTATCCTATATTTAAGCTATTATGTGTTTGGGTCTATTAATTTAAGCAGTTTTGCATTGAAGGATGGCAGACTAGGTCACCCCCAAATATGCCACGTTTGCATAAGGATTATTTTGGAGTAGAAAGACTTCAAAAAGATCAGGTGCAAGAAAGTCACTTGGACCTCTACCTTTCTTCCTGAAAGCAGGAGTTAAAAATCTATATAAAAGATGCTCTACCTACACCAGGGAGAAAGAAACATTCTTATCACCAGAGACTGGGAGTCAAGGCTGAGAGAAATCTGTGCAGACCTTGTTTAAATAAAACAACTCATATCTTCCTTTAGTCTCCCTGTATGTTTTAGTTACTTTTCCACAATTGCTTCCCTTTGTTCAATGTTTATAAGTGCCTAGACTTAGCCACTTCTTTCCACCAGGGGATCCATGTATGTGTAAAAATCTGTATGCTTTTCTCCAGTGAATCTATCTCATGTCAACTTAATTCTCAGGCCCACATGGAGAGCCTGAGAGAGTAGAGGTGAAGTATGGCCTCCCAACAGCATACACCAACTTAGTACATCTGCCATATTTTAAAACTCCACATTCTTACTAAAATTTCATGGGAGTAGAGAGATAACTTCATTGTATACCTTTCACTTTGTCAAAGGTGCTTTCACATGTATTACTGATCAGGAATCTCACAACAGCCTTTGAAAAACACTAACACTGGGAAAATATAGGTATTTTTAAAAAATAATATTACAGTAAGGTAACTTAAGAAGTCACAATTTAAAATAAAAGAAATAAACATATAGTTCAAACTTTTGAAATACAATGGAAAATTCCATAGAGCCATTAAAAAATGAAAAAAATAAAGTTTAAATTTCAAACCCAAAATGATAATAAATATACTCTGAAGACTTATTCTGGTGGTTCAAATCACCAATAAGAAATTATTATTAACAAAACAAGTGTCCTTACCTGCCAAAGATGACATATTGATAATGATGCCACCTTCACCTCCATTTTGCTTACTCATGTAATCCAAACCAAGGTAGGTTCCACCGATAACAGAAGCCTAATCCAGAGACATGAAAGAGAACAGCAGCATAGGATTATACTCTGTCATACAGTCATACACCAGTATTTATTACTCTCCCAGGCACCAAGGTAGATTCCTGCAACAGTTATTAATTAAGGGTTTTGAACTGGCTTTTTAAAATAAAAGTTAGTCATTGACCTGGATTCTCTTTTGTTTGCCTGATGTGGAGTTTAGCACATCTCTGCAGAACTTCACTTAGCTGCCCAATCTGAGATTTTATGAGAGAGTGTAACCCCACAGTGTCTTGTCAACTTTAACTCAATTCTCAGCATCTCTAAAAATTCTACATATTCTTTTTCTTGTCTAAATATTGCATATAAAATGTATTTAACCTTATTAGAAGCATATGGTTCTCATGTCCAGGGAGTCCACATTCATCTGCTCTGTTTAATTCTCTTAGATCTTTCAATATGTTATAGTAGATACCCTTAATTTCCTACAGTTTTCATTTGTTTTATTTTTTCCTAATAAAAATTCTATTTTGCATTTGTATCTACTTCTTCACTATGTAATACAGAGCAATGCAATGTCCCAGCTTTAGTGTAGGCACTGATTAATCTAATTCAGTCATGGAAATCCCATTCTCCTTGCCAGCGACTGGTTTAGGAGCTAGCATGTGACCCTTTTTGGCCAGTGAGACCTGAGGAGCAGTCAGCTGCAGGGGGTGGGTGGGTCCAGGTTGGGGAAGTGGGATAGAAGAATAATGCTGAGACTCAGAGAAAAATTTTGTTACTCTTAAGAAAACCAGAAAGAAATGATTGCATTACTCCTTTTTCATTGCTTTGTATGGATGCAATGGCTGAAATGAATATTGCTAGCTAGCATCTTTATAATGAACCAGCAAAAAGGATGGCAGGTTGAAAATTAGATAAGAAACTGGGTCTTGATATCACTGAGATGCAATGTCAAACAGTCCCAACACTGCAGTCCTGTTGTGTGAGGTCATGTAACTTTGCCTCAGTTCACATGGGAGATTTTCTGTTACTTGAGATGTCTATCGCATAATTGTTTATCACAGTTTACAGGTGTGCTTTTGATGGTTAACTCTGCTTCAGTACTCATCACCATCTGTAGGCACCTTTTCTGTTTTATTCTAACACTTAAGAATTTACCACTCCCCAGAACAACTTGTGATATGAAACTTATATTTGAGACCCTATTTTCCCTTTTAATTTAAGAACTCCTCTCCCTTCCAGCTCAGACTTGTAAAAGGTGAGAATTTTCTTTTGACATCTTAATTCCTATTGTTTTCGTTCCTTATAATACTTCAAAGAAAATAGATAATGAGTCTGGAACTGAGGGCACATATTGGTCTTAATCTTCTTTTAATTTAAGAAGTTCTTTGGGAGTTTTTTTGAAAAACACTCAGAGTTGCCTCTCTACCTAATAGGGGTTTAGAACAAAAAAGTAAATTGAAGATTCTATTCACTTAAGCTGTGTGTCAGTTTGGTATTAAGTAGGCTTAGAGAGAATGAGTAAAATATCCACATTATTCCCTTTAAAATGGAAACACAAGACATTAATGGTTTATATAAGAAGGAAAAAAATGTAGATGGTTGAAATTACTGAAGGTAGATGCTGTTAGCTTCTGCCCGAGTCTCCAGCATGTCTGAACAGAATTTCTGTTTATGTGTATTAGCACCATGCTTTTATTCTCAGGTATTTACAGCTTGCTGACACTCCACATTTGTGTTTTCAACATCTACAAGACGCAACGAGATAGAAAACTTGGGAATGTGTAAGCTTTATTTTATTTTTTTTTTAAGTAAGATTGATTACCAGGTGTTTGGTGGAGGAGAAGGACAAAGGATAATTTTCTCATCCATTATCAGGATAAGAACTGAGTAACTTTTCAAATGAAAACATGTGTGGGATAAATTTACACCACAAAGTCTAATGCTTTGCCCTTCAGGTTCTTGTCTTTTCTTCAATCCAGTTCTCAAGAAATATATTAATATACATGATTTTTTTTCTGAAATTCCCTTTCATCTTTTATTTTTCATGTTCAATATTTTTCCATTTTTGCTGTATTATTGTCTCCCCCCTTGTGGAAATTGCTTACAATTTAGCAAATTCTGCCTAACTATAATAATGGTTCAACGGGATCTTTAGATTTATAGAGGAGCAATAACAGAAAGTAGTTATGAATATAATTCATAATCAACATCTTGGTAGCCAAGAAAAGGAAGTACATTTGACAATGTTTTTATCCATTTCTTCAACTCTTCATTAGAGGTAGAATAAGACAGAGGAACCCAACTGATATAGAAATGAGAGAGTGAGAATGAAGAAAACGTAGATTTTTATACTTTGTAGAAGAAATGCAATTTACTGAGTGAATAATATATAGTAGCACTGTGCTGGATGTTTCTTACAAGTTATGGCTTATTTAAGCTTAACAATCCTGAGAAGTTATCTTGATTCTTTCACAAACTAGGAAATTCAAGATCAGAGAAATAAAAGTTCTTGAATTCTAAATTCTGGATTAAAATCTAGTTTTGACTAATTCTAAATGCATACCCTTTCCAGGTTCAAAACTTTAATCAACTCATATTTCTGGGGGGAAAACAGCAATAGCCATCTATTTTGTTTAATTATTATATGAATATACTAAGGGACTTAATATATGTTAGCTATATGTCCAAATTTAATGATAAATCCCACTCAGGGGGGGATGAATTATTTAAGTTTATTAAAGCTTCAGAATGTAAAGTAAGTACTTTAGAGAATGACCTTATCGATACTCAAAGTTAAATCTATCTCTGCCCAATTGCCAGAGTAACCCTTTTTTTTTTTCAGAGTAACCCTTGATAATTATACAGAGACTTCTTTTTTGAACATTCCTAGTAAGCTCTGAGCAGCTATAAATAAGGCTGCTGCAGTTGCTTCAGACTAAGGAGGAAGTACAGAATAACCTATTGGAAACAAAAGACTGGGAAGAGGTTTAATGTATCTCTTGTGTAGGAAGAGTGGTGAGAAAAAAGAATAAGGAAGGTATAAGTCTGGTAAGGAGGCAAAGTGGAAGGACAGATAATACTGTTTGGTGATACTGGTGTATTGGGAAATCATCCAAACATTATATTAAAACACAAAATCAAATAGCCATGGATGTAAAGTATCATAGAATGGCAGTTTATTTATCCAATGAATATTACTACTCTGTACACGGAACAATTTTCTGCCTTGAAAGAGTTCATAGCACACTATCATAAATTATACATGTGTAAAAATCATTCTAAAAATAATTTTAATGACATTTAAAAGTTGGTACATCATATAAGAATGGTATAAATACATTGTATGAGATTTCTAAAGAGGGAGAGATATGTAGGAAGGTCCTTTAACTAAGTCGTTACTCTCTTCCAAGGACAGGAACATAGAAAAGTGTGCAAAAGAACACACAGAATTGTTTAACGAGGCAAATTACATTCAAAACAGTGTCTAAAAATTATTATATAAATCACATGCAAATATTTGCATTACACTAACAGAGATAATCAAGTTGGAAAGACAATGATTGGTTGGACTTTAATCTACTCTTGCAATGGGTGTTTTAAGTAGGAAAGGAAGTACTGTAACATGTTTTTTAGTTACATATGGGTTACAAAGGTTATATCTTGTCTTATGTATAATTAAACAGATGTATCAGTCCCTGGTGTTAAACTAAGGAGTGGCCTATGTCAGAAGGGTCCAGTGAAAAGTAAAGGCCAGCTAAATCTCAATCAGGAAGCATCCAGGCAGGTGAATTGTAACAAAAGGGTCCAATAAAATTCCTCTGGTTTTATTTTATATTTTTTGATAATGTATGAACTTCCCAGCTTGGAGCAGATGTTTATTCACCTACGCTATAGTCAGGCAAACATGACAATCTCTTCACTATTTTCATGTTTCTTATTAACTCTAATCATTGTCCACTTTTCTGACATCTGATTTCTCAGAGGAAAGACACAGCAGGTGTCTATTATGAATGCATTGAATATAGGAAGTTTATTCCCTAGTGACCTTTATCTATAAAATATTTGTAGATGTGTATTACGGATCAAACCATTAGAATATTAAGAGTGATGCTAAAGGGAGAAAGCTACTGCAGCATGATGTGTGCTTTTTCACTGGGATAGCTTGACACAGAAAAAAAATCCTTGTCATTATGTGGTTTTGAAGAGTAGCATAAGCTTATAAAAACATATTCTTAGAAATTCATGAAGTTTCCAATTGGTTGTACTTTAATGTTTTTGTTTTATCTGGCAACCAAAGGATATAATGAAATATGATCCATAATAAATCAGAGTAACTACCAAAGATTAAATATAAAATGCACAGTTTTCTTACCAGCAAAAGAAAATTAAAGCTATACAATGGAATTTAAGAAAGAAATAAAGAGATCAAAGATGAAGAGGCATAAGTGGACGCTACATTAACCTCCTCCCAGGACCAATCTGGAATTACAGCTAAATTGTAGAGAAATCATCCTGAATAACCATCTGGACAAGAGATGGAGGGAAGCCTTATAACCATTGACAGACAGAAGAAACCACTTCACCACAATGTGACTGGTATGGAGTGTGGAAGAGATGCAAGAGGGCAGATGAAGTACCAGCGGGAAATTTCAGTGGCCAGGGTGTTCTTCTTGAGAAGTGTAGTGTCTAAACACCAAGCTGGGCTCCCCAGCCTACAGCACCAGAGCCAGAAAGGAACCCAGATAATATGCAGCTGTGAAAAGCAGCTGAGTTTCTGTCTTCCAGGAGAGATGGTTGGAGATACAGAGAGCCTCTAAAGGGCCAATGAATAAAATTTCATTTGCAGCCACTTACCCTGGGCTCTGGCAGGGGGTAGGGGCAGAGTAGACTAGAGACACTTGAGGAGAGTTTGGAGATGGGGGCTTTGGGGAGAGAACTGAGGAAGCAGTTGCCAGGATCCCTGTGCTGAGTCATTCCCCATACTGAGGAGCCATCTTGCTCAGGCAGAGCAGTCCCCTCCAAGTGCCATCAGCCTGAGGGGAAGCAATAACCCCGCCTGCAGTAATTACTCTGCCCCACCCTGTGGTGTTTAAACCTGACTGTTAATTACAGATTGACTACATGAACAACTGACAGAGAGAGCCAGACTGTGGATCACTGGTAGTCTCAAACAGGCTACCCAGGGCCAGACTGGGACACCATATGACATCACCAGGGGGGCTGATCCAGAAGGAGAAGACAGTGCACCTGTACAACAGCATACAAGACATGGTAGGCAGAGTGACTCTCAGTCAGCCAGCCAAAGGGAAGGACACATCAAAGAACAACCCAACAATAACCAAAACCCAATTACACCAGAGTGCTGACATAAACAGCATAAAGGGTATCCCAAGAGCATCAAGTTCAGGAGATCAAGGAGATTGCACCACTGAATCCCACAGGTCTCCTACCACAGAAGATCACACTATGAAGCCATGGAGTCAAAGCAGATCAATCTAAGAAGCAGACACAAACAAGAAAGTGTCACCTAAAATGGGGAGACAAAGAATCCCCCATTGAAAGGAAAGGAGGAATACCTAGAAAGTGCTAAATGAAATAGAGGCATTCAAACTATCTGACACTGAGTTCAAAATAATGGTTATAAGGATGCTCAATGAGCTCAGTGAGAACTACAAAGCACTCCAGGAAAGTTGCAAGGAACTTACTGTGAACTACACCAGCATGAAAAAGGACACAGAAATTATCTATAAGAGCCAGGAGGAAACGAAGAAAACAATATCCAAAATGAAGAACACAGTAGAAGGAACTAAAAGCAGGCTAGATGAAGCAGACGATTGAATCAGCAAGCTGGAGTACAAGGTAGAAAAAAATTCCCAGAGTAACAAAATGAAAAAGGACTCAAAAAGAACAAAGAGGGCTTAAGGGAGCTGCAGGACAACATGAAATGGAATAATATCCATATATTAGGGATACTAGAAGGAGAAGAGGGGGAACAAGGGGTAGAAAACCTGTTAGAAAAAGTAATGACAGAAAACTCCCCTAACTTGATGAAATAGTCACGCAAGTCCAGGAAGCACAGAGCTTCCCAATCAAGATGAACTCAAAGAGGCCCACTCCAAGATACATCATAAATAAAATGGTAAAATGTAAAGACAAAGAGACAATTAAAGGCAGCCAGGGAGAAAGTTAGCAACCTATAAGGGAGCTCTGATAAGGCTATCCAGAGATTACTAAACAGAAACCCTATAAGCCAGAAGGGAATGGCAAGAAATATTCCAAGTAATGAAAAGCAAAGGCCTGCAACCAAGACTACTCTAACCAGCAAGGCTCTCACTTAAAATGAAAGGCTAAATAAGGAGTTTCCCAGGCAAAAAAAAAAAAAAACAAAACAGAAAAACAAAACACAAGTTAAAAGAATATATCCCCACCAAACAAGCTAAAGGGACTGCTTTAAGAGGATGAAGAGAGAGAGGGGAACACAGGTACAAAGGGGAAAAAATATGGCAATGAATAAGTACCTATCAATAATAATCTTAAATATAAATGGATTAAATGCTCCAATCAAAAGACATAGGGTAGCTAAATGGATTAGAAAGCATGACCCACATATATGCTGTCTACAAGAGACCCACCTCAGAACAAAATATCTACATAGGCTGAAAGTGAAGGGATGGAAAAAAATATTCCAAGCAAATGGACATGAAAAAAAAGCTGAGGTAATAATACTTATATGAGACAAAATGGATTTCAAAACAAGGCCATAAAAAAAGACAAAGAAGGATGCTACACAATAGTTAAGGGAATAACCCATCAAGAAGATATAACCCTTATAAACATATATACACCCAATATAGGAGCGCCCAAATATTTAAGTAAAATCTTGGAAGACTTCAAGAAAGATAGTGACAGCAACACATTCATCGAAGGGGATTTTAACACTGCATTGTCAACAATGGACAGATATTCTAAGCAAAGTATCAACAAAGATATTGTGGCATTGAACAACACTCTAGATCAAATGCACTTAATTGATACATACAGACCTTTCACACCTAGTGCACCCTTGGTGGGAATGCAGACTGCAGCTACTGTGGAAAACAGTATGGAATTTCCTCAAAAAACTAAAAATGGAACTGCTTTTTATTCCAGTGGTTCCACTACTGGAATTATACCCTAAGAATCCTGAAACACCAATTCAAAAGGCCCTATGCACCCCTATGTTCATAGCAATGTTATTTACAATAGCCAAGTGCTGGAAACAGCCTAAGTGCCCATCTGTAGATGAGTGGATCAAAAAAAACATGGTACATTTACACAATGGAACACAATGCAGTGCAAAGAAAGAAGGAACTCCTACCTTTTGCAACAGCATGGCTAGAACTGGAGAGTATTATGCTAAGTGAAATAAGCCAGGCAAACAAATACCATATAATCTCACCTATGAGAGGAATCTAATGAACAAAACAAACAAACAAGCAAAATAGAACCAGATGCATGGAAACAAGGAACAGACTAACAGTGACCAGAGGGGAGGGGGAAGGGGGATAAAGAGGGAAAGAAAGGGAAGTGTCTAGTCAAGGAATAGGTATAAATGATCCATGGACATGGACAATAGGGTGGGAATTGACTCTGGGAAAGGGGGTAAGCAGGGCAGTGGGGAGCAATGGGGGAAAATTGGGATAACTGTAATAGAACAATAAAAAAAAAACTTCTTTTCTGGGACCTCAGTTATAAGTCAGTCCTATTATTGGAACTTATTAGGTTGTTGATATGTATACACCAGATACAGGAACTTTATAAAGATTATACTAAGCAAAAAAGAAAGAAAGAAATAGAAAAAGAACAACAACAAAAAAACTTAATACATATAAAATATGAAGTCAAATAGAAGAAATAAATATTAATAGGCAGGCTGATTAACATCTCTCATTTGAGATATAATTGCATTCTGTTCAAAAACTCACAGATTGGGACTTCTGGCCAAGATGCAGACCTAGACAGACACGCTGTATCTCCCTCCACAAATAAGAAGGAATACAACTACCTCAAAACTAGAGACAACCAGAAGTTCCAGAAAATCAAGCTGCATGGAAGTCCAACAAACAAAGATATAAAGAAGAAATACTCATCCAGACAGGTAGGAGGGGTGGAGCCAGGGTGGAGAGGACATGGTGTGGTGGTGGCAGCAGCAGCAGCAGCAGGACAGTGGAAAGCACAATCACACATTTTAAAAAGTCAAGAGGGACACCTGGGGAGTACTCCCAGCACCAGGCCAGACCGCACAGCTCATGGCCCCAGTGCCGGGGAAAATAGAGCCTCATTGCTTTTAACTGTGCAAACCAGAGGGGGTTGGGAGAGAGGAAGAAACTGCCATCTCTCAGCAGAGTCCACTTGTTTAAAGGGCCCCCACAGTCCTAGAACATCTGCAGACCCACCCACTCTGGGAACAACGGACGGGGAAGCAGCTAGAGGGGTGCCAGTCGAGTGCGGAAGTGGGAGAGGTACCTGGAAAAGGGGTGAGTGCTGGGCAGGTGGCATTGTTCCCTCTAGGACCCCTCCCCCACATACAGTGCCACAACATGGTGAAACAGGTTGCCCTGTACTGACAAATCCCTAAGGCTCGCCCCTTACAATGTAACAGGAGCGACAGCTCTACATGGAATGTGGAAGCAAACAAACACGGGAGCTTGTCAGAATGAGGAGACAGAGAAGTATAGCCCAAAAGGGGGAATGGATCAAGGTTCCAGTGGGAGAACTAAGCGACGAGGAGAGAGCCAACCCCACAGATGAGGAGACAGACAACCTAACAGATGCAGAATTCAAAACACTGGTGATAAAGATGCTCACAGGCTTGACAGATTTGCTTGAGTACGGCAAATGCATAAGAGAAGAAGTGAAGGCTATGCTAAGTGAAACAGAGGAAAATCCACACAAAACCAATGGGGAAGGGAAGGAAACTGGCATTCAAATCAATGATTTGGAACATAAGGAAGAAAAAAACAGTCAACCAGTGCAGAATGAGGAAGCAAGAATTGCAAAAAAAGAGGAAAACTTCCCAAATTTTGCGAAGGAGATGGACATACAGGTCTGGGAAGCATGGAGAGTCCTGGCCGAGCTGGACCCAGAGGGGACCACACCAAGATGCATCATGACTGAGATGTCAAAGGTAAAAGATAAAGGCAGAGTCCTAGGAGCAACAAGAGAGAGGCAGAGAGTTGCCTACAGGGGGGTGCCTATAGGACTATCAGCTGATTTCTCAGAGGACATCTTGCAAGCAGGGAGGGGCTGGTAAGCAGTATTCAATGTGATGACAAGCAACCTACAACCAATATTACTCTATCCAGCAAAGCTATCATTTGGAATGGAAGGGCAGATGAAGTGCTTCCCAGACAAGGTGAAGCTAAAGGAATTCATCATCACCAAGCCATTACTATATAAAATGTCAAAGGGACTTACTTAAGAAAAAAAAGATCAAAACTATGAACTCTAAACTGACAACAAACTCACAATTATCAACAAATGAATCTAAAAAATAAAAATAAAATCTAACTAAGAAAACCAGAATAGGAACATAATCATAGGTATGGGGATTATTTGGAGGGTTATCAGCTGGGAGAGGAGAGAGGGAGAAATGGGAAAATGGTGCAGGGACTAAGAAGCATAATTGGTTTGTACAAAATAGACAGGGGGATGTTAAGACTAATATAGGAAAGGGTGAAGCCAAAGAACTTATATGCACGACCCATGGACATGAACTAAGAGGGGTGGGATTGCTGGAGGAAAGCAGGGTACTAGGCAGAGGGGAGCAAAAGGGAAAAAATTGGGACTACTGTAACAACATAATCAATAAAATATACTTAAAAAAACAAAAACAAAAACAAAAAACAGTCAACCATTACAGAAGTAGGAAACAAGAATCGAAAAAAATGAGGAGAGACTTAGGAACCTCTGGGACAACTTTTAACATGCCAACATCCGAACCATAGGGGTGCCAGGAGGAGAAGAGGAAGAGCAAGAAATCGAAAACTTATGTGAGAAAATAAGAAGGAAAACTCTCTAAATTTGGTGAAGGAAATAGACATACAAGTTGAGGAAGCACAGAGGTCTAGCTAACAAGCTAGACCCAAAAAGGACCACACCAAGACACATCATCATTAAAATGTCAAAGCTTAAAGATAAAGAGAGAATCTTAAGAGCAGCAAAAGAAAAGCAGAGTTTCCTACAAAGGGGTGCCTATAAGACTATCAGCTGATTTCTCAAAAGGAACTTTGCAGGCAAGAAGGGACTGGCAAGCAGTATTCAAGGTGGTGAAAAGCAAGGACCTACATACAACCAAGATACTCTATCCAGCAAAGCTATCATTTAGAATGGAAGGGCAGATAAAGTGATTCCCAGACAAGGTTAAGCTAAAGGAGTTCATCATCACCAAGCTATTATTATATAAAATGTCAAGTTCTTTACTTAAGAAAAAGATCAAAATTATGAACATTGAAATGAAAACAAACTCACAACTATCAACTACTGAATCTAAAAAAGAAAAACAAAATCCAACTAAGTAAACCAGAATAGGAACAGAATCATAGATATGGGGATCATTTGGAGGGTTATCAGCTGGGAGAGCAAAAGGGAGAAATGGGGAAATGGTGAGGGATTAAGAAGCATAATTGTTTTGTACAAAATAGACAGGGGGAAGTTAAGAATAATATAGGAAAGGGTGAAGCCAAAGAACTTATATGCACGACCTATGGATATGAATTAAGGAGGGGTGGGATTGCTGGAGGGGAGAGGGGTACAGGGCAGAGGGGAACTAAGGGGAAAAGAAATGGGACTTCTGTAACAACATAATCAATAAAATATACTTAAAAATAAAACCACCTCACAGATCAAGGAGCTAAAAGTCAGTAAAGGAATAACTGACAAACAAAATAGAATATAAAAGAAAAGAAAATTATAAGCCACAATCATGTATAAGCAGAAAGACACAAATATAAAATTAAATTGAACTAAGCAAATTCAAAGGTGTATACAATATTGATAAAGTATTATTTAGCCAAGACATATAAGTATGTTACACAATTAGAAAATATTTCATTTCATTTTACTTACATTACTAGTTTAAAGTAGAAGAAAATTAACAGGACTGGCTTAACTGAGGAAAAGCTGTTGTGAGGTATCTCTAAACACACTTACATACCAGAAAGATTTTTAGGAAAACTTGACAAATAGGTCTTAAAGTTATTTTGAAATGTAATGATATCCAAGAACACTTGAGACAAATTTTAAAAAGGAATTCAAGAAGGGTGTTTGCGCTTTCAAATAGTAGTGTTTGTTTTCACTTAAAGGACTTTAGACATCTATCCAATTTGGGGAGCAGTTTTGTACCCTTATCAAAGTGATGCTTACAGTTTCAGCTCTTCCACGAATTAGTATAATTTGTATTACACCAATTAAGTAATTAATACAATTAAGTAATTACTGCTAAAAATGTTGATTCAAGTCAAACATTTATTGACCAAGCATTATCTTCAAGATATTGGGTTGGTTACTGAGAGAGGAATAAAAAGGAACATGGTAGAGTTCCTTTTTTGAAGGAGTTTATAATCTCCTAGTTGGATATCATGAAGTAGGGGCCACTCCCTGTACTTTGCCTATGCCCACTTTCCAAGTGAGAATGACCTTAGCAAGGTCAGGGTGACCTGCTGCACAACTCAGCTGGGACATTTTGCTTTAGCTAAGGTTTGGGTTTTACTAAACCCCAATATCTATGTCAAGTGTGTTTATAAAATGGGATAACTAATGAGCATGTGATACATTGAATAAAACAGAAATTTTACTTCCTAATTCTACATTTTTGTAATTTAAGTCAAAGCTAAGTAGTCACCGAACATTGTGAAAATTATACACATGCACATACAAACACACACACATACACACGCCGATTTTCATGATAAAAGTCTTAGTAATTACAAAGTCCAAAAGTCACTTTAGCATTGTTTTCTGTTATATTCCTGGAATCAAATTAAGATTTACTTCTTAAATAAATAAGTTAAGCCAAGGTTGGCAATTTTTTTTTCTTTAAAGGATAGGATGGTAAAAGTTTTATGTCTTACATGTCATAGAGTCTCTGTCACAATTATTCAGTTTGGCATTTGTAGCCTGAAAGTAGCCAGAGACAATGTATAAATGAATGACTACAGCTGTCATACTTCTTACATTTCTTTTCACTTTTTTCAAGCATTGTAAAACCCATTTCTAGCTTGTGATTTATACAATAACAGGTGACAGGCTATAGTGGCCCGTGGCCATATTTTGCCAACTCTTAAGTTATGTAATAAACTATGCTCCTTTTCATATTTTCATTTATCATTTTGAGGCAGTTATTTTCATAATTAAAAAAAATCTCAAATATCTTCCTATTTGTAAAACAAAAATTTTTTTCTAGCTTTCTGTACCTTCACTTTTTCTATAAGTCATTGTATTGTTTCCATGAATATAAAAACCATTTTCCTTGAAAACTATCACATTGTTAAATAATTTTAGGCAATAAACATGGCTAAGATAGCTTACCAAATTGATTTGCAGCGTTTTTTCCCAGTTTTTCTCATTATTCACTCCAGCATTATTGACCAAAATGTCCAATCTTCCAAAGTGGTCTACAACCTTTCTGAAAGTATCTAATATAAATAAAGAGACATTATAGATATGTTCTTACTTTCCATATATACATTTACATCACATCCTATGCCATGAAATAAATTTTTATTTATCCACCCTGGTAGGGAAAATTACATTCTTGGACAGTGATTTAATGCCTTGCTCCTCAAGGCATGGTTTATGAGCCAGTAGCATCAACCAGCATTACCAGGGAACTTATTAGAAGGGTAGAATCTGTGACCACCACAGACCTACTGAAGCAAAAATCTTAACTTTAATATGATCCATAGACAATCTGCATGCACATTAAAATTTGCTTAGTAGTAACTTAATGGTGTAAGTTTTAGAGAACTGAACCTCCTGAGCTAAGAGCTCTTGGAAATCAGTTGGGCAGCCAGCATCTCTCTGTCCCTAAGAAGTTACTGGAGCTCTGTGGTTTAGACTATATCAAATTCCCTTTTTAAATAAGTCACATTACCCTCATAAACTATAATATTAAACATGTTTTCTTGTGTGTTGAAACCCATTCTCATAATTTCAGGGAGTTTTGAGATCCTAGTAAGTAAAATCAACTATTCATTCAGTTGATTTTATATAATTATTGTAACTTCAATGTGTACTATTTTTTTTCTCTTTTTCACACTGTTATTACTACTCTGTGTAAAAACTATGTTCAACCAAGGAAAAGTGTGCATAGCTTTTGAGGCCTAAAGGTCATTTATTTCATTGTCCAGCTACATATCCAGTTCTTGCAAACCCTCCTTAGCCAGTTCATACTAGGTTTTACTATCTTTGTATTGAGAAACACATGATTTCTCAGAGTTGACCTTTACATAGTTCTATTGATTTAAACTGTTTCCCCAGGCCCTTTAACACTGGTTCTGGTTCTATTACTTGAGACCATAGATACTAATTGTGGTTGCCCTTCCAAATGATAGTTCATGTTCTAAGGTTTTAGGCTCAACATGTGAGTTCCTTAAAAAAAAAGTACATCCACACAAAGTTTATTTTGATTCAAATAAAATCACATAATTATTAGTAACCACCACACATATTGAAGAGGGCATTGTTTAATCAGTTCCCAAGTAGATAACTCATTATGCAAATTGATTATCAAAAATTGTGCCAAAATATTTTAATATGTGTCCTTTACAGTGTCCTTTACCATACTGGAATGGAAAACACAATAAAAACTTTACTTTTTTGTAGAATTTTTAAATGCTTCTAAAAATCTCAAATTGATTCTAGAAGAGGTCTTCCAGTAGGAAAAAGTCTTTTATATATATATATATATATGTATATTGCATTCTGTCTTAAGAATGTTCTCTTCAGAACTCCACAACAATCTTATAAGAAATTAGTTGTTAAATATGTGTGTCTAATAGCTTCTTTAATTTTCTTGTTTTGGTCTCCTCTGCATTTCCTTCTTTTTTAAAAAAAAGATTTTATTTATTCATTTTTAGAGAGAAGGGACGGGAGGGAGAAAGAGAGGGAGAGAAACGTCGATGCATGGTTGCCTCTTGCACACCTCCAACTGGGGACCTGGCCTGCAACCCAGGCATGTGCCCTGACTGGGAATCGAACTAGCGACCCTTTGGTTCACAGACTGGCACTCAGTCCACTCAGCCACACCAGCCAGGGCTCCACTACATTTCTTATATTCTGTCCTCTCCACTGTATAATACACTATCTTCTTTCTAACACACCACTGAATTTGGGGCTCAAGCAACTTAAAACCTAGCTCTTGGTGACATTTATATGCGGTGGTAGGTACTATTTAAAATTTACCTACAGTTCCCCAACCCCATGTTCCATTTCTTCATTTATAAACCAAGTTACGTCTCATTCATCTCCAAGAACATTTTCATCTCTGTAGTTTTATGATTTCATTGAAGTTTCCCTCTGCCACATGTCTAAATTGTTTCAAAAGTTGTAGGCAGTACTTAATCCTGAAATTGGAAGAGTCAATGTCATGTTTTTTCTGAACTGCAAATAAGGGCTGATGTCCAGACAACATGTGGATTTCTCATGACCACACACCTTCTCCAGGTCACTCATTATGTGTCTGAGTTTCCTCCTTCACATCATTTATCCTTAAGGAATGTGTTTACAGCCAAGGTACTAATTTTAAATATAGAAAAGCAAAACAATTAAGGTTAAATGTCACATGTGAAACTACATGAATTCAGACAGAAATAGCTTCCAGATGGTCTATACTGTTTCTTTTTCCATCTCCATGGATGTCGAGATTTGACATGTCTCTATTCTTGATCCAAAATATCATGTGCAAGCAACAAAACTTTATCCTCTCGCAAAACATGTTCCACCAGCACTGTGTTTATAGATCTCTTCTACTCATGCTTGTAATCCATGTTATAGATCTTTATTAGCATTTTCAGATTTTAATTATACATCTTTCTTTAAAACAATTTCCCTTAACTGTAGGGGAACACTCCCTTCTAACATGCTATTCTGTTTTTAGTCTCTTACAGAATATCCCAACATTTTCAAAGAAATTCACACTTCAGTGTTCCTATAAGAACAGGAGTATTAGAGTGATTTTTATGGAAGTTTTTTGTTCCCTTGATAAAAAATTGTGCCCCAAAATTTATTCAGTCTTTTGAAAAAACTTTGTGAGATACAAATATTTTATATTTCTATCCTTCCCCCCCAAAAAAAACTTTTTTTCATGCACATCTATTGGACTTCTATATGACCAAATCTGTTTATATGCCAGTATTGTCTCTGGTATTTCACAAGTAGATTGTTCTATATTGTGAGTAGACGGAAACAGGAAAGCATTGAGGAAAGTCTGATAGAAACTTTTCTTCTGACATTATACTACTGTAGCACAGCTATTTTTATTTTTAAAGTACCATCTCACAGGGGAAAAACCAAAGAGAACATGTGGTTAACAGCATCTAGCATGTCTGTGATGATGACCCTTGATCTTGCGCTCTAGTACGTTTAAAGGGAAACACTGCCACATTTGTCATCGGACTCTGTCTTTCAGCTTTTGGGGGAAGTTGTTTGCCACAGTCCCTTAGTCTACGTTTAACTTTCCAAGTTCCAGCTGCAGTTTCAATTATTTAATAACTACTGTTAGTAATGTCTTTGACTACACAAAGGAATTTTGATTACATTATGTGCTGCCAAATGACTAAAATAAAAGGATTTCTCAAGCTGACTTGGATTCCCCCCTCCTCCCCGCTTTGTTTTTATGGCTATTGGGATGCCCGTAGGAAACATAACACTCCAACCTATCTCGTGGAGCTTAGAGGTAGCCGCTCTGCAGGAGGCCCAGCTGCCTACCCTAGGCCGGTTCTCTGGCCCGGGGCTGCCTTCAGGTTACTGCTAGTTCAGGCGTGTTCGGCGTTGATGGATGGATCCCTCTTACCTCTCAGTTGTTCCTGGTCGGCCACATCGCACTGGATGAATAGAGTCTTCTGAGGTTCAAACTGCTCATCCAGAGCAGCTTTGCACTTCATACCTGCTTCATGATTCCAATCTACTAGCGCTACCTGTGGAGAGAGGAGAGGAGTCCAGATCCTGCGCAACTCGTGAAACAGACACACAGACGAACGGTAAATAAGCGACAGGACGCTCCTCTTTTGGATCTGACTTTCTGCAATTAAAGGTCGGGTTTTCTCCAGCCGCTTTCGAGGTCTGCTTCTCACGGGAGCATCAGCCTCGGAGGCTATGGGAAGTGGCAAGGTGGACACTTGGAGGGCAGCCTCCCTGTCTCCCCCGGGGCCCTGTGGCTTGGCGGGGGTGGCTGCTGAGTCTTGGGGTGAGCAGAGAAGTTTCTGCGACTGGGCGCCGCTCTTACCTTGGCACCCTTGTGCAGCAGCGCCTCTGCAAACGCTCTGCCTATGCCCTGCGCCGCGCCGGTCACCAGCGCCACTTTGCCGTTCACGTGCATGGTGCGGCCGCTGCTCGCGCGTCTCCGTGCAGCCGCGGCTTTTATGTTCCCCCGGCGGAAGCGCGTGCACCCCGGCCCAGGGCTCTCCTGCAAGTGGGCGGGGATGAAACTCTGTCAAGCCAACCCTGGGGCACTCAGGACTATGTCACCTGGCCCTGAACGCTCCCAGGCGCCAAGCTGCGCGATCTTTGCCTTCCTGACTCTCAGCAACCTCTGGCTGCGTTACTGGTGGTGAGCCGACAGGAAAAGCAGAAAAGTTATTTCTAAAAAATATTTCCCTCCATCAATAATATTGTAATAACTATGTCTGTTGCCGGATGGCTACTGGAAATATCAGAAAGAACAGTTTGTAAAGTATGATTCTCTACCCACTATGCTGCACATCTGAAACTAATGCAAAATAATACTGAACGTAAACAGTAATTGAAAAATAAAATAAAAAAGATTTCCTTTCAGTGTGTTAAGACCACTTCCATAAAATGAACGCACAGGAGAGGGTTGAGAGTTTGGCTTCTTCCTCCTGCCCCGAGGTCCTCTGCTTCCTTGCCCCTTGCACCGACACCCCCACCCCCACCCCCCAAAAAAAACCACAAGCAAACAAAGCAAAATTTTAGGGAAGTTGCTCTTCTGTCCAGTCTAAGTCTTTGTGTGAATTCTAATCTCATGGTTTTTGGAGTAAGGGTCAGGGGACCCAAGTTAAGTAACACCACTATTTTTTACTTAGTTGCGTTTTTGACAAACTGGAGATAAGTGAACTGTGAATCTATTGTTTCATGGCTGGGACTTTAGGAATCTGTTGACACTTCTGTTTCAGATCAGTATCCATTGTGTGTCATCTTGAGAGCTCTCTGCAAGAAGTGTCATCATTTACTTACCCAGAACTTTCAGGTCGCTGTCAGGCTGGTGAATTGGTTCAGTGGAATTCTTATTTGTTGAATCATACTTGCTTCAGGGCTCAGAGTTAAAGTGTGAGACAGAGGTTCCCTGTCCTCCAGGACCTTGAGAGGCAGCTGTGTGCCGAGGTGCATTCAGCCAAGGCTATTTTGCTGACCTAGTTAGTTTTTCCTTTTTTCTTTTTTCATGTTATCACCCACAGGCTTCAATTTCATTTCTGTAATCTTATTACCTGTAGGCATTTGTTTTCATAAACAAAGAAATCTAAGCAGCTGGGCAGGTGACCTTTGTGTACTTCTTTGCTGCTTACAGGACACAGGAGGAAAGGAGCTGGCTCAGCAGGGAAGGCAAGTTTGGGGAAGCTGTGTAACAGAGATACAGGCTTTCAGTGAACGACTGAAGCAGGTTCTCAAAGTTGCTTTGAAAATGGGTCTTGAAAAAAATGTTGAGAATTCAAGACAAGAAAGATATTTATATTCTATTATGATAATTAAAATTGTAATGTGAAGAGTACGTTGAGGTATCGTATTGAAAGAGAACGCAGAGGACAAAAAATAAGAGGAAACAAACCAAACCCAACCCCTCAGCAACATGCACAGAACAGAAAAAAAAAAAAAATAGTCCCTTTATCAGGAAAGAACTAACACAGCAGAGTGACATGGAATGTGTTGGGAGAGCAACATGTGGCAGCACATATGGGGAAGACTGTTTCAAGAAGAAAGGAGCGGTTGATGATACAAAGTGCTCCAATGAGCAAAAGGAAAAGAGGAGAGAAAAAAGAAATGCCTTGAATTTTTCATGACAATAATTAGTGTTAGTAAATTTAGAAGGGACAGTAAATATTAGTTCTAACTAATTACTCTGGATTAGTGACACAAAATACATGTAAGATGGAGAAAAATGGGCAACAGTTTTGTTTTTGTTTCTGTTTTATTTTGTTTGTTTTCACAGCATAGGAAAGACTGGAATTTAAGGCATAGTTTGTACCTCTTACTCCTCTTCTTTCTTCTGAGTTTCCATTGCCATTGTCTTTGTTCAGACTCATACATTCTCCTGTGATGATAGTAATAACAGTTAGCCTTCTGAGTCACTTCTTTGTCCCCAAATTTCTTAAACACAATTCAATTTCCACAGTCCTCCAAGTAAATATTCTAAAACATAGATCTGATCATGTTTAGACATCTCATTTTTTAAATCCTTAAAATATCTAAACTCCAGGGCATTACTAGGAGACATTCTATGCTCCATGTCTTTGTGGTAGTTGCTCTCTACACACTAGGAAACTGTGTTGGTTAAAATCTACCCTACCTTCCCAGCCTCAGGCCTTTGTCTTATAGTATCTGCTCACCTGCCTATCCTCCCCCTTCCCCTTTCTTCACTTGTCTTCCAACTCAGCTGTGAAAACTCTACAGGGGATAGCCGATCACATGGTTGGAGTTATCTCACTATCGCTGAGTGTCTTCAAGGAGAGCTGTGTCTTTTTCTCTAGATGTCTCCAGCATCCAGCCAAATTATTTGCTTTTACTTATTGAGTGAAGTCCAGATAAACATGAAATGGGTATCTAATCAAGAGAAGTAGGAAAATTTGAACTAGATGGTGAGATTTCCTGTATACAGTACTATGGTTACTATCTTTCAACGTGACTTAAAAGTAAGATTTAAAAAAATACATTGGATATGCGTACTACACAATCTTTTTTATCCGGTCATCTATGAAGGGGCACTTTGGTTGTTTCTATGTCTTGGCCACTATGAATAATCCATAGAGGTGCATATATCGTTGCAGATAAGTGTTGAGGTTCAAAGTTTTTGGTTAGTTACCCAGAAGAGGGATTGCTGGGTTATATAGTAACTCTGTCTTAATTTTTTGAGGGATCTCCATACTGTGTTCCATAGTGGCTATACCAGTTTACATTCCCACCAGCAGTGAACAATTGTTCCTTTTTCAACCTCTCCAACACTTATTATTACTTGTCTTATTAATAATAACCATTCTAATATGTATAAGATGGTATCTCATTGCAATTTTGATTAACATTTTCCTAATAGCTAGTCAGAGAAGGAAAACTCTGACTCCAAAAAACCTCCGCTGCCTTGCGGCATACCTCTTCAGGGGAAAGGCTAAGGGAGTAAACCCCGACAGAAAATCCGGAGCCGGAGTCCCTAAGGCGGTTTGACGTTGTAGTCAACACCGGCAACTCCTGCGGCGCACCTGAAGCCAAGCTGTATTGACTCCGTCTTTCCCTTGGACCCTTCAGCTGCGAAGAGAGGGGGGGTCTGCTGCATGGGCAACAGCAGACCCTCCATATCACCCTGCCCAGGCTCTGTAGCTTCAGCTTCACTGGAGAGGACACTCCAGCGTCATCACAAGATGTCGATTCAACACGGGAGGAGACAGATACCATGTCACTCCCGAGTTGGACTGCACAGCCACTCTCGGTGGTGCAGATAGACTCTTGGGAAGCTACACCATCGTCTCTCGAGACGGACGGCTGCCAACAACAAGTGAAGTTGAGCATCTTTTCCTTTATCTGTTGGCCACTTGTATGTCTTCTTAGGAGAAGTGTCCGTTCAGGTCCTCTGTCCACTTTTTAATTGGCTCATTTGTTTGGTATTGAGTGTGTGAGTTCTTTATACGAATTCCTTGGATATTAACTCTTTGTCAATACTGTTGTTTGTGAATATCATCTCCCACTCTGTTGGTTGCCTTTTTGTTTTGTTGGTGGTTTCTTTTTCTGTGCAGAAGCTTTTTTAATTTGATGTAGTTCCATTCATTTATTTTTGTCTTTACTTTCCTTGTCTTTGGGGTCAAATTCATAAAATATTTTCTAAAACCAATGGAATACTACTCAGCAATAAGAAAAAGATGAAATACTGCCATCTGCAACAACATGGATGGACCTTGAGGATATTATGCTAGGCAAAATAAGTCAGTCTGAAATAGATAAGAATCATATTATTTCACTCATATGTGGGGTATAAAACTGAAACTCATAGACACAGACAACAGTATGATGGTTACCAGAGGGTGAGGGAGATAGGTGGTTAGGAAAGGGTAAAAGGGACCAAATATATGGTGATAGAAGATGACTTGATTTTGGGTGGTGGGCACACAATGCAATATGCAGATCATGTATCATAGAAATGTAATCATGAAAACTGCATAATTTTATTGACCAATATCACACCAATACATTTAATTTTTAAAAATAAAATTTAAAAAATGAATAACTCTCAACCTCCACACAGTAGTCCACAATAAAGAATGCATTATTGGATATGAGGGTGATCTGGCTGTGACATCTGTCACCCCATTGATGCCAGGGTTGATTTGGCTGATCTGGCTGGCTAGGCAGGTGTCCCCTTCCTCCCTCACCCATCCATGTGTGTCCCTCCCGAAGCTGCATGCTTGGTCGAAGAGAAAGATCTTCCAACTAGAGGAGAGGACCGGTCTTCACTCAAGGGTATACAAGTAGCTGCGCTCCCCTGCTAGAACGTCCAAGCAAGCTCTCAAAAATGCATTATTGTCTCCATTTTGTGAATGAAATTACAAGGTTTGGGAGATGTCTCAAAGTTACAGAGCCTGTATTCAAACCATTCTGCCTTCAAAAAGGATATAACGTTCCCATGTACCCTGAGATCCTCTCTGCCTAGTGCTGTGCATTCCTGGAAGGCATGACTGTGTTTAACAATTATGTGTGCACCTCTCACAGTGCTTTATATGTTATCAGTTTTCAGTAAGTATTTAGAATACTAGACCTGTAGAAACCCCATATCAGTTAAGAATAGGTTCAAATGCATATAACAGAAGATTCAACTAACAGAGGCTCAGAGAAATAGGGACTTGTTTGTTCCCATGACAATGTTTTGCTCACATGGAGATAGGTTGCCAGAGTGAGGAGAGATGATTCAGAAGCCAATGTTCCTCAGTCAGATAGAAAACTGGCTCCTCAGTCATGTAAAAAATCTGTGACTCACTTGGAATGTCTGCCTACTGAACTTCTACTCAATCTTCCAAACCCAACTGTGTTATAGTAAACAATATGTCTCATCTTTGCCCAGGATTCCTAGCACAGAGCTCCTGAAGGTCTTGGAATTTCCTGAGTGATATATTTTTATGCAAATGAGGTGACTCATGCCAAACTCCTAGGTTGAGGTTGATCACCAGAAAGTCCAACTACTCATAATTAGAGGGTTGAAACTTCAAGCCAGTCTTACCTCTGGGGGTGAGGGGTAGGGGGACTTGAGATTGAGTTCAGTTACATGGTTAATAATATAATCAATCATGCTTATATAATGAAACCTCAATAAAAACCCTGGCCACTAAAGCTCAGTGGAACTTGGTGGTTGGTGAGCACGTTAGTGTGCTGGAAGAGTGACATGCCTGACTTCATAGCGAGGGCACTGAAGCTCTCATCCCTTCCATACATCATCCTATGTGTATCCTGTATAATAAAACTGTAATCATAATACCAAAAAAGGAAAAAAATACATTGGTACAAAGAAGAGTGTTTTGATATTCCAGTAAAATAGTACCTGTTTCATATAGGTGTTATGAAGACTACGCTGAATTAAATAAATACAAGTCAAGTGCTTAGACCAGTGACTGGCACATAGCAAATGTTATGTAAATGCTATTATCACTGAGCACTGGACATATATAATTGTATTTACTGTTTACCACCCAACAGTGAGGTAGTTATTATGATGGTCATTTTGCAGATGAGGCAAACAGGTTTGAGGAGGCTAGTGAATTGGGCCAAGGTCACTTACCTAGAATATTGAAGGAGGTGGCTTTGACTCAATGTGTGACTGACTCCTGATTAGCACTTCTTTTATTTTTTTAAATTTTGAGGTCATTGTAGCTGAGCAGTACTTTCAGCCATGATTGAACAGTGATTTCTTTAAGAAATAAAAGTTAAAAACAGACAAATTTAAATCGCAATTTCTTGATCAAATATATTTTCACATACACTTTAGTCTTAGTTGACTCAATTTTAACCTGCTAAGACAGGCAATCCTAACTCAATTTTCCTTCATCCTATGCCCAGGAGTGAACACAGACATCCCAAGTATCACCTGAACACAGGCTCAGCTCAGACAGAGATAGATTAGTCACCTAATAAATAACAAGCTGATTTAATTTTTAAATTATCACATATAAAACAATACAGAAATAGACTTTTTTCTACATTGAAACCAAAAACCAAATCAAAACAAAAAACCCTGCATAAATAGGGCAGTTTCTGCCAGTACTGGGGTCTGGGGTTCTTTTCCCAGCTTTGCCTTCACAAGCTACAACAAAGGAGCTGACTATTCTTGAATATCTACTCTGTTCTTCTTCCTTTGTATGTTATCTCACGTAATCCTTTTACCAGCCCTGCAAGGTAAATATTATTATTCTTGTTTTTACAGATAAAACTGAGGCTCAAGGAAGACAAGTGACCTATCTTAAGGTCACACTTTAAAATTTAGCAACAAACCTTGGTTCAAACCCACTTCATGTGGTTCCAAAACCTTTGCTGTTTCCACCACACTCAGCTGTCTTAGACAAATGTGTGTTCAAATGCAGTCCCCTCGTCTTTGCGAATTGTATGATCATGATCTGCTTAATTCACCTCCGTGGTCCTATCCTGAGTTCTTAATTAGGGAAGAAATTGACATTCCATGAAATAACCAGTATAATGCCTTACACTATTTGGTGACCAAGTAATTATTATTATTAGGTTCTTCCTTAATGTTTATATTTATTTATAGACTTAGAGATAAACACTTAGTTAACAATGGAAAAACAATGATGATAAGGGGAGACTTTTAGCTTTTCATAAGGTAGTAGTCTGCTAGTCATAGCACCACAATAAACTCTGTGGCTCAAACAACAGGAATTTATTTTTCACAGTTCTGGAGGCTGAAAGTTCAAGCTTAAGGTGTTGGCAAGTTTGGTTCCTTCTGCGGCCCCTCTCCTTGGCTTGTAGATGGCCACATTCTAGTTGTGTCCTGACGTGGTTTCTCTGTGTGCTTGAGCCCCTGCTGTCTGCCTGACCATTCAGATTTCCTCTTCTTATGAGGACACCGGTCACATTAGAGCAGGGCCTGACAGCCTCACAGTAGTCACCTCTTTAAAGGCCCTACCTTCAAATAAAGTCATATTCTGAGGTTCTGGGAGTTAAGCTTCTATCAGATGAATTTGGGGAAGAGCCTAATTTATCTCCTAACAGATGGGCTTTTCACTTTGGAAATGGATGTGTGTTTATTGACTAAACTATATTGGGGAACTTTAAAAAATGCATTAATGATTGAGCCAGTCTTGTGACTTGTAATTGACCAAGTATCTCATTCCTGTGAATGATAAGAAGTGGAGTGTAAGAGAAATGGGAAAAGAATTGAATGATCAAGGTTACAGCTACGAAATGGTCATGTGGCAGTGACAGGGGGTGGGGGTAGGAGAAAAAATTTCTCTCTTGCAGGTGACCTGAGGGTTGAGTGAGAGGAACCTCTGAATAATCACCACACCCTGTGTTCCCTCACTATCTGGCATCAGTTGTGAACAACTGCTCAAAGTAACTTCTATTTCATATGTTAAACATATATAATTTGTACAATTTATTCAACAAATATTTTGGGGGCACCAAAGATATGTCCTGTACTAGAACATGAAGACATGCAGTAAATACAACAAATGGTCCCACCCAACAGAGCTTGTAACCTAAGCTGGCTGGGGACGTAGACAATAATTTGAACACAGGCAGGTACATGGAAGTGTGAGTCAGAAAGTCTTAATGGAGTGAGGTGGGGTGAGGAGAAAGAAGACTCCTGTAGGAAGTACTGTTTCTGCTGAATTCTGACAGATTTTTAGAAGCAGTCCAGAGAGGAAAAGAAAGGATAGTGGAAACTTTCAGAAGCTCGTTGCCTAGGCATTGAAGAGACTTTTTAATATATGATTTTCCATGTTTCATAAATTCATGGAGTTTCTTATGGTAGTAAATTTAATAGCCCTTATATATTAATGTCAAAAAACATTCATCAGTGAATCTATTTTTGGTTTGGAAAGTCAGAATACATAACAGAAAACCAGGTTCAGAACTTCTAGAATCTGTGACTTGGAAGTCGGGGGAATTTTCCCTGATATAGGCTGATGTGATTCAGCTATGTGGGCATCTGCCATCAGATCCTCAGTTTTCTCATGTGTAACATTAGGTCTCGGGTTAATAGGCGAGCCCATATATCTCTCTAAGGAAGCTGCGTGTCCTCCCTGCCCCAAACCCCTACCTTCCTCCTCTTCTTCTCTCTCTCTCTCCTTCCCTCCACCCCTCAAACACTTTGTAAACCAGGCTAAAGATTCTTCTCAAATAGGAACCAAAGAATGGGAGCAGGTCAGAGAAGAACTGCTTGTTCTGGGGAATTTCTAGAAGTTAGACCCACTGTTCTAAGGGAGTACACTTTATTCTATCTTCCTGAAGAAGATTAATGGGATTTATGAGTACTGAAAGTTACCCAGAAAACTTACACTAGACTAGGAAAGAGGAGTACGTTGTGGTATTCAAGGTTACAGTGGCTTGACATGGTTAAATAAATGTGCATTAGTTTCCTGGAGCACATTTCCAAAATAGTGGTAAAGATGGTGATGATAATGAAGACATTAATTATTTATTAAGGGCTTGCTCTGTAATAGGCATTATACTTAGAGGTTTACACACATTATCTCTTTTCATCCCTAAAACGGTGCTGAAATTGGAGCTATGATTTCTTCTGATTTACAGAGGAGGAAAGTGAGGCTCCGAGATATTTAGTCAATTGTCCAACTTCACACCATTAGTGAATGGCAGAGCTGACCAATACGATACCATGCTGTGCACAGTCACTATATTATTCTGCTTACACTTGTAAGTGTCCCAAAATTTCTGATGCTCCTTATCTACTACCTTTTTTTCTTTTTCTGATTTGTGTTAGAATTGAGCAACATTTCTAGAAAACATTGCTGATATATTTAGGCAATTTTTAGGATTGTATGGCAGGAAGAAGTTCCTGGGCATTGAGTAACTATATGATTAGGTGGTGCAGAGTACTAAGATTTTTCTGGATTGAGTTTTATGAACAAGAAGAGAAAGGTAAGTCTTTCTAAATTGAAAGAGCAGTAGACATGGATCCCAGCTTACCACTTCCCAGCTGCACAAATCACTTAATCTTTCTCAGGTCAGTTGTACAAAATTTGAGATGGGCATAGTAGTTCTAATAACAATGTCACCAGGAAGTGTAAGTGAGAAAATGGATGTGAAACTATCTAGCTAGTACTAGAAGGATCATTAAATATTAGTTGATCCCAGGAAGTTCCTAGCAAAGTTGAAGCATATTTCAAAAGACTGGATTTTAGCAAAAGGATTTGAGAAAGGGGAAAATAGTTCAATAAAATTAAACCCCAGATACTTTGGAAGGGTTTCCTGGTAATTCTTAAATGAAAGCAACAGGAAAAAAAAACAAACAAACTAGAAAACGTGAGTGATTGTGAGTAATGAATAAAATCAAACTTAAATTTGACCATAAATAGGTAAACATGATCTCAGTTGTTACTGTGAACTAGTAGATGGCAGTCAGACAGGAATATGGCAAGGTAAGGGTATCCCTTGTATTAAAGAAATACATCTGAGAGAGCAGGCCCAGGGAAGTAGAAAGCACATGTATAGTTGAAATTTCAACAGAAAGAACAAAGCATAAGAAAAATACTTAACTTATTGTCAGTTTTGAGTCTCTGGAGATAGATGAAGTGAAAAAGGAATAGTATAACTGTGTTGAATTCTAATTCAAAAGGAAGAACTGATTTATATACTGAGACTACATAATAAATTTGGTATCTTGGTATTCATATTGGCCAAAGAAAGAAATGCTGAAATTAGAAATCATCTTTCAAAAGTCGCATCACAGAAAAGTCAGAGAAGACATGAGAAAGATCTCAAGAGTAGGGATCAATAAAAAGAAAGAAATATTATTGGAATATTTGTGAGATTTGCAATAATAAAGTTCTGCTTTACAACTGAAAGTGATCACTCTTATAGGTACAAATTTGAAAAGTATTTAAAATAAAAAATCCAATAGGGAAAGCAGTAATTATTAGTTCCTGGACAGGAGACAGTTGACATAAGCTTAGCTTCGCTTGTTCATTAACTAAGGCTAGTGTTCAATCAGTAGTGTAAACTCCAGTTGTTCACACCTGGCATCTGCTCAGATTGTTCAGTGTCTGTGCTGTGACAGTTAATGTTTTGAATATTAGCAGTGCATTAAACAGATATTTACATGACATTGATTATGCCTTGGGTCAGTAATAAGCCCTGGGGTAACACTAGTATTCCTGCCTTCATGGAGTTTACCTTCTAGTTGAAGGAAACAGCAAAAATAACTATTGTAAGGAGTGATAAGTGATACAAAAACAATAAAACAGGATTGAGGTAGAGTGACATGGATGGCAGAAAAAGAAGGATCCTATGATTCCCAGTGGTGAAGGGAGGGCTCTGAGAATGGGACGTTGAGCTGAAAAGGGAATAAGAAAAATCCAACTGTGTGGAGACTGGTAGAAGAATAAAAAGAAACATAGAAGATTTGAAGAAGAGTTTTATGGTGATCGTTCTGTCATGATCTGAGATTTTGAAACAAAAATGCTCTTTATGTGAAGTAAAATAAAACAACAACAAACATATATAAAATATATTCTTGGACATATATATTATGTACAAATAAATATATAATATATAATTTATAAATATATATAAAGGTGGAGAGGAGCTAGAGGAGCTGATGAAACAGATAATAGTGAATATTTAAGTATCCATACTTCTATGCTGCTATTTTGTGTGTAGTCTTTTTATCCAGGAGAGCATTATTTGGACTAGAAAGAACAAAGCAGACTTGTTCTAGAGATCACAAGAAGTTTGGAAGATTTAAAGGCATCACCTGGATACTTTTAAAATGAGTTAATTATTAATCCACACATTCTTCAACGTCTAAGCATTCCCTTTCGTGATTGAAGAGGTGCTGTGAACAAACTTAGAGGAGAATGTGACAGGTGCCAGAAGACCAGAAATGAGCAAATGGCTCATTTTCAAAAGACAGGTCAAATGAGAGTTAGGGGGACGTAGGGGAGGGGAAGAGGTTAGCATAGATAAATTCCAGAAGTTGTAGTGGGGTGACTTTGACATCCATCACCAGCATAATTTTATGCTTGAATATTGAACCAATTATTTTTGAGCTGTTTGTTAGTGAGGCAAGATGGTTACCACTAGGAGCCAGCCTGGGTTCAATAAGAATTTCTCATGCCAAACTAACCTAATATAATTTCTAGACCAAACAGTAAGGTAGGCATAAACAAGCCTAGATTTGAGAAAGGCATATGAAGGAAAAGTGTGGCTTAATAACTTACTTTACTTAAAGTTAACAGTTTGTAAAATTCAATCAGTTTCAAAAAGTATGCACTATATTAAAAGTGGCAAAGGTATAATAGTAATGACATAGAATTTCATTATTAATAGTTCTCTCTTTTTCTTTTTAGAAATTTACATTCCAAGTAAAATGCACAAAGTAAATGGCATATATAAAGTGTTTTTAGTAAATAGAATGCCAGTTTTTGGTTATTAATAAACTAACAAATTCCAAATTTGCCATTGAAGAGTATACGATGGGATTAATCTACTGTGATATATGATTATAACCATAATGTATATATGGTTATATTTACATCTGGTAAAACAATATGTGACCTTATGAAACACTGAGTTTATTCATTTTTTGTCATATACTGACAAGATACGTAGATAAAAAATATACTTCAATCTGTTATAAATAAAATTATGTATAGAAATACAGCCTGTCAATTGGGCCAGTGAGCTGTAAGTTGCACATGTGGTATATGAGTTCCCTTGATAAGATTTTTAAATTAATTTTTATTTTGAATTACTCTCAAACTTAAGAGAATGTCCAAAAAATAATACAAGGAACTTGTCTTTCCCAGAATCATTTAAGAGTAAATTGTTGACATAATGACCTATTATCCCATAATGTTTAGGGTCAACAAGGAAGGACATTCTCTTATTAAGTACAGTATAACCATCATAATTAAAATTTAACAAGGCTAAGGTATAATGGATCAGGTGCAGAATAATGCCAGAAAATGCTTTCTTTGATATTCCATGTTACAAATATTGCATTATATTTATTGTTGTTATTATTATTACTACCAATTATAGTTTTATAAATGTTTTGGTACATATAGACTTGTAACTTCTTTTTTAACATATGCTTGTAAACATCATATATTTCAAAAGTCTTTCTATTCTATCTAATTCATGTGGTCTACAAAGAGAATGTAATTAAATGAATACTGATTGTTTAAATTATACTGCCATTTACAAAATATTGCTAACATATGGATAATTTTGCTAATAATATAAGACATATTGTTCACATCTAAACATATAAATAAATCAGTTCTAATTGTATTACATAATAATAATGTGATATATAATTAAATATACATATTTTTAGAAGTTTATCATTTTTTGTGCATGGCATGTGGTTATTCATAAGGTTTATAAAAATTTAGCAAGTGAAGTTAAATGGATTTGCTATCTTATTAACATTATTTTAAATAAAAAAATATTCTGTGGAAGGAATGCACCTAAATTTTATAAGTAAGCTTACTGATATAATATTTTTGGGCATTAAGGTTATTTGCATTTTACATTTTTTACTTTCCTAATTATTTTCTTAAGTTAATGGTAACATTTCTGAGCTAAATGAATATGATAATTAACCTTCCAAAAATGTGATACCAATTTATATTCCTACCTATTAGTGAGTGACCATTTCCCTACTAACCATATAATACTATCACACTTTTAAATCTTGCCAAATGTGGGCACAAAATTAAATTGTTGTTTTTATCTGAATTTGTAGGTCTTTATTGTTAGTAGGGTTTCATAGTTTTCATAAGCTTATTGGTCATTTTTAGTTTTTTTTTTTCTCTGTGAATTGTTGATTCATTTACATTACCAATTTTTGCCATACTTCAAATATTTTTATTTTGTATGATAGTTAACTAAAGCTATGGAATTACATTTTAGAAATGCATTCTGAATAGGTTATACATTAAATGAGATGATGCCTAGGATTATAAATAGAATAATCCAGTAATGTGGGGGAGACGGATGAAAGAGGAACAGCCATGAGATGACATAATGATGGAAGCCAGGGGAAGAGCCCCGAGAACTCCGGAGTACCTTCCTCTCCATTTGTATGTACGCAGGAAAATATCCATTCCAAAAAATAGGATATACTATATCCTTGTATCAATAATTTCCTATGTTACAAGGACTGTATTAAAGAGTGCAGGAAGAAACTTTTGTTTACAAGGGCTTAAACTGTATTAAAGTATCAGATTGTACACTTTAAATATGCAGTTTATTTGTAGTAGCTAAAAATCATAAATGACTAGTCCTACTGTCCATTAGCAGATGAATGGATAGATAAATAGTGGTATAGCCATAAAACGGAACATTGCTCAGCAATAAAAATAATGAACTATTCACATAACTAACATTTATGAATCTTAAAATAATTATGCACAATGAAGAATATCAGAACAGGAAAGGAAAACACTTATGATTCTAATTATATAAAAATCCAGAAAGTGCAAACTAATTTACTGCCAAGGAAGGGAAACCAAGGTCACCTGGAGGACCCATGAGAGCAGGGAGGGATTGATTATAAGAGTGCATAAAAATACAGGAGTGATGGATGTGTTCATTAGTATGATTATGATGTTTCATGGGTTTATAAGTATGTCAAAACTAATCCAATTGCACACTGTAAATATATACAATTTAGAGCATGTCAGATATATGTCAATAAAAGCCTATTAAAAATGGTTCAATAAAAGTTTGGATCTACTTTCTTAAGAATCCAGGTCTGGCAACCTTGTATGACCATCTTTGTCTTCATGACTTGGGAAGGGCAGCCCTCCATTAGTGGCAGGCAATATTGGCAAGCAATACAGACCATTTCTGTCCAAGTCAACAAAAGTTCTAGCTGGGTAGTAAAAACCACATCCTTGGACTATGGGATTCCCCTCTTCTGTGTTTTCATTTTCTTGACTGTGCAGCTGTGGCCTTGAGGGGAACAGTTCAGAGACCACAGGCATAAACAAACCCTCATTTGCTCTGACAATGACCTCAACTCTAAGAACAACACTGGCACAAAGGGTCCACACTCATCTCACATAGGCATAGTCACTGGAGCATCTGTGGGTGCACTTTCAGAAGCGGCACATTATCTCTACTTAGGTGCAATCACCTCCAGACCCTATTAATCACATTCAGTGTTTCTGTTCCAGTTACAGTCTCAGCCTGGCCCTGGTCGTCTTACCACAAGTGACACCAGCAAACCGATTTCTGGACATCTGCGCTCATGGGAGTCCCTGGAGACCAGCTTTTCCTCATTCATGCTGGGAGTGATGTGACCACTCCCTGGGGAAAAGGGAACCAGTTCTTCTTGTCCCCTAAGCACTGGAGATCACACAACTCTTTCCTTCTCAGGGTGGAATTCAAGCCACAAAACAAGACCACAAAGTTCTGTAGTCTTCCCTAGATGGCCTTTATCAGCAACGCATATTAGACCAAAACTGGAAGAAAGTAAAATCCTTTGTAAGTTGCGAGCAATATCCAGATTGGGTATTCTTGGTCAAAATTGGGTTCAAGATCATGCTCCAACTACTCACAGAGGAGGGAATGAGGCCCCCTTATGGACTTAGACTGCTGATTTTCTCTAGGGAATGGGAGAGAGAAAAGAAATAGCTTCCTTTTCTCCTTTATTACACTGGGGTGGCTAATATACATGGTGGGGACACACCAGGTGGCAGAAGTGAAAAGGCAGTGACAAAGACCTCGCAAAGGCCTTGTTCTGGACTGGCTAAAAAGTACAGTGCTGTTCATTAAAGCTTTCCATATTTCTAGGATTTAAAGTAAATCTCCCATGGTGTATGTTCTGATATGTGGGTTCAACTTCCGGCAGATGGCTCCCTCACAGCTACTCCTTCATCGCTCTTACACTAAACCAAGTCTCTACCTGGGCCCCTTCCTTCAATCACACCCACCTAAACTCCCTTCTGGGCTGGTGGACATCCACATGCAAAAAATATTAATTTAGACACAGACATTTACAGTATCCTTCACAAAAATTAACTCAAAATGGATCACAGACCTAACTGTAAAATGCAAAACTAAAATTCCTGAAAGATAATTCAGGATCAAATCTAAATGACCTTCAGTTTGTCAATGACTTTACAAATTCAACACCAAAGGCACAATTGGTGAAAGAATTGATAGTCTAGGCCTTATTAAAAGTAAAAAAATGTTTCTCTATGAAAGACACGTTCAAGAAAATGAGACTGGTAGGGGAGAGAAATTAGGGGAAAAGGGGACAACTGTAATTGAAAAACCAAAATTAAAAAAAAAAAAAAATGAGACTGTCTGCCATAGACTGGGAGAAAATATTTGCAAAAGACACGTCTGATAAGGGACTGTAATCCAAAATTTACAAAAAACTCAAAACTCAACAATGAGAAAAAGAACAACCCAAGTGAAAAATGGTCCAAAAATCCTAGCAGACTCTTTACTACCAAAGCTACACAAGCAGCAAATAAACATATAAAAAGTTTCTCTTCGTCGCATATCTCTAGAAAAATGCAAATTAAAACAACAATGAGATACTGCTGCACACCTACTAAATGGTCAAAATCCAGAACGCCGACAACATCAAATGTTGCTGAGGCTGAGAGAGTGAGACTCTCATTAATTTCAGGGAAAGCACAATGGTACAGCCACTTTGGAAGACAGTTTGGTGCTGTCTCACAAAACTAAACATTATCTTACCATAAGATCCAACAATCATGCTCTTCGGTATTTACCTAAAGGAGTTGGAAATATTTTCACACAAAAGCCTGCACACTCAAGAAAACATGAACTCCTTAATGGTAGGAACTGTGAGATATTCTGTTACACCCTAGCTCCTCACACATGGCCTGGCAGTTGGTTTGTAATTTAAAAAAAAAAAAAAAATTGTTGGAAGAATAAGAGGTCCTAGTTAACTTACAATTTTAGAAGATTTAATTATATCAATATCTTTGAGTTTCATAGTATGGAGTACATAACAGTGGAACATATGTATTGGGGCAATATTTTAAAACTTTATCTTGATAGAGAAAAAAGACTAAGCATTATAGATTTGAGTTAAAATATACTATTTGAATACAGTCTACTGGTGTAAGAAATTTATGTTATAAAAATTCCACATAGAATTCTCAAATAAATACTACTACTACTACACATGAAACCTTTTCTTTGTACACATATACACTTTAAACATTAGCAAATATAGGGTGTGGCTGCTGACAGCTAGAAAGTATGTTTGGATGTAGGAAAGATTCCCCAAGGAGATATTTGCCTTGCCAATAATGATTATTGGCAGTGTGTCAGAAGTGTAAAGAATCTGAGAAACTGAAACTACAGCTTGGACAAATTTATCTTAATATGCTGACATTAGAATTTTTCAACAGTCAAATGACAGTGGTAATGTTCAAGAAAAAAATTAACCTTGCTCACTAACTTAAGATTATGCCCTCTAAATATTTTATTTTTTAATACATTTCTTAGGTGAATTGACTTTAATTTTTAGAACAGTTTTAGGTTTATAGAGAAATTGAACAGGAAGTACAGAGCTCCTATGTCCTGTCCCCTCTTCCCCAGCTTGTCAACTCTAGCCCCAACCCTGCATATTTCCCTTATTATTATTATCTTGCATTAGTGTGGTGCATTTGATCCAAATATTGATACATTACTGTTAACTAAGGCCATAGTTTACACTGGGCTCATTCTTTGTGTTGAACAATTCTATGTGTTTTGACAAATGCTTGTCATAGACCCACCATTACAGTATCATACCGAATAGTATCACTATCCTAAAAATCCTCTGTGCTCCACCTATTCCTCCCTCCTTCCTTCCACCCAATCCCCTGGCAACCACTGGTCTTTTTTATTGTCTCTGTAGTTTGGCCTTTTTTAGAATGTCATGTATTTGGGATTATGGAGTATGTAGCCTTTTCAGGCTTTGTTCTTTCACCTAGCTACATGCATTAATGCACTTTCAGTGACTGCCTTTCAATGTACAAAGCATTGAGCTAGAAACTGGAGAAATAAAAATTCATTCTTATAGTTAGCTCATGATCTAATAGGACAAACAAATATGTAAATAGATGAATTACAATAGATGGTATAAGTTCAGGAGTCATTAAAAATGCATCGAGGTAGCACAATAGAAAACAAATGATTTATAGATGGGAATAAATGGAGAACAGATCAGTTAAGCTTCAAGGAGCAAGTGATTTCTAAGATGGGTTTTGAGAGTTCTGAGAGATAGGTAAGGTTTTTGCCTGAACAATAGACTCATTATTTTCTAGTTTTTAAATTTTATTTTGACAATTTCAGGAGTTGTTTGCACTACATACACACACACACACACACACACACACACACACACACACACATATATATATATATATATATATATATATATATATATATATAACCACTTGAAAACAATCTTCCTTTCCCTATATCTTGATACAATCCAGGATTTTATATTGGCAATATAACCTGGGCATGTGACAAATAGCACAATCTGAAAGACTTGCTTGAATATGCAAATAATGAATGATTGAACCAATCTGCTTGTACTTAGACTTATTTTTCTGTCTCTGATAATAAATTTGTGACTAATATGGTTGGAATTCAGGGTGTTGTCAGAAACTGTAAAATAAAGTCATCTGTCACACACTAAGACTAAACATATGATCTTCACTTGTATGTGAGAATAAACTGTCAAAGTTGTTCAATGGTTGCAGTTCAAACATAAATATATGTATATATATGCAAAATACATGTCCAAAAATACTGCTGATTTTTCCATTAAGCAAATTCTATCCCAATAAAATTAATTCATTAAAATGATTATAGCTTATCTAAGGTTTAAAAAAATGCCCATGTCTCATAAGTATATCTTGAGTATATGTAATTATGAATGTGAAGTGGATGAAAACAATAATTATTTCTTGGATAAAAGCATAAATGCAAGGTTTATAATCCAACGAAAGATGCGAAATGAAATATCACACTGAAGTATTTTTTAAAAACTATTTTGATATTTCCTCTAATTCCTTAAACATACCCTCTAATTTAGACCATATAGTCTGGATCAGTGCAAATAACTTTGAAAATACAAAGGAGTCTTATCATCAACCTATTTAATGAATTGAAATAATAACCTTTGGGTTATTATGCACAGTAATCTCACAGAGAAATTTGCAAATATGGACTTAGCTTTGTTTTTGCATTCTCTTTTTATTGAATTTATTGAGATGAGATTGGTTAATAAATTTTATGTTTCAAATGTACAATTCTATAATACATCATTTATATATTGTATTGTGTGTTCAACAGCCCAAGTCAAGTCTCCATCATCACTGTTTATGCCCCTTTTACCCTCCCCCAACCCTCTTTCCCTCTGGTAATCACTGTACTGTTTTCTGTATCTATGAGGGTTTTTTTCCTTAATCTCTTCACCTTTTCACTCAACCTTGCAATCCCACTCCCCTATGACAGCTGTCAGTCTGTTCTCTGTTTCAATTTTGTTAGTTAATTTTTTTCATTAGGTTAGATTCCACATAAAAGTGAAATCATATGGTATCTGTCTTTCTCTGACTGACATAATGCTCTTCAGGTCCATCCATGCTATCGCAAAGGGGAAGAGTTCCTTCTCTTTTACAGTTGAGTAGTATTCTATTGTGTAAATGTACCAGTAATTTTTTATCCACTCATCTACTGATGGGCACTTTGGGTGCTTCCAAATTTTGGCGATTGTGAAAAATGCTGCAGTGAAAATAAGGGTCCATATATTCTTTCAAATTAACATTTTTGGTTTCTTCAGATATATTCCCGGAAGTGGAATCTTTGGATCATAAGACAGTTTTATTTTTAATTTTTTGAGGTAACTCCATACTGCTTCCCACAGTGGTTGCACCAGCCTGCATTCCCACCAACAGCACGCCAGGACTCCCTTTTCTCCACATCCTCGCCAATATTTGTTGTTTGTTGATTTATTAATGATAGCCGTTCTGACAAGGTTGAGGTTATATTTTATTGTGGTTTTAATTTGCATCTCTCTGATGATAAGTGACGTTGATTATCTTTTCATATGTCTATTCGTTATCTCTCTGTCCTCTTTCAAGAAGTGCCATTTTAGGTTCTTTGCCCATTTTTTAATTGAATTGTTTGTTTGTTTTTTGGTGTTTAGTTGTATAAGTTCTTTATAAATTTTGGGTATTAATCTCTTATCAGATGTATCATTGGCAAATATGTTTTCTTATTCAGTGAGGTGTCTTTTCATTTTGTTGATATTTTTTAGGTTCTATTTTGTTTATATCTGCTCTGGTCTTTATTATTTCCTTTATTCTATTCATTTTGGGATTTGTTGTTCTTTTTCTAGTTCCTTTAAGTGTAATGAGAGATTATTTATTTGAGATTTTTCTTGTTTCTTGAGGTAGACCTGTAATTCTATGAATTTCCCTTCTCAGGCTGTTTTTGTCACATCCCATAGATTTCGGGTTGTTGTGTTCTTATTTTCATTTGTTTCAAGGTATCTTTTGATTTTTTCCTTGATTTCATTGTTAACCCATTCATTGTTTGGTAACATGTTATTTAGCCTCCACGTCTTTTTGTGTTTTGCAGTTTTTTTTCCTTGTGATTGATTTCTAGTTCATACCATTAAGATCAGAGAAGATACTTGATATGATATTAGTCTTCTTACATTTACTGAGACTTGTTTTCTGTCCTAACATGTGGTCTATCCTAGATAATATTCCATGTGTACTTGAAGAGAATGTGTATTCTGCTGCTTTGGGGTGAAATGCTCTGAAGATATCAATGAAATTCATCTTATTTAGTGCGCCATTTAAGGCTGCTTTTCCTTGTTGATTTTCTCTCTGGAAGATCTATCCATTAATGTCAATGAAGTGTTAAAATCTTCTACTATGACTGTATTACTGTTACTCCCTCCCTTAATGTCCATCCAGATGTGCTCTACATATTTAGATGCTCCTATGTTGGGTGCATAAATGTTTACCAGGGTTATATCCTCTTGTTGGATTGCTCCCTTTACCGTTATGCAGTGTCCTCTTTGTCTCTTACTATAGCCTTGGTTTGAAAGTCTATTTGGTCAGATATAATTATTTCTACCCCAGCTTTTTTCCTTTCCATTTGCATGAAATATCTTTTTCCATCCCTTTACTTTTAGTCTGTGTTTATCTTTGTTCTGAGGTGGGTCTCTTGTAGACAGCATATATATGGGTCTGAGCATAGCTTTAATTGGCTTTTGCCTCAGATCTTCGGAAAGGTTCAACCTTCAGTCATGGTTTAAATTTTTTAAAAAACACAGAGTACAAATCACTTCCTGTACTTAAAACATTTGGCAAAAATGTGTTCCAGAGTCCTCAGTGTACTTTGTAACATCTGCTATTCCATAGAGCGTATGCATGCCTCTCATGAGAGGCCCTGTTTTATTATTGATTTTCTCAATACTTAAATATATATGAAAATAAAACAGAAGACTTTCAGGGCAAATGATACTGTAAAATTATTTTTTGGTGAAGTACAGAAAAAATATCTTTCCTCTTTATTTAAATTTTTTTTTTTTTAATGCGAAGCAGGGCTCAGGTGTTCCATTGCCCTCAGATGGAGAGACAATGACACCGGCCTGAGTCCACCAAGTTTATTTATAATGTTCCATTCCATCAGCTACTGACATCAGTAGTCAGGAGGTAAACTAACAAGTGAAACTTCTAAGAAACAAAACTGATGAGAAACTCCTGAGAAAGCTATAGGCGGAGTGTTCTCAAATGTCTTGCAAGTAACTCCTGCTCTAATCTAATAGTCAGGATGGTCCCTGCTCCTGCTTTGTTTCCAGCCCCCATGGCTCCAGCTTTCGTTATCAAAAGGCTACATGTTGCAGACGTATTCAGTCAGGCAAGACTTTACAAATACCTGATCCCGGCCAAAGTTGGCTGTCATTTTGTAACTTCAGCTTTCACCATCTCCTACAAACAACCATCAGCCAGAACTATCAGAAATCAAGTTGAATGGAAGTCGGACAACTACAGAGTTAAAGAAACCACATGCGCAGAGATGGGTAGGAGGGGTGCAGACGCAGAATGGACTGGTCTCTCACCCACATGTAGTGGATAAAAATTTGAGGGGGATATCTCAGGAGTGAAAAGTCCCAACCCCACACCAGGCCCCCTAGCCCAGGGTTCCAGTGCCAGGAAGATAAGTCCCCACAACTTCTGGCTACAAAAACCAGCAGGGATTGAGTTGGTGGAAGAAACTTCTGGAGTCCCAAGCAGTTTCTCTTAAAGAACCCACACATGAACTCACCTACTCAGATTCACTCCCTCTGAGCTCCAGCACTGGGGTAGCAGCTTGAAAGGCACCAGTGGTATAGAGGGAGAAACTGAAGTGTCTGATGTCTAGGGAAACAGAGGCCATGGTCCCTCCTTATTTAAATTTAATGCATATGAATTAAACACAGATTAAAATATTTTTCCCCATGCAAAGATATTAATGAAGAAATACATTTCCTGAATTGCATCATTGAAGGTTTGTGATGACCTTGAAGGGTAGCAGAATAAGCCACCCCAGAATATACCTTTTTGGCATAAGGATTTTTTTTGAGCTGAAGGCAATTAAGTAGAAATAAGGAAAGCTTTCTGCAATCCCACTATTTGCCTAAAAGTAGGATATGAATTTGTAAAGGTGTCCCCTCTCCTCCCTCTCAGGAAGAATAGCAATTAATCACTGAAGACAACTCCAGACCCTTATCAGTCCAGAGGCTGCATCATATGACAAACGTTGATAAAACTAGCTCTTCTCTACCATTAGTTTCCCCATGTGTTTGCCTTTCCACAATTTGCTGCCTCTAGGAGTGCAAAGTCTTTTCCTTTTATCTTGTCACTTCTCTACAAAATTATTGTGCTTTTGCTAAGATGCTATCTAAACCCACGTTCTAATCACCCCCTTTGTGTTACTCATTACTGGGTGCTCCCATGTGTATGTGCAATATGAGCTTCTGCTCATTAACTTGATTTTTGTTTAATTTACAGGGCCCCAGCCAATGAACCTAAAATGATTAGGAGGAAAAGAAATATTTTCTTCCCCTAAAACCTTAACATCCATTGACATGTGTAGAGTAAGAGTTCTTATTAAATTTATTTGGAGACTTGAGAATTTCTTGGTAATTCTAGCTGGGAAAAATTAACTCCATAAGGCACAGATAGGCAGAGTGAACCCTTGTGCAGCTGTTTCTGTGATTACGTAACAAATAGCTATTCAAGTCTTACTGAGCTGTATGGTGAAGGGAAATTATGAGCCACCCAGTTGCTAACCAAAATGTCTTGGGATTTAAAAAACAACTTTTGTCATACCCAAGTAGATCTCCTTTAACCCAAGTATCACAGTCTCAGTGTGCATGTATATGTGTGCATGTATGTGTATGCATTATATGAATTAAAGTTCATCTGAGTAAAATTTCAGATGCATGGTTTGATATAGTGTCATATATGCATTTATATAGTAAACAGTTGAACAACTTTTTAGTCATCTTTAAAATGAAATGTATTGGGGTAACCTTGGTTAATAACATTATGTAAATTTCAGGTATACGTACAACTTTATAATATGACATCTATATACTCTACTGTGTGTTTACAACATGAAGTCTGGTCTCCTTCCATCACCATATATTTGACCACCTTTACCTTTTTCATCCTTCCCCCAATCCCTTCCCCTCTGGTAACCACCATTCTATTTTCTGTATCTATGATTTTGTTTGTTTGTTTGCTGTGTTTTTGTTTACTCATTTGATACTTTTTGTTTTATATCCCACATATGAGTGCAATCATACATTTTTGTTTCTTTTCCATCTAGCTTATTTCACTCAGCATAACACTCTCAAGATCTACCCATGTGTTGCAAATGGGAACATTTCATCTTTTTTATGGCTGAGTAGTATTCCATGTGTATATGTACCACATCTTCCTTACCCAATCATCCATTGAAAAATATTGTTTCCAAGTCTTAGGTCTTGTGAATGATGTTAGAATGGACTTAGGGATACGTACTCATATTTTTTCTATACAAAACCTTCATTTATTCAACCTTTTATTTATTAATTCAAAAATACCTAATGAATACCTGCCAAACACTATTCCAGATGCTGAAGGTATAAGGTTAAATAAGATAGATTACATTCTTGCTTTCAATAGACCCCCCAAAAGTGAGGCAGAAATAAATTACATTATTACAGTTTATAATGAAGAATGCACACTGGTGGAAGGAAAACAGGAAAAGTCTCCATTGGAATATGTAAGTTCTGAATCCTGGAGGATGAGAAGGTGCTGACCATACAAAAAGCAGGAAAGCTTTGAGTGAGGCATTTGTTTTGAGTGGGTTAGTGATAGACAAGTACAACAACTTCCAAATCCTTCACCTGTGTCAGGTGAAGGCAAAGGAGTTAAAAGGGGAAAATTAGAGAAGCAAACAGGTTAAAGAGATTAAGAAAAGATGACTAGAAAGGACAGTGAGTTGTCAGTAATGATGAATCAAAGAGCATTCTAGAAAGGTTGAGAAAAGTGCTAGGAAAATATCAAGTAATTTGTCTATATTTACATGTAAATGTATACCAACATTAATTTGTATACTTTTTGCTTCAGCAATTCTACTTCTATACATTTGTCTAAATAGATTTTTTTTGAAATTATGCAAATGTATCTGTACAAAGAAATAATTTTCAGTGTTGTCTTATAATAAAATAGAAGCAACATAAATACCAAATAATAGAAAACTGGTTTCAAAAACTGTCATGTAGCCACACAATGGAAAAGTATGCAATGTTAACAAGTGCATTAAAAAGTAGCATGTCTCAACTTTCTGGTCCCAAAATTCTTTTGCTCTCTTACAAATTATCGAGAATTTTGATTTTTGTGAGTTATATCTATTTAGTCCATCAATTTTATTGTGCCAATGGTATAGTTCAACTCTAGTTCCTCTTTACTGTATAGTGGGACCAAGGTAACCAAGCACAAAGTAATGGCTTCTTAGATGTGCAGATAAGCACAGAAAGATACCAACATATATTTCTAGAATGAGAAGGAAGAAAATTAATATAAAGGTTTAAAAAATCTTCCTATATGACTCAACACCAAAAGTTGACTCTTGAGAATTCCAAACAAACTATATGTGTTAAGTTGCTTCAAAACCTCAAAATCAAAATGTAAAATAATATACCGTATTTTCTTTTAGACTAAATCAAGATGATTCTGAGGAATTTATAAGTTTCTAACTAAGTACCTCTTTCAGAATAAAAACAGATTGTAATGAACTTCCTGTTTTTGCTACTTTATTGTGGTGTCCTTGTTTCTTGTTTAGCAATAGCCTAAATAGACTTTGCAAGATGCTCAGAAAATGGTTTCATGGGCGTAGCAACAGGCTAAACAGGAATACAGAGCAAAGAACTACAACAGGCCCTGCTGGTTTGTTACAAGTGGCCTTGTTTCATTTAAGGTGAGAGGCCTTCTCATTAGGAGACATGCACCTGCAAGCCAATCAGCTACCTATAGTGTCAAACCTGCTTCCAACTCACCCCTCTACCTGGCAGGATTTAATCAACTATTAGTGCCGTAAGGAAACCACCATCATCCTAGTGCAATCATCTGATAAGATTCCTCATCCAGTGTTTGATACCTTGGGCAGCATCCCTCAGTATCCTTGCCCAGGCTTCCTTTGACACCTTCAGTAATGTACCCAGCCAGGCAACCTCTTCTTTTGTTGAACAGCTCAAGCTGTTACACAGTTGTTTTGTTGAATATCAAAGTATTTCCTAAATAGAAAAGGATCTTTTTTTTTTTTTCTTTTAAATTCTATCTCATGGGATGACATAGAACAACTCTGCTTCCTCTTCCTCATGTTATTCTTTCAAACACTTGGAAGCAACCATGATATTTTGCCTAAATATTTATTCTTGATTCATTCCAGATATTTACAGTTTGTTCGTCACAAGGTTTCAAGTCTCTTTACAGTCCTCACCATTTTTCTCTGGACATATTTTGAATTAGGTAGTTTCCCAGATCTGATCACAAAATTTTAATATACACTGTATGTAAGAATGAATAGTCTCATCAGATTGTACATTTCTATGGTGTTTACAGTTAAATATAAGTTTCAAGTATTTTTGTTATATTGTTATCTTACTTATTTGTATTGGACTCTTTTTAGTACTTTTTTACTCAATATTTGTTTTTTATTCCTAGCTCTGTGAAATCTAACAGTTGATACAATATGACAACTCAAGTATACACTTGGATCTCAGATTTTTTTATGCAAAAACTTATTTATTTTGACCAGCTCACAGAAATTTGTTTTCCTTTGTATTTGAAAATGGTGCTGAAGGAACATTCTTCAGGCTTGTGGCTGGTGTCTGTTCTGATTTCTTAACACCTATGACATCCCTGTTTTTAAATATTCTGAATGTCACCACTCCTGCTTTTAGATGTATGCCAAAGAGATTGAACATAGTGAGGGACAGACTTATTATAAAACATCAGAATAATACCCATATGTACTCTCTTCTATAATTATGGCAAAAATAAACCCATAAAACTATATTATCTGTAATATGTACATTAAGGAAAGGCTTAAAACATTTTTTAATTAGCCAATTTCTCTATTTTTAGAATGATGATAGTTACAAAAGTCAAGTGTTAGCCAACCTTCAGGAGAACATCTATTTGATAATTTAAAATTTTTTTATCTCTTTTAAAGCAAAATGTGCTATTTGAAAATTTGAGTCCCTTCTGTGTAGCTTGGTCAAATGTGAAACAATGCATTGTTCTCAGCTTAAATGGTTCTCTGTGACTATCTTCTTTGGATCTTTGTCCTTCATCCAGTTTTGAATCCGGATACATGACTTTCCTGCCAGAAGTTAATGCTTATTTCTCATTTGTTTTCATTTCCTGTTGCCTTCAGAGCTCCACAGAGGGAAGGTGGTCTATCTGTAATCTCTAAGGCATGTGGCTTTCTCAGGAAGATTGTTTACTTAACAAAAAAGGTAGAAGAGAGGTCCACTCTATTTGTGTGGAGTTTTATAAATATTTTTTAAAAGGAGGATTTCCTCATTTATTCCACTTTAGCCTTCCTATTCAGGGAGAGTTCTAAATGCCCCTTTCATCATTATATGATGACAGCTTGAATTATAATTTTATAATTGTGCCAAATATATTAAAGACATTGGAGATAAAGAAAGAAAAATGGAATAAGAATTCCTGAATTTATTTTCACATTTATTATACATGTAGGATTATTACATATGTAAATATTCAAAACCAGTTTATCATTATAAACCCAATAATAAAAGCAGCAGCCACAGTGCTATAATAATAGCTAAATTCAGATGGAAATTATTAAAGAGACTGATAATTGTTTTATATGCCAATCTTTTGGTTTTATTTTGCTTTTTATCTCACATTCTTCCTCAGATGCAGTTTGCTTATCAAGTTATAGTCGAAGTTGAAAAATTCTTTAAAAGGTAGCAGAATAGAAAGATATTTTCAATGAGAAGCAATTTATTTTATATACCCCCTGACAGCATCTTGTGATTTAAATTTTAAAATAAACAAAGAACTCAAATAACATTATTAATAAACTTTAAAATAGTTTACATGATTTTAAATACAATTAGTTCTCAAGTATATAACTAGGGTGGGACACATGGTAGCACAGAAAGATGAGAAACAGCAATGATTAAATAACATTTTATAACAATATATAATATTTCTATAAGTATATTATACATTATCTATGTTGCATATAATGTTTATAATATATGTATTAAAATTATATTATGTATCATATTTCAATATCTATTTTGTAATATATCATGCATAGTATTAAATACATATATATTTAATATAATAAAATGACATTACTATTTTGTACTTATTTTTATTTAAACTGTCCAATAGTATTTTGTGCTTCATATGTTTCAGTGCCCATTTCTAGGCTTTATATCTCATTAATTTTTGTGCCTCTCAGTGAGGTAGTCTTACTTTATGCCCATTTTTACATAAGGAAACAGGAGGTAAGATATTAAGTAATATGCTCAAGCAATAGAGATAATAAGTGGCATATGTAGGGTAGAGCCCTACTTTTGTGGGACCCCCGCATTTGTATGTAACCTCATATTATAAAAGAACAGACAAGTCAGAGAAATAGCATACTGACTTTGCCATTTATCACAGGACTGTGATTTTTGTATTAGATTTTCCTTAAAAAAAAAAAATTTAGTCTAGTTCAATATTGAAATGATTTTGTTATTCAGAGCACAGAATTTGCTAAGTAACCTGCACTAACCAGGGCTGGGACTTTTGATTTGCAGGGGGTTAACCTACAAAGTAAATCATTGTGTAGATAATAGCAAAGACTCACATTAGAAACTTGGGGGGAAAAAAGAAAGAAACCTGGGGAGAGGATATTTTGAGAGACTTTTTATAACTTCCATGGTCCCTCTTAAAGTGTGAATGTTTGATATTAGAAATGACATGATAACAACAACAAAAAAACTTGTTCTAAGAGTAAATTGCATTTACTGTAATTATTTACTATGCTGTCTATTACTATCCAAAAGAAGAAAAAATCCAAATGAAAATAAAATAACAAGCAAGCAGAAATTGTAAAATGAGATCAGTATTAGTTCAATAGATATCAGTAGATGTTTTGTTCTTTATTGCAAAGTCTCTACAGACATTGATGGCAAAATTCTTTAATAACAAATTTGCATGAAAGAATAGATGTTAAGCCATTATGTAAAATCCCACAGAGTTTATTACCAAGCTACGTTTACTTTACAAAACAAAATTAGTATGCAGATAACTTTGAGGCACAATTGGGTAGAAAGAGTAAAAATGGAAACTGAGTCTTGAGATGTAATTTAGTCCTCACAAAATTACATCTGGTTTCTGTCACTTAATAACATGCTTAATAAAAATCTAAAGTCCCAGCTCATAGTATAAACATCACATAGATAATACTTTTATTATGTGATCAAACTTTAACTTCTACTTTTTTATTACTGAGAAAATATATGTACTTTTATTTTTTATTCAGATTAAACAATTACATTGAACACTGGAATTCCTAATATATATTGGAATTCCTTTTATGTCAGTTTTGTCCAAGTTTGAGGCTAAACTGCTATGATAGTAGCCAAGACTTGTGTCAGTTGCGTGTTGTTACACTGTTGATGCTTGAATTATATGAGGACTTTTTCATATTATAGGGTGAACATTCATACATCAGTTACTGATACTTTTTCTCAGAACATTTTTATAGCATGTTAAATATTTCAGTATAAAATAGTGAAGCAAAACCACCAAAATGACTGTATTAGCTGAACATAATTATTTTTTAAAAAGAAGGCAAGATAAAATTCCTATCCAAATCATATTAGTAAATATAGATTACCTTGTTTAAGAAGAAATGTATTTAAATCACTAAAACAGCAGAGAAAGAGAAAGGTCATCGATTCAATGTTATGTAAGAGACTTATCATGCTTCCTTTAAATATTAAGAGGTTGTCAAGTGTTTTACCACGGTTTTTCGAAGTTGACACATGACCTTTAGATTTGTCATGCACACTACATGATTTTCTTGTTTGGGGTTGCTCTGGTTTTGTTCTGCCATAAAGTCCATTAATTATTCTGTTATTATTTTTATTTAGAATTTTGGACCTTATTTCCAGGAGATTAATAGTTTAAAATGTCTCAAAATCTTTGAACTCAGAAAGCTAAAGGAAGTTTCCTTATGTCAAATATTACGATAAAAGCAAGGTAAAAAGCAAACAAGCACTGAGTAACTGTTGGTTAGGTAAACAGTTTCCTTTGTGTTCGTCTCAAGCATACATTGAAAGCTTATTCAACTGTATTAACTTGTGTAACAAATGTCATCAAAAATCATGGCTCTGGCATCTTCTTGGTTCCTTTAGGCAGAACCACCTCTGAAACAATCAAATGAAAGGAAGTGTTGTGTAAAAGAACAAAGAGTTACGGATTTGACATACTCCCTTAACAACTCTTCCTATTATGCTCAGTTGTACTGTCAGGTCATCTGTCATTCTTTTTCAGTGTCTTCCTTCCACTGTAAGTTAAGACAAGTTATTACTTTCTCTTTTGTCCTTGATTTGGGGTTACATTAGTTCACTAGTATTTATGTGCCAGATGTATTTTTGACCGAGATGGCTAGTTCTTCTGCTTTTCTCTTCTAGGCAAAGAATTGTAATTGTTGGAGCCTGTCACCATAGTTCTTTTGTGTCAAAGCTTTCATCGCCAGGAAGATTTCCTCCTCTGCCTTTCCAGAATCCTCCACAGCATTCAGAATCTAGAGCTAGTTGTCACTGATCTAATTGGCTGCCTTTATCTGCTAGTTAGGATTTTCTCAATAAGATTTTTCTTTTCAACTTTTTTTATGATACGTTTGAGCTATATCCACCTACTAATGTAATCATTTCATAACTTCTTTCTTTGCAATTTCTGAGATATTATGACAAAGGAAACATGGATGAAATGAATAGAATTAAGCTAAAAGTGTTTTTAAAGAGAAGGTCCATACACTACTGTACTTCTCTAGTCAGAATATAAGGACAGTCTATTCTTCTTTTTGTAAATCTGAGACTTGAATCACAGGACTTTCATTACCTCAGTAAACCTTCACTTAACAAAATATTTGCAGCTTATTGCTATTTACAATTAGAGTATCAATAATATGCAGTAATGATTGTTGCCATATAGGTAAATGCAGAGGCTGCTAAACACAAAACTCTAATCTCAGATCTAACCTGTTTTGTTCCAAGGCTGATTTGTAAGTTTTGTTTAAATTTCTGGTTCCTAATGGATCTCTCAGTAATGTTTATTTCTCTGACCTATAGCTATAGATCACAGTGGGAAGTCCTTATTGACTGGTTCTCCTCAATCAATAAATACAGTGATTCACGCCTTGAGTAGGTGTTACGTTCTGCAATTAGCCTGTAGAGCAAAAGCCACACACATTGAAAATTACTGAAAATACAGGGTGTTGCAAAAAAATGTATCCGCACTTTCACAGCTGGTAACTTGCTGAATTTTGTTTTGTTTTGTTTTAGATTTAACCGTTGAGAAATAATGGCTGAAACCAGATTAAGTTTTGAACAAAGAGTTTATTTTGAAGTGCTACTGGAAGTACAAAAACGCAGAAGTGCAAAGACAGGCTGACGGTGTGCTGAGCCTTGTCTGCGCATGGATTAATTGGCCCTTTCTTTCTTGCAGGTCCCGTAACTGGTGCCACTTACTTGAATCTACTGCAGGAATCAGCCATGCCGCGTATTCATGAAGATTTTCATGATGAGGACTTTTACTGTATTTCCAGCAAGATGGACCGCCTCCACATTCCCACCATGATGTAAGGGCCTATCTTAATGAGAACCTGCCAAACAGATGAATCGGGTGAAGAAAGAGGTCCTGTGCGTTCACCAGACCTCACACCACTAGACCTTTTCCTTTGGGGATTTCTCAAGAATAATGATTATGCTAAAACACCTGAAACCACTGATAAATTACGAGTAGGCATTGAAAGAGAATGTGTTCAAATATCAAATAAAATGATTTTTTTTCTCCTTTTTTTGGTCTGTTCAGATTATCTTTTTTTAAAAAAATATGCTTTATTGATTATGCTGTTACATTGTCCCAATTTCTTTTCCCTTTGTTCCCCTCCACCCTGTGATCCTCCTCCCTCAAGTTGTACCCCTCCCCTTTGTCCATGCCCATTGGTTGTGCATACAGTTCTTCTCAACATCTTGTCTACTCCACTCTCTCTTACTATGCTTCTTAATTCCTATACCATCTCCCTACCTTTCCCCCTCCCCCTCCCTGCTGACCTCCCCCCATAATGTTCCCCATACCTATAATTCTTTTCCCACTCTCCTTGCCTACTTAGTTTGCCTTTGTTTTGGTTCCCTAGCTTCTGTTGTTTGTTGGTTGTTGTGATACAGTTTTCATTTTAATGTTCATAGTTTTGATCCTCCTTCTTCTAAACAAGTCCCTTTAACATCTCATATAACAGTGGTTTGGATCTAATGAACTCCTTCAGTTTTACTTCATCCTGAAAGCATTTTCTCTGCCCTTCTATTCTGAATGACAGCTTCATTGGATAGAGTAATTGTGTCTGTAGATTTTTGCTTTTCATTACTTTGAATATTTCTTGCCAGGCCTTCTTGCCTGCAGAGTTTCTTTTAAGAAATCAACTGATAGTCTTATTGGGACCCATTTGTATGTAATTCTCTTCTTCTCTCTTGCTGCTTTTAAGATTCTCTCTTTATCCTTAATTTTTTAAAGTATATTTTATTGATTATGTTGTTACAGTAGTTCCATTTTTTCCCTCTTTGCTCCCGTCTGCCCAGTACACCCCTTCCCTATAGCAATCCCACCCCCTTTAGTTCATGTCCATGGGTTGTGCATATAAGTTCTTTGGCTTCATCCTTTTTATATTATTCTTAACATCCCCCTGTCTATTTTGTACCAATCAATTATGCTTCTTAGTTCCTGCCCCATTTCCCTATTTCTCCCCCTCCCCCCTCCCAGCTGATAGCCCTCCAAATGATCCTCATACCTATGATTCTATTCATATTCTGGTTTGCTTAGTTGGATTTTATTTTTATTATTTAGATTCAGTTGTTGATACTTGTGAGTTTGTTGTCATTTTAGTGTTCATAGTTTTGATCTTCTTTTTCTTAAGTAAGTCCCTTTGACATTTCATATAATAATGGCTTGTGATGATGAACTCCTTTAGCTTCACCTTGTTTGGGAAGCACTTAATCTGCCCTTCCATTCCAAATGATAGCTTTGCTGGATAGAGTAATCCTGGTTGTAGGTTGCTTGTCATCACATTGAATATTGCTTGCCAGTCCCTTCCTGCCTGCAAAGTGTCCTTTTAGAAATCAGCTGATAGTCCTATAGGCACCCCCCTGTAGGCAACTCTCCACCTCTCTCTTGCCACCTCCAGGACTCTGTCTTTATCTTTCACCTTTGGCATCTCAGTCATGATGCGTCCTGGTGTGGTCCCCTCTGGGTCCAGCTCGCCCAGGACCATCCGTGCTTCCCAGACCTGTATGTCCATCTCCTTTGCAAAATTTGGGAAGTTTTCCTCAGTTTCTTCAATTCTTGCTTCCTAATTCTGTACTGGTTGACTGTTTTTTTCTTCCTTATGTTCCAAATTATTGATCTGAATGTTGGTTTCCTTCCCTTCACCATTGGTTTTGTGTGGATTTTCCTTCATTTCACTTAGTATAGCTTTCACTTCTTCTCTTATGCGTTTGTCATACTCAAGCATATATGTCAAGCCTGTGAGCATCTTTGTCACCGGTGTTTTGAATTCTGCGTCTGTTAGGTTGTCTATCTCCTCATCTGTGGGGTTGGCTATCTCCTCATCACTTAGTTCTCCTACTGGAACTTTGATCCGTTTCCCCTTTTGGGCCATACTTCTCTGTCTCCTCATTCTGACAGACTCTTATGTTTGTTTGCCTCCACATCCGAGGTAGAGCTGTCACTCCTGTTATGTTGTAAGGGGCAGAGCCTTAGGGATTCGTCAGTACAGGGCAACCTGTTTCACCACATTGTGGCACTGTATGTGGGGGAGGGGTCTGAGAGGGAACAATGCTGCCTGCCCAGCCACTTGTCCCTTTTCCAGGCACCTCTCCTACTTCCACACCAGACTGGTGCCCCTCTAGCTGCTGAATCTCAGGGTGTCTGGTCAGTTGCCATCCACCTCTGCCCATCACCCAGGACCTGGGAGAGTACAGAGAGCCACCTAACACTCCCAGCTACAACTGCTAACCTGTCAAATCAGCTGAGGCTAATAATGGGTATGAGGCAATGCCAATTGCCAATTGTCTTTGACACTGGGTGGGGTCTGTGTCAGTAGAACTGCCTCTAGTCACTAATCACTGTGTCTTAAGCTCTGCCAATCATGGGAGGCAGATGGGTGGAGCTGAAATAACATGTTCTTGGCTGGCTACTGGCTCCGTTAGATGCTACAGCTGTCTCATCTACCTCCATGCTGTTTCCAGTGCACATCAGATTTCTGTGTGAGGAGGCCAGCAGTAACTGGGTGAGCAGCCATAAATGCTGAAGTTTGTAGTATATAAAGGGAGTTAGGGTGGGGTCACTATTCTAGTAGTAACACAGGCACTGAAGGGATTAAGAGGTATCACTAGCCATAACAGGCGCTGGGGCTAGTCCGCCAGAACCTGTAACTAGGATAGTGATACTCTCAGAGACTGTTACAACTAGTGATACCTCTTAATTCCCTCAAGGCCTATTATTAAAGGCCCCCATAAATTCTGACACTAGCGATGATGAGTTCTTGGGGTTCCCAGAAAACTAGAAGCGTATTTGAACTTTAAAGTCCTCCTCATTTGTTAATGACAGTGATGATGGTTCTTAATACTGCTGTTGACTGCTGTTATATTTTATTAAATATTTTAGTACACCATTTAGTACAGAATTTTTTTTTCTTGTTTTCCTCCTCTAAACCAAAGTGCATCTTATGGTCAGGTGCATATATTGTGAAAAATATGGTATGTAGTTTATTGTGAATGTTGAAGGGGAACTGTATGCTAATAAATACAGCCTTTATCATAATTAAAATTGTGGACACTTTTTTTTGCGACACCTTGTATTTTACATAGTTCATGAAGTACACTGGATATAGTTTGGTGTACAAAAATGCCAAGTAGTCATAGTATATATACACAAAAATATGGAAACTACTAATTTAGACTAAAGAAGAAAACTAAAGGAAGATCTATAATGTTTGTCTATTCATTCAAACCAGCCTCCTTTTAAGACAAGCATAAAATTTCTAGCAGTGAATTAGAGATGAGTGGAAGAATCCTGCTTCTTGGTACATTTTACTATATCCTATTTTCACAGTAAGCCTATTCATGCTAATAGTGTGAGGATTACAAGAGATGGTGATCCATGCATGCAGATGAGGTTCTGGTAAGATTTTAAGGTCAAGGTTGAGGTTAACTGGGTAATGTTACCACTTCAATTTTTCTTCTGAACTGTCATATCTTTTTCTTTGTAACTCCTATATAGTTTACTAGATTCTCTCTTTTGGTTATTAGTTATTTTTGTATATGGGTAGCTCTCCTGTAGAGTCTAGATTGTATATATTTTTTTATTCAATTAAAAAAAGTACCAAATAAGTGCTCGTTGAAGAGCTGAATTAATTTCTCTTTCTAATTTATTCTTCTACATTCTAGCCTATGTCCACTCATGCAGACTGTTGTTTTCTTCCTTTCTTCATTTCTATTTTTTGTCATATTCCTTCACACAGCCTCTTCCTTTTCTCCCTCCTTCTCTTTCTCACCTTTGTTTCCTTTCCTTACCATTCCAACTTATTTGAACACCTCTTGTGAGTCTTAAAACAAAAAACTAATCTTTTTATAAAAATTTGTAAGAGTTTAGAAATGCTGAAAGAAGAGAGCAACTATAAACTCAACACACATTGTTACCATTGTGACATCATTACAGCAGTCTGTAACAGCCTATCTGTAGATGGATGTCTGAATGGACAGTGATAATAAAAGCAGCTCCTGCCAAGACTTACTGGCACTGTTAAAAATATTTGTGGTTGATGTTTATCTGATTCTTCCTGAAAAGTCATGATTATTTCCATTTCCATTTTACAGGTGCAGAAATCAGGACTCCTGAAAGGTAGGCTATTTACCCAAGGCCACATAATCAGTGGAGGCTGGGCAAATAAACAAGTGCCATTGGATTGGTGAGAGATGTTAGGAAAGATGGAATAACATTACTTTTTTTAATAAAAAATTAATAGACAATTATTTTAAAGCCATTTTTGGCTCACAGAAAAATTAAGCAGAAAATAAGGAGGGTTCCCAGATACCCTTGCTACTCCCTAACCTCCCTCATTATCAACACCAGAGTGGTACATTTATTACAATCCATTGACACATCGTAATCACCCAGAGTCCATAGTTTACATTAAGTTCCACTCTTTGTGTTGTACATTCCATTGGTTTTGACACATGTATAATGACTTGTATCCACCATAATAGTCTAGTAAAGAACGGTTTCACTTCACTAAAAATCTCCTGTGCTCCACCCGTTCATTCCTCTCTTGCCTAACCTGTAGCAGCCACTGATCCTTTTACTGCCATCACAGTTCTTCCTTTTCCAAAACTATAATTAGAATCATGCAGGATGAAGCCTTTTCAGACCAGCTGATTTCTCCTACTAATATGCAGTTTGGTTTTCTTCATGTCTTGTCATGGCTTGCTAAATGACATTACTTTTGAGTAAAAAAAAAAAAAAACTGTACGAAGTCAATAATAGCAATATTTTTATTTCAATCTAGAAAAAGATGTAAGTGAGCTTTTTGAGTAGAAATTTTATTTATTACCTGAGTATTTCCTGCTTCCTCAATAGAGTGTGGTTAGGAGGGTATAAAACTATGACAAATCAGTTAATATGGAAGTTAAGTAATATAATAGAAAATGCGGTGAAAACAAGATCACTAATTCTGATGTAGATTTACTGGATAGCATGAACTGTTATTAAGTATTGTCCATGTAAGAAATGACCAAACCTATAGAGAATTTTAATAAGTTTATTTGAGCCAAAACTGATGATAACTGCTGGGAAGCAAGACCTCGAATGCTTATGAGAATGACAGTAAGGAAGATTAAATGGAGGTGGAAGAAAGCAAGGTGAGAACTGCATTACAGGATAGTTAAGATTACATGTTCTCTTGAGTGTGATTTTGTTTATTTTAAAGATATGTTGGACTTCTGCCCAAGATGGAGGCCTAGACTGGCACGCTCTGTCTCCCTCACAACTAAGAAGGGCTACAACTACCACAAAACCGGAAGTAACCAGAAGTTCCAGAAAATAAAGCTACATGGAAGTCCAGAGTATGAAGTTATAAACAAGTGGTACTCGTCCATATGGGTAGGAGGGGCGAAGCCGGGGCAGAGAGGTCAAGCTGTGCTGGTGGTGGCAGCTACAGCAATGGGCAACGAGACTGCAGTAAGCACAGAAGCCTACATTTAAGGGGAGGCAAGAAGTGACTGGGAGCACCCCCGGCTGCAGACCAAACCCTTCAACTTTCAATTCCAACACTGGGGAAGGCAGACCCCCTTTGCCTCGGACTGTGAGGCCCAGAGGGTGTGGGGACAGAGGAGGAGGCTCCCAGTCTCTCAGCATGGAGAGAACAGTAGGAATCCATCTTGGACCCCCGCCCCCACACAAAGTGCCACAGTGTGGTGAGAAGGGTCACCTGGTAGTAATGAGTGCACGGGGCTCTGCCCCCTATAGCGTAGGAGGTGTGACAGCCCCACCCAGGAAGCAAAAAACTGCCAGGATGGCAGGGATAATGATAGAGATCCCAATGACGCAGCTGACGAGACAGCAAATACACGAATTAAGGACGAACAGAGAGATAACCTTTCTGAGGCTCAGTTCAGAGCTACAGTTATAAGACAGCTTACAGAAATAACAGCGGGACCCAATCAAGACAGCGAAGGAATGAAGGCTAGTCCTGCTGAAATGAATGAAAACACATGTGAAACAAGTGTTGAGGGAAGGAAAACCAGGGATCAAATCAACAAATCGGAACATAGGGAAGGAACAAACAGTAAACCAGGGCAGAAAGAGGAAACAAAAAGTGAGGAAAATGAGAAGCTCAGAAACCTATGGGACAGCTATAAAAGAGCAAACATTTGAATTATAGGGTTGCCAGAAGGTGAAGAAGAAGAACTAGAAATTGAAAAATTATGTGAAAAAATAATGAAGCAGAACTTCCCTAAGTTGGGGAAGGAAATAGACTTACAGGTCCAGGAAGCACAGAGTTCCAAAACAACTGGACCCAGGGAGAACCACACCAAGACACATTATAATCAAAATGTCAAAAATTAAACATAAAGAGAGAATCTTAAAAGCAGCAAGAGAAGAAGAGGATTATGTACAAAGGGGTTCCAATTAGACTATCAGCTGATTTCTCAAAGGAGACTCTGCAGGCAAGAAGGGACTGGCAAAAAATATTCAAAGTAATGAAAATCAAAAATCTACAGACACAATTACTCTATCCAATGAAGCTGTCATTCAGAATAGAAGGACAGAGAAAGTGCTTCCAGGACAAAGTAAAACTGAATGATTTCATTAGATCTAAACCACTGTTATATGAGATGTTAAAGGGACTTGTTTAGGAGAAAGAGGATCAAAACTATGAACATTAAAATGAAAACTGTATCACAACAACCTAGGGAATTGAAACAAAGGCAAGCGAAGTAGGCAATGAGAGTGGAAAAAGAATTATAGGTATGGGGAACATTTTGGGGGGAGGTCAGCAGGGAGGGGCATGGAGGGAAAGGGAAGGAGATGATGCAGGATTTAAGAAGCATAGTAGGAGGGAGTAGAATAGACAGGAAGATGTTGAGAAGAACTGTATGCACAACCAATGGGCATGGGCTAAGGGAAGGGGGGGACAACTGGAGGGAGGGGGGTCATTGGGTCAAGAGGAACAGAGCAAAAAGAAATTGGAACAACTGTAACAACATAATCAATAAAACATATATTTTTTTAAAAAGATATGTTAACCTAGACCAACAAAAACAATGGACAGAGCTTGCTAAAGACAAAGATAAATCTTTATTTTTAAAAAAGATTTCATTTATTTACTTTTAGAGAAAGGGGAAAGGAAGGAGAGAGAAAGAAACATCAGTGTGTGAGATACATCCATGAGTTGCCTCTCACCCGCTCCCAAATGGGGACCTGGCTTGCAACTCAAGCATGTGCCGTGACTAGGAATCAAGCTGGTAGTCCTTCAGTTTGCAGGCCAGTGCTCAATTAACTGAGCCATACCAGCCAGGGCGCAAAGATAAACCTTTTATTTAAAATGTTATGTGGCTAGTGTGTGACCTGCCTAGTTAGGAACTTATGATAAGTTCACCATGACCTGCCCAGTTAGGAACTTATGATCAGATCACCCTGTGAAATTACTTTCCAAAGAACCCATTTTTCTCCCACAGTATGTAGTTATTTTTCACTATTGGTTAAATTTTGTTTGATGTAAGAACTAAATGTAAATTCACAGAAATTAATGGAATAAAATCAAATAGTATGTTGCCCAAAGAGAAGAGAAAGTTTTAAATGTGATTTTTTTTCCCCTAAATTTTTTTCAATTACACTTACATGGATTTTTGAAAAAGTGCTTGCATTCTGATTTAATTATAAGGCAGGTGGAGAATTAGGATTGTTATTGAAAGTTCATGGTCAGATACATATAACTATGTATTTGAAATCTGTTACAATGGAAAATTATTTTATCTGTTTTCTACTCTTTCACTTCTTAAAAAACTTTATTTATTTTCAGAGAAAGGGGTACCTGGCCTGCAATCCAAGCATGTGTCCTGATTGTGAATCGAACCAGTGACCTTTAGGTTCTCAGGCTGGTGCTCAACCCACTGTGCCACACCAGCCAGGGTGATTCTTTAACTCGTCTGTCATGTGTTTCTTTAATAAGAATCAGACTCTTCAATTTTAAAGGAACTTAAAGTGTCATCAAAATTGAGAAACTATGTATTTTATATTACTGCTTGAATGTTTCTCTTTTCAACTGGTTGTTTTGGCATAGCTTCAGCTACAATACTTAAGTATAAAGAGCTGTTATTGATTCTAAACCATAGAATTTGTTTTTCAGCCTTGCTCTTATCTTATCAGGGAATTTTATCAGCTAGGAGCTTGCTACAGATCACCACTAGAAAATTGAGTACATGTTTATTGTCAATGGTGAAGAGATTATTTTCTAAATATATGTGTGTAAACAAAAATAAACTGCTTTATCATTACAATTGCTTTATGAATAAATTCAAATATACTTACTGAAGGTTTTGTTTGTTTTAAAAATTAGTTTCAAACTTCAGTTGCTTGGATTTAGTTATTACCAGTTTAGTTATTAGTTATTTAGTTATTAATTCCAAAGTTCAATTTCATCAGACACACATATAATTAATTCCAAAAGTCAAATCTGTCAGACATACATATAATAATTGTATGAAATCAAGCAAATCCATTAAGAATAACTTATTAACAGTAATTCTTCTAGTAACAATTGTCCAAAAGACCTGCTTCTCCAGAGAATGCAATTTATTTTAGAGAAAATGAAGTAGAAGGATTAAATGACCTAAAATTACCTCAACTTCTTAACTTCTCTATGATATTTTCTTTCATAAACTATTTATGTATTGTAAATAAACACTGGGTAGAGAAGCTGCTGAAGTCAGATAACAGTGTTCTATGAATCTAGTGATTATAAGGGAATACAACTTACTGATAAAGGGGTTGTATTTCTACATCTTCAAGAATATCGCCACCCTTTTAAAAACAGGCTCGATTCTTCTCTAGCAATTAAAATAATACAACTCTACTTTGCTTTATAATTTTAACATTGGAAGACAAAGCTCCAAATAAATGACTAAGTTTATTTGGATTCATTAATGAGAAGTTTTTCCATTTATTTAGAACTTCTTCAATTTCTTTAATTTATACACATATTACAAACCTGTCAACTAATCATTATAATAGGATTATGAGTCTACAAAGGAAAAGCTATTAAATTTTTTCTGTAGTGTCAGAGAAATTTTTGGAGGGAATTTAAGCTTTCTTCTGCTCTTGTAATAAATAGGAGATCCTCGCGTGAACAGTGAGCTCAGGGAGTAAAGAAGTACAAACGTACTGGGGTGTGCATTAAGATTAAACATTCAAAGATTTGCAAGTAGTTGCAGTTTGACTTATTCAGTTTGACAATCTGGTTTGAAATCATTGATGCATACAAAGACTATGGAGGGAGATATGTGGTTAGACTCTGGTTTTATGTGCTCCTTGAAAATAATTGGTCTTTTTCCTGTGAATAATGGGGGCTATTGAAGGATTTTAAGCAGAGGTTAACAAACATGTTTAAAACATCACTCTGATAGTTGAATGACTTGTTTAAACTTTTTTAAAGATGTGTATACTTTAATCTGTATAAACTCCTGGGGGAAACATCTCCATGTTTGAGGAATAGCATGTATATTGTATAAATATTATTTATTTTTGTTTTATTCAATTTATTTTCTTTTAGCATTTAGCATTACAAACTATATTTTAACTTTATTGACAACAGATTCTGGTGAGCAAGTTTAACTCCATCCTATATACCTGAACCCAATGTCACCCGTGTTTTTTTTTTTTTTAAATAGTTTGTTTTCTTTTTCATTTCCTCTTTAACTATACAAAAAGATTTCATTGTTTTCCTTGATATTGTTCTTTTTAATCAGGCTCAGTTAAGTGGGCGAAAAGGAGTTCTCTGGAAACTAATCTCATAGGGTGATCTGATCATGAATTCCTAACTGTGCAGGTCATGGTGGATAGTCACACCTCAGCCCTAAAACTTCTTCAGCAAAAGGCTTATTTTTGCTCTAAGCAAGCTCTGTCCATTCTTTCTGTGCATCTAGGTTAACACACCTTTGACCATACTCAAAAGAGAACATAATCTTAACTATCCTATAATCTAATCCCTGTCTTTCTCCCACCTTCATTTAATCTTTCTTCTGTCCGGACTGTGGAGGAAACACTGCTCTACATTCAAGGTTCTTCTGACTGTTTTAATAATCAGTTACACATAAAATTTAAAAAGTCAACATGAACTAGATTAACAAGAAAAAGTAATTAAATTTAAAACATACATAGGAACTCCACATACATGAAACTCCACATACATGAAAGAGTCAGAAGACCTCACATGCAGGAAAATTCAGAAATATAATAGAAAGGGTGATCAGTTATATAAGACATCCTGAGCTAGAGATGAGGTAAGGTGCTTGGAGACTTGGAAGGATCATTGCAGGATGATAAGAGCAGATGTTTTAGTACCTAGAAGTTTGTCCCACCCTATCGTCGTCGGCAGCCGTCCGTCTCGAGAGACGATGGTGTAGCTTCTTAAGAGTCTATCTGCACCGCCGAGAATGGCTGTGCAGTCCGACTCGGGAGTGACACGGTATCTGTCTCCTCCCGTGTTGAATCGACATCTTGCGATGATGCTGGAGTGTCCTCTCCAGCGAAGCTGAAGCTACAGAGCCTGGGCAGGGTGATATGGAGGGTCTGCTGTTGCCCATGCAGCAGACCCCCCCCTCTCTTCGCAGCTGAAGGGTCCAAGGGAAAGACGGAGTCAATACAGCTTGGCTTCAGGTGCGCCGCAGGAGTTGCCGGTGTTGACTACAACGTCAAACCGCCTTAGGGACTCCGGCTCCGGATATTCTGTCGGGGTTTACTCCCTTAGCCTTTCCCCTGAAGAGGTATGCTGCAAGGCAGCGGAGGTTTTTTGGAGTCAGAGTTTTCCTTCTCTGATGTGCCCTGCTGTCCCACCCTATAGATACATCAAAAGAGGTTATCTCTGATAATCTCACATTACAGGAAAGGCCTCAATTCAAGTTTTTCCAGGTAGTCAAGGGAGAGGCAAAAGTTGCCTTTAGCTCAAAACAATTTGCATACCACAGAGACATATCTTGGGTTGACTCTGAACCCCACAGTTCTCACCTCTGAAATTTCCCTGGAAGTCTCACATTCCAGAAGTTGTGTTGGTATATTCTTCTGTATCTCATGAAACCAGTCTCAGTCTTGAGAAAAGTTTGGTTCAGTTAAAAAGCTGTGTCTCATTGCAGGAAGCAGTAATGCAGGTTAGCTTCCAAAGCTAAGCCTATGGAGCAAGCAATCACATGTTTAATAAAAGGCTTCTCTAGTGAAGCAAAAGAGAAACAAAGGTTGATCATTGGAGCAGACTATAATCTCAGTTTCTGAGTTCTGAAGGTGGGCAGTCTAGAAGATTTCTCGATGTCCATCTCAAATTATTTTCAGATGGCATAAAGGCAGGCAATTAGAGTCTAACAGATTCTCCTGATCTGCAGTTTGAATGTCTCTGACGATCTTTCTGCAGCAGGCATGAAGATTGTCCATAGATGAGCTGTTGTGATTTCTGTGAAGTCTGTATCATGTTTTCCAACTTTAGATTGGATGGCCTTGGAAAAGGGCAGTTTTAGCTCCTAATTCCAATCAAAGAATGAGAAAATGAAAATGTTAGTTTGAGAGTTGTAGCCAAATATTCAAGAAGACTAGAAAAATTTAAGATCCAGTCTAGTTTGTAGGTAGAAAATTAAAAACAAAAACAAAACAAAACAAAAAAACTCAAAAGAAATGAACAGTATTAGAATCTAATTTTCACGAAGGTATATTATGGCTTCTAATCAAAACAATTTTTTTCTCTGAAAATCAACCCCAACTTTACCAAGATAATCAAATTAAGACTAATTTAATTGCAAAATAAGTCTAGCTTCAATAAACTTGATGTGATAATTTATGTAAGTCCAGCAAGAATAGTAATTAGCCACATAGGCTCTTTTAAATCTACTTTGCAGGAATTTTTCATAAAGAATCTTCAGACTGAACTTAAAAAGTCCTCTTGAAGCTAAGAAGCTAAACCATATACTTGCCATCAGAATTCACCAGTGATGCCTATATTTTTGGGGTTACTTCCTCTCTTTTCAAGGCTACCAGTGTATTTTGAGCTTCTTTCTTTGCCTCTCCTAGGAGGCAAGCTTTGTTCCTTTTCTGGAAAGACTGCTGTGAACTATGTAAGCAAGGTACCAGGCTGTTTTTCCAAGGGAATTTTATTGGTTCCCAAAGTCAATTTTAATTCTTAAAGCTTTCAGGTCACAGCTAAGTCTGTGCATGTCTCTCCCAAATATCCCACTCAAAGCATTATGTCCTGTTTCAAAGAGAACAGATTCTTATTGAACTTATGCAAACAAACATATTGCTATGAAATAAACGCAATCATTGAGAGAGAAAAATATAAATATTGCTTACAAAAGTATAATTTACCAAATTGCTCTAAGTTGCACATAGTTTAAGAGAAAGAAAAAAATTCCTATATCTAGAAAACAAAAGATTTTTCAAATAAAAAATATTTTAAATAGTCATAAAATTGTAACACTTCTCATTAGTTCTTTCATTCCTATGTAATTCAACTTGTTTTTCTTGGATCCTGCTTTTTCATTAGTCCTCTTGACCTTGCCCAATATGAGGGTGATGGGGTCAGTGATAATTCCAAGAAGTTTCATGGCTGTCTGTCAAGGTTTATATGATTTGGTCAGTGAAGTGGGTGCCCCAATCACTAGAGACTGTGCAAGATTTGTGGAAAGAGTATACCCCATGTGGGAAACACATTTTCTAACAGTTTATTTGCCACTGTAAGAGCATAAGCCTTGTGGCAAGGGAAAGCTTCAACTCATCAAAAAAACAAACAACCAAAAAAAAAAAAATGAAAGAAAAAAACCCACAAGAACATGGCAGTTGAATGAAGCCCAACCTAAGTACACTACAGTGGATGAAGAAATGCAAAACCCCCCAAAATGTCAAGGAACTGGGAAGAATCAAGTGATTGTCTTAGGTTTCCCACAGCCCTGACTATTCATTGAATTTACAGTCATTGTTTACCAATCTTAATTCCCTTGATTTAGTAACAGACTGTCATCATGTTACAACAACATCAGGAAAGAAAAAGTTTGACAATTAGGGATCATTTCTGCAAAAATAGGATGGGCTTCATTCATATGTGCCATAATCCAGTTCTCAGGTTCAGTAGTTTTAATGTGTTCCTGTTTTAAGGACAGACATCTTATGTCAGGATATCTCAGATTTTTAGCAATTTCACTTATATTTCTAGAACATTTATAATATATACTTATAAAATCACAACGTAAATAAGGCTCAACTTTATTTTTTATTTGACAATGTTTCCCATGAAAATTCAGCACCTCAGAATAAGACTAGTTTGATATTTCTCCTTTTGTAAGGAGAGAAAACTAATCTTTTGAGGTGTCCCGGGGGCCCTTCTGGGACACCCCAAAGTTACTCCTATGTCAGGAATCTGTAATTTAAATTTTGGGAAGTTTCTCAAAATATATCAAGAGGTTTGAACATTTGACTAAATAGGATCATAAGTCTTTATGAAGTAATACTTAATTATCTGTTTTTAAAAAGTGGCAATAAAAGATTTCAAACTCAAATACAGCAGTTTACATAATTGTTAGAACGACATAGTTCTTACTATTGAGGAGATTCATTTTTCTTAAATAATCAGGACTTGATTAAGACAACATAAAACACAGGAAATTATTTTGATGAAATACAGAATCTTTGCTTTCTAGGTAGATAATGTTTTCACAATACCAACAGCAGACCAATAGACCTTCTGGCAGAGAGAGAAAACCCAACTCTAATTTCACATCACCTTATTCACTTACTGGATTGAAATTTTCTTTCTCAAGATTTCTCTTTCACAAATCTTTTACAGTTTTCCTTTTTACATTCAGATTTTTGTCCTGTTGTTTCTCTTTTCCATTCTGAAACCACCAGTCTTACTTTAGAAAAAAATTAATTTTCTTTCCTCCCCCAAATAGATCTCCCTATGTTAAAACTTTTTTTAGTCAAAGCATATTCTGTTTTTATTGTACGCACAGTTTTTTCCCTACAATTGTTAATTTTTGTAGCTTTACATATTAGAATTCTTAACCTTTAAAAACCTTAATTAGTGAAAACTAAAAAGTAAGCAGTTGTGAATTGTCTGTTATACCAGTATTCTTTAAATTAATATAATTATGAACACAAATTTCTAGAAATATACATTTCCTCATTGCACAATTTTTAAAATTTGGCACAAAACATGTTTAGTAATGAATCCAAATGTCTTTCTCTATACTAAGAAACAAAAAGTAAATAAACCTATATTTAGTAGTTAATGTTTTATTATTTTATCTTATTTGAAAATGGTCTAGAGTATCAATGAATATCCATCATCTAATTTTTCTAGCAATACTTCAAAGTTTCAAGTTACCAAAGAGATTTAGGAAACCATTTTTAACAATATAGGTATCACTAAAGAATTCCTCGAAAAGAAGCCTTATACTCCTTACCTATATTTAATTTAGTTTTTCTTAACAATTAAGGTTAGATTATTTACTAAAATTTTATCATACCAAGTTGAAAAATTATCCAAGCTGAAAATTTTTCAATAGTAATGACATGAACTTATTGGACTAATAAACTTGGGTACAATAAAAATATTATTTAATACTGATTACTCTAAATATATGCCTATGTTACCAAAATAAACTGAAAAACAAGTTTTAACATCAAATATTTTCCAAGATCATGTGATTCTGACAAGCATTTGGGTTAGTTTAAGTTATATTTTTGAGCATTCTCCTATAAGCACTTGTCTGTTTAAGCCAATTTAATAGAGCTCTTCTTTAATAAATCAAGATCATTTGAAGGTAGAAAATACCACACAACACACATGAACATACAAATGTGAATATAAACTTGCTAACTTTTGTCTTAAAATTAGTGCCCTATGATGGAAAAGATAATATAAAGAAAAAGTTGGAGGCCTTGGCCAGGTGACTCCATTGGCTGGAACATCATCCCTTGCACTGAAATTTTACAAGTTCAATCCTCGGTCAGGGCACATACCTAGGTTGTAGGTTCCATCCCTGGGTGGGGTGTTTATGGGAGGCAACAAATTGATGTTTCTCTCTTTCTCCCCCTTCCTCTCTCTCTCTCTAAAAAAGAAAAAAGCCAATAAACATATCCTCAGGCAATAGTTAAAAAAAAGATAAAGAAAATAAACAGTTGAATCCAAACTCTGTCTCTGGTACAATAAATTAAAATTACCCGAGTAGATGGCTAAAGCATTTTTTTACTACTATTTGTGGGGAAAACATTTAAGATTTGTAGTTAAATTTTTTTCCTCATAGTATTTTGGATAAAAGTCAAGCTAGGCTGCTTAGTGCAGTGGGGTTCATAATCAGAATAATATAGTTGTTGAAAGTTTTAATTAAGTCAGACAGACTAAAATACAGAGTCAAATACAGTTCTTCCTGAGACTAAAACAGCTACTGTCAATAATAAACCAACTTCTTTCTCTTTATTTATGTTTCTAAATATTACATTATATTTAAACAGATGTATTATTATTACAGTGACCCAGTCTAAATATAGTAGTAGTATATATTTTAGAATTTTTTGAAACATGAAAAACATTTTAGAGTTGATTGCTTAACACATAAACAAATCATGACAGTTTTCTACTGTGACTTGAAAAACCATTTTAAATGGATCAACATTTTATGAATCATAGAGTACCCTCATACATTTAAAGCAGTGATAATCGTCGTCGTCGTTGACAGCCGTCCGTCTCGAGAGACGATGGTGTAGCTTCTTAAGAGTCTATCTGCACCGCCGAGAATGGCTGTGGAGTCCGACTCGGGAGTGACACGGTATCTGTCTCCTCCCGTGTTGAATCGACATCTTGCAATGACGCTGGAGTGTCCTCTCCAGTGAAGCTGAAGCTACAGAGCCTGGGCAGGGTGATATGGAGGGTCTGCTGTTGCCCATGCAGCAGACCCCCCCTCTCTTCGCAGCTGAAGGGTCCAAGGGAAAGACGGAGTCAATACAGCTTGGCTTCAGGTGCGCCGCAGGAGTTGCCGGTGTTGACTACAACGTCAAACCGCCTTAGGGACTCCGGCTCCGGATTTTCTGTCGGGGTTTACTCCCTTAGCCTTTCCCCTGAAGAGGTATGCCGCAAGGCAGCGGAGGTTTTTTGGAGTCAGAGTTTTCCTTCTCTGATGTGCCCTGACTGGAAGATCGAACCAGCGACACTTAGCTCGCAGGCCGACGCTCAATCCACGGAGCCAAACCAGCCAGGGGCAAAGCAGTGATAATACTTACATGAATATGTATAAAGCATACTTTAAATCATCTATGGGCAATGTTTGGAGCAAATGCCATTCCCGGACACTTTGCATTGGAAGTAACTGATCAATGTGTGGAGCTCAAATGGGCAGCAGGCTTTGGTTACGGGCAAGAAGAGTAGCCCTCATTATAAAAAGTAGGTCAAAGTGAGGTAGAGATGGTCAAATTCTTCTCTAATAAGAGACGCCAGTTTTTATTTAGACGTTCACACATTTGACATTTCTAAAACTAAGAAGGCAATGGTCATTTCAGGTCAAAGGGAAGCCAGGTCAGATGCTGACATACGTCTGGCAGGAAATGCTGTGTGCAGTTACTGTGTAGCTATGTATTCTAACTTCTAGATGTGGATTCTTCTGTCTCTGGATAAAATGAGGGATTGCAATACTTTTGGAGATCTGGTATAAGTTTGATCATATCTTAATTTTTTCTCTTCTTTGTGAAGTTTTTACTAGCTTTAGCGCCACTGAATTGCAGCTAACCAAAGTGACCACAGATAACATTTTGCTACGAAGCATTCAGGACATGGAAATAGATTCGTGGCGCCTCCATGTAGATCCAAAGAATTCTAGAGACCAAGCCAAGTCAGCCAATAGGAGTGTGAGCCAACGATAAGTGAAAATAACTCCTCAGACCACTGAGTACTGCTTGGCATTGAATAGCAACAATTTGATTTATATTGCCTTTATACTTTTACACGATCAAAACTTATTTTTTTAAGAAAAAAAATTTCAAATATACTTTGAAGAACAATTAACAATCTCTCTAAAATAACTGAGGAAATGTTGGGAAAGGTGTTGTGCCAAATTACTCAAGGCAAAGGACGTAAGCTTTTTTCTACTGTTGACTGTTTCATTGATTTCAAAAAGCCATTTATTTTTCAATTTTTGGCATTTAGGTTAAAAAGATTTAATAATTTTGTAGTAAATAATGTTCCTGCCCCCCGCCCTGAAAGTTTCAGATGCTTTTACTTTTCAATTTATTCCTCTTAAAGAGGGCTCTATTAAGTTTGATTTACACATGTCACTGTGCACTTAAAATAAGACAATTAAGGATAGATGAGAACAACTGAGATCAGGATACTCTTCAAAAATTCTTTCTCACCACTAATACATTGTGATATACATTTTGAGGAACTCTTAAAACTAAGTATTATTTTATAGGAGCACAGGGAACACTCCCCCAAAATATTTAATTTAAAATCTAGGAAAAATGTTTTATTTAACCAAGGCAAATAAAACAGTGCAATGGACTTTAAGGAAAAGGCAAAAGGTAAGATTATATTTAAGTTCATTTATTTTTTGCAAGAAATGCTGTATAAATTTTGAGAATTGTTAGGATTAAAAAATGTTAATATGTTTTAGTTAAAGTGATGTGTGCAAATTTAAAAAATCAGGAACATACTAAATAATAATCAACATTTTTTGCCTCAACATTCTTCTCATCCAAGTTTATTTCTCATAGGAGAATACTGCCAAATTGTTTAGCTCTTTTTAAAGCATTTTCTTTTGTATTCATACAAATTGTACTACTATTATTACATGATTATATTTATATATACATGGAGAGAGAGAGAAAGACTACCTCTTATGAAATTAGGGAATTAGATGGTATATGACTCTTCATTTAGTGGTGTCTAAATTTAAAAATTCATTCCATACAATATTTTGTGTGCTTTGGACATAGTTCTCAAGATAACAATCTCTGATATTTTTCCAAATGTTCCACCTGATCTATCAAACATGTATCAATAAACTTACCAAAAGTTTAAACATAGAAAATTATCTACTGGGTACATTTTTTTTCTCCCTCTGGAGTCCCCCCTTCCGTGGCTTTCTTTTGCCCAGTTCAAGTCTGAGTGGCTTGCTTCTAGGCCTGATACACAGTTGTCACTTTAGAACTTGCTTTTTACTTTCTTGTTATTGGTTTACCCTTTTATTTTGCTTAAATATATTGTCTTCTTCTAATTTTTTAATATTTGTCTACCTAAAATTATCATATTATATTCCCACATTGATTTAAAGTTAGCTGAGTATAGAATTATAGTTGAAAATTAGTATCTCCTGGAATGTTGAAGACTCTCCTCACAGCCTTCCAGCATTCAGTATTATTGATAGAAAAAAATTAGTTGGTATCCAAATACTTTGTTTATTCTATTTGAGTACCACTTTATCCATATTTTCCTTAAGCTATTAGATCCACTTTTGATCCCCAGTGTTTTAAAGTTTCCCAGTGAAATGTCTTGGTATGGATGTGTTGGAGAGGGTGGGTTTCAGTCTGGAGATTCATATGATGGGAGTGCTCTGCTGTTAATCATTTGATCATTTTCCCTAAGGTCTTGTCTGCTCTGTTTCTTAGCTCCTTTTGGGTGGACACTGTATCTCCCAAATCAATCCTCTAATTTTATCTTTTCTCTCCTACTTTTCTTCTATTTTTTTTGCCTTTTGTGAGAATTCCCTGACTTTACCTCTATTCTTCTATTAAACTTCTATTTACATTATTATATTTTTAATTTTTAAGGGTTCTTTCATGGTTTCTGACTGTCCTTTTTTTAATGGATGTATGCATTTTTTCTGCTTTCAGATCCATGCCACACCCCTGTTCTGGTTCCTGTTGCTGTGACCACTAGTCTTTAGCCTGTCTGTGATTCATTAGTTTGTATATCATAACGGCCTCATTTACAATTTCCACACATCGGTGACCAATCTATGATCCATTTTATTGTGCTGAGTGCACCCTTTATTTTTTTAATTGTTGTTCTATTCCAGTGGTCCAAATTTCCCCCCATTGTTCTCCCCTGCCCCACCCACCCTCCACTCCCACAGACACAGAAAATCCCACCTTGTGGCCCATGTCCATGAGTCATTCATACCTGTTCCTTGACTAAACCCTTCCCCTTCTTCCCTCTGTTGACTCTCAGTCTGTTCCTTGTTTCCATGCCTCTGATTTTATTTGCTCATTTGTTTGTTTTGTTCATTAGGTTCCTCTTATAGGTGAGATCATATGGGGTTTGTCTTTTGCTGCCTGTCTTATTTTGTTGCCGGAAATTACCGGTAGCAAGAAACTCAAGCCACACTCGGAGAGGTGGAGGAACAAAACTTTATTCATGCATGTGGGCCAAGAGGAGTACTAGTCTCCAAAGGTCTGAGCCCTGAGCTGCACATCTCGCAGGCTTTTATTGCATTTTGCCAGAAAGTGTGGGAATCAATGCTCATTGGCAGATCATTTGCAGGCAAACTTCATTAGTAGATTGTAGGTAAACTGCTCAAAAAGTTTTTCTGATGCAAATACAAGCAGTTACAGAAATGGAACATGGCAATTATGCTTTTTTCTGATGCAAATATACAAGCAGTTGCAGAGACAGAACATGGTGATTATTTTCCCTGTCAATTTCACTAAGCATAATACAGTAGTCCCTCTCTGTATCGTGGTTCACTTATCACAGGATTTTTAAAAATATTATATTTAATTATTTATCGTGGATTTTTCGCTGTATTGCGGGATTTTGTGGTACTGTATACGTATGTTGTTAAAATTATGTAGGTTTAAGAGTGTAGAATATATTTAAGAACATAAGTAGTATTTATAAAAGTGTGGAAAAGGTTAATAAGGGAGTGGGAAAGGTTAATAGGGGACTGGGAACGGTTTATAAGTGTGTGGGAAAGGTTTATAAAGCCTTAAAATATATATAAATACTAAAATAAATGTAAGGTTCCTACTTCGAGGATTTTCACCTACCACGGTGGTATCTAGAATGTAATACCCATGATAAGTGAGGGAATACCATACTCTCCAGTTCCATCCATGCTGCTGCAAAAGATAGGAGTTCCTTCTTTCTTTCTGCTGCATAGTACTCCATTGTGTAAATGTACCACAGTTTTTTTATCCACTCATCTACAGATGGGCACTTAGGCTATTTCTAGCACTTAGCTATTGTAAATGATGCTGCTATGAACACAGGGGTGCATCGGTTCTTTTGAATTGGTGTTTCAGGATTCTTAGGGTATAATCCTAGCAGTGGAATCACTGGATCAAAAGGAAGTTCCATTTTTAGTTTTTTGAGAAAATTTCAAACTGTTTTCCACAGTGGCTGCACCAATCTGCATTCCCACCAACAGTGCAGTAGGGTTCCCGTTTCTCCACATCCTTGTCGGCAGTTGTTTGTCGATTTGTTAATGGTGACCATACTGACTAGTGTGAGGTAGCTTCTCATTGTAATTTTAATTTGCATCTCTCTGATGGCTGGTGATGTTGAGCATCCTTTCATATGCCAGAGGCCCTCTGTATGTCCTCCTTGGAGAATTATCTGTTCAGGTCCTTTGCCCATTTTTTAATTGGATTGTTTGTCTTCCTGGTGTTGAGTCATATGAGTCCTTTATATATATTTATATCAAACCCT